>NC_138771.1:338139788-338739788 GCF_965119305.1 Pelophylax lessonae | reverse complement strand
TGGCTAACTAAATCATCCTCATCCTCTATCACTCAAGCAAAGGACTAGTGTGCAGTCCACTGCAGCTGCCAGAGCGGGTTATTCTGCCTCCTTGTCCACAGCTACTTCTGCCATAGCCCCAGGATCTGGCATGGAGGAGTCAGCCAAAGTATTTGAACACAACGCCAGCCACTTACTTCCTGAGGATGCACAGACATTACTTGATTCTATTGTTAGTTCTAAAGGTTGGGGAAAGGAGTAACATGAGCCTACAGATAATGGAGAACACTGATAAACAACAAATTGGCAGTCATGTTCTACCGTGAACTTGGGCCTGAGTGTACTATAATTTGGCTTCTTCACATAAGGCTTGCTGACTGTGGTGCAAAACTTTGTTATTTCCATCCACAGTCTGCCAAACAAGCACCAGAATTTACCCCAAAAAATCTTTAATCATGTTCCAAGTGCACTAAATTATGGCCTCATCATACAGACTGGCTCCAAAAGCTGTTGTTTACAAAATAAATATATATGTCAGTTTTGTTGCAGTAGGTTCTGTACACAGTACAGATGCATCGCCTTACAAGCAGACCAAGGGGACCCACCCCCAGGCTCTATATTGTAAGGAGTTTTTCATTTTTATTATTTCAGTTTGGGCATCAGTAAATCACTGCTCATTTAAAAATTATGTTTTTACAAACATTTTTTTCATTGATACATGTCCCCCAGGGCAGTACTCCGACCTCCATAACCATTGTATGCCCAATAACTTGCATATAAGCCTTCAAAATAGGCATTTTTTATTTTTTCCAGTTTGGGTCCCATAAACTTCAATAGGGTTCATTGTTCAGCTCCAAACTTTTTCGATGCTAGAAAGTTCTGGAGCGAATCTATGTGGCCACTGATTCCTAGCTATGTAATTGAATGGGCCTGGTGATGTCAGTGGTTGGTAAGGATGTTGTGGGTGCAAGCACCTGTTGCTTCATTGGCATCCATTGACAGCTGGAAGCTGTCACATTCATGCACGCCAAATGGCCTAAATATTCAGTTCAACCTTAACTATGAGGACAGACTGGGGACTGTAACACTCACTGTATTGCATCTAGCCCTGGATTTCCCATTAAAGAACAGGAAATCTAGATGTTTAGCTGACAGCAGAAAAAAGAAGCGTCAAACAGAAACATGCATAGAAATCCAGCCAGCAAATCACTTTATACCTAGGGAAAGGATCTGACGTTGTCTAAACAGCAAACAAGTTTTTAAGTATCAAAAATGAAATCTTAAAATCATTCACCACATTATGAACATGCCTCTACTTCTATCTGTGCTGACATACACATTGACAATAACTGTTACTCACAACCATATTCACAAGTTTCAGTGGCTGCTTTAAAAATGTAAAAAGCCTTATGAGTATCAGCACAAGGTTCTATATGTGTTCTGTATATGGGTTCCATAATTAGGCAGGTTTGAATCTGACAGATTAAGTTGTTTTTCTTTTTTTTTTTAAATCAGAGACCAAGTTTATTGAAAAAACAAAAAAAAAAAAAACATTACAGACTGCTCACAATTCTCGTCATTCCCAAATACTAGCACAAGCATATATCCAAAACAACCACAGTAACTGCAGAAACCCCCCCTGCCAGGAACTGCTCCCAACAGAGAGGCAAACCTTACATTTCCATAATCAACAAGCAGGTCCCACCCCCCTCCCTGAAGCATCCCCAAAGCACATTTACATTAGAATGCGATCCATAACCAAATCTTGAGGAGCTAGGCCAGGAACCGCCAGCCAGCCACCCCAAATCTTGTCGTATCTATGCGGAACCCCTCTGTGTTGGTAGATCAAGCGCTCACAACGCAAAGTATTGCCCATGGCCTTAGTCCACATCTCCAACATAGGCGGAGGTGCTGCAAAATAACCTTCCGGGCCTTAAAACAGGGACCTAGTAACTGCCCATCTCACATTTACATCCTCTGTGTAGTCCTCAACCATACCCAGTAGGCAGGGCTTCGGGTCCACTGGCACTGAAAGGAGATAGGCGGCATTGATGGTCCGCACCATCGCCGCCCAATACCTGTGGAGCTTAGGGCAGCGCCACATTAGATGGATGAGATCACCAGCGTCCCTGTGGCAACGAGTACACATCTGGTCCGGTCGCAGACCCAGTCTGTGCAAACGTGCCGGAGTACGATGCACCCGCAGAAGCAGGTAAAGCTGTGAAAGTTGTTGCGTCACGTTCATGGAGCAGTATCGCACAGATTCCAGAGCTTCTTCCCATTGATCGTCAGTAAGGTCGCCCACGTCAGCCTCCCACTGCACCCTAGCAGGGCTTGGGAATTTTTCCAGGTAATAACCCAATAGCATAGCATAGCATAGCACTCAGAAATAAAACCCTTGGTAGAGGCAAAATGTTTAATCATATAGAATACCAGCGTTGGAGACAACTCCGGGGATTGCAGGGAAGGTTGGGCCCCTATGGCATGTTGTAACTGGAGGTAGGAAAACTGCATAGTCCGGGGCAAAGCGAACCTGGCCTGCAGCTGCGCAAACGTCAGCAGCCTACCATGATCGAATACCTGGCGCAGGTGGGTAACCCCACTCCTGCGCCACAGAGCTTCGCAGGGCAGGCTCGCCAGCTCCGGATACGCAAATTCCACCAGATCGGGCTGAACTCCGTGTAACCAGACACCCCCTGAAGCTGCTTCGCCTTTGCCCACACCTTATGCATCAGTCTATACGTGGGAAAAGCCTTGTTCGACTTTGCCATCAACTGCGACTCCAGGGCCCCCGGGAGGCTATCCGCACCCACAGCCTGCAAGAGTACCGCGAGTGTGGAGTCACCCCCTCCTCCATCCCCCTCCGCCATGGCCGGCAGCAAGTGTTGCAGCTGAGCAGCCAAGTAGTAAATCCATGGGTTAGGGAATGCCAACCCACCCTGATCTTTGGGACACTGTAGCTGTTCAAGTTTAATTCTGGCCGCACCCATCCTCCACAACAGGGAGCGGAAAAGGGAGTTGACCAGTCTAAAGATCTTAAGAGGGACAACAACCGGGGCATTATGAAGGAAAGTTGTTTTTTTTACTTAGGATTCTGTCAAGCTATGATGCATCTGATCAAACGTAGCTAATATTAGAAGTTCTTAATAATTATGCCACAGACAGGTAAAGGGAAAAAACTACATACACCTTTGCTGTGTGGGAGTTTCATCATTTGTGCCTAAACTCATGTTAAATGCATATAGGGTGCTTTCAATTACTGTAAGTGTTGACAAAAATGAAAATGATGAAAAGGATACAATTTTCTTCCTTTTCTGGCATTCAGCCATGTCTGGAAGCTACTTTGAAGCTGCCACACCCCCTATTTAATGCAATTCATCTAATTATTCCTAATCTTCTGATTTGTAAAGACACTTTTATGAATACTGCATATGAAGACTTATGTTATTACATATTACAAAGCTGGACTGTGCAACTGAACTAAATACATAACAGAAAAAGAATGTGTCATGAAAATACAACATTTTTATATTAAAATAGTGAAAGCTAAAATTTTATAATGTTGGAAAAAGAAATAATTTTCACAAAAGTACTTGCAAATTGTTTTATGTTTGCTTAACTTACTTAAAGAAATCTAAACTATCAGTTTAACTGTTTCTCAAAACGTTTACAATCAAGGCATGCTGTGAATGATAACCGTCACAGTTGCTTGTGCTTTTGACCAAACTTTCAAGCTATCAAATCGCTGTCAAAACTGATCAGATGTGCAGCACCATGGAAAATGCAGATCAGAGGCTAAGATGGCAGCTTCCCTGACTAAAAAGAAAGGGAGTTTAGTTCCCCTTTAATGTCAAAACAACTTTGTCTTCTACCCAAGCAAAAATGTAAGCACATTCAATCTTTGCCTCTATTCTCTTAGTCCTCTTTTTTCCAATGTAACCAATAAATTAATAAATACAAGTGTAGCAATTTACTCCTAAAGTGTAGCAATTTACTCCTTTACTCCTGTAAAAACTTCTGTTCAGTTTTTACAGAAGAAAAAGAAAGAGAAGGACCTCCACTTGAAAGGATGACTAATGAATCGTTTGATGCATGTGTCTTTACAGAGGAAGACGTTCTAAGATTGCTGTCTAAAGTGAAGACAAATAAGTCACAGGGTCCTGATGAGATATACCCAAAATTATTAAAAGAGCTTAGTGGTGAGCTGGCAAAACCATTAACAGATTTATTTAATCAATCATTAGTAACAGGAGTAGTCCCCGGAAGATTGGAAATTGGCAAATGTCGTGCCCATTCACAAGAAAGGTAGTAGGGAGGAATTGAGCAACTATAGACCAGTTATTCTGACATCAATAGTAGGCAAATTAATGGAAACCCTATTAAAGGATAGGATTGTGGAACATCTTAAATCCCATGGATTGCAAGATGAAAAACAACATGGGTTTACTTCAGGGAGATCATGTCAAACAAATCTTATAAATTTTTTTGACTGGGTGACTAAAATAATAGACGGTGGAGGCGCAGTAGACATTGCATATCTGGATTTTAGTAAGGCTTTTGACACTGTCCCACATAGAAGACTTATCAATAAACTGCAGTCATTGAGCATGGACTCCCATATTGTTGAGTGGATTAGGCAGTGGCTGAGTGACAGACAACAGAGGGTTGTAGTCAATGGAGAACATTCAGAACAAGGTCATGTTACCAGTGGGGTACCTCAGGGATCTGTACTGGGACCAATTTTGTTTAATATCTTCATAAGTGATATTGCAAAAGGCCTCGATGGTAAGGTTTGTCTTTTTGCTGATGACACAAAGATATGTAACAGGGTTGATGTTCCTGGAGGGAAACGCCAAATGGAAAAGGATTTAGGAAAACTAGAAGAATGGTCAGAACTCTGGCAACTGAAATTTAATGTGGATAAGTGCAAGATAATGCACCTGGGGCGTAAAAACCCAAGGGCAGAATATAGAATATTTGACACAGTCCTGACCTCAGTATCTGAGGAAAGGGATTTAGGAGTAATTATTTCAGAAGACTTAAAGGTGGGAAGACAATGTAATAGAGCAGCACGAAATGCCAGCAGAATGCTTGGATGTATAGGGAGAGGTATAAGCAGTAGAAAGAGAGAAGTGCTTATGCCGCTGTACAGAACACTGGTGAGACCTCACTTGGAGTATTGTGCGCAGTACTGGAGGCCATATCTCCAGAAGGATATAGATACTCTAGAGAGAGTTCAGAGAAGAGCTACTAAACTAGTACATGGATTGCAGGAAAAAACTTACCAGGAAAGGTTAAAGGACCTTAACATGTATAGCTTGGAAGAAAGAAGAGACAGAGGGGATATGATAGAGACTTTTAAATACATAAAGGGAATCAACTCGGTAAAGGAGGAGAGCATATTTAAAAGAAGAAAAACCACCACAAGAGGACACAGTTTTAAATTAGAAGGGCAAAGGTTTAAAAGTAATATGAGGAAGTATTACTTTACTGAGAGAGTAGTGGATGCATGGAATAACCTCCCTGCAGAAGTGGTAGCTGCAAATACAGTGAAGGAGTTTAAGCATGCATGGGATAGGCATAAGGCTATCCTTCATATCAGATAGGGCCAGGGACTATTCATAGGATTCAGATATATTGGGCAGACTAGATGGGCCAAATGGTTCTTATCTGCCGACACATTCTATGTTTCTATGTTTCTATGTTTCTAAAGTGAAAACATATTATATAAGTATAATATGATATTCCAAAATATACATTGAATCTTTTTAGACTAAAAACAATTGATTGTCCGTATAAAAGTCCATACACAAACCAATCCACAAATACATTCAATCTATTGTGGATTAAAGTACCCATGGATTGGCTAATAAAAATGCAAAGTGCAAAAATGTTTATAATAAAACCACAAGTGAACTTTGATCAGATTTTTAAGCCAGAACAAACCTCAAAAATAGCAGCTTGATGCAATCTGCGAAATGTGCTTGGAATCTCCCAAAGTGCTCTAAAACACCTCTACTCACATGAAATAAATCTTTTTACCAAATTATATTGATCATTACATAATAAATGGTCAAGAATATATAGCAATAAACCCTGCCTCCAATGGTATCTACACTGTGGAGAAAAGCAAATGTGGTACCAATATTTAAAAAAGGCAGAAACATATTCCGGGGGAACTAAAGGCAAGTCAGCCTGACATCAATAGTAGGTAAATTATTGGAGGGAATGATAAGGGAATATATCCAAGAATTTTCTGAGGAAAACAGTATCATTAGTAGAAATCAGCATGGGTTTACAAAGGGACGTTCTTGCCAGACCAATCTGTTAACATTCTACGAGGAGGTGAGCTGCGAAATAGATAGGGGGAGGCCTGTGGATGTGGTGTTGGATTTTGCAAAGGCATTCGATACAGTTCCCCATAAACGCTTAATCTACAAGCTAAGATCTGCAGGCATTGACCATAAGGTTTGTTCTTGGATAGAAAACTGGTTACAGAGGCGCATTCAAAGGGTGGGGATAAATAACATGTACTCAGACTGGTCTGGAGTGGTAGGTGGGGTACCCCAAGGTTCTGTCCTGGGACCAATTCTGTTTAATTTATTCATAAATGTTATAGAGGATAGGATTGATAGTTCAATCTCAGTTTTCGGGGACAACACAAAAATAGGCAGGGCAATAACTTTACATCAGGATATAGATATCGTACAGAATGACCTGCACAAAATAATTGGGCAACTACATGGCAAATGAGATTTAATGTGGAGAAATGTAAGGTAATAAACTTAGGGGCTAAAAACATAAACGTAAACGACTCACTAGAGGGGAAACCTCTGGGGGAATCAAGGGTGGAGAAAGATCTGGGGGTCCTAGTGGAAGACAGACTGAGCAATAGCATGCAATGTCAAGCTGCAGCTGCCAAAGCCGTCAGAATATTAGAATGCATAAAAAAGGAGATGTACTCGAGATATAAAACTATAATCCTGCCACTTTACAAAACTCTAGTCCGGACAGATCTGGAGTATTCTGTCCAGTTCTGGTCACCAATCCTCAGAAGGGATGCGCTGGAGCTGGAGCTAGAGAGAGTCAAAAGAAGGGTAACAAAACGAATTGGGGGATTGAAGGACCAACTACAATTGCTAAACTTATTCTCGATGAAGAAGAGACGCCTGAGAGGGGACATGATAGCAATTTACATATACCTCAATGATGATCCAGCATAGGAAAAAAGCTATTCTGTCTCAGGGAGTGTAAAGCCCCGTACACACGTACCGATCGTCGGCCGACCGATCGGCCGTCTTTTGTCCCCGGGCTGTCGTGTCCGCTGAAAAGTGCAAAAGACTGCACACGAATTTTGTCCGCCGACTGCAGAAGTGATGTCATGTGATGGTTAACTTTCCCTGTGTTTTTTCTTTTCTGAGCATGCCCAGTTTTGCAAATCTGCTGTCTGTCGGCCGAAATCTGTACTGAACAATCGGCTGTTCTGGTGTCGGCATACAAAAATTTCAATGCTTGCACGACAGATTCTGTTCGGCCGAAAGTGCGCTGTCGGCTGTCGGAAGCATCATACTAACAAGCCGAAAATCGGCCGATTGGTCATCGGCCGAATCTTTTCGGCCGACAATCGGTACGTGTGTACGGGCCTTAAGAGGACACATGGCCACACAATGAGATTGGAGGAGAAGCAGTTTAACCTTAAGCTGCGTAGGGGGTTTTTCACCGTCGGGGCAGTAAGCATGTGGAGCTCTCTTCCACAATTGGTGGTATCAGCAGGGAGTATTGATACTTTTAAAAGACTCTTGGATATGCATCTCAAAGAACACAATATACAGGGATATGGGAAAAGAATATCGTCACTGATACACACACACACCTACACAGGTTGAGCTGTATGGACTATTGTCTTTATTCAACCTTAACTACTATGTAACTATGTAACTTCTCTCACCATTAGCTGATGTTACCTGCAAACCAAAAAGGAATATAGAAAGTGTGAACCATAGGGAAGTATGTAAAAACTAATTATATTAAAATGTAGTATGCACTCACATAATAGTTCTAGACAATCACTTAACTAAATGTCCCTCAACACGTCAAAACAGGCAGATCCTCCAACAGCAGACATTCATCAACACTGAGCGTGATGACGTCACAATGTTGCCACACCCTACGTGTTTTGTCCAAAAATTATGTTCTCAGGGGATTGATTGTGGATTGGTTTGTGTATGGGCTTTCAAATTAGTTTGTGTATGGACAATCAATAATTTTCAGTCTAAAAAGATTTACTGTATATGTTGAAATATCAACTTATATTTATATAATATTTTTTCACTGAATAGTCTAGGAGTATAGAGCTACATTTGTTACATTTATACATTTTTACAACTTGGTGTCACAAATTTTAGGTGTTCGCAGCTTTATACTATAGCGATGAGACGAAAGTTTTGAGTTTGGATTCAGGGAAGGTTTTCCAAACAAAGCTGATTGCAAATACATGTTCTAAACTGTTTTAAAGTATAACTAAAGGCAATTTTTTTTTCAGTTTTGGATAGGGTAGAGAGGGATTAGAACACTTGCCAGTTTGTATTGCTCTCTGTGCCCCTGTTATGGAGACTCGCCATCTCTATTTGTCCTGTTTACCGCTATTATTGAATATGAAAGTAAAAAAAAAAAGAAAAATTGTGGGTTGTCCCTAGAAACGAAATAAAGGGGAAGCATTCCAATGAGGACACTAGTTCTAGTAACACAGGGGGCCCCCAGGGAATTCCCTTAACCTGCAGGGATTTCCTCTCTCTTCCCGTTTTGGCTATGGGACAGAAAATTAAAGGGAAATCTCCGCAATGGGGCACAGATGATGATTTTTTTTAAAAAAGGGTTATAACCCTCCCTTGCCCTATCCAAAATGAAAAAAAAAGTTTTGCCTGAAGTTATTTTCTTTTTTGTTCCAAACCAGTTTTTTTTTAAATAAAAGATATGTGAATACAATAGTAAATTGTGGTACAATTGACGGGACAAAAATGAGAAAATAATTAATAACCAAACACTTGTACAGAGAGTCTCAGCAAATACAAGTGGCAATAAGATAAAAACTTCAGTTTCCTATAAGTGATTATATTCAATATAGTACTTTGTATATTGGTTAAGCACAAGTTGAAAAATAAGACTGAAATCAATCCCTATCAAGTTGACTAATGAAAATGATGAGGATGTTGATCTGGTATGGTTGTCTTTAAGTGACATTTTTTATGATAACATTTATCAAAGTGGGTTAATTAGGGGGTTCGGCTAAGCAAGAAAGGTAAAAAAAAAGGAAGGGGGAGTACACAAATAAATGTTGTGAATATAAACAAGAGTAAGGAGGATGAACCCTCCAGTGCACACACATGCCCAGCACAAGCCACACCGTACGTTCCATCCCTGCAGGTGTAAGAGGATAGAGAGGGGGAGGGAAAAAAAGGGAAGGGGGGTGGGGGAGGGAGATGTGGGGAGGGCTGTGAGGAGAGATATTGTATTTATTACAAATATGTAAAAGCATGGGTAAATATATGTGATCGTTTTTTTAAGTTCTACTTTAATGAAAGAAATAATGGTTCTCAGCTAGACTTTCTGTTTTTAGAGATTCTTATAGAGACTATACTGTGTAGCCATGTTACCCTGAATAAGCCACAGAGGAATTGCGTTGAAGAGTTCAAGTTTGCACAGCTTATGTAATTTGTTTTGCATTATTTTACAGTGTATACATACTCTTTGCCATCCCAAACATGTTTTACATTATTATCACTATCATGCACCTTTGAAGTAAGCTGCAAAATTTTGTAACAGAAACAATTTTTTTTTTAATTTTTGGCATTTTCTTTTTCATTTATTTAGCAAAAAATTAAAAACCCAGGGATGATTAAATACAACGAAAAGAAAGCTCTATGTGTCTCAAAAAAATATAAAAATGGATCAGTGTTTCATGACTTCGGTGACGAAGTCGGAAATGACGAAATGTGTCGGGACGTGACCAGGCGACGCTGAACACAATCGTGATTAGGAGTGCTGTGATATCCGGCTGTTCCGTCCTCCACGGCGTGGAGCTTGGAGGCAGTGTCCGGGGTCGGATGTCACCCCCTTCATGAGGATTATTTTACATGCGCTGTTTTGATTTAGTTTTGGTTTATTTAAGTAGCTGCTTACAATATCGATATCATTCTCCTAAGCGCTTGGGGATACTCATTTCACCTATTGTTACAGGTGTGGTGGGTGTTTTGTTTCTGATGAATAATCATTGTTTTGATGAATTATTGTTTTCTTTGAAACAATTGTACCTGCTAATTCCAGGTGTTTCTGAAGCTCTCCACAAGGGGTCCTTGGCTCTTGGACAACTCTTCTGATAATTCTTTTCACTCCTCTATCAAAAATCTTGCTAGGAGCACCTGGTGATGGCCAGTTTATGGCCAGTTTATGGTGAAATGATGTTCTTTCAACTTCCAGATTATGTCCCCAACAGTACCCATTGGAACATTCAGAAGTTTAGAAATCCTTCTGCAAGCAATGCCATCAGTATGTTTTGCAACAATAAGGTTGTGAAGGTCTTGAGAGACCACTTTGTCTCTACCCATCATGAGATGTTTTTTTTGTGTGACACCTTTTCATAGGCAATTATTTGAGACTGAACCAGATGATATTAATTTGCACTTGCAAGGGGCAAGATTGCTTTCTAATTACTGATAGATTTCACCTGGTGTCTTGGCTTTCCATGCCTTTTTCACCCCCCTTGCTTCATTTGTTCAATACTTTTCCCTAAGTCATTACATTTTATTACACATAACTTCATTTCTCAACTTGTTTCTTTTGGTTTCTTTGTATGTTTAAATTGCATGGGTTATTTCCCACATGTGGTGAAAATTTCATGTCAATCGCACTTTTAGAAATATATTTACCTAGAAAAATATTGACTTTTTCAATACGTATTTTACCCGCTTTATCTATCTGATAGGCAGTGGTTTTCTTAAAGTGATCTAAACAAAGAGGTCATGTATTTGGTCGCTATCTCTTTGTATAGTTACTTTTATTTAAAAGAGTTTGTCAGTATATTTTAGTTTTATAACTGAATTAGCTCTTCTTGATGTAGTAGAACTGGTTTTCCTTAAAATCGTAGAGATTATCGTCAGCCAAACATCACATTAAAATGTCATTGTGAAAGGTCAGAGCATCTCTTAGGAAACAAAAGTTGTGTAAACGTAACAAAAATATTTAAGTATATTTATATTTAGGTCTCTTGAGCCATGAAATGCCTAAGGTGGTCTGAAAGAGCATCATTGTATGACAGGTGAGAAAATATACACAACTTCGATAACAGCAGAGTCACTAAGTCTGCAAATATATTTCAGTTGTAAACAGTCTCTGTTTGAGGCAGTCATATGAAAGCTTAAATGTATTCTGAGCAATAACGATCTATTGTTTCATGGTATTTTTAGAACATTAAAGTAAGTATGTTAAAGCGTTATTCTGTAAACAAAGTGATTGCTTAGGACTACGTCACATGTCCACACTGCAGAATTTTATTGTCTCTGTTCATTTAATACTTCTGCAAGCATACTGTATGTCAGCTTGTATGCAGGCCATACCTAAAGGGTTTAATAATCCTCATACAGCTAAAAGAGTTATCCCATTTAACACGTGAATATATACATTTTCAGTTGTAGAACATTTAACAATTATACATGTTCAACAGTTAGCACTAGCTAAAATTCTGACAACAGTTGTATAGAATGTAAGGATCTATTACCACCATGGGTGTGCCGGTGGTGCCTGGGCACACCTTAATCACCTAGTGCACATTAGCATTATAGTTTTGTGTGCCGAAAAAAGATCAAAAAGATCTCCCTCTTACCTGCTCTGCCATAAAATAAATGCTTACATACTTCTCTTTTACTGTGCCAGGAGGGAGATTAATGTACCGGGGGCCATATACATGTAGACATGCACACATGCATGT
This sequence comes from Pelophylax lessonae, assembly GCF_965119305.1. Classification (NCBI taxonomy): domain Eukaryota; kingdom Metazoa; phylum Chordata; class Amphibia; order Anura; family Ranidae; genus Pelophylax; species Pelophylax lessonae. The sequence goes on along the minus strand of NC_138771.1, from coordinate 338,727,826 downwards.
GTGTTTGAGTTTGTAGATGCACACCCTATAGTAATATGGTGCGCACTCCTATGATTACCACTATATAATGCATTAATGCCAATGTGTTAACACAATGCATTTTTGAGCATTAAAGGTATTGTAAAGGCATGAGTTTTTTTTTTTTATCTTAATGCATTCTATACATTAAGATGCATTAAGATAGAAAAAAACCTTCTGTGTGCAGCAGCCCCCCTCAGCCCCCATAATACTTACCGGAGCCCATCTTTATCCAGCGATGTTGCAGGATTTTCTCAGCTGCCCAGGACTTCCCTCCCTCATTGGCTAAGACAGCAGCGCGATTGGCTCCCGCTGCTGTCAATCAAGGCCAGTCAGCCAATCAGGAGAGAGAGGGGTGGGGCTGGATCACAGCTCTGTGTCTGAATGGACCCAGGGAGCTGTGACCCAGATCGAGTGCCCCCATAGCAAGTTGCTTGCAGTGGGGACACTCAACAGGAGGGAGGGGCCAGGAGCACAGAGGAGGGACCCGTGAAGAGGAGGATCGGGGCCACTCAGCACAAAACCAACTGCACAGAGGAGGTAAGTATAACATGTTTGTTATTTAAAAAAAATAAAAACAGATGAAACTTTACAATCACTTTAAGGTATACTGCATTAAAGAGGAACTACGAGCTACAAGTACTGCAGTATTGATTACTTTTATAAAAAAACACAAATATTCCCAACACAAGATGTCCAGCAAGTCCAAGATGTCCAGCACTGTAATCCTAGCAGGTGTAAGCCTTCACCTCTGTTTTCATTCCCATATCACTATCTTGGATTCAGGAGCTGGCTCTGACCCTCTGATTTAAGTATACACAAGATCTGCTGACTGGGGGAAACTGTCCTAAAGTCTCCTGGGATGTAAAACATTTATCCCAGGAAGCTTCGAGTCCAGAGAGGGATGGGAGGTTGGACAGAGAACTGAGGACGGGTTCACATATTAGCAAATTTAGGCGTTTTTCACTGCATCCAATTCCCATGACATGCGAGTGTGACCAGCTGTCAATGGAGCCAGTTCACATATGTCCGGCGCAACGGCGGTGAAAATTCCAAAAGAGTCATGTGCATTTTTAGGTCTGGTTCAGGTGCGAATTCAGGCTAAAATTCAGACCTGAATTGTATCTGAACTAGTGGTGAACAGGAACACACCAGACCCCAGGCAGGAAATCACGGCCGCATATATGTGAACCCAGCTTAAATCATTCTCATCTAGATGAGAAAGAGAAAGTGGGAGCAAAAAAGGGAGCAACTGCTGAAAAAGGTACTTGAAACTAAAAAAAATAGAAATAACGTACAGTAATATGAAAATTAATAATAATAATAGTCCTAATGTAATAGTAAAGGCAGAGGGTTAGGATGATGCGATATCTTAAAGTGATTCTAAAGGTTAATTTTTTTGGGTTTGTTTTTAATTTTAAACATGTCATACTTACCTGCTTTGTACAATGGTTTTACACAGAGCAGTCCCAATCCTCTTCTGCTCAGGTCCCCCACCAGCATTCCTGGTTCCTCCCCCTTTTCATGCTCACTCCCAAATCCCACCCCATGCGTTCATAAGACACATAGAGCCACAGCTTGGCCCCACTCCCACTCTATCCTCATTGGCTATAATGGACAGTCAATGAGCAGAGAGAGACCCGGGAGAGCTGAGCCTCCCTCGCACATCGCTGGATCGAGAGGGGGCTCAGGTGGGTATTGGGGGGCTTTGAGGGGAGCAGCAAAAGGAAGGTATTTTACCTTAATGCATAGAACGCATGAGGGTAAAAAACCTCCAGTCTTTTCAACCACTTTAACTGTGAGCAAAGGTCCCATTAAAGGCAGCCTATTTTTAGGAGGCCATTATTACAACTCTGGTTGGTTTACAAAAAGATCTGCCTTTGTTCATCTCCATTAAATGAAGGTTAGGAAGGTTAACAGAAGAACAACTTTATTTAATCCACAGCAAGTGACAAGGACACTGCTTTTCTGTGTTAGCCAAACACTGGGGGAAACTAACTGACAATTCAATTTTTTTGCCACAAGTTTTTAGAAAATGTGTGAAAAAATGTAATTTCATTTTTTTTTTTACACAAAGTTGTAAATCAGTAAGAAATTAGTAAGATATTTCAAACACATAGTATGTGCATACTTACACACCAAAATACATTCTACCACTCCTTTTAAGTATGGGGATACCACATGTGTGAGACTTTTTCACAACCTAGCTGTATATAATAGACCCAAATTACAAGAACCTTTGGGTTTCAAGGGACATAAATTACACAACTAATTTCCTGACTACCTATCACATTTGTGGAGTGTCAGGATAATGGAAACACCCATAAAATAACTATATTTTGGAGAGTAAACTCCCTAAGGTATTTTTTAAGTGATGGTGACTTTTTTGAAGGCTTTTTACTACAGGTTTTTGGAAAATGCAGAAAGAAAATTAAATTTATGTATTTATGTATTTATTTATTTATTTATTTTTACACAAAGATATGTCTCAGACACAGCATTAGCCTACTTAGAATTATACCCCAAGGTATATTCTGCTACTCCTCTAAAGTACTGGGATACCAAATTTGTGAGACTTTTTCAATGTTTGGACTGATTATGAATCACATTGTTATTTGTGTATCATAAAAAATCGAGCAACAAATATTAAAAATGGTATGCTATAATGCTTGCCTCTGTACAAGTGGTCAGGGTATACAGTAGAGGCTGAGCAAAGGGTAAACAAAAGAGTCCCTGTGGTTCACAGAGTGCAGTTGTCTGCAGGGGTTGGCTAGGACTGGTTTCTCACAGGGATGTGGTCAGTGGGATGTTCAGATGGGTCAGTTCAGGTGGCAGGTAGAGACATGGTCAATAAGCAGGCAAAGGATCTTTCCAGGCAGCAGGCAAAAACATGGTCAATAAATAGGCCAGTTTCAGATGGTCATCAGGAACAATGTTGCTCTCTGCACTGGCTCTGGTAACACTGGCACTGTCATGGCTAGTGATCAGGAATATTGTTGCTGGCTGCACTGGTCTAGGGACACTGTCACTGGTGTGGTGATTATCAGGAACACAGTTGCTGACTTACACTTATCTGGTGACACTGGGATTGATGTGGCTAGTGACCAGAAACACTGTTGCTAGCTTATACTAGTCTGGTGACACTAGGAATGGTGTGGCAGCAACTAATAACACTGCTGTTGGCTTAGACTGGTCCCGTGATATTGGGACTGGTGTGGCTAGTGATTAGAAACACTATTGCTAGCTTACACAGGTCTGTGACACTGGAACTGGGTTGGTTAGTGATCAGAAACACTGTTGCTAGCTTGCACTGGTCTGGTGATACTGGAAATAGTGTGGCAGCGATCAGGAAAGCTGCTGTTGGCTTACACTAGTCTGGTGACATTGGGACTGGTGTGGCAGTGATGAGAAACACTGTTGCTTGCTTACGCTTGTCTTGTGACATTTGAACTGTTTTTTGTGGCTATCAGAAATGCTGTTGTTAGCTTATATTGGTCTGGTGACATTGGGATTGGTGTGGCATTGATCAGGAACATTGTTGCTGGTTGCACTCATCTGGGTCACTGGTACTGGTGTGGTGATGATAAGGAACACTGTTGATGGCACTAGTCTGGAAACACTGGGACTAGTGTTGCTGGCTGCAACATGCAGCTTTTATTTACATGTGTCACATGGTACAGGACAAATTTTATTGGCCCTTTTCCTCACTTTGTGAGCCGCTGTGTCCAAAGGAGCTCGCACAGAGCATGCTGCTGCATGTGCTACAGGGAGCCCACGAGTGGCGCAAAGAGGAGGACATTTAAAAATGTTCTCTTCCCCTCAAGAATCAGCTGTCTGGACATTTATCTACAACAGTTGGGCAGCAAGTGATTGAGAAAAGATTTATATAAATAGTGACGCTGTACTATGCTGATCACTGTTTGAAAACACTCATCAGCCGATCGGTGTGAGAGGAAAAATGAAACCTTTATTTACTTATGTGATCACCGTGATTAGTCACAGTGATCACATGGTACTGGCCTAATAAAATCTGGAGGACACAGGAATCACAAAGCATGGCGCTGCATGCGCTACAGGGCACGCACGAGTGATGCAAAAGGGAGGACGTTTTAAACCGCTCTTCTGTGTGTGTGTATTTACACAGTAATTTTAGCGCCATCATTTAGTTTAATGTTTTGAATGATGGGCTAGTTTTTGTATTGTCACCTATTTACAGTTATGGAGAACTAATAAATTTAAAAAAAGCATTTTTGCTTGCACATGATTGGATGATGGAATGATGGATGAAGGATTAGCAGAGCTTTACCACATTTACTAAGCTCTGATAAAAATGGGTGAAACTGCACTTGCAAAGTGCACAGTCTATTTGCTTTTAGTAAATCCAGTCTCTTATTTTTTTATTTATTTTTTTATACCATTTAAGGCAGCCCTACTATTTCTTCATATTCCAGGCCGATCAGTGAATTAAAGCTTATGAACTTTAAAATATCTGATATCTAGAAATGTAAAATATACACACTCGTTTATTAACATTACAGCACTTATTTATGTATTACCTATACTTATATATATATATATTTGAAGTTCCTAAACTTAGTATAAATAGCAGAAAATAATTTAGTGAAACTATTTGGAGTGGTATTGCTCAAACAAAATATGTTATACACCAGGGAAAGTTAAACTGTATTTTTTTTTTAGCATTAATGTCCATTTTCCATGCTTATTAAAAAAATATATTCAGGGTATTTTTAAAAATAAATGACCAAACAAAGGCACCATACATGCTTTACGATAGATGTCAGCTTTTTTTAATCAAAAGTTAAAAAATTATAGTTGCATAAACCACTACACCAATCTTTAAAAAATGTGGCCTGTTCACAGATGTTTTGTTTACACCCCTACATGAAAGTGTTAATACAGTTATTTCTGCATATATTTAAAACTATACCTTTGTAGTACCCTCCTAGGTAGTTGCTAGAGAAAGTATTGTTTTTAATCCTTTCTGCTTACCAGAGGGATTGCAGGTAAATCTATATTGTTCTCTGCCTACCAGAGAGCAGGATCTGCTAGTGAGGTCTGCTCAATGTGCTCAGATGCAACTCAGTCTGTCTGGACAGTGGGAAACCTGACAAATGAGTGCACAGGCATTTAATACAGCCCTGGTGATTTGGCAGAGGAAAGTGCTTCAGTGCATGATGGATACTGTATAAATGTCAGGAGCACATGTGCTCGGGGTCTTTTTCAGCTGGAGAGTGCCAGAGGGAGGGAGCGGCTGCCTCCTCCTCTGTAGAGGTGCCATGTGGCCTCAGGTAGTCGACCTGAGGGCCTAAAGAGCTAGAGGGGAACTGAACCCAGAGGTCATGTGGAGCTTACTGAAAGGGAAGACACTGGAGGATCTGATTCTGCATGCAGTGAGTACAGATCTGTGTCAAAGGGCCTGGCCTGAGGGGGGCCATCCCTGCAGCTAGAAGAGTCAGTGGATGGGTGTCAGTAAAGGGGATGCTAGAGAGTGTCCTGATGATATAGTAGTTTACCAAGTCTATTGCTGGAGAAAAAGCAAGGGGACTTAACCCTTTTAAAACATGTGGCAGTATGGTTTTAGCAGTGAGACTGCTTCCACAAGTTACCTGATGAGACCAAGCGAGAGTTACCCTTATCCAATGTATATAGTTCCAGTTGGAGTAACCCACTATTCCCTTCTCCCATCCAAATCCCACAATAAATACTAAATACGAAAAAACCCCTGGACTGTTTATTGAGAAACGAGCCATTGGGAGTAAGGATGGTATTGTGAACTGTACCCTAAGTGACTGTGTGCCAGTAATCAGAGGAGGCCCAACAAATCATCATACAGCAAACCCTACGGGGACAGTGCTACACCTTGTTCACAGATAATGTATAAATTATAAAGCAATAACATTTTAATGTGCTTTAAAAACAATCTACACAGCTGCCTTCAAATTTGCTGCTAATTAATTGTATCTATTAATAACATAATGACTTTAATTAAAAAAATACTAAAATGTATTAATCATAATTGGTTAAAACCTGTTAGGCATATAGACATGGAAAGCCAGAAATTCTAAATTATCAAGGCAAGTCATTCTTTAATTATTGTATAACTTATATACTCTTTGATGCCTAATTATGATTATTAAGGAATGAAAGATATAAGCATATGAACTTCATAAGCATAAATCATTCCAAAATGTAGTAATTAATGCTGTCCTCTAGGTAAGCAGCTATTTACATATTAGAATAACATTTTGGGGAACTGCTTTGCTTGTCAAAGAATCAGTAATTCTTTACGGCTAATTCATGATCTACACAAGCCTGGCAGAATGCACTCTTTAATCTATCTACATAATTGCAGTAGCAGTACAGCTTGCTTACGAACTTAAGGTCACAACTCAACCCCAGCTTGCTAACTGGACAATGAAACACCACACATTGCCATTGAATGATGGGTGCTGGGATGGCAACTCCAAAGAGATCAGGAATGCTTAGAGATTAGTGTACCCAGGGAAAGGTCTCATTAGTGGTCTCAAAAGGGGGAGCAGCCAAATTGCCAAGTTTGATCCTTTGTATCTTCTGTGGGGTTCCTGAGCTTTCTGGCACTGTGATTGTGTGTTACTACAGAAGCCAACATCCCTATCCACTAGCTGTTTGTCGCAGACTGTAAAGCCGAGGTAACCCGCCCCTAGATTCGAATTGGCTATCATGTGTCACATGACACAACAGGATGGGGAGGCAGTGATTGGAAACATCCCCTTGTCATCTGCAATGCTGTGTCTGAGGCGTGTAAGTTCAGGGAAGGAGGGGCAGATGGTACTGGGTTGATTACAAAAAAATTGTGCTGTAAGGAAGATTTGTGGTGGGGGGTGTGGGGGTGCAATTTAACTGGGAGGGTGATTTGTAAGGGGGGGGGGGTCTTTTGGAAAGAGATTTGTGCTGTAAAGGGGAATTTAGATGATCTGTGTTGGGAGGGGGGGTGTCAGGGTACCAATAGCAGGAGGTCTCTAGGACCCAGTATCCGTCAGAATAGGAGAAGGGCTCTAGGACCCAGCAACTCTGTCAGCCCATTATCTGGGCCTTTATAAGGAAGCCAGCCCTTCTCTAAGTGCTGTTTGATCTTCAGCTTCTACCAACATCCTGTTTCCTGTTTCCTGTGATTTCTGGTTCCTTACTCGGCTTGTTACACCTCCATCTCCAGCTTGCTTCCTGACTTTGACCTCGGCTTGTTTAACGGATCTCCTCTGCCTGCTACCTGTCCAGACCTTGGCTACCACTTGACCTTGTCTCCTCCGCTACCCACCTGGCATTGAACCTTGGCTTGAATCAACCACCCTCTGTCTCAGTGATCCCAAGTACCTGCTTCATCTCACAGGTGCCACCTGCCTGCAGTAACCCCGCAGCACCACAGCGGTATTCCTGAACCCTTTTCTGCAAGCAACTCTGCAGGCGACCTGTGCGACTTTGGGCCTAACTCCTCCTGTCTCATCTCCAGGGGAGTTTGGCACTTAGCTGCAAGGGAAGCCCTCTCTCCATTGGCCTCCAGCACTTGATACCTGATAGTATCAAACAGCCAGGATGTCTGAGGCCGAGAGAGGTGCTTCTGCACTTGAAACCCTATGTCAGCAGATGGCGGCTCTGACACAAGCAGTCAAAAATCTGCAGGAAGGTTACTTCCAACTTGAGGGGAGGTTCCATGCCCTCACAGGTTCCATGACTTTCACCGAATCCAACCAAGCCTCTAGCCCCGCCTCTACACCAGCGTCCTCCACATCAGCTATTGCCGCTCCACCCGCTGTGGTACTGCCTCCTCCAGAGCCCAGAGTTCCCACTCCTGAGCGTTTTTCAGGAGACCGGCGGAGGTTCAGAGGTTTCAGGAATGCCTGCGAACTTTACTTTGCCCTGCAACCTAGGACCTTCGCTTCAGAAACTGTCCGAGTGGGGTTCATCATCTCCCTTCTATCTGATGAACCACAATCCTGGGCCCATAACCTCCTAGAACGAAAGGATGAGGTGCTGAACTCAGTCTCCATGTTTTTTGAAGCCATGGCTACTTTATATGATGACCCACAGAAAACTGTCACCGCAGAGTCTGCCCTTCACTCCCTGGTGCAGGGAAGACGACCAGTAGAGGATTACATTGGGGAGTTCCGTAGATGGGCAGCTGATACCGGATGGAATGATGCAGCTTTGAAGTATCAATTCCGTTTAGGCCTATCCGAAACAATCAAGGATGAGCTGGCCAGGTCTGAAGCTCCCGCCACGCTAGAGACTCTGATCCAAACTTCCATCCAGCTAGATAGGCGTCTGCGGGAGCGACGCTTTGAGCGTTCTCAGACCTTTTGGCCAACCTGGGTACTGCCCAAGGTCCCGGCTCCAACACTTCCTGCTGCTGCTCCTCTAAATACCTCCAATATAGAACCAATGCAGATTGGTCTGCTTCGACCCGCTTTAACCCCAGAAGAAAGAGGATGCAGGAGGCAAAACAATCTCTGTCTCTACTGTGGAGCATCAGGACACTACCTTCGCAACTGTTCGATTCGGCCAAGTAAGTCCAGGCACCTGTACCCTACATATCTTCAGCTGTCTGGATCACTATCTACTCACATTATTCTCCCCATCTCTCTGCAGGTGGCTGGAAGGGAGGTCAAACTGCGGGCAATAATTGACTCTGGAGCTTGCAGCTGCTTCCTGGACATCAACCTGGCTAAAGACCTGCACATTCCTCTGACTACCAAGGATCAAAGACTAGAGATACACCTAGCTGATGGAAGTCAACCTAGTTCAGGACCTGTTACCCAAGAAACAGTCCCTATTCTCACAACCACAGACACAGGGCACCAGGAACTTCTCTCTTTTGATGTGATCAGTTCTCCAATTTTTCCAGCTATTCTTGGAATCCCGTGGCTACAAGCCCACAACCCATCAGTGGACTGGTCCCGAGGGGAGGTCACCTTCTCATCCAGCTACTGCCGCCAGCATTGCGGTATCTCCACGCTAACCAACCCCCATACCTGCCTGACCATACAACCAGCAACAGATACCAGTCTAGTAGTCCCTTCAGTCTACCATGACTACCTTGACGTCTTCGACAAAAAGAAAGCCGAAACCTTGCCTCCACACCGATCATATGACTGTCCTATTGAATTGCTCCCTGGAGCGGAAATTCCCTTCGGGCGCATCTTCCCTTTGTCCGAGGTGGAATTGGAGGCTCTCAGACAATACATAGATGAGAACCTAGCCAAAGGTTTCATTCGTCCCTCTTCCTCACCTGCTGGCGCAGGCATCTTCTTTGTTGAAAAAAAAGACCATTCCCTCAGACCCTGCATCGACTACCGGGAGCTCAACAAAATTACCACCAAGAATAGGTACCCTCTTCCCCTCGTTCCGGAGTTGTTCCAGAGGTTTCGAGCGGCCCGGGTATTTACAAAACTGGACTTAAGAGGGGCTTATAATCTAGTTCGCATCAGAGAGGGGGACGAGTGGAAAACGGCCTTTAGAACACGCTTTGGCCACTTCGAATACCTCGTAATGCCATTTGGGTTATGCAACGCCCCCGCAACATTTCAACACCTGGTCAATGATATATTCCGAGAATACCTTGACTTATTTCTGATCGTCTACCTGGATGATATCCTGATCTTCTCCCCCTCTCTCGAGCTCCACCGAATCCACGTCAAGAAGGTATTGAGTACCCTCCGCAGGCACGGTTTGTATGCCAAGGCCGAGAAATGCGATTTTGAAAAACAATCTATTAAATTTTTGGGCCTCGTAATCTCCGTTGGGGGAATCTCTATGGATCCCCAGAAGGTCACAGCAATCCTAGACTGGCCTGCACCTACAGACCGAAAGGGAGTCCAAAGATTCGTAGGCTTTGCCAATTTCTACCGGAGATTTATTAAGGACTTCTCCACCATCATCGCCCCAATTACTCAACTCACACGTCTCCACACCCGTTTCCTCTGGAATCAGGAAGCCCAAGTAGCCTTTGAAAAACTCAAAACCTTGTTTACCTCTGCTCCGGTGCTGCAACACCCGGACCCAGCGCTCCCTTTCGTTCTTGAAGTAGATGCTTCTGAAGTGGCGACGGGAGCCGTGCTTTCTCAGCGGATGGGCCCAAAAGCTCTATTACACCCAGTAGCCTTCTGCTCTAAGAAATTAAACCAGGCTGAGAGAAACTACGACGTAGGTGACCGAGAGCTTCTGGCTATTAAAGTGGCCTTTGAAGAGTGGAGATATCTATTGGAGGGCGCCAATCACCCGATCATGATTTTTACGGACCACAAAAACTTAGAGTATCTGAGGTCCGCCAAACGTCTAAGACCCCGACAAGCTAGATGGGCATTATTCTTCTCACGATTTAACTTCCATTTAACCTATAGACCAGGATCCAAGAACGGTAAGGCAGACGCCTTGTCCCGGATGTTCCCTGAATCCACAGAACCTGCTCCACCAAGCACTATTCTTTCGGCCCAGAACTTTTTATTGATTCAACCCAGCTTGAAATCAGTCATTGAACGAGCCTCTGCTTCATGCCCTGAATCTGAGCAGGTCTCGTTAAGGAAACAAGATGGATTACTCTGGCACCAAGGTAAGGTCTTCGTGCCTCAGGAGGCAAGGCTTCAGGTCTTCAAGACGTACCACGACCACCAGTTAGCCGGCCACTTTGGAGTTCGTAAAACAAGTGAGCTCATCCAAAGGTCCTTCTGGTGGCCCAACCTTAGTCGAGACTGTAGAGCCTATGTTAAATCCTGCTCTGTGTGCCTACGTAGCAAGGGTGACAAGACAAGGCCCTGGGGACTACTGAGACCCTTACCTATTCCTAACCGTCCATGGGAAGGTATCTCGATGGATTTTATTGTGGAGCTTCCGCCCTCGGAGGGTTTTACTGCCATTATGGTAGTGGTGGATCGCCTGTCAAAGATGGCCCATTTTCTACCCTTGGTAGGCACTCCTTCAGCAACTGAGACTGCCCACATTTTCCTCAAGGAAATTGTGAGACTCCACGGCTTTCCCGGAAGCATTGTTTCTGATCGGGGGGTACAATTTACCTCCAAGTTTTGGAGAGCTCTGTGTAACGCCCTGAAAATAGAACTTTGCCTCTCATCAGCATACCATCCTCAGAGCAATGGACAAACAGAGCGTACGAATCAAACCTTGGAGCAGTACCTCCGCTGTTTCTCAGCCTTTTCACAGGATGACTGGGCCTCGTTACTTCCATTTGCGGAGTTTGCTTATAACAATTCACTACACTCAGCCACAAACCAGTCTCCATTCTGGGCCAACTATGGATTCCACCCACTTGCCTTGCCTGACACTATATTCGAATCTGCAGTACCTGCGGTCCAGGACAGACTTGCTTTTATACAGCAAAACTATCAAACCCTGCAAGAATGCATACTGAAGGCTCAAACCGACTACAAAAAATTTTTTGACAAGAAACGCAGGGGGAATCCCTCCTTTAAAATTGGGGATGAGGTATGGCTGTCTACGGCCAATCTGAAACTGCCTTGCCCATCGAAGAAGCTAGGGCCTAAATACATTGGTCCGTTTCCAATTAAACGAGAGGTAAACCCAGTGGCTTTTGAATTATCCCTGCCGGATTCTTATAGGATTCACCCAGTTTTTCATGCCTCTCTCCTAAAAACGGCCATTCCAGATCCATTTCCTGGGAGAGTGGAACTTCCTCCACCATCAGTAACTGTTGGTGAAGAAACAGAATATGAGGTGGAGTCAATATTGGATTGCAGGAAACAAGGCAGGCAAATCCAATATCTGATCAAATGGAAGGGGTATCCACTCGAAGAAAGCTCTTGGGAACCAAAGATCAACATCCATGCCCCTAGACTCCTTCGGGAATTTCATGCCAGATATCCAAGGAAGATGGCTCGGTTGGGCATCCGGAGGCTGCCCATTGGGGGGGGGGCACTGTCAGGGTACCAATAGCAGGAGGTCTCTAGGACCCAGTATCCGTCAGAATAGGAGAAGGGCTCTAGGACCCAGCAACTCTGTCAGCCCATTATCTGGGCCTTTATAAGGAAGCCAGCCCTTCTCTAAGTGCTGTTTGATCTTCAGCTTCTACCAACATCCTGTTTCCTGTTTCCTGTGATTTCTGGTTCCTTACTCGGCTTGTTACACCTCCATCTCCAGCTTGCTTCCTGACTTTGACCTCGGCTTGTTTAACGGATCTCCTCTGCCTGCTACCTGTCCAGACCTTGGCTACCACTTGACCTTGTCTCCTCCGCTACCCACCTGGCATTGAACCTTGGCTTGAATCAACCACCCTCTGTCTCAGTGATCCCAAGTACCTGCTTCATCTCACAGGTGCCACCTGCCTGCAGTAACCCCGCAGCACCACAGCGGTATTCCTGAACCCTTTTCTGCAAGCAACTCTGCAGGCGACCTGTGCGACTTTGGGCCTAACTCCTCCTGTCTCATCTCCAGGGGAGTTTGGCACTTAGCTGCAAGGGAAGCCCTCTCTCCATTGGCCTCCAGCACTTGATACCTGATAGGGGGATTAAGCAGGAAAATAATTTGTTCTGGAAGTCGGGATTTTGGGGCGAGAGGATTTGTGTTGGGAGGGGCAATTTGGGTGGAGGACAAACATTTATATATAAAAGGAGAGATTTGGGGGGAGAGAGGGAAATTAGGGGAGGACAAAGATTTGTGGTGGGAGTGGGGGGGGGGGGATTTCAGCAAGGAGAAAAACTGTGCTTGGAGAAATGGACATTTTTGCATTTTTTTGGAGGGAAAATTTGCTTTACAAAGGGAATTTGTTCTTTAGACGTAGCATACAGATTAGTGCTAGGTTTTTGTTGAGGGGGAATTTTATTCTGAGAGGGAAAAGTGGGGAAGAGTTTTGTTTTCAGGGGGAAGTTTGCACTTTCTCTCCTTTCTTTCAGTTAGGCTCAGACAATGTGTTAGCTCTATTTTCAGTGTACAGAAAATGATATGTAATGTAAGCATTTCATTTTTTAAAAATGGTTGTGCTAAGGTTTATACATGTCTGTAAGATTGTTGGCACAGCAACTAAAGCATATTTAATAATGGGTGCAAGGAGGGTCAAGTTTTATTTAACCGCTTCCATACAGAGCAGTTAGACACCCTTCCTGCCCAGACCAATTTTCAGCTTTCAGCACTCTCACACTTTGAATGACAATTGCTCAGTCATGCTACACTGTAACCAAACAAAATTTTTATCATTTTTTTCACACAAATAGAGCTTTCTTTTGGTGGTATTTGATCACAACTGGGGTTTTTTTTTTTTCGTGATATATGCAAAAAAAGAGCAAAAATTTAAAAAAAAAACACTTTTTTTAGTTTCAATTATGAAATTTTGCAAAAAATAAATTTTTCTTCATACATTTGGGCCAAAATGTATACTGCTACATGTCTCTGGTAAAATTAACCCAAATTAGTGTATATTATTTAGTCTGTGTGAAAGTTATTGAGTCTAGAAGCTATGGTACCAATTACTGAAAATTGATCACACCAGATGTACTGACTGCCTATCTCCTTTCTTGAGGCCCTGAAATGTCAGGACAGTACAAATACCGACCAAATGACCCCTTTTTGTAAAGTAGACAGTCCAAGGTATTTAGTAAGAGGCATGGTGAGTTTTTTGAAGTTGTAATTTTTTCCCACAATTCTTGGGAAAATGAAGAAAAAAATTTTTTTTTCTTTTTTTTCCCACAAAGTTGTCGATTTATAAGCTATTTCTAACACATAGCATGTACACAGCAAAAATTACACCCAAAAATACATTCTGCTACTCCTTCCGAGTATGGCGATACCACATGTGTGAGACTTTTACACAGCCTGGCCACAAAAAGAGACTCCAAGAAGCACATTCAGGCGTTCTAGGAGCATAAATACACATAAAACTTTCTTACTACCTATCACACTTTTCAAGGCCCTAGAGCACCAATACAATGGAAAAGTCCACAAAATGACCCCATTTTGGAAAGCAAACACTCCAACGTATATTCTATGAGGCATTATGGGTCGTTTGAACATATCATTTTTTTCCACAGGTTTTTGGAAAATGTGGGAAAAAAATGAAAACTTTTTTTTTTTACACAAAGTTGTCAATTTATAGGATATTCCTAACACATAGCATGTACACAGCAAAAATGACACCCCAAAATACATTCTGCCACTCCTCCTGAGTATGGCAATACCACATGTGTGAGACTTTTTCACAGCCTAGCCATATAGAGGGGCCCAACATCCAAGGCGCACCATCATGCATCCTAGCCACTTGCCTAGGCCTATTTTTGACATTTGGTGTTTACAAGCTAAAATCAGTTGTTTTGCTAGAAAACTGCTTAGAACCCCTAAACATTATATATATATATTTTTTTTAGCAGAGACCCTAGAGAATAAAATGGAGATTATTGCAATATTTTTTATCACACCGTATTTGCGTAGCGGTCTTCCAAACGCAATTTTTTGGGAAAAAATTCACTTTTTTTAATTAAAAAATAAGAAACCAGTAAAGTTAGCCCAATATTTTTCCATAATGTGAAAGATAATGTTACGCCGAGTAAATAGATACCCAACATGTCATGTTTCAAAATTGCGCACGCTCACGGAATGGTGACAAACTTTGGTACTTAAAAATCCCCATAGGCGACAATTTAAAAATTTCTACAGGTTGCCATCTTTGAGTTACAGAGGAGGTCTAGGGCTCAAATTATTCCCCTTGCTCTAACGACTATACCTCACATGTGTGGTTTGAACACCGTTTACATATGTGGGCGGGGTTTCTGTATGCATTCGCTTCTGCGCGAGAGCTAACGGGGACAGGGCGCTTTAATTTTTTTTTTTTTTTACTATTTATTTTATTTATTATTTTTTATTTTGACACCGTTTAAAAAAAAAAAAAAAATTGATCATTTTTATTTCTATTAAAAGAAATGTAAATATTCCTCGTAATAGGCACGACAGGACCTCTTTTTTTTTAGATCTGGGGTCAAAAAGTCCTCAGATCTCACAAGTACACTAAAAGATAGAAAAAAAAAAAAAAATAATAATAATTATAATATAAAATGAAAAAAAAAAAAAAGGACCTTTAAACCGGTTGCTAGGCAACAACATTTTCCGTAGCTCCGGTCCTCCAAGACCATAGAGTCAAGTGAGGGCAAGCTTGCCCTCACTCGACATCCTGTCTGTGAGGATTCGGGACCGGATCGTTTTCCCCGCTGCCGGCGGGTCCGGTAAGCGGGGAAAAGGACCGGAACGCGTCGGGAGGGGGGGGGGGGCGCCTCTTCCGCCATCCCGGAAGGGTGATCCCACGGCGAATCCGCCACTGGGACCACCCTTATCGGAAAGCCAACCGTCCACCGTTTAAAAAAATACCAGGGTTATGGCAGCTATCTCCTGCCATAACACCGGTATTTAGGTTTAAACGGAGGACGTATATAAACCTTTTTGGACTTGGACATGGTGGCTGTATGAAGGGTGACAGGTACTCGGGTACTGATGAGCAGGTGGCAGGTACTCGGGTACTCCGATAGGCAGGTGACAGGTACTCGGGTACTCTGATGGGCAGGTGACAGGCAGGTGATAGGTACTGATGAGTAGTACTCACTGACTGATAGGTGATAGGTGATACTGTACTGATGGGTACTGATGATCAGTACTCATACGTGATAGGTACTGATGAGTACTGATGAGTAGTGATGGGTACTGATGAGCAGGCGGCAAGTACTTGGGTACTTCAGGCGTCAGGTACTCTGATGAGCAGGTGGAAGGTACTCGGGTACTCTGATGGGTAGGTGACAGGTACTCAGGTACTCTGATGACGGGTACTCCGTTGACAGGTACTCAAAGTACCCGAGTACATGTCATCAGAGTACCCGAGTACCTGTCATCAGAGTACCCAAGTACCCGTCATCAGAGTACCCGAGTACCTGTCATCAGAGTACCCGAGTACCTGTCAGAGTACCCGAGTACCCGTCATCAGAGTACCCGAGTACCCGTCATCAGAGTACTCGAGTACCTGTCATCAGAGTACCCGAGTACCTGTCATCAGAGTACCTGAGTACCCGTCATCAGAGTACCCGAGTACCCGTCATCAGAGTACCCGAGTACCTGTCATCAGAGTACCTGAGTACCTGTCATCAGAGTACCCGAGTACCTGTCATCAGAGTACCCGAGTACCCGTCATCAGAGTACCCGAGTACCTGTCATCAGAGTACCCGAGTACCCGTCAGAGTACCCGAGTACCTGTCATCAGAGTATCCGTCATCAGAGTACCTGAGTACCTGTCACCAGCCCATCAGAGTACCCAAGTACCTGTCATCTGAGTACCTGATGGGCTGGTGACAGGTACTCGGGTACTTTGATGGGCTAGTGACAGGTGCTCTTTATTGGGGGGGGGGCAATCAGTGTGTTTAGGGTGCACTGTAGTTGGTAACTAGCTGTTACCACAATCTCCTCCTCACAAAGGATCAGTGTGTGAGGAGGAGAACACGGTGACAGCTAGTTACCGTGTTCTCTGTTGACATTTGTGACCGGCTGTGATTGGACACAGCCGGTCACGTGGTAAAGAGCCAATTTCATTGGCTCTTTACCTAGATCGGGGATCGACTCTGTCCGAGGGACGAGCCTCGTCCCCGATCGCTGCTCTGCGCACCCCCGGGGGCGCGCATTGCAGAGAGAACGAGCGGCTCGTGCTGGAGCCGCTCATGTGATCGGCTGTGATTGACACAGCCGATCACATGGTAAACAGCCAATTTCTATTGGCTGTTTACCTTGATCAGGGATGGGCTATGTCCGAGGGACGAGCCTCATCCCTGATCGTGCCGCTGCGCGCCGCCGGGGGGCGCGCAGTAGCAGCTAGAACGGGCCGACGTCATATGACGGCGGCCCAGATCTAGACAACCACTTTGCCGACGTCATTTTACATGACTCGGTATGGAAGTGGTTAACTGTGCCCCTTTAAGTCCCACTTTTAATACAATTTAGCAATGCTCATTGTTCTCTGAGGTGCACTGTACATACCGCATTATTACTCTCATTGGGGTTCCCAAGGGTGCCCTAAGGCTTTTAACCACTTAAGCCCCGGAGGATTTGGCTGCTAAAAGACCAGGGGGTATTTTGCGATTCGGCACTGTGTGACTTTAACGGACAATTGCGCAGTCGTGCGACACTGTACCTAAACGAATTTGACGTCCTTTTTTCCCCACAAACAGAGCTTTCTTTTGGTGGTATTTGATCACCTGTGCGATTTTTTGATCATGCGCTATAAACAAAAAAAGAGCGACAATTTTGCAAAAATAACAATATTTTTCACATTTTTTTATATGAAATTCCCCAAAAAAAAAAAGTAAAAATCAAAATTTTTTAACATTTTCGGCCAATTTGTTTTCTGCTACATATGTTTGGTAAAAAAAATCGCAAAAAGCGTATTTTGATTGGTTTGCGCAAAAGTTATTGCGTTTACTAACAAAGGGAAAGATTTTTGTCATTTTTGTTGTTTTTTTTTTTTTAACGCGTAATGGCGGCGATCTGCAATTTTTTTGCGGTACTGCGACATTTTGGCGGACAGATCGGACCCTTGACTGACATTTTTGACACTTTTGGGGTTACCAGTGACATTTCTACAGTAATCAGTGCTATATATATGCACTGTTACTGTAAAAATACACTGGCAGTGAAGGGTTTAACTTTATTTGAGAGGGAGGGGTGGTGTGTGTCCCTAGGGGCGTGATTCTAACTGTGATTGGCTGTCTGTTGAGCTGTAGTTACACTGATCAACGGTTCTACATAGTAGAACCGTATGATCAGTGTTTCTACACAGGGAGAACTGACAGGCAGCTTGTTTACACAAGCTGCCTGCCTTTCTCCCTCTCCCCCGCCGATCGCCGAGTGACCGGCGGACATCGGGTCCGTCGGTCACACGCGCGGGGGGGTCCGTGACCGCGCGGGAGCGCGCCGCCGGTGGCGCGCGCTCGCTCCCGAGAGCCTCACAGGCTAGTGACGTTAATTTACGTCACTTTGCCTGTGAGGGGCTGACTGCCGCAGTAAATCTACTGACGGCAGTCGGCAAGTGGTTAAAATGCTGGCAACTGCCCTTTGCTCGCAAGGGCTTCTCTGTGTTTTTATTTTTTTTTAAAAAGCAAGTTTGTATACATTTCTGTGTGTTTTGCACACCTATACTTATTTTCTGTCTATAGAACCTTTGTAGAAAGGTTAACTGTAATTTTGCAGTGCCCAGAAAATCTACCTTTTTGCTCAGAATTCCTCTGGGCAGTGCAATGCTCTTCCTGCCATATGACTGTATCTAGTCACTGTTATTCCTTTATATCTGCAGTATTAAAGGCATGAGGCATATCCCAATCAATTCCCAAAAGTGATTTTTTTGCAGAGACAGTTGGTGATGTCACTTCTGTGTTGCCCATTGTTCTTCTGCAGGTGTACTGGAGAGGTAACCATACTCAAATACCTATTTTCTAAGGATCTCCTCTGTGCTTCCCCTGCCTCTCCTGCTGCTTATTGATCTTTCTCCCACCAGTTATCACAGGGAGAACAAGCAGCATTGACATACGGATGCAAAACCATATTTTTCAAAACCAAGATGGCACCTTTTACATAAAGGTACAGTGTTGAACAAGGCATGGAAAGATTGCCCTGGGGAAGATATCAGCATCAGCAAGTCTACAGGCAATACTGCTGACTAGCCCTTTCTCTTTCACTTGACTTTATTGGGCATGGCTTTCACAATATAGGTCCTCTTTAGCTCCAGTAAAATGTACACTATATTGTCAAAAGTACTGGGAAGCCTGCCTTTACACGCACATGAACTTTAATGGCATCCCAGTCTTAGTCTGTAGGGTTCAATATTGAGTTGGTCCACCCTTTGCAACTTTACCAGCTTCAACTTTCTGGGAAGGCTGTCCACAAGGTTTAGGAGAGTGTCTATAAGAATGTTTGACCATTCTTCCAGAAGTGCATTTGTGAGGTCAGGCACTGATGTTGGATGAGAAGGCCTGGTTCACAGTCTCCGTTCTAATTTATCCCAAAGGTGCTCTATCAGGTTGAGGTTAGGCCCCTATGCAGGTCAGTCAAGTTCCACCACCACAAACGTGCTCATCCTTGTCTTTATGGACCTTGCGTTGTGCACTGGTGCGCAGATGTTTTGGAACAGAAAGGGGCCATCCCCAAACTGTTCCCACAATGTTGGGAGCATGAAATTGTCCAAAATGTCTTGATATGCTGATGCCTTAAGTGTTCTCTTCACTGGAACTAAGGGGCCAAGCCATACCATACCATCATAGGCGGCTCTCTAATTAGGCAAATTAGGCAGTTGCCTAAGGCCTCGCACCTACAGGGGCCTCGCCGCCAGTGGCGGAGCGACAACATTTAGAAGGGCGCAATCAGGGGAATCTCCCAAGTAAAAGATTGTTTTAAATATAAAAGTTGCCTTCTCTGCCTGGGGATTGGCCGTCTGATCATGTAATCCTAAGATGTGGAGGAATCGGTGGGCGTGTACCTGCATCAGTAGGAAGTGACTGCCCGGTCAGCTCACTCTGCTATCATCGGTTGTTGCTCTGGGAGGAGAGCTCTGCCCTGGCCCAGGAACATACAGGTAACCAGGCCGACTTGTCATGCTGCAGGCTGGTCATAGATTTGTGGTGTCTACTACGCAAAGGGGGTGAGTAGCCCCAGGGAGGTTGGAAGAGTCTTAGAATGGTTGGTGGAGGAGGAGAAGAAGAAGAAGGCCCTGGGTGGCTGGGGGAGGAGAGGGTGGCTGGAAGATAAGGAGAGGGTCCCTGGGTGGCTAGGGGAAAAGGAGAGGGTCCCTGGGTGGCTAGGGGAAAAGGAGAGGGCCCCTGGGTGGCTAGGGGAAAAGGAAAGGGCACCTGGGTGGCTAGGGGAAGAGGAAAGGGTCCCTGGGTGGCTGAAGGAGAAGGAGAGGGCACCTGGGTGACTAAGGGAGGAGAGGGACCCTGGGTGGCTAAGGGAGAAGGAGAGGGCCCCTGGGTGGCTGAGGGAGGAGGAGAGGGCTCCTGGAAGGCTGGGGAGAAGGAGATGGCCCCTGGGTGGCTGGGGGAGAAGGAGAGGGCCCCTGGGTGGCTGGGGGAGAAGTAGAGTGCCCCTGGGTGGCTGGGGGAGGAGAGGGACCCTGGGTGGCTGGAGGAGGAGAAGGAGAGGGACCTTGGGTGGCTGGAGGAGGAGAAGGAGAGGGACCCTGGGTGGCTGGAGGAGAAGGAGATGGCCCCTGGGTGGCTGGGGGAGAAGAATCAGAGGGCCCCTGGGTGGCTGGAGGAAAAGGAGAGGGCCCCTGGGTGGCTGGGAGAGGAGGAGAGACCCCCCGTGACCTCAGAGTCAGTTGCCAGGGAAGAGAGTGGAGTTGAGCCAGTCATGCATATCTGACATCAAAGCCAAACATGGTGGAGCTGGAGCCCTTTGCCCTACACAATGACAGCACCCGAGGTGGAAGGTGAGGGGTAGCGGGGCTGTGACATTATATAGCATATGGACTCTGTACATTTTTGGTAGTTTTGGTTGGAGTTGTCCTTTAGATGTTTAACTCTGTTGTTTTTCCCCCCAGCTATGAGGGACTGAGGAATGACTATCCACTATGCTGGGACTTATAGTGCCCTAGAATGTGGAGGACTGAGGAATCCTCAGTCCCTCACAGAGGGCACTACAAGTTCCAGAACAGCAGGCTGCCATGCCTTAGTCCCCACAGAGGGCACTACAAGTATTAGCATAGCAGGCAGTAGTTCCTCAGTCCCCTACAGAGAGCAGTACAAGTCCAAGCATAGCAGGCTTCCATTCCCCAGGGAGGAATGGCAGTGCACTATACTGGAATTTACAGTGCCCTCTATGGGGACTCAGGTATGGCAGCCTTCTGCAGTGGGACTTGTCGTGCCCTAGACTGTGGCGGACTGAGGAAGGGAAGTGTTAGGGGGTTTCTGGAAACTCTGATGCAAGGGGGAGCTTTGGTGACCACAGAGTTCCATTTTACACCAGAGTCCCCAGCTTTCCCCCTCAAATCAGGGTTCCCAGAACTCTCCTTACATCAGAGTCTCCAGCATTCTCCTTAAAACGGGGTTCCCAGAACCCCCCCTTACTTCAGAGTCCCCAACATCCCCCCTAAATCAGGGTTCCCAGAACTCCTCTTACATCAGAGTCTTCAGAGTTCCCTCTTACAGTGTAAGGGGGAAACTCTGGAGACTCTGATGTAAAGGGGGCTCTGTGAAATTTGATTTAAGAGGGGGACTCTAATGTTAAGAGGAATTCTGTGGACTCTGATGTAAGGAGGAGATGCAGGGGGAATCTGATTTAAAGGAGAACTCTTATGTAAGGGGGGACACTGAACTCTGATGTAAGGAGGGACTCAGGGAATCATGACCTATAGGGAAATGCTGGGGACTGTGATGTAAGAGCAGACATATATATATATTATATATATATATATATATATATATATATATATATATATATATACCCGATGTTTAATGATCTTTGATTAAAGAATAATTGGTTAGAGACATTTCTAGAAACTGTGAATTTATAGTACAAAGGTTAAGGCTCTAAATATACTCAATTTATACAGTTAATTTGGGTGGGGCCTCATGTCCAAGTTTTGCCTTAGGCCTCACAAAGCCTAGAGCCGCCTCTGCGATACCATAACCCCGCTTCCACCAAACGATTAAGACCAGTGCACAAAGCAAGGTCAATAAAGTCCTGGATGAGTGAGTTTGGGGTGGAGGAACTTGATTATCCTGACCTCAACCCGTTAGAACACAGCAACAGCGAGCCAGGCCTTCCCGTCCACATTAGTGCCTGACCTCAGAAATGCGCTTCTGGAAGAATGGTCAAATATTCCCATAGAAAAACTCCTAGACAAGCGTCGGCCGATGAACGATCTGCCGATTGTACGCTTGTTAGTATGATGCCTCCGACAGCCGTCAGCGCACATTCTGCCGACAAGAATCTGTCATGCAAGCATTAAAATTTTTGTATGCCGACACCAGAGCGGCCGATTGTTCGCCAGTCAGTACAGAATTCGGCCGACAGACCGCAGATTTGCAAGACTGGGCATGCTCAGAAAAGAAAAAACACAGGGAAAGTTAACCATTACATGACATCACTTCTGCAGTCGGCTGTAGTCGGCGGACAAAATTCTTGTGCTGTCTTTGCACTTTTCAGCAGACACCGACAGCCCGGGGACAAAAGACGGCCGATCGTTCGCCGACGATCGGTATGTGTGTACAGGCCTTAAGACTGGGATGCCATTAAAGTTCATGTGTGTGTAAAACACATCCAAAATCCCTCTAAACACATAACTCATGTTAAAATGTGCACAAAATGCGTCAGTGTTCACTTTAAAACTATGTTTATTGCACATTTTACATGTATATGGAGCCTAAGGCTTTCTTTCCTGTCCTATGTATTTATTTTTATAAACAAGCTACTGCACACCCAGTATGTACTACATAGGTAATAAATATATTCTTCAAAATGACAGCAAAATCTTATTTGCATCACAAGCTATATTGTATAGATTGGAATGTTATTGGCTTAAAATTGTGTTACCCTCAGCATTCAGCTAAGGTTAATTTATATCTATTACAATAGGACAGAACATCGGTGCATGCATTTCTGTAACTAGCCAGAGCAGTTTGTTATGCGCTGCTCCCATATAAATCATGACGAATTGTATTTAGCCCTGACTGTGACAGTCATGTCACATGGTCTGTTGCTACTGTGCCCTTTTCTTTTCACAGCCCTTTATGGCTGTCTTTTAAGTCTTAGTAATTGGTAGAGGGCGTGCCTTGAGATCACTGAGAGTGAAGCACAAGATAAAAGGCAGGTAATGAGAGGTTCCCTTTGATGGGTTGGCTTGACCTGCTTTCAAAATACCTATTTTTTAGGAAACTCCTGCAACATTTAATAAGTGAAACAAATTTTGCTTAGCCTCACCCAAATTCCTTGAAATCAATCATGAATTGAATTTGGTCTGCAGACTTGTTATGCAGAACTTCTACCTTTTGTTGTATTGATTAATGGATTCACAGCAATTAGAAGCTCCTGTTTTGTTTTTATTGCTCTAGCGCTTACCATTGTCACGTCAGCTTCTAGAGGAGCTAAAGGGGAAAAGCTTGGTGAAAAAGCATGGTAACCTGCTTAAAAATGTATAGGGGTAACTTAAATGGATGTAAAGGCCAACTTAGACAAAATATAGCAATAAAAAATGGGAGAGAGAGAGTGTTCTGCTGGTGAATGAACAACATAGTAAATGTTTCTGCTTCCCTTCATCTGAGCAAGATTGACAATTTCAAGATTTCTTACCTTCACCAAATTCTTCAGAGCACAAGAAGGGCAGACATTTCCAGACATTCGCTGTGTGAACCAATGCATGGGTGCCCATTAGGCAGTGGGGAAGCCAAACCACGGGGGTGATTGCTGCCAGGCACCTGCGATTGCTTCAACGTGGAGAGAGAACGACGGTCAGCTGTTGTAAACACAGCAGACCGTTGTTCTCTCTGGAATGAACACAGGGCGCCTGTGATCCTCCTATTTAGGATCCTAGGTCTCTGTGTTGATTCCACAAGTCCCTCCCCCATACAGTTGGAAAACACCCCCTAGGCTCACACTTAACCCTTTGATCGTCCCTGGGTTAACCCCTTCCCTGCCAGTGTCATTATTACAGTAACAGTGCATTTTCTTTTAGCACTGATTACTGTAGTAATGTCACTGGCCCCCCAAAAGTATCAAAAATGTCAGTTAAGGGTCCGATCTGTCTTTGCCGCAATGTCGTAGTCCTGCTAAAAATCGCAGATCGCCGCTATTGCAGGGTCTGCATCCCTTTAGACAACATTTCCTATTGTGAGTATCTTACCATAAATGACATTTTTGCTGCAGGGGATGTCTAAAATCAAATTTGTATCTTAGTGTAGACTTCTGGGAAAATCAGTGAGCCAATCACACAGCTTTTTTTCCCCCCAAGTATAACAACAAAGGCAAAACTTTTTTTTTTTTAAGTTTTGGGTGGAGTGCAGAGGGATTAGAACGCTTTTCAGTTTTTATTGCTGTCTGTTCCCCCGTTAGGAAGATTCATCCTCTCTATTTGTCCTGTTTACTATTATATTTGAAAGTGAAAGTAAAAGAAAAGTTTGCGTTGTCCCTATAAAAGTAATGAGGGGAAATATTACAATGGGGGCTCCAGTTTTGGTGACCTAGGGATCTCCAAGGAATTCCCTTAATTTGCAGGGATTTCCTCCCACTTCCTGTTCGTCTATGGGACAGGAATTGAAAGGTAATTTCCGCAATGGGACAAAGATGGTGAAAAAAAAATCTCACGTTGGTTATTACTCTCCCTTGCTCTATCCAAAATGAAAAAAAAAAAAAAAGTTTTGCATATAGTTCTACTTTAACTACTTGCTGACTGCCGACAGAAATCCTACTGCGGCAGTGCTGCTCTTCTGGGTACAGCGACGTAGACCTACGTCGCTGGACTCCTTGTGATTGTTTAGACACAGCGGGAGTAGGGCCGGAGGAGGAGAGGCGGCGATTGCCACCTCTCTTCCCCAATCATCGGGGAAACTGTGAGAAGACCCGCCTGCCTTTATAAACAAAGCAGGCGTATCTTCTCCGTGACAGACAGGAGGAGATCCCAGGATTCAGCATAGCTGAACCTGTAATCTCTATCTCTGTCACCAAACCCCCCCCCCCCCACACACACATCAGAAAGCATGGGGCATACATTTAACCCCTTGATCACCAACAGTGTTAACCCCTTCCCTGCCAGTGTCATTATTACAGTAACAGTGCATACTTATACTAATTACTAATAAAGTGTTAAAAATGTCAGTTAGGGGTCCAATCTGTCCGCCGCAATGTTGCAGTCCCGCAAAAAATCACAGATCGCCGCCATTACTAGTAAAAAAAAAAACAATAAAAATCACATAAATCTTTCCCGTAGTTAGTAAACGCGATAACTTTTGCACAAACCAATCAAAATACGCTTATTGCAATTTTTTTTACCAAAAATATGTAGCAGAAAACAAATTGGCTTAAAATGTTAAAACATTTAGATTTTAAATTTTTTTTGGGGGAATGTTATATAGCAGAATGTGAAAAATATATATATATATATTTTTTTTAAATTGTCGCTCTTTTTTAGTTTATAGAGCAAAAATTAAAAATCGCACAGGTGATCAAATACCACCAAAAGAAAGCTCTATCTGTGGGGAAAAAAGGATGTACATTTTCTTTGGGTACAGTGCCGTAAACCGCACAATTGTCCATTAAAGTAACGCAGTGCCGAATCGTAAAATAGGGCCTGTTCAGGAAGGGGGCAAATCTTCCAGGGGCTGAAGTGAGTAAGTATGCATTTAAACTGACTGCTTTTAAATTATTTTTTTTGCTGGGCAATCAAGTGGTTAAACCTTAACAAATGTAGTAAATGATGATAGTAAATACAAGAGAGGTGAACGTTAGCTAGATTGTGTAATTTAAGAAGACAACGCCTTTTACAAAACGGGAGAGTCCAACCTAATATATTCATGTATAATAAACTTAAATAAATAAAGCAGCAAGCAGTAATTATTAAATACAAATAAGTGAAATAAAATTGCCAGTGTGTTTTTCCCTCCTATATATCTCATCCCAGTCACCCATCTACTTCACCTTGCCAAACCACTAGATATCTTTGTCATGTGAACTAGGCAGGGAGCCAGCAGGTCAGAAACTTACACAATTTGTGGCGCCTGCTTAAAGTGTCTGGGAGTCTCACCAATCAGTCAAAGCCCCAGGGCGAAATGTAATTATCTTTTTTTTTTTTTTCATAAAGGTACTGTAAAAAAGTATTTACTCAAGGCTTTCTTTAAAGCAACAGAAGAAAAGGTGAGGTATCACTGAGAGTAAAATGTAATCCTCGCCATACAAGAATAGCATTAAGGTCTGTGTGTTCTTTAATCTATAAAGACAAAAGAAAATACAGTGCAGAGCAGCCTGTGGGAGAGATGTGGAAAGTATTATTTACACAAGGGGATCACAAAGCGTGAAAAGGTTTTTACGTCTTGTTTTGAAAATCATATTTTTTTGTCAGAGTAGTACAATCCTTCTGAATGTCTTCAGCGCTGAAGCTACCCAACCATCCATGTAATTTGTAACATTAAGTGAACTTAATGTTTCCTTTATAACTTTGAAGATGTGTTTAGGCAGCACTGAAGGGTGGTGTGCCTGCAGTATGTGAAAGGCTTAACGTTTCTGTTGTATATCTTTCATTTATTATGCTGTAATTGAAATTGTTAGATACAGAGCTCAATGCAATGTGATTGCAGTGATAGAGAAACTCATTCACAGGTCAATTATTTTTGGCATATTAGGCCTTTTTAAGATCTGCCAATGGTTGCCTAAAATTATGGGTCAAATCCACCCTCATCCATGGGCTGCTGATATTTTATAAGCAACAGTCCAGTATCAAACAGTTGTGAGATCAGTTGCAGTGGTACAGTACGTTTACCACATCTGTAGACGGATGTTGTCATCCTATAGCTTCCACCACTCTTCTGTCCCACGGTCTTGATATGTGCCTCACAGTAAAACTTTATCATATAACCAAATTAAAGAAAAACTCTTTAACCACTTTACCACCGGAGGATTTTGCTGTCTTACGTCCGGGCCACTTTTTGCGATTCGGCACTGTGCGACTTTAACTGACAATTGCGCAGTCATGCAACGCCGTACCCAAACTAAATTGACGTCCTTTTTTCCCACAAACAGAGCTTTCTTTTGGTGGTATTTGATCACCTGTGCGATTTTTACTTTTTGCGCTATAAACAAAAAAAGAGCGACAATTTTGAAAAAATAACAATATTTTTCACATTATCTTATATTAAACCCCCCCCCCCCCCCCCAATGTAAAAATCTAAATTTTTATCATTTTAGGCCAATTTGTTTTCTGCTACATATTTTTGGTAAAAAAAAATCACAATAAGCGTATTTTGATTGGTTTGCGCAAAAGTTATTGCGTTTACTAACTAAAGGAAAGATTTCTGTCGTTTTTGGTGTGTTTTTTTTTAACGAGTAATGGCGGCGATCTGCGATTTTTTTTGCGGGACTGCGACATTGGGCAGGATCTGGGGGCCCCCTTGTTAAAGGAGGCTTCCAGATTCTGATAAGCCCTCCACGCATAGACCCCCATAACTACAACCCTAGGTTTGTCGAGAAGAGGCCCTTGTCCCCATCATAATGGGGAGAAGGTGCTTTGGGGGACACTATGTTGATGGCAAGCAGCCTGGTATGGTTCAGGAGGGGGGGTGCTCACTTGCCCCCCCCTTTCCTGCCCTGCCAGGCTGCATGCTCGGATAAGGGTTTAGTATGGATTTTGAGGGGAACCTACGCCATTTCTTTTTTTTCATTTTAGCGTGGAGTTCCCCTTAAAATCATTACCAGACCCAAAGGGCCTCTTATAGATTTTAGGGGGGATCCCATGCTATTTTTTTTTTATTCTGTCATAGGGTTCCCCTTAACCACTTAGATACAGGGCACTTTCACCCCCTTCCTGCCCAGACCAATTTTCAGCTTTCAGTGCTCCTTGGCATCTATGGTAAATATTGGTCAGCTTGACATGGCACTGCTCCCGAACCATAAGTGACAGCGACACCAAATTTGGTGAGCATCAAGAGGGGACCAGGACAACAACATATCCATACATTTTAAAAGTGGAGTATGCCTGTACACTACACTGACTGCACTAAACTGACTGAACACATTATCCACTAACTACCTGCCTAATCTCTATTGTCACACACTATACACGGCTGCTGTGTAAGCAGCAGCCTTATATAGTGTGGGGCGTGGACTAAGCCCCTGAGCCATGATTGGCCAAAGGAACTCTGCCTTTGGCCAATCATGGCTCTGACAGTACATTGTGCTGTGATTGGCCAAAGCATACAGGCCAGGTGAGCGAACTACCCTCTGAGCGCTCAATATGTTTGTGTGTTAAGCAAACTTACATTCGACTCAAACACAGAGCCCATCCCTAATCCTGGTAAACCACTTGCCATCCGCAACGTATATATGCATATTGCGGTCGTCAAGTAGTTAACCACTTCCTGCTCGTCATATAGCAAAATGACAGCTGAAAAGTGGTTGCTTTATCCTGACTGGGCATCATATGACATCCAGCAGGAAATTCCGCTCTGCACACAGAGCGGCGATCAGTGATGCAGTGTGTCACTCTGACACACTGCATCTCCAATCCCGGTAAAGAGCCTATGACGTAGGATCTTTACCATGTGACCAGCTGTGTCCAATCACAGCTGCTCACATAGTAAATAGAAATTGCCGTTGATCGGCTTTCTTCAGTTTGTGCTTGACAGGTGAGAGTAGAGGAGAGCCAATCAGCGGCTCTCCTGACAGGGGGGGGGGGTCTGTGCTGGTAATCTGAGCATTGATTACCAGTGCAGACCCTTGGGGGATGTCACTAGAGCCACCAGGGATTGCCCACCCATGGCCACCAGGGATGCCCATCCATGGCCACCAGGAATGCCCACCCATGCCAACAGGGATGCCAATCAGTGCTCAGGGAGCCTGTCAGTGCCCTCCTCCTCAGTGCTGCCCATTATTGCCATCTATCAGTGCCACCCACCAGTGCCCATAATTGCCATCAATGTGTGATTATTTCATTATCCAGTATTTTGGGGAAGGAGAGTTTTAGCTGCCATTGTTTCCTATAACCAGTTGCGGCCGGTCAATAGGGGCGCAGGGGCGCCCCCCCCCCCCCAATCAGCATCTTCCCAATCAGCATCCCATGTGCTCAGAGCAGTGGCGCAGATTGGTGGCCTTCTGGGTGTCATCGGGGCACAGAGTAATGAGCCCTGACACTCCCCAATGCTACACGTGAAGTCCTGTGATTGGTCCAGACTCCAGCCTGGACCAATCACATTCAGGACGTCTGACATCGTGACTCGTGGGGGCAGTGCGCCTGCGTCAGTCACCTTTCCTGTTCCTGGTTCCCACCCGCCCTCAGGACGAGGAGCAGCGTGGGCGTGTTGAGACGTCTCTGAGCCAGGAGCAGGTAAGTGAAGCCTCGCGTGACTGCCTCCTCTGCCGCCGGCCGCCACTATAAAAAAATTAGCTGGGCAGTGTGTTTGTTTGGGAAGATGTACAGAGAAGATGTATATATCCCCCTGTTAGGGCTGCTGCAGACGATTCTCTCCCACATATAGAAGGGTTGGATTCTTAAATGGCCATTATTCTGCTCCCCCCATCCATCGCTGAAAACTACCAATGCTGCAGCCATATGATGTGTGTGTGTTTGAAGTTGAGTCCACAGTGACACCATGCCAAGGCTCTCAATCTGACTCTCTGCTTCAATATGTTCTGAGTCATTGATCTGGAAGCAGAGGAGGTCAGAATCTGATCACTGACAGATATATTCTGATTATTTCTTCATCAATGACCCCTGCATGAGCATTGCTCTGTCCCACCTAAATATATTTTCTGCAGCCTATACCATAACTGACCCATTTTTTAAATCTGCAGAACATTGCTCAGACCAATCTATATCTCTGTTCTGCAGATAACCCATCAAATTACTCCTCTAGAGATCTGCAGAATATAATTCCTCCATTTATATTTTTGGCAGAATATCCCCTCTACAGATCTGCAGAACATTGCTCTGTCCCATCTAGATTTATGGTCTGCAGATTATCTAATCACACAGACCCTTCTACAGATAGGCACAATATAGTTCTCTTCTATCTGTAGAAGGGTCTGTGTGATTAGATAATCTGCAGACCATAAATCTAGATGGGACAGAGCAATGTTCTGCAGATCTGTAGAGGGGTAAGTGATGGGGATAATCTGCCGAACATATAAATAGATAGGCACAATATAGTTCTCTTCTATCTATTTATATGTTCAGCAGATTATCCCCATCACTTACCCCTCTACAGATCTACAGAATATTGCTCTGTCCCATCTAGATTTATGGTCTGCAGATTATCTAATCACTGACCCCCTCTAGAGATCTGCATTGTCATTTTTCTTCAATTTTCCTTCCACTTCATAATTTTGTGCCGGTCTATCACATAAAATACATTTAAGTTTTTGGTTGTAAATAACATGACAAAATGTGGATTATTTCAAGGGGTGACTATGAATACTTTTTAGTTTCAATAATATTTATTGAGTTTTCAGGTAACAAAAAAGAACAAAAACACATAGGAAATGATAATGGAAGGAAAAAATAAATTACAGAGTAATTGGTGTATACAAGATGTAGAAATGGAACTTAATGCTTATAACATAGTAATGGAATCATCAGCAAGAAGGAACAAAATATCTGCTCTGAGTCCAGACTGACCAGTCTTTGTGGAACTTCGGACCCCGAAGGGTAGAGAATGCGTATGCTTTTTCTAAAGAGTATTGGATATCAACCTGTCATATAGCCTCCAACCTGTCATATAGCCTCCAGATGGGAGGGAGCGGTAGGTTGTTTCCAGCAACGTGCTATAATAGTTCTAGCTGCGATTAGTATGTGAGTCACTACTGTTCGCATATAGGGTGGTATTACATCAAGTCCCAAGGAGAGAAGGGTTAAGGCCGGGTTTGGTTTAAGCAGTATACCAGAGACGGTAGAGAAAACTTTGAAAATCCTACCCCAAAAACTGGTCAGTCCCTTACATAACCAGAAAACATGAATAATTGTGCCTATTTGGTCACAGTTACGCCAACATAGGGGGCTTTGAGTATCATAAATTTTGGATAAACGATAAGGCGTTAAGTACCATAGCGTGAGAATTTTTTGCGCTTGCTCCCAGTGGGAAACGCATTGGGTTGCTCTGTAAGAAGTGCGGATGGCCATCTTCCACTGTGTGTCTGAAAAGGATGACCCCAGCTCCCTTTCCCAAGTGATCATATGAGATGTTTTGTGGAAGTGCGTTTTCTGGCCAAAGGAATTATAAAACAGGGAGATACCTTTGGAAGGATAGAGGGGGTTCGAAAGGAATTGCCACATATGAGGGGGCAGGCGTATCTCCGGTGGGGGGTGTTTACGCAGGAAGCTGGTAATACTGTTATATGGGAAGACGGCCTGTGCCGACAGCGCAAATTCACGTTGGAGTGTCGCGAATGGTTTTAGAGCTGTACCTTGGTAGAGCTTTGTTATATCAGTAATACCCCTCCGAGGTGAGTTTGGATAAGTTGATACAGGGGAATAAGATCTTAAGGATGGTGAGCAGTAGAGGGACTTTAATCGACGGAGCTGAGTGATGGAGTTGAGTATTGAGAAGTCTCCAGGAAACTAAGGATTCCTGAGTAGGTAGAGGGAGGTAGTGAAGGGGTAGCTGTCTCCATAGGTCAGCGAGTAACAAGGTGTTGAGGTCTTCAACATTAGAAAGTGAGGATTCGATGGAAAGCCAGGGGAGATTGCTGTGGGCGGAAAACCAATGTTGCAGGGGTGTGAGCCAGGATGCATGATAGTAGTCGAGGATATCGGGAATGCCGATGCCCCCCGCCAATCTGTGTCGAACCATGTGGGTATAGGCGCATCTTGCTCTTTTTTTTTTCCAAATAAATGAGCGCAGAAGTTTAGCAAGGGACTTGATGTATTGTAGGGGAATATGTACCGGCAGGGTGCGAAATACGTAGAGTATTTTGGGCAGGCAGACCATTTTTTTTTACATAGTTACATAGTAGGTGAGGTTGAATAAAGACAATAGTCCATCCAGTTCAACCTGTGTAGGTGTGTGTGGCTGTAATCATCTCACATACCCCTGAATGTTCTGATCCTTGAGATGTAAGTCTAAGAGTCTTTTGAAAGCCACCATACTACCCGCAGAAACCACCTCTTGTGGTAGAGAATTCCACAATCTTGTAGCCCTAACAGTAAAGAACCCCCCACGTTGCCTGAGGTTAAAACGCTTCTCCTCTAATCGCATTGTATGCCCTCGAGTCCTCATGCAATCCCTTCGAATGAACAGCTTTTTTTCTAAGCTGGGATCCCCATTAAGATATTTATAAATTGCTATCATGTCCCCCCTCAGACGTCTCTTCTCCAGGGAGAATAAATCGAGCGATTGTAGACGCTCTTCATAGTCAAGGTCCTCCAATCCCCTAATTAGTTTAGTTGCCCTTCTCTGGACTCTCTCCAGCTCCAACACATCCCTCCTGAGGACTTGCGACCAGAACTGGACAGAATACTCCAGATGCGGTCGGACCAGAGTTTTATACAGTGGAAGGATTATAGTCTTATCTCTGGAATACATCCCTTTCTTTATGCATGCCAATATTCTGCTGGCTTTGGCAGCTGCCGCTTGACATTGCATGCTGTTGCCTAATCTATCATCAACCAAGACTCCCAGATCCTTCTCCATTTTTGATTCCCCCAAGGGTTCCCCTCCTAACGTGTATTGTGCTTTTATGTTTTTAGTCCCCAAGTGCAAAACCTTACACTTCTCCACGTTAAACCTCATTTGCCATGTCGTTGCCCACTCTGTAATTTTGTCCAGGTCATTCTGTAGGATATCTGCTTCATGCTGTGCAGTTATTGCTCTGGCCAATTTTGTGTCATCTGCAAAAACTGATATCGAACTACTGATCCCGACCTCAATGTTGTTTATGAATAAATTGAACAAGGTTGGTCCCAGGACTGAGCCCTGGGGCACCCCGCTTACTACCTCAGACCAGTCTGAGTATGCGCTGTTTATTACCACTCTTTGGACACGCCCTTTAAGCCAATTCCGTATCCAAGAGCAAACCCTGCTGTCGATACCTGCAGATCTTATTTTATAAATTAAGCGCTTGTGGGGAACTGTATCAAACGCCTTAGCGAAATCCAAGTACACCACATCCACTGGTCTCCCCCTATCTAGCTCACAGCTCACCTCCTCGTAAAATGTTGATAGATTGGTTTGACAAGAACGCCCATTTGTAAACCCGTGCTGATTACTGCTGATGATGTTGTTGTCTTTAGCAAACTCTACGATATAGTCCCTTATCATCCCCTCCAGAAGTTTACATACTATTGATGTCAAACTGACAGGCCTATAATTTCCCGGGATATGCCTCTGGCCCTTTTTGAATATCGGAATCACGTTAGCTTTCTTCCAATCCCCTGGTACATCTCCTGTCCTAATACTGTCAGCAAAGATCAGGAACAGTGGTCTGGATATAACCTTACTGAGTTCCTTGAGTACTCTCGGATG
This sequence comes from Pelophylax lessonae, assembly GCF_965119305.1. Lineage (NCBI taxonomy): Eukaryota > Metazoa > Chordata > Amphibia > Anura > Ranidae > Pelophylax > Pelophylax lessonae. Next base: position 338,694,617 of record NC_138771.1, on the reverse strand, counting down.
TACGCCATCCGGGCCTGGTGATTTGTTTGTGTTGAGTTTATCCAGCCTTTCCCTGATTTCACCCTCTGTTAGCCATAGTGGCAAGTCCTGTGTATTACTACTAACCATACAGTCATGGTCAGTGTACCCCTCCGTTTCCTGTGTAAAGACTGACGAGAAAAAAGCGTTCAGCACGGTTGCTTTTTCAGTGTCCTCTGTAACCATCCTCCCATCATTGTTAATTATGTGTGCAATATGCTCTGCCCTAGTTTTTTTGCTGTTGATATATTTAAAGAATTTCTTTGGGTTTTTTTTACTATCCTCCGCTATTTGTCTCTCAAAGTTGATTTTAGCCATCTTGATTTCTTGTTTACTTTTCTTATTTGCCTCCTTGTATTGCTCGAAACCTGATACTGTGCCCTCTGATTTATACTTCTTGAAGGCCAATTTTTTTCCCCTAATAAGTTTTTTGACGCTACGGTTTAGCCAGCCAGGTTTGGCTTTGTCTCTTCTAAATTTATTTCCCATAGGAATGCACTGCAAGATGCCTTTGCCTAATATGTTCCTAAAGCATTCCCATTTTTCCTCTGTGGTCAGGGATCCCAGGGTTTGGTCCCAGTTTACCCTTTCCATCAATGAGTACAATTTTGGAAAGTTTGCCCTTCTGAAGTTTAGGGTTCTTATGTTCCCCACTTGCCTTGTTATATTGTTATTTATACTAAATGTGATCATCCTGTGATCGCTAGAGCCCAGATTGTCCTGGACTCCTACCTGCGAGATTAGGTCTGGGTCATTAGTGATCAATAGATCCAGGACTGCATTTTCTCTAGTCGGAGAATCCACCAACTGTGACATGTAATTATCCAGTAAGGTTTCCGTGAATAGGCGGGCCTTCTGTGAGTGTGCAGTCCCCTCGTCCCAGTCAATGTCGGGATAATTGAAGTCCCCCAATATGACGACTGATCCCAATTTTGCCACTTTACTCATTAGTGCTAAGAATTCCAGCTCTACCTCCTCCCCTTGGTTAGGTGGCCTATAGCAAACCCCCACAATTACTTTCCCCTTTTCTCCTTCCCTATGGAGTTCAACCCACACAGATTCTAAATCCATGCTCATCCCATCCGTAATGTCACTCCTTTCTATCACCTTTATATTGTTCTTGACATAGAGACATACCCCTCCCCCTCTTTTTCCTACCCTGTCCTTCCGGTACACCGAATACCCTTGGATATTGGCCAGCCAGTCATGTGAGGGGTCGAACCAAGTCTCTGTTATTCCCACAAGGTCTATGTCCTCCTCATGTACCAATATTTCCAACTCATCCATTTTATTAGCTAGGCTCCTGGCATTAGCATATACCCCTCTTAGTTTTACGGAAGTTAAGCGCAATTGGCGGTTATGTTTATTCCTGTTTGGTCTGAGATTTTCCCGCACAGACCTGCCAATTGACATTGTGGACCTACTGTCGCTGCTGACCCTACAGCTGCCTTCAGTCCTCTGCTCCCTCCTGACTGACTCTACTTCTGAGCCCTCCCCCCCATCTCCTAGTTTAAAAGCTCCTCCAACTTGGTGGCCATCTTTCTCCCCAAAAGAGCTGTACCGTCCCCATTAAGGTGCAGCCCATCCTTACTAAAGAGCCGGTAGCCGACTGAGAGTTCAGCCCAGTTCTCCAGGAACCCAAACCCCTCCTTCCTACACCAATTCCTTAGCCACTTGTTAAGTTCCCTAATCTCCTTCTGCCTCTCCTGTGTGGCTCGAGGTACAGGCAGTATTTCAGAGAAAACCACCTTGGAGGTCCTTTTCCTCAATCTATTACCTAAGTCCCTGAAATCGTTCTTAAGGATCCTCCACCTACCTTTAACTTTGTCATTAGTGCCCACATGCACCATGACCGCTGGGTCATCCCCAGCCCCCCCCATCAATCTGTCTGCCAGATCTGCGATGTGCCGAACTCGGGCGCCCGGTAAACAACAAACTCTTCGGTTCACGAGATCTTTTTTACAGATTGCCCTCTCTGTCCTCTTGATAATTGAGTCCCCAACTACCACAACCTTTCTAACCTTTCCTGAGTTACCGCCCCCCTTCTTCCTGGAGCCGATCCCCCCCTGGCAGCTGGGGGAGGGCGCGTTCTCCAGCTCTGCCACCCCTGAGTTGATATCCCCCTCAACCTGCAACTCGGCAAATTTGTTAGGGTGTACCAACTCAGGATTGGCCTCCCTGGCACTCCTCCCTCTACCCTTCCTAACAGTCACCCAGCTGCGTACCTCTGCTGCTTGCGTCTCCTCTGTTCCTCCCTCCTCTATGCTGGCCCCTACCAGCGCCTGATAGGCAATGTCCAAGCTCCTTTCCAGGTTGTTGATGCCACGCAGTGTTGCCACTGTGTTCTGTAGGTCCAGGATCTGGTCTACCAGAGCAACAAGTCGCTCACATCTTGCACAGCAGTATTCGCCCTCGAATGGTTCATCAAGGAACGCATACATGCAGCAAGAAGTGCACTGAGTAGCATCCGCAATCCTGTTGGACATTATTACCCTCTACTCTATGGGGATAATATTAATGACCTGCTCTTCCTTACCTACACTACCTCTGTCTCCCCTGGTACTAAACCTGGGGTCCTCACCAGTCGCTAATATACTAACCAGTCGCTAAGATACTCACCAGTCGCAAAGATCCAACAGACGCAACGATACTCACCAGTCGCAAGGATACTCACCAGTCGCAAAGATCCAACAGACGCAAAGATACTCACCAGTCGCAAGGATACTCACCAGTCGCAAGGATACTCACCAGTCGCAAAGATACTCACCAGTCGCAAAGATACCCACCAGTCGCAGGATACTCACCAGTCGCAGGATACTCACCAGTGGCAAAGATACTCACCAGTCGCAAGGATACTCACCAGTCGCAAAGATACTCACCAGTCGCAAAGATACCCACCAGTCGCAGGATACTCACCAGTCGCAAGGATACTCACCAGTCGCAAGGATACTCACCAGTCGTCAAGATACTCACCAGTCACCAAGATACTCACTAGTCGCAAGGATACTCACCAGTCGCAAGGATACTCACCAGTCGCAAAGATACCCACCAGTCGCAGGATACTCACCAGTCGCAGGATACTCACCAGTGTCAAAGATACTCACCAGTCGCAAGGATACTCACCAGTCGCAAAGATACTCACCAGTCGCAAAGATACCCACCAGTCGCAGGATACTCACCAGTCGCAAGGATACTCACCAGTCGCAAGGATACTCACCAGTCGTCAAGATACTCACCAGTCGCCAAGATACTCACTAGTCGCAAGGATACTCACCAGTCACAAGGATACTCACCAGTCGCCAAGATACTCACCAGTCGCAAGGATACTCACCAGTCGCAAAGATACTCACCAGTCGCAAAGATACCCACCAGTCGCAGGATACTCACCAGTCGCAGGATACTCACCAGTGGCAAAGATACTCCCAGTGGCAAAGATACTCGCCAGTCGCAAGGATACTCACCAGTCGCAAAGATACTCACCAGTCACAAAGACACTCACCAGTCGCAAGGATACTCACCAGTCGCAAGGATACTCACCAGTCACAAAGATACTCACCAGTCGCAAAGATACTCACCAGTCGCAAGGATACTCACCAGTCGCAAGGATACTCACCAGTCACAAGATACTTACCAGTCACAAGATACTTACCAGTCGCAAGGATACTCACCAGTCGCAAGATACTTACCAGTCGCAAGGGTACTCACCAGTCACAAGATACTTACCAGTCGCAAGATACTCACCAGTCGCAAGATACTTACCAGTCGCAAGATACTTACCAGACGCAAGGATACTCACCAGTCGCAAGGATACTCACCAGTCGCAAGGGTACTCACCAGTCACAAGATACTTACCAGTCGCAAGGATACTCACCAGTCACAAGATACTTACCAGTCGCAAGGATACTCACCAGTCGCAAGGATACTCACCAGACTTCCCAGGTACTCTGTTGCAGAGACAGTCACACAGCAGTCAGTCGCAGCACTGTCAAACAGCTATTGATTTCTCACAGAGCTCAGTCACACAGCTTTCTCCCTGTTTGCAGCTGCTGCCTTACTCACAGCTGCTGCCACACACACACACTGGGATGGATGTCTCCTCCTCCTCACTGGGCACGGACGGTCCTCCTCCTCTTCATCCAGGCACTAAGGGAGGCAGTTTCCGACCTCCCCCGCCGCGCTCTTCCTCGGCCCCTGCACCCGGTATCCTGGTGCGGTTGTTCACGTCCCTGCTGCCGCTCCCTCTGCTCTTCTAGCGGCTCCCGTCCTCCACCGCCGCTCAGGTGATGGTTACCGGCCCCCTGCACGGTGCACCCGCACCCCTTGTGCGGCTCCCCCCGCACGTGTCCCCGCAGCTCCTCTTCCTCCTCGCTCCCTTGCCGCACGTACACACACTTCCGGTTTCTCTCAGCGCCGCCTCCGGGTTGAAAGCAGCATTCCTACCAGTCCAGGACAATTCTGTAGATTTAAGTTTGGTCAAGTCATTTGAAATGGTCGATATAAGAGGGGTCATATTAGATGCTACTAGGCCAGCAGTGGGAAACGTCAAATTAATGCCTATGTAACGTAGTGGTGATGACGTTGACCATGCGTACGGTAGGGTGGATTGTAAGTGGGTACATACGGTTGGGTGTATTCCCATATTGAGGATTACGGATTTACCGAAGTTCACTTTATAATAAGAGAGTGTACTGAAGGTTTGTAGAACATCATGAGCTGCAGGGAGTGAGACGACAGGGTTTCTCAGGCTAAGGATCACATCATCCGCAAATAATGTGATTATGTGGCTTGAGTGGCGGAATTTAAAGCCGGGAATTAGGGGGTTCTATCTTAACAATGCTGCCAGGATTTCAATCAGTAGATTAAAAATGAGAGGTCAGAGGGGGCATCCCTGCCGCATGCCATTTGTTATGGGAAAGGATTTGGAAAGGACGCCGGCTGATAACACTTTGGCTGATGGGGAGGAGTAGAGAGTAAGTATTGCAGACAGGATCAGACCAGCGAAACCAAACTTCTGTAGGACTGCTCTCATGTAGCCCCAGTGGACACGGTCAAACGCCTTCTCTGCATAGATGGAAAGAAGCAGAGAAGGTGTTTTGGTACGTTCCACATGGTGGATCAAGTTGACCACTCTTCTGGTGGCGTCCGGAGCCTGTCTGCCTTTAACAAAGCCCATCTGGTCCCCACTGATCAGTGATGGGAGGAAAACCGCTATTCTATTGGCAATGAGTATGACAAAGACTTTAACATCATTATTCAACAAAGAGATGGGTCTAAAGTTTGCGGGAGAAGTAGGGGGTTTACCAGGTTTAGGGAGAGTGGTTATGTTGGCTTGCAGGATCTCGGATGGGAAGCTTCCAGTGGCAATGGCATCCGAGAATAGATGTAACATATGGGGAGCCAGTATATTTTGCATAGTACAGTAATATTCATTAGTTAAACTGTCCGGTCCTGGGGATTTGTGCATAGGGAGAGTCTTCAGCGTTTTAGCCAGTTCGGAAGGTGTGAAGGGTTCTTTTAGGCGCGAGAGCGAGTCGGTTGATAGTGTCGGTAAACGTAGATCCCGAAGAAAGGTCTGTATGTCTGCTTCTGTAGGTTGGGGGGTGTGTGGGTCCTTGTCCAAGTTATAAAGGGAACTATAATAGTCTGCGAACGAGTCGGCAATCTTTTGGGGATGAGTCAGTTTGGCGTTGGTGTGGGGGTGGGTAATGGAGTCTATTTTGGTCTTTACTCTTCTCGCTTTTAGCCTAGATGCCAGAAATTTGCCTGCTTTGTTGTGGGATAAATAGTAACGTAGGCGAAGGCGAGCCAGGAATTTATCATGTTGCTCCGTTAGGAGTCTGCGGAGGTCCGAGCGGAGGGAAGTGAGTTGGGAGGCGTTAGCTTGGGATGGGGTGAGTTTATTGATGTCGTCTAGGGATTGTATTTCTGATATGAGGCTGTGGAGTTTAGCGTTGCGTTTCTTTTTAAGGCGGGATCCCATCTGGATAAGGACGCCTCTGACAAACGCCTTGTGTGTGGCCCACACGGTGGAGGAGGTAATCCCAGGAGTGCTGTTAGTATGGAAGAATTCTTGCATTTGGGTTTGCAGATATTTAAGGGATTCTGGGTCTGAAAGAATGGAGTTGTTACATCGCCATATGAATGAGGAAGGAGCGACAGGGCTGGTGGATAGGGACATATGAATGGCCGCATGGTCCGACCAAGTGATAGGGGATATGGAAGTGGCAAGAACTAGGGGTAATGTGTTGGAGTCTACAGGAAAAATATCTATTCTGGTGTATGTGTTGTGACAGGGTGAAAAGAAGGAGTAATCCCTCTCCTCTGCGTGTTGGTAGCGCCACACGTCATGGAGCCCCTCGGAGTGAATAAGGGAAGGCAAGGTTGATTTGCCCCTGGAGGAGGAATCCATGGCATGGTTCACCACCAAGTTAAAATCACCGCAAACAATCAGTCTACTGGCTTGTAGTTTAGCAATTTTCGAACAGAGTTTACGTAAAAACCTCAGTTGGTGCATATTAGGAGCATACACATTCACAATCGTATAAGGACATTTGTCAAGAGTACAATCAATAATGATATAACGGCCCTCCATTTCCTGGACCACCCTAGAGTAATCAAAGGACACAGAGGCCCAAAAAGCTAACATCACTCCTCTCTTCTTCTCCGTGGAAGAGGCTTGAAAAACGTGTGGATAATCTGGGTGTGAGCAGCGGGGGGTATGACCCTGTTTAAAGTGCGTCTCATGTACTGCTAAAACATCAGCTTTGGAGGATGCTGCCTCTTTCCACAAGGAGTTGTGCTTTGCAGGGTGATTTAGACCCTTAGCGTTCAGGGAGAGGAGTTGTAGAGGCATGGCAACAAGGGACAGGGGAGCTCGTGGGTGAACATTGTGGGTAAAAGTACCTGAGTGATCGCGGTAGCAGTGGAGTAACGAAGAGATGAATCGCAAACCAGGATATGCAAGCAAGGTGAGTTCCTGTTCATTACTTGAGTGGAGGAGGGTGTTGTATCCCGAGCAGTAGACACCAAGGGTTTCCAAAGCGTAAGTCAGGGGTCAAGGCTGAAAAAAAAAAAACAGAAACGACAAGGGGGATAGACAAAAAAACTAAAAAAAAAGGGAGCAAAAGGTAGAAAAAACTTGGTCCGCGAAGACCATGTGTGCAACTGGTGTTGCAAAGGCGGTGGGGGTCAAGAGCACGGTGGGGAGTGCCCATCAGAAACAGCGAGGCTGGGTACACCCAGCGAAAGCATCAGAGAGGACTGTTACTTGTGGCGGGTATTAGATCTGGATGACCTTGACACGACGTTCCAGTCAGGTTGAACATGCTGAATGGGAGGTGTGCTGTTGGATTGTGGGGGACCAGAAGGGTCAGGGATGATTCCCCATTGCCGGAGCATGCAAATTCCTTGATCCATGTTGGTGATTTGGGATGTGGTACCTTGATGAGTCACACAAAGTTTCGCTGGATACTTCCATTTATAAACGATTTTATGATTGCAAAGGGCTTTGGTGATAGAGTTGAGGTTCCATCGCAGTTGCAAAGTGTATTGGGAGTAGTCGGGAAGAATTTGGAGATTTTCGGCGAGTTCCGGGAGGTGATCTTTGCGTCGGAAGGTCTCAAGAATTTTTTCCTTAGCCTGGAAGAAATGTACTCTGAGCAGTACGTCACGGGGAATTTCTTGCGGGAGGAAGGATGGTTTAGGAATACGGTGTATTCTGTCGACCGTCAAATCTACATTGGTTCAGGAACCGCTTTGTGGAACAGGTCTCGTACAAAGGAAGGCAGTTGGTTGGGCTGGACGGACTCTGGGATGCCCCGAATCTTAAGGTTGTTGTGTCTCGACCTATCTTCAAGGTCAGCTAATTTGGCTTGAATTCGACGGATGTCATCTTGTTGGGAGGTATGAGAGTCCACCAGTACATTGTAGGATGCAGTAAATTCCCCCAATTTATTCTCAACAGTATGTACTCTATCTCCAATACCGTGCAGCTCCTTCTGGCAGTATGCAATAGACGCTGCAATGTTGGCTTGCATGGAAGCATGCATTATAGAGAACATGTCCTTTAAGGTAGTATCAGACACTGGCTGGCCTGTGGTAGCTATTGATGCAAAGGGGTCAGGCGGGGGGACATAATTCCAGGTACTGGTCCCTGTGACATTCATAGCACTCACCTCCATGTCAGGCTGGTCAGCGGATGGGCACCTCTCCTCCCATCTAGGCCGTGATTTGGGCGGACTCTGGGTGGAGGGGGTCGCAGGAGAGGAGTCACTTGATCGAGCTGGCCGCATCAGGAGTGGCGTGTCCGCTTGCCCGGCACCTGGAGGCGAAGCCAAGAAGTCATCACGTGCGACTGCTGCTAGAGGGCGGATGCGCTGCGGCAGGGGATGAGCTCCGGCGCCATTTTGGTGTAGACCAGCAGCGGCAGGTCCAAAGAAATCTGACATTTTGCGCACCGGAGGGGCTTCGGGCTTCTTTCTAGTCATAACCGGGGTGTGCCTGAGATATTCCCATGTCCAGATCGGTGGGGGGGGTTGTAGACTCGAGCACTCGGTGTTGCAGGCTGTGGAGGTTGAATTCGCCGGGTGAGTGCCGGAGCTCCCGAACTATGCGGACATCTTAACAGGCGGTCGCCAGGCCCCCCTCGACTATGAATACTTTTTCAAGGCACTGTACCTTAATTACTGAAGGCCCCTTTCACACTTGTGTGACCTCAAAGTCACGCAATTTTTTAACGCGTTTTTTGCCGCGAAGCAATACCTATTACATTTTTTATTTTTGCGCCCCCCCTGGTGTCTCGGCGTGTCTCTAGAAACGTCCAGTTGGTAATTGGACATGATATTAAAGTCGCCACAGAGGATGGCGTGGCCCTTAATGAGGGGAGTGATCTTGCGCCACAGTTTTCGTATGTACGCAGTTTGCCGTGTGTTCGGAGAGTATATGGTAACAATGGTGTAGGCAGTCCCATCAATGGAACATGAGAGCACTAAGAATCTACCTTCCGGGTCAGTGGTTTGCGAGAGCAGAGTGAAATTTAAAGTGTCACGGACAAGAATGGCCACTCCGCACTTCTTCTTAGGGCCACTTGAGTAAAAGACATGTGGAAATTGTTTAGTGGACAATTTAGGGTGGTTATTTACTACGAAATGGGTTTCCTGTATAGCAGCAATGTCACAATGTTGATCCTTCAGCTCTCTCCATAGCATGTGTCTCTTATGGGGGCTGTTAAGCACATTCTCGTTGAGCGAAAGGAGCTTAAAAGACATGTCGCTGCAGGGAGTGAGACTGTGTAATGTGGTAGCAATTGGGAATGCACTTACTCAGTTCCAAGGATGTGCTTGTTCCCCATGGAGATGCGTAGATCAGATCAGGTGAAGCAGCAACTGATTGTGAATCGCAGGCTGGTACAGTCGGTATGCGTCCAGGTCAGTGGACAGGTGGTGGAGACTGGCGGATGCAGTAGTGGTGCTGGGTGGAAGAAAAACAAACAAATAGAGAAAAGAAAAACAGCACACAACAAAACTGTAGAAAAAATAAAAAATAGACGACTCTCACGGTGCAGATCTCACGGTGCCTATTGGTTGCAGGCAGTAGAGCATGGAGGGTTACTAAGACCATTATGACAGCAGCGAGGCTAGATCTCAGATCTGGGCTGCTGAGTCGTCTGCCTCAGATTCAAGTATGCCCCACCTTGTGAGTAGAGTTAAGCCAATGTCCAAAGAAGAGATCCTGTGCTCCCTATCACCTTTGGTAACAACTAGGGTAGCTGGATAATTCCACCTATAGGGGATACGGTGGTTTTGCAGCGGTTTTGTAATAGAGGAAAGGTTACGTCTCCTGTTCATAGTGAATGCAGAGAGGTCAGCATAGAAGGTGAGATTGTTCATGGCAGGTGGTAAATTAGAATCTTTCCGCACTAGTGACATAAATCTCTCTTTGACTGTGAAGAAGTGGATTCTGGCTATGGTGTCCCGCGGAAGGGAGGCTGCGATATGTTTTGGCTTCGGGAGCCTGTGTATCCGGTCTATGGCCAAATCACATGGGATGTCAGGCATGGCTTCCTGAAAGATGGAGGTCAGGTACTCAGACAGGTCAGGTGGTTTGACTGATTCTGGGATGCCTCTGATTTTAATATTGTTGCGCCTCGATCGATCTTCTATGTCCGCAACTTTGGATTTCAGCCAATCTATGTCATCTGCATGCTCATTGTGGGCATCGACCATGGTATTAAACGTATCAGCAACTTCTCCCATTTTATTTTCAATCCATGTGACTCCTAGAGTCCATGTGACTCCTAGAGTCCACTGCCGCTACAGCAGAGTTGCATTGGGTCATCAATTGCAGCATATCAGCATGTATAGAGCTCCTTAAGGACAGCATCATCTCCTTCAAAAGGGAGTCCATGACAGGCTGGCCAGTAGTAGGAAATGAGGAGATAGTATCATGGAACTCCAGGGTGTCATCCATTCTGCTAGATGGAGTGGGGTCTCCCTCACTGTGATTCAGCTTCGTTTTAGATTTAGCAGGACTAGAGCATGCAGAGTGAGATGGGGATGGATCTGTGCTGCTCAAAGAAGCCATGGGATCCAGGCTATGGACAGAGGGCCCTGTACGCTGTGCAGAGTGCTGCCCTGCCTGTGAGGCCTGCTGTGAGGTAGCGTGGGGAGAAGCGCCATTTTGGCTGTGCTGCCCGCCCGCTGGGCTGAAGAAATTAAGCAGCTTACCGGGCTTGGTTCCCCCTTTCCTCTTCCCCGGCATGTTGGGCGACTTCCCAGGCATCTGTGGAGGTACTTGGCGAATTGTTTGTGTCACACTTGGGGTCGCTATAGGCTCCGGTATGATCGCTGAGCAGGGAGCTGTGTGACTATGCGTCCATCTCCCTCGCTGGCCGGCTCCGTCCCCCTTGTTCTTAGGTTTTAGTAGGTCGTTGTAGCCATTCATTAATGCAAACATTTTGGAGTTTAGGCGATACAGCTAACTTGAGCTATTAAAAAGACAAGCCATCGGGATAACTCAGATCCCTTTATCTGACTATATACATTTCTTATGTTTTAAAAATGCCTTAAGTATATGTATGAACTTTATTAACAGTTTACATTTTCTCTATTAGTTTGAACACTTTATTTACAAGATGTATTCACTAGCCAAAAAAGGAATTTATCCTGTGGGAGCAGTGATATTCCAGATAAAAAAACTCCAAACAGTCCATACATAGCTATGTTTGATAAATGTGTTTCTCTGTAGCTAATTGGAACCCTCCCAAACTGGCTATGCAAATGCTGACTTTCTGAAAGTTGATGTTTACGTAACCATAGACCTACCCTATGCCCACCAACATGGCAACTCCCAGGCCTGAGAGATATAAGTGAAGGTGGTGTGTCTTCTCCATACTGTGAGGAAGTGGAGATTCTGAAAAGAGGAGGCACACCAGCTTCTGCTCTTAGTTTAGAACTTTCTTGTTTCCGCATGTTTTCTTTATAAACTATTTAGGAACACTAGCTGTGCTACACATGCCCAAAAAATATCATCAAATTCACAGGACATGTGCAGCATTTCATGTCCTTCTGATCTGCTGTTGCAAATTCCCCCTGACTCACGGCTAAATGGAAAGCCAAGATTTCCTGTGTAAATACAGCAGCTCCAGTAGCTGTCAAAAAGGCCACCTGACACACTGTTTATGTACACTGCTCAGATGCGAAATAGAGAGATACAAAGAAGTGCTTGTATTTACCCTGTTTCATTCATCTGCAGATTACTGTAAAAAGAAAAAAGCACAAAAAATTTATTCTGTTTGTAAATACTTTGCAGTGCTTTTTACTAGAATTATTAATTTTATATAGTTTTAAAAAGGACAATTAAAAAATAAAACACAAAAAAAGTTTTTTTTTTCAGTTTTGTTCTTTTTTTCTAAGAATTCCTCAAAAATTACTTATTTATTTATTTATTTTTGACAATATGATTAATATAATGCTTTGGTTGTCTAAATAATGGCAAAGTTATTGCTGAATAAAAAGGTCTAAAGCAGAAATGTAGATATTTATTACAGGTACTTATAGTGCTAGGAATGGGCCTAACGACCCTCTATTCGGTTTGCACCAGAACTTTCAAACATCGCAAACGTTTGGAAACCGAATAAAGAACCTCATTGAAGTCTGTGGGACCCGAACTGGAAAAATCAAAAGACTTATATGCAAGTAATTGTGCATACAATGGTTATCGGGGATCCGGGTGCTGCCCTGGGGGACATGTATCAATGAAAAAAAAGTTTGTAAAAAACATAATTTTTAAATGAGCAGGGATTTACAGAAAACTTCCCTTCAATATAGTGCCTGGGGGGTCCCCTTAGTCAACCTGTAAATTATCATATATGTACTGTGTATAGAAGCTGCTGCAGAAATAATTGCATTTATAAAACATAAAAATTGTAAACAACAGCTTGGGGGGCCATTCTGTATGGTGAGATCACAATATAGTGCACTGGGAACAAGATTCGTGATTTTTTTGGATATATTCTGGTGACTCTTCTGCAGACTTTGGATTGAATTAACACACAGAGATATACTATGTAAAATGTACACTAACCACAGAAACATACTGCGTTAAACAGCATGTAACGTACTGAAATATACTGTGTTAAATGTGCACTAACGCACTGAAATGTACTGCATTCATTGGCATGTCATGCACTGAAATATACTGTGCTTAATGTGCAGTAACGCACAAGAATTATACTGCATTAAACACGCGCTAATGCACAGAAATATACTGTGTTAAACGCGCAGTAATGCACAGTAATGTATTGCGATAAACGTGCAGTAACGCATAGTAATATATTTAGTTAAATGTGCACTAACGCACTGAACTATAATGCAGTAAACCTGCCCTGACAAAACAAACTGACATTAAAGTAAAAATGAATGGTCACACACTACACTCCCTGAACTATCATTAGACTCACACTAAAGTAAAAATAAATGTTTACTGTACTCACACTGACTGAACTATCACTATATTCACACTAAAGTAAAATTCTACAATCAGAATAGCACACTATCTCTCTAGTAGCACTGAACAGAGCCCTGTTCTATCTCTCTCTACGCCAATATCCCACTACAAACAGCCGCTGTTGAAAGAATACTTTTATAGTGTGGGGTGGGACTAAGAGCAATAAGCCATGATTGGATAGAGTCATCATTACTTTCTCCAATCATGACTCTGACAGTGCTCTAATTAGGCAAAGCTTTCATTGCTTCAGCCAATCAGGGCTTCCAATGCACTGCGTGGTGCATTGTGGTCATTCGGCGGCCCAAACAAATGGTCGAACGCCCTGATAATTTGGGTGTTCATCGAACGGGCAAACTGCCAATATTTGACCTGAACTGATGTTCAGGTCAAACAATTCGCCCTTCCCTATATAGCACCATCAATTTATGCAGTGCTTTACATACAGTATATACGGTATATATATATATATATATATATATATATATATATATATATATATATATATATATATATATATATTGTACATTCACATCAGCCCCTGCCCTCAAGGAGCTTACAATCTAAGGCCCCTAACTCATATTCATACATACACATACTAGGGCCAATGGAGTGTGTGGGAGGAAACCCATGCAGGCACAGGGAGAACATGCAAATTCCATGCAAACATTTTTTTTTAAATGATAGTTTTTAAAAGAGCAGTGATTTTAATAATGCTTAAAGTGAAACAATAAAAATGAAAAATTCCTTTAAATATTGTGCCTGGAGGGCCCCCTTAATGTTCCTGTAAAGTAGCGCATTTGTGTGATATTTGTAGCCTGCTGCAGCAAAACTGACATTTCTAAAAGAAAAAATGTAATTCAAACATGCTTGCAGCTGTAATGTATTGTCGGCTCCCGGCAATACAGGTAAAATACCCCCCCTGCCCCAAAGCACCCACCCCCCCATGTTGAGGGCATATGGCCTGGTATGGTTCAGGAGGGGGGGCTGCCCCCCACCCCCATCCTAGCCAGCCAGGCTGTGTGCTCAGTTAAGGGTTTGATATGGATTTTAGGGGGGAACCTAACGCCGTTTTTTTTTATATATTTTTATATATATACTATATATATATATACTGTATATAACTTTGTGGTATACACTACACTGTCTGATTTCAACAAACTGTAAAAAGCAAAAATCTCTCTCCCTGCCAGCAATGTTTTTATTAACTATTGAATTCCCCTTATAAATCACCCTGCTGGCCAAGGGATTCAAACCCGCAACCCCACAATTAGCAAGGCTGGTGTTCTACCAGCTATGCCACCATCAAGCACACTTTGGGTGAGCACACTTAGGGTTAACACACTTTCCCTGCCTAACTAACAAACTCCTATCTCACCCTACACACAGATAAAAGATTGGGAGAGTGTGTTCAGCTTAAGCAGGCTTAACAGTGGCGTAGATGATAGAATACCAGGCTTGCAATGAGAGGGCTCTCAGAAAATATCTTTCTTTCTACGCATTTTCTGCAGAACCTCTTCTACACCTAGCATCCAGTGTCCTTTCTCCGAATTGGAAATACAGTATTAGTTTTAGATAGATTCAGTTTGAGGAAGTGGTGAGACATCCAGGCTGATATGTCTGTTAGTAGATCAGTGATGAGGGAGGAGACTGATGGTGTGAGCTGAGGGGTAGAGAGGTAGAGTTGGGTGTCATCAGCATAGAAATGGTAGTGGAAGCCATGGGAGGCTATTAGCTGACCCAGGGAGGAGGTATAGATTGAGAATAGTAGTGGTCCAAGGACAGAACCTTGGGGGACCCCAACGGTAAGAGGAGTTGCAGGGGAGTAAGTGGAATTGTAAGTGACACTGAAAGTGCGGTGAGATAGGTAAGATTCGAACCAATGAAGAGCACAGCCACGGAGACCGAGCAAACTGAGTTTTTTGAGAAGGAGGGGGTGGTCAACAGTATCAAAGGCAGCAGAGAGGTCCAAGAGTAAGAGTATTGAGTAGTGACCATTGGTTTTAGCTGTTAGTAAGTCATTTGTAATTTTTAGGAGAGAAGTTTCTGTGGAGTGTTGCCGGCGAAATCCAGACTGAAGGGGATCAAGGAGGTTATTCTCAATTAGGTGCTTGCTCAAGCGGTTGTAGACTAAATGTTCAAGGAGTTTGGACGCAAAAGGAGTAAGGATATGGGTCTTAAGTTATTAAGATTGGTGGGGTCTATGGAGGCTTTCTTTGGTATGGGAGTTACTAGCGCATGTTTTAGAGAGTTGGGGAAGATGCCAGTGGAGAAGGAGAGGTTGAAGATATGAGTTAAAGAGTGTAGGATAGAGTCAGAGGGTGACCATAGTATTTGGGAGGAACAGGGTCCAGGGGGCAGGAAGTTAGGTGGGCATTAGAAAAAATTTTAGTGACTTCCTCTACAGTAGTTGGGTTAAACAAGGGAAGTATTGATTGTGCAGGAGGACAAGGTGTGTACGGTGAGGGAGATATCTATAGTGTAAAGATCTCTTCACAAAGGCTATATGACTGTAAGCAGGCATCCAGATTGTCTTGCACACACCTCCAGTAATGAGGTGTTATTGGAGGCTGGCCAGCTCTTGCCACAGTTTGAAAATGGACTTAATGAAGACTAATGAAGCTCAACATAAGGTATTACATTTGAATTCTTGGTACAAGCATTTCTACAACTGACGTAATTTGTGGTTGGTAAGAATATGAAGCTTCATTATCTTTAATATTTCCTGTTTGTCTTTCATAAAGTGTTCAAAATTAATAATGCAATATTATTAAACATAATTCATTGTCTAACCTTATGGAACCTTTTAATTTGATGTTACTGCATATAGTTTAGTAACTGTGAGCTGGCATCTAAAAGACTGATAGAAAGCAATTTAGCCTTTTTTCCAAGAATGTAAAATTAAGTACTTCTTTTTAATTATTTTTTACCACAGACATGTTCAAAGTGTACCTGAATTTACCAAAAGTATATTAAACTAATTGTATTTGTAGTTAGCAAGCACCACTTAGGTGTACAACCTTCAAAGTTCCTCTGGCATGACCTAGGTATCCCAAGCAATGCTGTCTTAAATTTACAGAAATCCAAGTATAGGACTGTTTTTTGAGATTTAAAATGTTTAAGTTAGGTGCTACTACTACACTCTCTGCTCATCCATGTCTTTATGGACCTTGCTTTGTGCACTGGTCCAAATCAGTTTGTGAAGGGGGAAATATGGTGTGGGGTTGTTTTTCAAGGGTTGGGCTTGGCCCCTTAGTTCCGGTGAGGGAGATTCCGAAGGGATCAGCATACCAAGACATTTTGGACAATTTCATGCTCCCAACTTTGTATGAACAGTTTGGGGATGGCCAAACAAGGTCCATAAAGACATGGCTTAAAATAGTTTAAAATCAATAAGGAAACAATTTAAATCAATTTCTATGTTGAGACCTGCTGAACTAAGTGTCTCTAACTGGTAGATCCACCTTGTCTCATTTTGTGACATTTGCTTATGTATGTCACTACCCCTCCAATATTTATACACTCTATCTATTCCATAGAAGCTAGGTTTAGTAGGATCTTTATTATGCATTAGCCGTAAGTGGTTGCAGTCACTATGTTATCTATACCCATTTTTTATTTTATTAATAAGTTCATTGAAACGTTTGAACAAGCACCTAGTGGTCCTTTCCACATATCCTAATCCACAAGCACAAATAAGTAAATATGTGACAAATGTAGTGCTACAAGTTATATAATTATCTATTTTGTGGATGAAGAAAAAATGTCCACTTTTTTTTTTTGCATTGAGTGATTCTTCATGCAATGCATCTACCACACCTGTAGAATCCCTCCATCTCTAAAAAGGTGGTAGTTCTCTTGGGGGGGGGGTTCTAAAACATTTTTTGCTACCATATTTCTAAGACCCAGGGCTCACTTATAAATGGGAATAGGTTTCTTGGGAAGTATGGCTTTGAGGATACTATCTTTCAGCCTGATAGGCCTGTATTTTGAATACTTTTTTCAACACTTCTATATTGTAAATTGTATCCCATGACAAAGGCTAAATCCCTGTTCTCAATATTTGTAGGTTTCTGTTGCAATAATTCTTCTGTATTCATGTTTGTGTACCCAATCTGTTGTTATCTTTAAAGATTTCTAAATCTAAAAATCGTATATTGTCTTGACTCCAATTACTAGTAAGCTTTATCTCATACGGGTTGCAATTCAATTGATGAAGGAATAAGACGTGTTCTTCCTCCAGTCCCTCCAAAACAATCATATCATCGATAAATCTTTGACAAAATGTAATGTAATCTGTGGCCAATTTTTTAAAAAACCTTTTCCTCCTCCCATTTATTAAGAAAAAGGTTGGCTACACTGGGGGGCGTACCTAGACTCCATAGCCACACCTTTTATTTGGTTAAAAAACCCTGGTACCAAAAATAGTTATTTGACACAGTCATATTTAACCCCTCTAGGAGGAACTGTATTTGTGACTGTTTTACAGTATATCTGTTCGGCCTTATAAAGCCCATTTTACCACCTCTAGGGCATTGTTTTGTTTGATGTTGGTATACAGTGACTGCACGCCCAGTGTTGCCAGTATCGTGGAGTCGCTGACACCCACCTTTTTGTAATGAAGCTATGTCATCCTTACTATCGTTTAAGAAGGCCTTACAATTCCAATCTATGGGTTGGATGCGGGAAAGGAGCTGTAGAGGAGGACATATCATATTCTGAGCTTGTTTCACCTCTTTCCTGACATAATTCAAAGGATGAGGAGGTTTCCTTTATCACACGTGGTGGAGAACTTTATTTTGGAGTGAAGAAGCTGTTACTGATATTTAAAGACACAGTACATTAAGTCCAGAAGGTCTCAAAATAGACATTGATTAAAATTGTTTCTTTTTTACCAATTTAATATAGTTTTCACATATGCATGGACAGTAACTGAATTGCATAATAGCTATTTGTTGTAATAGTGGAAATTTTTTCACTGATTTATGGACTATGGTAAAAGGATCTTCAGTTGAAAGAACTGTTTGGGGTATTTTGGTGCATTGTCACATGAAAGTGTTTGCTATATATCTTGTATTTTCTTTATAGTATCACAAAAATGTTTTTCAGGTTTGTATGCAGCTAACTTTATCATTTTACATTTATTTAGTGGTTTAATATACTTTAAGGGGCAGCTGCTGAAAATATTTTGAAAGCTGGGGTCCTTTATATGATATTTTTTCATTGAGATGTTTAATAGAAGCGACTCAGAGACATTTTAGGACTCCTAATGCACAGCAGAACCATTTTGAAGGCATCAATTGCAGTCTGCAGGGATTGGATGGTGCCCACTATTAACATATAAGGTAATTTAATGTGTATTTGGTAAATACACATTTGCCTTTTGCTTCAACACTTTATGCTCTGCTGCAGAAAACAATTATCTGTCCAGAGAAAAGGCTAATATCTTGACATCTGATTTTGCTACCACCATCACACACAATGGTGCTAAACTGAAAGGAATCTAATGAAATTTTATGTCTGGGCAAAAAAATATGCAAAACATCTTGACAATACATTAAAATGTCCTCATGTTCCCATGTTTTATCCTTTTAAAGACCCTGTAGAAATTATAGAAGAAAACCTGTTGGTGAACCAGAAATGCAGTCAGCTTCTAATTCTTGTTGAGGGCTTACAACACACATCATTTCTGTGGACTGAATGGTGTCAGCCCTGCCAGTTGTCTTTTACCAAATGACTCAAACCTTTATTTATCATTTTCTCTAAAACATAAAGGCTAATTGCTCTGTATTCCCAAGATAGGAATATTCTTTGAGATTCTACAGGAAGTGAGCACAGGACAAAGGACAGCTCTGAAGATCAACAGATATTTTTTGCACTTATCGAACAGATTTAACAAAATTCTTTTAATGGTATGTTTAACGGAGCACTAGGAAACAAATAACAGAAGTTCATTGTTAAGGTTTGCATTTACTTTATAGGGCTATTCTAGGCAACAAGTGAAAAGAATTACCTTCTTAAGCTTTTCAGGAAGGGGGAAAATCCTTTGCTTCTTTCTCTCTTCCTGCCTTGAAAGTTTGAACGTGATTAGTGGCTGGAATAAACCAGTGCTGTCACTTTGAAATATTAAAGTTATTCAGCATGTAGACTGTAGTGGGTGTGTTTGTAAATACCTTTACCACATCACAAAAAGGGGTTCTCAGATTGCCCACAAAAGGGATGCTGGTAAACTAATGCACCACAATAATGCTGGGAGAAAACAATACCAAGCAGATAGGCTATGCTAGTTGTATGCGTTTTACAGGTAAACATTCAGTTTTGTCCATTTAACCTTCAAAAAGGTGTTTTTCGGATCCTGGGAGAAAACACAAGCAAACGAGGGGAGAACATTCTGATTCTTTTAAAACCTAAGACCCAAACACTATGAGGCATGAGAGCATAGCAGTTAGCCACATATGAAATACATTTATCCATATTTGTGCATTATTAATGTGCATAAAAGTTGTATTTGACTCTTTGGGAACACAAGACTCTTGTTCAGATTTGAAAAGAAAACTCCAATTTCCCTATTATAATTGCCAGATTTAATATTTAAAAAAACATTACACCAGGTTGTACTTATCTTTTATGTATTGTGTATCATCTTTAGATGCTACTGTATATGCTGAGAATATTTTGTTTTTATTTGTACAATGCATTGGTGTGTATAGTTTTAAGCATGAGGGGAGCTTATTGCATAATAATAGTATTATACTGATCTGTTATGACCTGTTTTGATTTGATAAGTTCTTCTTATATTAAAATAAAGGGCAGGCACATTGTATGAATGTAATTATGTAACTATTTGGTGCAAAATTATGCATTTTGATTACCCAACATTTAGCTTTGATAATTATGTTAGAAAATTAAAAAATATATATATTTTTCTTAGGTATTTGGTTCTGTAGTTGTGTTACTCAACATACATCAAACACATCCTTGATTTTCTCTAATAAGAATAACGTTTCTGTCCCCAATTTTGCTCTAAACTATAGTATTCTCAGAGAAAATGTCATAGCTATAGCGATGGCTATGTGAACATGTTACTACATCTTCTGTATTTATGAACACCTACATACTTGTCAAAGAGAACGACGAGGGTATTGCTTTACATTTTACCGCTCTTATTAAAAATTATTTTTATCCAAAATCATAAAAACTTTTCTATCAATCCTACTTTTTAAAAAATACAGGATTTGGAAAAGTTGAAGCAGAGAGCACAATCAGATTATATTCTTAAACAACATTTTTTTTTTTCTGCAGTGTTTGAAAACAAGAAATCCCTGCAGGGTAAGGCTGATTAAAATTAGAATTTCACAATATTTTGGGAGGACATTTTAAAGGATTTTTTCACAATTATAATTAAAACCCACATTTTATGTGATGTTTGTTTATAAGTATTTAAATGTACCACATTGCATTTCTGTATTTCCGAAGAACCATTAGGTTTAAAAGTTAAAGGATTGGTCTACTGAAAAATGACTTTGCAGTAGGTGCTAGGGGAATGAAAAAATGTCCATCCAAAGCCTCTAGTTTTACCTCTGAGAATGATGATGTCGATGGGCATTTTCAAGGTAAGTTGGCATTTTAAATGTATTTTACCCCTTTTGAAAAGTAAACACAACTGGGAACCTGCATTTTCCCTGCACTCTGCTATACAGAGCTAGTAGGAAGATGTGAGCAGGGTTTGTACATCCTATTCCTTGGGTCCTGTAGATAGAGCAATGTGTTATCAATCTAATGCTGGGTACACACTGTCTAATATATGTCCAATTCATCATTAACTGTCAAAATTTCAGTCAGTGTGTACAGCAATCTGTCCAACAGAAGCCAGTGTAAAGACATGCTTTTATCGAAAGGACATGCTTAAAAACCAACATCTGATTAGTAGCTAATGGCTGCGACCGATGATCAGTGTATTCTGGCTGGAGGAGGAGTCTCCCTGTCAGAATACAAAAGCACAGCGGGGGGGGGGGGGGGAGATCACCACACCAACAACCCTTGTTTTGTAGCGTAATCTGTCAGGTCTTATAGTGTGTGTTTTAGGTACTGCAGAGCTAGATGTGGCTATTAACTGATAGGGCTATCACCGGTTTTGACATCTAAGCAGCACAGGACAAAAATAGGGTCTCTCAATAGGATTGCAGGGCCTATGGTCCACGATAGGATAAGTAGAGCAACAGATTGGGGGAGTCTCAAAGTTCTATTCATAATGGAGTGCTGTGTTCCACACACTGTAGCAATGCATCACTAAAAACACTTCATACTGCACTGGCATTTTATAATGTATTTATAAAATGCAGAGCACAATGCTCCAGTAACCTGATGTTTGATCTCTGCACAAGATTACACAGAACACATGCAGACAGAATCATTTTTGCTAATCTGTCATAAAGTTTTCTTTTTACCTGGAGATCCTGCCAGTAGCAACACTTCCTGTTGCAGGCGGACAGCACTAAGCTACTATTCTACTATTTTTCAATTAGCATCAGCATTGTCAACTTGCCATGCAAGCTTCTTCAGCTGGCCATTGTAGAGTACACAGCAAGCTTAGTAGTGTCAGCCTGCAAAAGGAAGCTCTGTTACTAGCAGAATCTCCAGGAAAAACTTTGCAAAATAGTAAAACTAATGATACATGTGCGAAAACTGTATACAATAAGGCATGATGCCAAACATACTGAAAAATGAACTTACAATTTTCATACACTTTAATCACTTGACCTCTAAAAGGTTTTACCCCCTTCAAGACCAGGCCATTGTTTGCTATTCAGCATTATGCTACTTTACCTGGCAATTGCACACTGTACGCAAATGAAATTCATATAATTTTTATCACACAAATATAGCTTTCTTTTGCTGGTATTTTATCACTTCTAGGTTTTTATTTTTGCTATATAAACGAATAGGACCAAAAATTAAAAAACAACAAAAAACTATATTGTCTACTTTCTGTTATAAAATATATCCAATAAAATCAAATTTAAAATCAAATCAGCAGCTGCCAGCATCCTTTACAACTAGTAAATATCCCGGGTAGCTGAGGCATCTTTAACAACTGATGCATCATCAGCGGTCAGCGGGGTTTCCCCACTGACAGCTGAAAGTAAAAAACAATTGCAGGAAATTAAAAAATCAGGGAAAAAAATGGCATAGGGTCCCCCCCAAATCCATGCTAGGGCCTTCGGGTCCAGTATGAATTTCGAAGGGAACCCCCATGCCAAAATATAAAAAAAAATTTTTTCCAAAATCCATACCAGACCCTTATCCAAACATGCAGCCTTGCGGGTCAGGAAAGAGAGGGGACGAGCAAGCACCCCCTCCTCCTGAACCACACCAGGCCACTCTGTCCCCCAAAGCACCTTGTCCCCATGTTGACGTACCTCTGCATCCTTGGGTTTTGGTGGTTATACCTGGGCCATGGCTGCAGTTGCCTATCTAGTGCACCTGTTGTTAATTTAATTAACACCAAGACAGCTGAAACTGATTAACAACCCCCTCTGCTACTTAACTGACCAGATAAATATCCCAGACGTTTAATTGACTTGATGCTATACTCTGATTTAAAAGTGTTCCTTTAATTCTTTTGACCAGTGTATTTTGTGTAGGGGAACTAATTATTTTATTAACATGAAGTGGGCGGTCTCCTCTGAGAATGCACGTGTACTCAGCAGCTGTAATTTTCCGCTGCTTAATAAAATACACCAGAGTGTTTCACTGATTTTCTGGTACTGTTATATCTATCTATCTATCTATCTATCTATCTATCTATCTATCTATCTATCTATCTATCTATCTATCTATCTATCTATCTATCTATCTATCTATCTATCTATCTATCTATCTATCTATCTATCTATCTATCTATCTATCTATCTATCTATCTATCTATCTATCTATCTATCTATCTATCTATCTATCTATCTATCTATCTATCTATCTATCTATCTATCTATCTATCTATCTATCTATCTATCTATCGATCTATCAAAAAAAATGCTGAAATATTATTCTTTGTTTTACATATATTAAAACAACCAATACTTGCCATTCTTCACTATTCGCCAAAATAATAACTATCTTCAGTGGTGATCCAATATCCTTGCCCTTGTTATTCATTATGTCTTGCTTATCACTCTTCATCTTTTATCAAGACAAAACTTTTTTTTTCATTTTGGATAGAGTAAGGGAGGGTTATAACCCCTGTCAGTTTTTTATTCCGCTATTCGTTGCCCATTCTGGGGATTACTTTCAGTTCCTGTCACAAACAGAAAGTAAGAGGAAATTCCTGAAAATTAAGGGAATTCCTTGGGGACCCCTAGGTCACCAGAACTAGTGTCCCCATTGGAAGATTTCACCTCTATTACTTGTCTGGGGACAACCCAAAAGTTTGGATTTTCTTTTACTTTCACTTTCAATGATAATAGTAAACAGGACAAATAGAGAGGGTGAATCTCCTTAACGGGGGCACAGACAGTAATAAAAACTGGCAGGTGTTCTAATCCCTCTCCACTCTATCCAAAACTAAAAAAAAAGTTGTGCCTTTTAAGACCACACTATTCTTCCTTGAGGACCCAAGCAGTTGTGTTTTATGTTTCTTTTTTTTTACTTTTATATGTCTTCTTACTGGTCATGTGATATGCTTGGTCTTCTTCCTTTTTTGTTTTCTCCCAGCGGGTTGTCCTGGATAATGTACTGTACATAGAGATTTAGATGTGATGACAATAGCAGGGCTCCCTGCATCTAAACACTGTGAATGCAGGGTGTCATGCTTAGAGAAAGGATTCATGATGCCCTGCATTCACAGTCTTTTCTCAGTCCTCCAAACTAAGTGACATCTTGTGGCAAAGACAAGGTACTGCGAGGAACAGCTCTAGATTGAAGGTGAGCATTAACAATCAGGGGGATAAATATATTAGTTGTTATACTATGCATATATATATATATATATATATATATATATATATATATACCTGTATATATATCATTATGTAATAAGATATATACTGTATAATAAGGGATACCATTCCTATATATTCTTGTATATTGTCAGCTTCCCTGTATAGCTTAAAGAGTAAATATTTTTCTAAGAAAAAAAAAATCCCTTCTGGGTGATCAATGCACATTGCAAGAAGTTAAAAAAATTGCTGATTTCTACCTGTTCCTTCTCTGAAGAAAAAAAAAACGATTTGTTCATCTGTGTGTCTTTGGATACTAATCCTGAGCAGGAGTGACTTTTTAATAATAATTAGCCAATGCATCTGCTGTGTTCCAATGAGGAAAATCGCTGTGACAGCACTCCTTTAGAAGTGATTAACCCTTTGGGAGCATCTCACCAAAAATACATTTTCTTGCTGAAGAGGATGCCTAAAATCAATGACCCAAACACACAAGCAAGAAAATTACATGGTGTAAATGCCTCCAGGTTTCCATATTCAGCGCTACAGATTGAAATGGAAAGTTATTTTTATTAACATTCAATCAAAATATGGCTTGTGTAACAATTTTATATTATATTTTTATTTTATTTTTTTATTTGCAACCCCCCCCCACCCCCATTAAAGTGGAGTTAACCTTTAAGCTGGTAGCCCTCCACTGAAGGCTTTGCTGTTTAATGTGTTCCTCCACACAAAAAAATATAATTTTTAGAATTTTTTTGGCTTCATCTGCTTCCACGTCAAGTCAAAATATCATTGGTGCTGTTGATGGTAATTTATCAACAAAGAATGACTTATGAGCCTTAACAAAGCACACAGGAGACCTTTCTACATACAGTATCTACACTCTAGAGCAGGAGTTCCCAAACTGATGGTCAGGACCCACTGGTGGGTTGTGAGCTGCGTTTGAGTGGGTCATGCTGAGTAGGAAATCACTGAGAGCGGGCCCGCTTAAATTGCGCTGTGCGAGCCCACGCAAATTACAGAGAGCCAGAGCAGTCAAATCGTGATGGATTCAGGACCCCGCCCATGCAGTTTACGGAGGATGGTATGCATTTCCCGCGAGGAGTATACTTGCATCAGTGAGTACGTATGTGGGCTGTTATGTAGGATATGTTCATAGGGTGCAGAGCCAGCTACCCAGTCCTGCTGGCGGCAGCAGTGGTGTCTAGACTGGCAGAGGGATTCTCTTAGCTATAGCGAGCAGAGACAGCAGTCTCTGTGTCATAGGAGGACCAGGTGGCCCGGCGGTGTCAGGAGTTCATGGCAGCTTCTGTGACCCCAGTAGAGGATCTGAAGGAGAAGAGCTGGGACACCAAGACCAGTATAGAGCTCCTCAGAATGGAGACTCTGGGTGAGGTGTGCTGGGCCCTGGAAAGGGCAAACAGGGGCTTCACCTTCACTGTGGACCACTGGGAGAGGAAGAAGGGTGAGTGCCATATAGCCTGCTGATCACTGTCCTGGGGTGGTTGATATCTGTCCTCTGCCTGCCTTATACTGTCTATGAGGGTGCTGATTACTTACAACTCTGTTTACATGCCACACATGCCACAGGTTTCTGACCCCCACTTAGAACATCTGGCAAGTGTATTCAATAATAAATTTAATAGTAAAATGATATATTTAATTTAACATCCTCCTCCCTTTAAAATATGCATTATTATTATTTGCATTTATATAGCGCCAAAAAATTCTGTAGCGCTTTACAATACTCAATTACAAGCAAGTGGGTCCCGAAAAATAACTGTATTCAGAAGTGGGTCTCAGCCCGAAAAAGTTTGGGAAGCCCTGCTCTAGAGAAAATATGATTAAATTGCTATTTGTCAGACTCCTGATTCAATTTACATTTTTACAATACTGTGGATAGGAGTGATAGATCTGGGAATATAAATGCCCTTATCTCTACTTATCAACCATCGTTACTCACATTGGCAATGCCAACAGCAATAGTAATCCATGACAAAGTATTCTGTCTCTACCACCTTAAGAATTATTAGGAGCAATGGTTGATTGTTGATTTTCATACTTGTTGTTTGCTTTGTTTGTACTTCTAACATCTTTGTACTCAGAAGAAAGGTCATATTTTAATTTTAAGAATGAATTAAAGAATGATGAAATGCTAGAAATCGCATAAATACCTATCACACTGCAACATAAAATTGTAACTGTTGACTAAATGGGATACTATCTTGGCCGGCGCTAAACCAATTATTTGAACTTCAGCAAAGACATATAGTTTATATTGTCAAAGTGGATACTTTACTTCTATTCATGCTCTATAATAGGTTACATGTTATTAAATATGACCAATAAAGTACAGTGAGCAAGGCAATTCAGAATGTTTAATGTTATTAAACTGGTAACTGACATTAATTGACTCTCTTCTGCTATTAACTTAATAGCAAAGCATTCATATTTTTCAAGATGACATCTCTGTCACTTTGAGAGTACTCAAAGACAATCACATGTACAAAGTCACTGAGTAGTTTCTATCTAAAATAACTTTAGGCTAAACTGGTAATTGCTAGAAAAAAGCTTATAATTGCAGCAAACCATGGGATTTCATAAACCCTGACTCTCTCTCCAGATTATTTAGCTATTCAGGCCAGAGGGTTTTTTCTATAAAGAGCAAGAGGAAGACGAAAAGCCCGCTAGCTAAAAGTGGGTTAAACATAAAAGTACAACGATACAGCTGGTATTTTTATTTTTATTTTTTACATTATAGGCTGGGTTAACCTTACCGATACTAAAGATATTAAGACATTTTTTTTTTATATCAAACAGACTTATCAAGAATAGATTTGTCTTGACTCCTGAGTATTTATTAACTATAATCAGGTGCTAAGTGGAATAATTGGCTAATGCTAGCTGAATGATTTTTTATTTAAATATATAATTGAATGTATTTGTCATCTTATGAGTTATGAACCAACACCCTTTGGCAGGTATGTTCTCTCATGTATTTTACTGGGAAACTGACAACTTAGATCAGATAATCAAAAAATATAATAACATAATGATGCAGAGATGATAAAGGGGAGAGCATTAGTGGAGGAATTAAACAGATGGATGTCCCAAAACGGAAAACGGACACAACATGTTGCTTGGTAATTACCGTATTTTCAGAGATGTATAGTAACGAAGTAGAACTACTTAAGTACTGTACTTAAGTACCGAAATGCAGTATCTGTACTTTCCTAGAGTAGAATTTTTTTCTCCTACTTCTACTTTTACTTCACTACATTTTTTTGATGATTTCGATACTTCTACTCAAGTATTTTTTTTTTGTGCTGCATAGTTACTCGTTACTTTAAAAAAAATTACCACTGCCAGAACAGTAGATGGCAGGTTGCATAAAGCTCAAAAAAATGTGTATAATGTCATTTGTAAATCAGCGCATACGAAAATAAAGGCTGTGTATAATAAAAGCTGCTATACCAAATCTTTCCAATAAAAAGAAAATATGAAACAAACAAATAAATGGCGCTACAGCGCTTAAAGTGCATCAAGAAACTACTAACAAACACAGGTTAATCATTTGAATAAATCATTTGAAATAATAAAAACAATATGATGTTCAAACTTTTGACTTCTTTCTTTAATAACAACTACATAACACAGTACTTGTACTTCTACTTTCAGTACTTGAGTAGAATTTTTTTTTCAAAACTACTGGTACTTTTTACTTTTAGTACTTAAGTAGCAAATTTTTTGAAAAAACTACTTGCAATACTTATGTAAAAAAAATGTTGAATACTTTAGTACTTCTACTTAAGTAACTTTTTCTGCGAGCACTTCCACTTCTACTCAAGTCACTTTTTGATCGAGCACTTGTACTTTTACTCAAGTAGAAATTTCGAGTACTTTATACAAGTCTGCGTATTTTTTGCCGTATAAGACGCTCCGGAATATAAGACGCACTCAATTTTAAAGGAGGAAAATCTAGAAAAAAAAGATTCTGAACCAAATCCTGTAATAAAATATTTTATATCAACTGTATAAAGATAACAGCAGTTTAAGAACAATTTTATGTCAACCATGTAACATATTAAGAACTATCTTTACTCTCATTAACAGTCAGTAAAGTCAGTAAACAGTGAAAGTAACATGGGCATCAAATCAAGTAGAAGCGGGGCGGAGCAGAGCACGGACAGCACACAGTAAACATTGGCCGGAGGAGGCGGAACATATGGAGCAGGAGGGGCAGACGTGCGGACATTTCAGGGCAGCATAGATTGATACAGTGCCCGGGAGATATGCACAGAAGCGGCGCGATTGTGTCCACACTGCCCAGCAAGGAGTGAGACTGCCCGAGGAGGCACAGCCCGCACTGATGGAGGGAAATGTACCGGTAAGCTCAGCAGAGTGTTGACATGGTGCCCGGGCAGCACGTGGTTAGACTGTCGGGAGGGGGGGACAAGGCACGCTATAGGAGGGAGAGGGAAGCCCGAACACACACAGCCTGGCCGTGCAGGGAGGGTCAGAGAAGTCTCCACAGCCCGCAGTACATGCGAGCAAGCACCACACAAAGTTAGGGGCAGTTTTAACGCAGGCAAAATGTGTATTTGTCATATAAGACGCACCAACTTTTCCCTCCCAGTTTTGGGGAAGAAAAAGTGCGTCTTATACGGCGAAAAATACGGTAAAGTATATCAGATATAAATTGCCTGCATCAAATCGATTGATGTTATAAATGTTTCAAAAATGGCATGAACTGGACCCGAGCTGCATGCCATTGTGTTTCAAAATTACAGAAGCTGAAGGGAAAGCATGCAAATATAGCATTAATATATTAAATGTTTTCTCCCTCTACAGCACAGTCAGGGCCTTACAATTTACTTAAGCTGAACTGTTTTCATGGACCAGTTATGCTAGTGAAATGGTTATATACTATGAGTTATGATATTATGCTGAAGGATTTTTCTTTCCCACATTAAAAGGGTGCACGTACAAGTTTTCCTCCATAGAAGCGTGTTTCTGATACTTATCTGTCAGTCTTTGGAAATATATTTTTATTAAAGCTGAACTACAGGCAAATATACAAATAAAATACATAAAGCTGGTTGCCAAATAATTAAATGTCTGTCTATACAGTTTTTTTTTGCATAGCCCAGTTAGATAGTATAGCCCCCCCCCTTCCTTTTCTTCATTTCAGATAATCCAGCTACGTCACCTCCATGGCCACAGTCTGGGAATGAGAAGAAACAGACTGATGAGGTCATTCCCCTTTCTTACTATGCTCTCTCCTCCTGTCAGAATGTAGCTACTTAGACTAATTGCCTTTAAAAAATACACTTAAAGTAACATTAAAGGCAAAACATTTTTTTTAGCTTTGGATCAAGTGGAGAGGGACTATAACACCTGTCAAATCTTAATGCTGTCTGTGCCCCCACTAGGGAGGTTTACCCTCCCTAATTCTCCTTATTAGCATTATAATTGAAAGTTAAAGCGAGAGTAAATTCCCTTTGTTGATTTTTACCTATAGGTACTGTAAGCGTATAATAAAGCTTACCTATATGTACAGTAAATATCTCCTAAACATGCACCATTTAAGAGAGATTTACTTTAGAGGCAGCCAGTAACATTCATTCAGAATTAAATCCACACTAGGGCCATGACTCAAGCACTTATGCGTGGGAGTGACTTTTTCAAGGCTTGGCCATACATACTGCCGAAGCCTGCAAACCAGGATGAAAGACCAGTGATAGTGCACCACAGGAGGGCTTCATTTTCAGATAAGTCTTTCATAATGTGCTAGTATGCATACTAGCAAATTATGACTTAAACTCCCCTTTTTTTTTGCTGCGGGTCCCACATTTTGGGTGGTCCCCAGAAACGTGCCAGAGGGGAAATCTTCAAATGGAGACAATAGTTCTGGTGACCTGGGTTCCCGAAGAGATCCCCTTATTATGCAAGGATTTCCACTCACTTGTTTTGGCTATGAGACAAGATGTGACGGGGAATCTCCCCACTGGCAAAAAATAAACTGACAAGAGTTATGACCCTACCTTACTTTATCCAAAAAAAAATTGCCTATAGTTCTACTTTAAATTTATTTTAATGAATGTGTAATGGCATTAGTTGGTGTTTATATATCAGTCGGAAGTTCAGCTGTGACTCACTCACCCAGGCCCAATGGATAAAAAAAAAGGTGGAGTTGAATTCCTTATATAAGTTTTCTCTATACCTCTTTCCTTATCCCTCTCCTCTTTTGAGGCTCATGGTATTCATTCTTATTTTCCAGTTTCTCTGTGAATTTTTGGCCTCATGGACCAGTGCCATGCTTTCTTGAGGACTCTACCTTTATCTGCAGTACTTTTTGGTGACTTTAACATCCCTGTTAATGTTTAACCACTTGCTGCCCACCCAACGTCAAATGACGGCAGAGTGGTGTGGCTCTCGTTCTGGGACGACGTCATATGACGGCGCCCAAGAACGGCTGCTTTTGCACGACCGCAGGAACACGATCTTGGAAAAGAGCCAATGACTTGGATCTTTACCCATGTGATCAGCTGTTTCCAATCACAGCTGGTTACATGTAAATATGGAAGTGCCGTTATTCGACTCTCCTCGCCGCACACTGTCAGAGTGTGTGGAGAGGAGAGCCGATCAGCAGCTCTTCCTCAAAGGGGAGTACAAAACATGTAATCAGGGCACTGATGATCAGTCCCCTGATTACAACACAATAAAATAAATGTACAAGAATGACATAAAAACATGGCACACCAGTTAACCCAATCAGTGCCAATCAGTGCACCCAATCAATGCCAATCAGTGATTCCCAATCAGTGCCCATTAGTGATGCCAGTCAGTGCCTGCTCATTTGTGCTGCCCATCAGTGCTGTCCATCAGTGCCCACCAGTACCGCCCACCAGTGCCCGCCAGTGCTGCCCATCAGTGTCCATCAGTGCTGCCAGTCAGTTCCCATCAGTGTCAGCCACCAGTGCCGCCTATCAGTGCCCATCAGTGCAGCCTATCAGTGCCCATCAGTGCCACATATCAATGCCCATCAGTGCTTCCTATCAGTACCCATCAGTGCTGCATATCTGTGCCACCTATCAGTGCCCATCAGTGGGGCATATTAGTGCCACCTCATCAGTGCCACCTAATTAGTGCCCTTCAGTGCCACCTCATCAATGCTCATAAGTGCCACCTCATCAATGCCCATCAGTGCAGCCCATTAGTGCCCATCAGTGCCGCCTCATCAGCACACATCAGTAAAGGAGAAAAATTACTTATTTACAAAGTTTACTGACAGAAACTAAGAAAAACAGTTTTTTTTTTTTTTTTATTGGTGTGAAAAAAAAGATAACGTTTTCATGTGACAGCGCTGAAAGCTGAAAATTGGCCTGGGCAGGAAGGGGATGAAAGTGCCCTGTATTTAAGTGGTTAAGTGTAACTATGGTCAAAATGTAAAATCATATTTCAGCCAGGGCATGTACCCTCCACTCCTTATACTAGATGTCCTTCCTCCTTAAGGCCTCATGCACACAGGGCGATTTTGCAGCTGCTTTTAGGAGCGTCAGATGTTTTTTTTTTTGCAGCTTAAAAATGCCCCTCCATGTTATCGTATGGCCTCATGCACACACAGACCTTTTGCAGCTGTGAGTGGCATAGGCATTTTCAAGCTGCAAAAAAACCCCAGGGCTAGAGCATTCTAAGGACCAGCGTTAGAGCTGTAAAAACGTCTGACACTGCTAAAGGCAGCTGAACATTGCCTAACATTGCTTATGCAGCATTAAGCTACTTTATATGTTTTTTTTTTATGTGAAAATCAATAGTTCACTATGGAAGCCCATTGATTTGAATGGAAGTCGCATCCAAGTCAGATCAGGATTATCCGACTTGTGGTGTGACTTGTGCTCTGAGGATCTTGAGGGGGAACTCTACACCAAAATGAGAAAAAAAAATGGCATGGGGGTCCCCCCCAGGTTCCAAACCAGGCCCTTTGGGTCTGGTATGGATTTTGAGGGGAGCCCCATGCAAAAAAAAAAAAAAACGGCGTGCCCCCCCCCCAAAATCTATACCAGACCCTTATCCGAGCATGCAGCCCGGCAGGTTAGGAAAGGGGAGGGGACAAGCTAGTGGCCCCACCCCCTCCTGAACCATTTCAGGCCACACACCCTCAACATGGGGGGGTGGGTGCTTTGGAGCAGGGGGGCTCTGCACTCCCCCATCCCAAAGCACCTTGGCCCCATGTTGATGAGGACAAGGGCCTCTTCACAACAACCCTGGGTGGTGGTTGTGGGGGTCTGCAGGCAGGGGGTTTATCAGAATCTGGATGCCCCCTGTAACAAGGAGGCCCCCCAGATCCCGGACCCCTCCCTATGTGAATGAGTATGGTGTACATTGTACCCCTATCCATTCACCCAAAAAAGGCAGTGTAGTGTAAATAATGACAAGAGACGGTTTTCAGAAGTCATTTATTAAAAATCTTCCTTTGATCTTCTCCCTCTGGTATTCTCCATCTGACCTTCTCCCTCTGGTCTTCTCGCTCTGGTCTTCTTTCTCCAGTCTTCTTCCTCCGGTCTTCTCCTTCTGGTCTTCTTTCTCCAGTGTTCTTCCTTCGGTCTTCTCCCTCCAGTCCTCCTCGAACAATGTCTCCCCCATGATTATGCTGACTCCCTTTGAGATTATTTAAGTATTCTGAATCTGAATTTCCATACTGTATTTCAGTTATTTCTAGCCTACTCCTACTAATCTGAATGATTTAAAGCTTGTAAAAATACTTTGTAAAGAATCCCGCACGCTTATTTTCATGAATTCTGTCTTACATATTCACTGTGTATCCCAATGTTTAGCTGACAGGAGAGGAGCAACTGTAGTTTCACTGTGCTGTTGCTGCTCTGTGGTGTATCCACAAAATACTTCTACACAGATACAGTCATTTTATTTCAGCCTCCATGCACTAGAGGGCACCAGGGGAACATAGAACACAAGAGAGACTCTGAGGAGAATCATGAAGGATTGTGGAAAGTGTAGTTTATAAGAGAGACTGAACTTGTTAGGGACTGGACCTAAATCTAGGACTTCTGCTGTGTCTGCAAGTAACTCTTCTCTCTGAGTCACCTTGGATACTGGACAGCTCCCTGCCTGTTTGCCTAGACAACCTTGCCTTATATCTTGCTTCTCATCTTTCTACTTCCAGTTTTCCAGATTATTGTACTTTCTCCAGCCAATATTTCACTCTTGTCACTCATGTTCCCACTGATAACTTTGCTACCACTGGTTACCGACCTTTGGCTTGTTCCTTAACTACACTTCTGCTTAATCTCAACCTGCAACCACTTGTTACCAACCTCTGGCTTGTTTACTGACTATGCTTCTGCTTGATCTATACCTGCTATATCTGCTACTGAGCCTCTCCTTGCTCACCTCCTGGTGGGGCAATCATGAGGACTGCGACCTGGTGCTAACATGCAGCAAAATCATCTCCACCATCAGGAACTTTGTTGAACACCTGTTAGTATTTAGACACTGCACCTCTGGCGAGTGTGCATTATCTGCAAGGGTGACTTGCTTGTTCACTTATCCAGCTAGTCAGTGGGAGTCTCTGTACTGCTATTGCAACTGGTCTACGAGCCTGACCCCCGACCGTGACAGCGATGTTACTACATGTTGGCTGGAAATACTACAATTCCCTATAGGGAAACATTAAAGGGGCGGGACGGCAGTACATTTTTAGGGATGTAGAAGTAAGCAGGTTCTCTTCCTTTGGGGAGACAAGCACTGATACAGACCATAACCCACCTGGGCGCAGTGAGAGCAATGAGGGGGACATCTTTAGCTGAAAGCAAGGGAAGCAGAGCAAATGCTGTTTGTGAGCCTTAGATCATGACCAGAACTTTGGGGAGTCCACTGTGCAGTAAAGAGCCACACCGAGGATACCACCAGAGAGAAAGATGGAGTCCCTTTGTGTCTGGCCTGAGAATGGAAAGCCTCTGTTTATCCAGGGATGGTGGGACAGACTTGCCAGCTAGGAACACTTGACTTTTGTATGCACAAACTTAAAAGGACACTGGCTAGAGCACTCCAGTGCAAGGCTTTGGGCCCCAACGGCCTGGCAAGCACAAGGTTTAATAAATGTGGACTACTGGCTGCTGAGGTGGATTGTTAAGTGTTCATTGTTTTCAGCTTATGAATCATCTCAGTTATTCACTACAGTACCTGCTGTGTTATAATCTTTGATGGTAAACCCATTTCAGTATAACCGTCCTTCCTGATATACCCTGGTATAACCTATACTTGTTCACAATAAAGGACACAGGTGTCTACATCTATATCCTCAGCCCAACCAGATGCATCAGAGAGTGCAGAACGGTTAGCAGAGTTGTAGCAAGTACAGAGGACCAGACACTTCAAGTGGCTCCTTCGGGCCAAGCGCTACAACTATGCCCAGTAAATAGACACTACTGTGTCACAGACTTCACAGAGCCTGCTTCTGAACTACACAGATGGCGATGGGAGGAGTTTAGGAGGCAGAGTTCTTAAGGGAATCATTGTTTACAGGCTGAAAGGTACCATGAGATATGTAACCCTTAGAAATGTAAAGTAAACAGTAAAGGAAAACTGCAAAGCATGCAGGGAATCCAGAAAGTGGTGGAAAGAGATGGCCATCAGAGAGCCAGAAATCACAACATAAAAGGGGATTTTTCAAGTATGCTTATATTGTATTGTAAAAAATCCTGATTGTTTTGCTCTGTGAATGTTGATGTTATAAAATGAAATTGAATTATGTGATTATATATTTCCTTTAACAGCCTTTCTACATCTGAACTTCTCAACCACATCATTAGACCTAACAAAATGGACACACACTTCTGATCACACTGATTGTAACACATTTGAACTTTATTCTCTCATCTCTGCGCTCCATGCAAGCTCTTCAACACCTCCTATCGTCTCTCTTCATGGTGTCTCTATATTCAACCACCTAGCCCTCAAAGTATGCAACAATTAACAGTGCAAATCTTCCCAGTTTTAATCCTTCTCTTCTGTATTCTGCTACTGACCGCCTCTATTAGAAAATATCCCCACTGTCCTTCCCTGTCCTAGCTACTCCTGTCTACAACAGCTTACTCTCATCCTCACTAGACCTGGATATCCTCACTTGGTCCCTTATTTACACACAGATTTAGACCCTGGTTGCTAGACCCTGGTTGCTGCAACCTTGTCTAACTAAAGACACCAGAAATCTCAAGAAACATAACCATGGTTTTGAACAAATGTGGTGTAAAACTTCCTGCAACACTTTACCCTATACACATTTATCTGTCTCTATGCTGCCAAACAAAACTATTTTGTCATTCTCATTTTCAAGCTCTCATTCAGTCCTCATTGGCTCTTCTCTACCTTTAGCTCTCTACTTGTCCCCTACCACCACCACCACTCACTCACTGCATACGAAATTGCCAATCATTTATCAAATAAGATTGAATCATTTTTTATTAGATCTCTACTGTCCAGCTATCTATTACACCTAACATGAAATGTCTTATACCACATTCAGTACTTTCCCTTTTGACCCTGTTACTACAGGTGAGGTTATCAAACTCTTCTCGGATGTCCACCTAACCACTTGTCCCCACAACTGTTATAGACACCCTCTTGCTCTATTCTTTGCCCTCTAACTCACATCTTCAATCTCTCCATCTCTACTGGCATCTTCCCCTCCCCTTCAAAGCATACATTGGTCACGCTGATACTCAAAAAGCCCTGACAGGACCCCACCAGCCCAAACAAATAAAGACTGGTCTGAAAACAATTTTGAACAAATTTTGGCTTTTAACTGCTTCCCCACTGGTGTATAATAAAATGACACGGAAGGAACCTTTTATCCCTCCGGGCAGGTGTCATATGATGTCCGCCTGTTCTCCCCGGGAGGATCAGGAATGAGGCGTGTCCCTTGGGACACAGCCCATCCCTTATCAGGGCAAAGATCCAATGAAAATGGCTCTTTACCATGTGATCGGCTGTGTCCAATCACAGCCAGTCACGTGTGTTATCCTCGATCTTGCCACTCATGTGGGCCCCTGGAGGTGCGCAGAGTGGCAATAGGGAATGAGGCGTGTCCCTCGAAAACAGCCCATACCTTATCAGCAGAGGTGGGGAACTTATGTCACCAGTTTGAGGACTTGAGACTTGCTTGACTAAAATTAAATAAAGACTCGACTTGACTTTGACTTGGTATTCATGACTTGAGACTTGACTTTGACTTGAGACATATTATTCGAAATGACTTTACTTTTTTAAGTTATTAAATATTTGCATTTTCTCAAGATGTGTTAAAGCAAAATTAATGTGCCTGTTATGTTTCTGAAACCACAGTCACTTAAAACACGTTAGTGTGTTCTGATTTTTAGGACACTGGCTGTTTAACAATGGAAATACTTAAAGTGGAGTTCCACCCTAAAATTTAACTTCGGTCCATCTTCTTGCTCCGGGTCACCTGAAAAACAAATGGATAATCGCAATTTTTTTTAATTTTTACTTACCTTGTTTTAGAAGATATGTCCCGACGTCAGTTCCGATGCAGGTGCGTCATACCTTGCTAAACAGCTTCTGGGCATGCCCAGAAGCTGTGCAGGGATGACGCTGCAGCCCCGGAAGCAGTGCATCGTGGGACCGAAGAGGACAGAAGAGGACGCAGAAGAGGATCGCGCTGGCTTCAGCTGCCCACACCTGAGATGGCAGCGCTGGACAATGCATTTTCAAGGTAAGTATTTCTTCTAAAAGGTAAGTGCAACCCGGGACAGTTCAGAGGCTATCCATTGTGGAATGCACTAGCCCTGACTGTCCCGGGGGTATTTTTATGTATTTTTTTTTGTTTTAGGTGGAACTCCGCTTTAACATGTTTTTAGTGACTGTGGTGTTGAAACATGACCAGACGAAGGATTTTGAGCTGTTTTGGCATTCAAAGTGTTTCTTTAATATGCCAAGAAAAAAGCACTAAGCAGTTTTGTTAATGTTGAAAATAAAACAAAACCTTTCCTGACCACTGACTTTTAACTGATTTAAAGGGGAAAATTGGGGTAGATCAGTATTTTGACTTGATTTGTGACTTGACCAAAACAAATGACTTGACTTGCTTGACTTCTAGCAGGGACTCGACTTGACTTGCTTGCTTTCGGCCACAGTAACTTGGGACTTGCTTGAGACTTGAAGGTTAAGACTTGAGACTTGCTTGTGACTTGCACATGTGTGACTTACTCCCATGTCTGCTTATCAGGGTAAAGAGCCAATGAATATGGCTCTTTATCACGTGACCGGCTGTGTCCAGTCATAGCCAGTCACAAATGTCAACAAACAGCACTAACTTGCCGTTACTGAGTTTTCCTCCTCACACACTGATCTGGGAGGAGGAGATCTGGTAATAGCGAGTTACCGATGTACAGTGTAAAGCACAGTCCCCAAATTTCCCCCCAAATAAAGAGGACCTGACTATATGCCCATCAGAGTACCTGTGTGTAAGCCCATTAGAGTACCTTTTTCCAGCCCAGAGTACCAGAGAACCTATCTGCAGCCCAGAGTATCAGAGTGCCTGTCTCCAGCCCATCAAAGTACCCCAGTACCTGTCTCCAGACCATCAGAGTGCCTGAGTACCTGTCTCCAGCCCATAAAACTACCCAAGTAACTGTCTCCAGCCCATCAGAGTACCTGAGTACTTGTCTCCAGCCCATCAGAGTACCCAAGTATCTGTTTCTAGCCCAGAGTAGCTGAGTACCTATCTGCAGCTCAGAGTACCCGAGTACCTGTCTCCAGTCCATTAAAGTACCCAAGTACCTGTCTCCAGCCCATCAGAGTACCCGAGTAATTGTCTCTAGCCAATCAGAGTACCTGAGTACTTGTCTCCAGCCCATAAGAGTACCCAAGTACCTGGTTCAAGCCCAGAGTACCTATCTCCAGCCCAGAGTACCCGTGTACCTCTCTACAGCCCATCATAGTAACCTGAGTATCTGTTTCCAGCCCATCAGAGTACCCGTGTACCTATCTCTAGCCCATCAGAGTACCTGAGCACCTGTCTCCAGCCCATCAGAGTACCTGAATTCTTGTCGCCAGCCCAGAGTACCCAAATACCTATCTGCAGCTCAGAGTACCCGAGTACCTGTCTCCAGCCCATCAGAGTACCGGGGTACCTGCCCTCAGCCCATCAGAGTACCTGGGTACATGTCTACAGCCCATCATAGTACCTAAGTAACTGTTTTGTGGTGGACGCTTCCATTGTCCTGGTGCTCCAGGGCATTCACAGGTGTGATGGGTAGTCATGAAATTAGATGTGTAATTTATGCTCCTAAAACACCTGGAGGTGCTACATGCATGTTGGACCTCTCTATGTGGCCAGACTGTGTAATAGCCTTACACATATTGTATCGCCATACTCAGAAGGCGCAGAAAAATGTGTTTTGGGGTTTAATTTTTACTATGTACATGCTATATGTTAGAAAAACCTTCTAAATTAACAACTTTGTGTAAAACAAATTTTAATTTTCTTTCCACAGTTTACAAAAACTTGTGAAAAAAATTACATGTTCAAAAGACTCATTATACCTCATAGAATATACGTTGGGGTGTTTGCTTTCCAAAATTGCGTCATTTTGTGGGTACTTCCACTGTCCTGATGCTCCAGGGCTTTCAAAATTGTGATAGGTCATCATGAAATTAGATGTGTAATTTATGCCCCTAGAATGCCTGGAGGTGCTACTTGAATGTTGGGCCTCAGTATGTGGCCAGGTTGTGCAAAAGTCTCACATGTGGTATCGCCATACTCAGAACAAGTTTATATATATTGTGAGATTGATTAGCTCGGTGGCGGGTGTGGATGACCCCTTGGGGGGGTTAGTTACACAGGGAGATAGCCGAGAAGTGGTTGCAAACAACAGTTTGGTTTATTCATGCAATTTTCTTCACCAGACTGCAAGCGTCAAAACATCCAAAATAAAATAAAACACAAAATAAATCCTTGCCACTGTGGGCGGCTACCTTCTCACACGCAGGAATCTACCTACGGAAGTCTGTCCCCAACCTACTGTTGGGCAGACTTGGCTGATCATACAGCAGACTATCAATAGTCCATTTATTATCTCTTCACATAGAGACTGTCCCTTTTCTCTTCTCACAGCACATGTTCATTGGACTTTCCTTTCACATAGAAAACATCCATTGGTTTTTCTCTTCACACTCTTCACATAGAAATAGTTCATTTTCTCACCTTGAGAAGTCTTCACACTTTTTACCCTCCTCAGCGCACATCGCTCCAGGAGGTCTTCCCCTCCCATGCTCACACAGCTTTAGGGGGCATTCCTTCTCGCATGCTCACACAGCGTCGGGAGGCACACATCTGACTGTCCTCCTCTCCCCAGCTCACACAGCATCAGGAGGAAGCAATCAATAGACTTCCTTTGGACAAATTATAGAGGCCTTAACTTCCTCATTCCGAACAGCTGAAGGCCTTTCAACTTCCTTAAGCCGTCCTGGCTACCTTTTCAGCCGACACCCTATAGTAATTGGTGAATTGTCTAAACCAGGTGGAAATGTATCTCCTGTCTGTGACTACATCCACAGATTTACCTGACTTCCTGTCACAATATATATATATATATATATATATATATATATATACACCTTGTTAATATGACAATTTTGTGTAAAAAAAATATTAATTTCTTTATTTTTCTAAGAACTGTGGGAAAAGTTATAAACTTCGAAAAACTCTTACTAAATACCTTGGACTGTCTACTTTCTTAAAAAGGGGTAATTTTGGGGGTATTTGTACTCTTCTGACATGTCAGGGACTCAAGAAATGAGATAGGCCATCATTACATTAGGTGTGATCAATTTTCAATAATTGATACCATAGCTTGTAGACTCTATACCTTTCACACAGACTAAATAATATCCACTAATTTGTGTTATTTTTACCAAGGATATGTAGCAGTATACATTTTGGCCCACATTTATGAACGAAAGTAACTTATTTGCAAAATTTTAAAGTAGAACCTAAAAAAAGTTTTTTTTTTTTTTATAAAACTGTTCGCTTTTTTTTCCAGCTCTATTTGTGTGAAAAAAAAATGATAAAAATGTGGTTTGGGTACAGTGTTGCATAATTGAGTAATTGTCATTAAAAGTGTGAGAGCATTGAAAGCTGAAAATCGGTCCGAGCAGATATCTCCCAGGAGACCTCATCCTTTTGTTTACTCTTAGTAGTGGAGCCTTAGAGATATCTTTCAGTACCAGCCAACGACAGGATAGAAGGTGTCTGACAATCAGTGAGATCTGCAGGCATCGTTCATAGTGATTGAAGTGGATCTGCATCACTGACATGCTTAAAAATGGTTTTACACCCTGTGACTTTTTTTAGGGACTTGTCAAATAAATGTTTACTTACTTTTCACTTTTTTATGTGTGAATGAGTAGGGTTACTAAATTCCCTTACTCATTCAAATAAGGGAATGGTATCTGAGGACCCCCTTATTGTTAAGGGGGTCTTCCAGATTCCAATAGGCCTCACAACCACTGAGCCAGGATTGTTGAGAAGGGTCCCTTGTCCTCATAAACATGAGGACAAGGTACATTGCCAAGGGGCCCATGTTGAGGGGCATGTGGCCTGATATGTCCCCTCTTTCATGGCCTGACAAGATACATGCTCAAATAAAGTTCTGGTATGGATTTTTGGAGGGGGCATCACACCTTTTTTTCTTACTATTTTTCATTTTCAAAAAATGTTTTACCAGATACTTGTGATCTGGTATGGATTTTGGGGGGACCCCCCCCCCCTTTAAGGCTCCCCCTTGACAAGCATACCAAAGCCTCATCTAAGATAAGGGTCTAATGTGGATGAAGAGAATCCTCAGCCCTTTGTTTACAACAGAAGTAAAGCAGCTGAGCTGTCATTTGCCAACAATTTGGCTTTTTTTTGTAAATGTCAATTTTGCTGTAGTAAGTTGTATGCATTCTGAAGAGGCGCCGTTTTGCAAGCATGTTAAGGGCATTTCCCAACATGTTACTCCCATGCCATTTGTCTGACAATCTCTTACCCATTAGTCTAAAAAATGGTTATTACTCATCCTCACATAGTTTTTACCTTTTGTACAACTTGCCTCTCCATTTTAGATTGTAAGCTCTCACAAAGTGGACTCTCCTAACCTAACCCATTTACCCCTAAACTTCTGAAATGCCTTGTATACAACCATCTGAGCTGCTGCCTCATTGATAACAACCTTCTTAACCCCTTACAGTCTGGCTTACACCCACAATACCCCATGATTCTACTAAAATGTACTAATGACTCACTAACTGCTGAAACCAACAGTCTTTACTCCATACTCATACTATTACACCTTTCTTTTGCTTTTGATATGATTGACCACTAACTCCTCAAAAGATCCCACTTTCTTAGCGTCTGTGAGAGAACCCACTGTCACTGTGTGTTTTGGAGGGGACTGTGCGCAAGCCTCCTACCGACAGACTATGGGCCAAAAGATACTGAAGACCTGGGGACATGCTGGCATTGAGTTAATGTAATGTAATGCTACAGCCCTTCTCCCCCCCCCCCTCCTGTTTCTGTGTCTAATTGTGTGGATTCATGACACATAGACAATGGTCTGGACTGGAGACATCTCTCCGCAGGGGGTGTGTATTGAGAGACTGCCTGTTTACCATAAGCTCATTAGGTTATCTGTAGCCTGTTTCAATGTACAAATGTTCAGTTCCCATTGGTTGTTCCTTGTCCACTTCCCCCTTTGGCAAGGCTAAGGGGAGTGTCCCTAACTGTGTGTAAAACTGTATTACAGTTTAAAACAGTTTAAGCTCTGCGTGTTGAACCCTCAACACCTGTGTGGATTGTCTCGTGATTGAGGGGTTAAGGGCTGGGTATGGCTGTGGGTGCGTTTGGAGGACAGGAGACACAGGTCCGGCGGATGTGCCCACCTGGGGTACTAAGATCCGCTACAGCATCCAAGACTCTTTCCTGGTTTTCCTCCTTCCTATCAAAGCATTCCCTAAGTGTCACCTACAACTCTACCTCCACAACTTCCAATACCACCTCTATGCTGATTACACTCAAATCATGTCTCTACTTCTCACCTCACCCCTCAGTCCCCCAGTTAACTCTACCATTACTAACTTACTAAGTGACATATCAGTATGGTACCCACTTTTACATCACACCACTTTCTAAAACTAAATCTTTCTAAAACTGATTAAGTTTTCTAATATTTCCCCCTCCCCCATTGTTATAATTTCCAACTTCTCCCTGAAGATCAACAGTACAACTATTTGTTCCTCCCCTTGACTAGGGTGCTAGTTGTAATCCTGGACTCTGACTTGTTCTTTCAGCCTCAAATGAAATTTCTGTCCAGATCTTGCAGACTGTTCTGCAACACTTCCAAAACATGCTTCTTTTTAACCACTGAAACCACCAAGCTACTCATTTACTGCCTTATTGTCTTCAGTATTGCAACTCCGCACTCTTGACATACCTCTACATAGTCTATCTTCCCCATTGAGTCTGTTATGATTGCTGTTGCCAGACTCATCTACCTCACCAATCATTCAGTGCCCATCTCACCATTCTAGCAATCTTTCCACTGGCTTCTGATTGCCCAACAAATAAAATTCAAAATACAAATAACAGCATTCTAAGCCATTCACACTTCTGCTGTGAGCGGCATCACCAATTTTGTGTCAAAGTATCACCCAAAATATCCTTTGTTTTCCTGTTAAGACTTTCCGATCCCATGTAATCTCCTACAATGCTTGCATCTAGAATTTCTTCAGAATCTCTCCCATCCATTGGAAATCTCTACCCAAATCCGTCCAGCTATCTCCTACTATTTCAATCTGTCACTGGCTCAAGCCACAGTACCAACATGCCTGAAGACCACTACTATTATACCAGTGCCTAAGCACTCAGCTGCTGAATACCTGAACGACTTTCGCCCAGTTGCACTCACCCCTATTGTTATGAAATGCTTTGAGAAACTGGTCCTGAATCACTTCACTGCGGGCCTACCACCTACACTGGACTCACACCAGTATGCCTATCGCCCGTATAGGTCAACCGAGGATGCAGTTTCCACAGCTCTTCATTCTGCTCTCACCCACCTGGATAAGAGCAATACATACATTAGAATGCTGTTCATTGATTTTAGCTCTGCTTTCAATACAGTCCTCCCCACTGTACTGATCACTAAGCTTAGGGAACTGGGTATCTGCACCTCCATTTGCAGATGGATTCTGGACTTTCTCACCAACAGACCTCAATCTGTCAGGTTGGGAAACCAGGTATCCTCAACCCTCATTCTGAACACTGGCATACCGCAGGGCTGTGTTCTGAGCCCACTGCTCTACTCCCTGTTCACCCACGATTGTGCTCCTCTGTATAAATCCAACATCTTTATCAAGTATGCGGATGACACCACCGTGGTCGGCCAGATTGAAAACAATGATGAATCGGCCTACAGGGAAGAGATCTGTAATCTGGCAGTATGGTGTGCCACCAATAACCTGACTCTCAATGCCACAAAGACCAAAGAGCTCATTGTGGACTTCCGGAGAGACATCTACCAGTCAACATCAATAGAACCGAGGTAGAGCGAGTCTCCAGTTTTAAGTTCCTGGGAGTTCACATCTCTGAGGATCTGTCCTGGCAGCAGAACACGTCAGCTCTGGTAAAAAGAAGCACAACAACGTCTGTATTTCTTGAGAAGTCTCAAGAAATCTCATTTGTCCCTGGGGATTTTAACGAGCTTCTACCGCTGCATCATTGAGAGCATCCTGACCAATTCCATCACTGTATGGTACGGAGGCTCCACTGTGAGTGAACGTAAAGCACTGCAAAGGGTGGTAAAAACGGCTCAATGCATCACTGGCATCCAATTACCTGCCATTGAGCACCTTCACCACAGCAGATGTTTGCGCAGAGCTCACAACATCATCAAGGATTCTTCGCATCCCAGTTATAAACTGTTTAACCTCCTTCCGTCAGGAAGGAGATACAGAAACTTGCGCACTAGAACCAGCAGGTTCAGGGACAGTTTTTTTCCATCCACCATCATATTACTGAACTCAACATTACACCGCTAATCATTACAAAACAAACACAAACAAAAGACTGCATGTAACCTCTGTACTATACATGTACATACTACATAGTATATCTTTTCACTCCTCAGTACATCTGCACTATTTATATCTGTATGTATCTTTATCATTACTGTACATTTTGCCCAATATTTCACATTCATTTGTGTATATAATGCATGTGTATGTATTTATATATATATATAGTGTATATATATTTTTTAATTATGCTAGATGGTTATCTGCACTGTAAATATGCTAGATATTTATCTGCACTTTTTCACGATTGCTACATTTTGCACTTCTGGTAGATGCCAAACTACATCTCGTTGCTGTGTACCTGTACTATGCAATGACAATAAAGTTCTATCTATCTATCTATCTATCTATCTATCTATCTATCTATCTATCTATCTATCTATCTATCTATCTATCTATCTATCTATCTATCTATCTATCTATCTATCTATCTATCTATCTATCTATCTATCTATCTATCTATCTATCTATCTATCTATCTATCTATCTATCTATCTATCTATCTATCTATCTATCTATCTATCTATCTATCTATCTATCTATCTATCTATCTATCTATCTATCTATCTATCTATCTATCTATCTATCTATCTATCTATCTATCCCCACCCCTGAAGGGGTTGTAAACCCTTGTTTTATT
The DNA here is from genome assembly GCF_965119305.1 of Pelophylax lessonae. NCBI lineage: Eukaryota > Metazoa > Chordata > Amphibia > Anura > Ranidae > Pelophylax > Pelophylax lessonae. The sequence continues at coordinate 338,649,866 of NC_138771.1, read as the reverse complement.
TTTTTTAAAAAAAACAACAAACTTGCCCATACTTATATGTTCTGTACAAATGTTTTGCCCAGCGCAGCCCCAATCCTCTTCTTTTAGGGTTCCCCGCCGGCACTCCAGGCCCCTCCTTTTCATTGGGTGCCCCCATGGAAAGGCTCCATTGACACAGACAGGGGGCCTTGGGGCCCCGCCCCCCACTTCCATTTCACAGGATTGTATTGACAGCAGCGAGAGCCAATGGCTCCTGCTGTTATCAATCTGTCCAATGAGGAGAGAGACATCGGCTGGAGCCACTGTGCTCGTGCATATGACTGGATCAGATTAGGCTCAGGTAAGAATAAGGGGGGGGGGGGGTTTGAGGGAAGCTGTAGAGCAGAAGGTTTTTCACCTTCATGCATAAAATACATGAAGGTGAAAAACCTTGAGGCTTTATAACCACCTTAAGTGATCACTGAAAATGTATCAAATCCTAAAAGCCTATCACACTTCTGCCTAACTACTGAACTTTTCTTTCTTCATCAACTTATCCCAACATAGTAATTACTTTTTGTACCACTTATCCACTCTGATTGTAAGCTCTCATGAACAGAGCTCTCCCAACCCCCTTGAATTGTATTGTAACTGTACTGTCTCCCTTGCTGTTGGCACTTTATAAATACTTTTGTTTTTTATAGCAAACAACAACAATAATAATAATAATAATAATAATAATCATCATCATCATCCTTTATGTATGTGAATGAGCACTTGTGTCTATTTACCCACAGACAGTTTTTTAACAGAAAAGGTACTTTCAATTGATACTAATGCCTTAAAAGAGTAGTCATTTTCAAACAGACAGGTTCAAGTGCTGGCTTTATAAACATTAGTGCATAGACTAAACAACTAATATCAAACACACAAAGCCATTAGTGGTATTTTGCAAAACGTAATAATCACCTTTTTCCAAAGTTTAAAAGCCCACTCTGTCTTTTTATTATCATCATAGTTACATAGTTAGTCTGGCTGAAAAAAGATACAGGTCCATCTAGTTCAACCAATAGAGGGAAAAAAACAAAAAAACAAAACATATATATATATATATATATATATATATATATATATATATATATATATATATATATATATATATATATATATATATATAATTATACATACACTGTGTATATGTATGTAAATATATAAATAAACATACCTATATATATCTATATCTATCTATCTATCTATCTATCTATCTATCTATCTATCTATCTATCTATCTATCTATCTATCTATCTTTTCATATATATATATATATATATATATATATATATATATTTACATACATACACAGTATCTCACAAAAGTAAGTACACTCCTCACATTTTTTATTCATATTTTATTATATCTTTTCATGTGACAACACTGAAGAAATTACACTTTGCTACAATGTAAAATAGTGAGTTACTCTCTCATACTGGTCACTGGAAGTTCAACATGGCACCTCATGGCAAAGAACTCTCTGAGGATCTGAAAAAAAAATTGTTGCTCTACATAAAGATGGCCTAGGCTGTAAGAAGGTGACCAAGACCCCGAAACTGAGCTGGAGCATGGTGGCCAAGAATATACAGCAGTTTAATAAGACAGGTTCCACTCAGAACATGCCTCGCCATGGTCGACCAAAAAGGTTGAGTGCACATGCTCAGGATCTTATCCAGAGGTTGTCTTTGGGGAATAGACGTATGAGTGCTGCCAGCATTGCTACATAGGTTGAAGGGGTGGGAGGTTAGCCTGTCAGTGCTCAAACCATACACTTCACACAGCATCAAAATGCTCTGCTTAGCTGTCATCCCAGAAGGTAGCTTCTTCTAAAGATGATGCACAAGAAAACCCGCAAACAGTTTGCTGAAGACAAGCAGACTAAGGACATAATTTACTGGAACCCATTCCTGTGGTCTGATGAGACCAAGATAAACGTATTTGGTTCAGATGTTGTCAAGCATGTGTGGTGGCAACCAGGTAAGGAGTACAAAGAACAAGTGTGTCTTACTTACAGTCAAGCATGGTGGTGGGAATGTCATAGTCTGGGGCTGCATTAGTGGTGCTGGAACTGGAAAGGTACAGTTCATGAATGGAACCATAAATGCCAACATGAACTGTGACATACTGAAGCAGAGCATGATCTCCTCCCTTCATAGACTGGGCCACAGGGCAGTATTCCAACATGATAACGACCCCAAACACAACTCCAAGACGACCACTGCCTTGCTAAAGAAGCTGAGGGTAAAGGTGATGGACTAGCCAAGCATGTCTCCAGACCTAAACCCTATTGAGAATCTGTGGGGCATCCTCAAATGGAAGGTGGAGGAGTGCAAGGTCTCTAACATCTACCAGCTCCGTGATGTCGTCATGGAGGAGTGGAAGAGGACTCCAGTGGTAACCTGTGAAGCTCTAGTGAACTCCATGCCAAAGAGGGATAAGGCAGTGCTGGAAAATAATGGTGGCCACACAAAGTATTGACACTTTGGGACCAATTTGGACTTTTTCACTTAGGGGTGTACTCACTTTTGTTGCCAGCAATTTAGACATTACCAGCCCATATTGGGGAGATTAAGTGGTTGTCCCCCTATCACTGGGTCACAGTTGATGTAAAATCCTTATATCCGTGCATACCACATGAAAAAAAAATTCTTCCTGATCCGTCAAGAGGCAATCGGATATTCCATGGATCAACTTTACCTATGAATATTAGTATCCAGTTATATTTTGTGTATATAGATAATAATCTATGCCTTTTTTAAAACAATCTACTGAGCTAACCAGAACCAGCTCTTTAGGGGGCTATTCCACATTTTCATGGTTCTTACTGTGAAGAAGCCTTTCCGTATATGGAGATCTTTTCTTCCAGAAGTAAAGAGTGCCTCCTTGTCCTCTGTGATGACCTTAACATGAATAACTAAACTCCAAGTTCACTATATGGACCACTTATGTATTTATACATGTTGATCATACCCCCCTTTATTCTCCTCTTCTCAAGAGAGAATACATTTAGTTCTTCTAATCTTTCCCCATAGCTGAGCTCCTCCAAGCCTCTTATCAGTTTGGTTGCCATTCTCTGCACTTTTTCCAGGTCTCCAAAATCCATTTTATGAACTGGTGCTAAAAACTGAACTGCATATTCCAGATGAGGTCTAACTAATGATTTGTACAGGGGCAAAATTATAACTCTCTTTCTGGAGTCCATGCCTCTCCTAATACATTAAAGGATTTTGCTTGCTTTGGAATCCACAGCATGGCATTGGATGCTATTATTAAGCTTATGATCTACCAAAACATCCAGATGCTTCTCCACCATTGTCCCCCCAGCTGTTCTCCTCTTAGAATTGTAAGATGCATGCATATTCCTAGCCCCTAAGTGCATAACTTTACATTTATTAACATTAAACCTAATTTGCCACAAAGTTGCTCAGTGTGTTGAGGTCGGCTTGTGAATTGGAGACATCCTGTAAGGAAGTTATTCCACAACATGGCTTGGTGTCATCTGCAAACACTGAAATGGTACCTTTAATCCCAGACCCTATTAAATGTATAAAGATATTAAAAAGTAAGGGTTCCAACACTGAACCTTGAGGTACACCACTGATAACCTAAGACTATTCAGAGTAAGAATGTATAACCACTTCTCTCCGAATTGGGTCTTTTAGCCAGTTTTCTATCCATTTACAAACTGATTTTTCCAAACCTGTAGACTTTACCCTACACATTAGCTGTGTGTGGGGAACTGTGTGAAACACTTTAGCAAAATCTAAATATACGAAATAGATGAGACGTACTCTAAAACCTACTATTGCCACATCCCTATATAAATGCAATAAAGAAAAAAGAAGAGGGGAGTGAGGGAATCCCACAAATCAGTGGGGTCTCTCAACCTCTCGAATAAATTGGGACTTTATAGGTTACTAGTAAGTGCTGATCCTGGTGGGAATAAATACAACAATCATTTAAAAATACATATATCATTTATTTCACATAAACGTACAAAATATAACAGTAGACATGTGTTCAATAGAACATAATAAATACATGCACATGAGTCATAAGACAAGGTTAGTTAGCCACTGGAGCCCCAATGCCTCTAGTTGCTAAGGCAGATTATATAAGATAAATAACAAATCATGATAGATCATGATAAGAGATCATACAGATATGGGTTTCACTTGTGGTAAACGTGGTATCGCGACGCGTTTCGCTTAGTCGCTTCCTCAGGCAATTCCTGAAAAACTAGGAAATACAATACATCAGCTATACAATTTTGTTCCAAAATATTTAATTTTTCTCATTTAAAATATTTCTAATTATGGTTATTTAAATTCAATTATAACAGTCATGTTCACTTTCAAACAAGTATTTTTGATAAAAAACACAGATATCAAAGTATATATCTCATTATATTTATTGTGTAATCCACTCACAAAAAAAAGGGGGGGGAAAGTTGGGGAAACTAGAATACCCCAACGTGTTACCCAGGCCTTATATAGGGGGAGGAGGAATATAGCCGTAGCAGGCCAAACCAAAGATGTGGATAATACCATCTACTTTGTGGCCTAGGTGTATATTAATGATATGCTGTATATCATACAATAAGTATGTATCTGGTAAACAAAAATAAAAATACACCTGTATACTTGTGCAGCTATGAGTGTAATTGTAAATATATAGAGGGAGGGTGATAGTCCTGGTGTATCAAATATTATAGAGTTTTAGATAATAGGCAGATGTCGATATAAGTATTCAAGTTCGGGTATATATATATGTGATCTCATTCCTTCCCAGGTGAAACATATGTCCAAGATTTTGATTTCTTATAGTGTTTCAAAAATAAAATAAAAAATGAAAATAAATAAAGATAAAGAGGAGCAATCTAGTAATTTGAGGTTACTCACTTGTCTACAGAGCAGGCATTATTTGTATGCTTAACCCCTTGGTCAAAATGGGGTGTCCAATTAGTGTGCGGACATATCACATATGGCTCCACTGGTTTGTCCCTTATTAGCCGCCAAGCATGTATTGGTAGTCACAGATATGATAGTGGGAGGTATCCGTTTGTTGCAGGGGAATCGGTCTATCCAGTGCATCCCTCGCTGTTATATAAAAAATACATATATATAATATGGTATATTTTATATGTCATATAGGAAAATTTATGGGGCAAACATAGGAGGAAATAACCATACTATGCATAGGCAGGCTAAAGAATAGGGGAACAAACATTCGGGAAGTTTAAACCTGAGAAGGAAATCTTCTCTGATCTCAGATACTGACCTTTAAAGCAGATGCTAAAGGGTAATTGTATTGCCAAAAGAGGAACCCGGTCCTATGTGATATCACCAACGGCCTCTAAATATACCACTTCCACAGCCACCCCTCTGTCCAAGGTTTTACTTACCTCCTTACAAGAAATCAGATTTGTCTGACAACTTCTGTCTTTCATGAATCCAAGCTGTCTGTTACCTAAAAAATGTTTCCAGCAAGAACTCATATATGTGGTTTTACATTAAACTCTCTAGTATCTTCCAGACTATCGAAATTAAACAAACAGGTCTAAAGTTACTTGGTAAGGACTTTCATCCCTTTTTAAATATAGGCACAACAATGGCCTTACGCCAATCTAGTGGTACTAGTCCAATCCTTACCATGTCTCTAAAAATTAGAAACAAAGTCTTTTAAATGACAGAGCTCAATTCTTTCAGAATCCAGGGGTGGATGTCATTTGGTCCAGGTTCTTTATCCACCTTTATTCTGTCGAAATATTTCTGGACCATATCAAGTTTGAGCCATTGTAGTTCAGTTGGGGCTATGTCAATATAACCCCCATTATGGACATGAGCTCCTCCATGCTCCTTTGTATACATAGAGCTGAAGAATAGAGCTGAAGCTGTATTTAATAAATATGCCTTCTCTTTGTTCCCAGTCACCCACTCCAGATTATTTTGTAAAGGGCCTCCATGCTCAGACCTGACCTTTTTACTATTAAAGTATATTTGAAGAATTTTAGGGGGTTTGTCCTACTATCTTTTGCAATCTGTCATTCGTTTTGAATTTTTGGGTCCTTTTTTTCATCGCTAGATGCCTTTCACTTCATCCTAATGAAAACGTTGCAGACCAGAGAGCAGGGTACCCTTCTCTGCTAGGAATCTTCACTGCTGAAAGTGTAAAGGTTAACTCCAAACACATAGTACAGCTTGCAATGGCCAGAAGAGCTGATGAAAAGGAAACTGACAATAATTTTAGAAAAAATATATACTTTAATTGGTCAGTTTACTTTCTCCAGTGCTGCTTTATGACCTTCTGTATTTTAAAAAATTATGCCACTGCCGTTTGACATAATGCAATCATTTGGATCAGATTTCCTGTTTAAATATTTAGCTGCTCATAACTGGATGCGGTAAATAAGAGCATTTTGAGAGGCTGGCTGTGTTAAACAAAGCACAGTGACCAGACTACTGCACCAATGCATAGCTGTTATTACATTGTCAAATAAAGTGGTTGTTAGGTCAGTGTTCTCAGTTACTGGCAGCCCCTTTGATATAATAGGATATACAACTCAGTGTATGTGTTTTTACCTAATCCACATTGCCGATGTGAGATCACATGACCGCCCACTGCTCTCCTTCCTAGACCTAAAGACTACAGTGGGAGGGGCTGAGATCTCCCTCTGACATCAGCCGGGCAGTCACTTGACTGCAATGGTGATGTGGATTAAGGTATTTAGGATTAGAATTTAAAGAAAACATGAACATGCACACATGAATAAAGGAATGAATATAAGCCATTTGCAATTATGAACTTTTTCCATTAAAACAGGGCAAATTAGGAAAATTTTCAATGCTCAAAGTACTACACCCATAACAACCAATTATATTTAAATTAGTACAGGTACGTAAAGAACATGTAAACCCAATCAATAATAATTGACTGCTGAGTTACATTACACAGGTTTGTGTTGTTGCCATCACCAACATTTTTTTTTTTTAATTGTAATAGCTTATTGAGCAGTTTTTGTTTTCATGCAATGTGATACATAGGCATTAAAATACTTCAATTACCTCATTAGTATGATAAATGTAGTCCACAAGAGATCCCAAGAACTAGGGGCTCCCGAAAAGCTTGCTGTACTAACTATGCAATGTTAGTACAGCAATCTCCATGCTGAGCCATTGTGTTCTGACAGGGAGACTGCCCCCCTGCCAGAACATAGCCAAAACAGATTGGCTGCTGGTTTTACAGAGTGCCCGTTCAACATAAGCCAGATAGGCTGCTGTACACACTGGTCGAATGTTTGCCGATTTTGGCCAAATGTGTTTTCTCATCGTCTGTGACAAGGGATTATCTAGGGGCAAAAACAGACATGAAGAGCTTTCAAGTTGACGATCCACTGGGTTACTGGGTCATGAGAATGAACAACTGGCCAGAACTTGCCAAGTATGCAATTTGGCTACTGGGCTGCCCCGCATCCAGTGTGCTTTTTGAACAGGCATTCAGTGCTGCTGAAGGTTTTGTAATAGATAAAAGAGCCTGTCTGTCCACAGACTCCGTTGACCGGTTGACATTTATCAAAATCAGTCCTGGCTTCATTCCAGCTATCAAGCCCCTGATGCCGATGAAGTGTTTTCTGGATCTGGAATCTCTGCAAGACTGTCCACGCTGCCTAGCTTTGTGGGTGTTGATCTTATCTGGAAGGAAAATTTTTGGTATAGGTTTCATGGACCTAATTAACACCCAAGGACTAATTTTTCCACACCTGTTTGATAGGTGCATATCATTTAAAATTTTGACAGCAAGCTCAATTCTTTCTTTCATCAAGAGTACCTTTATAGGGTTACGGTGCGAAGGCACCACCAACATCCAAAGCCCAATTTTTGGTGTTACATCTATCCAAAGTCTGCAAAACAAACACCAGAATTTATCCAAAAAATCTCTAATCTTTTTCTGAGTGCACTAAATTGTGACCTCACCAAGCCGTTGATTATAAAATAAAAATGTCATTGTTTTGCCTTTATAAATGTCTTTTTTGCTGCAGCAAGTTCTATAGACGGTACAGATGTGCCACTTTACAGGCAGACTAAGAGGATCCTGCCCCCCGACACTATATTTAAAGGACTTTTTCACGTTTTCACTTTAGGCAGTAGTAAATCACTGCTCATTTAAAAATGATGTTATTTTCCAAACTTTTTTCATTGATAAATGTCCCCCAGGGCAGTACTCGTACCCCCATACCATTTGTATCCCAATAACTTGCATATAAGCTTTCAAAATGGGCACTTTTGATTTTTCCAGTAAACCTTAATAGGGTTAGTTGTTTGGCTTTGAACTTTTTCGAAGTTCAAAAGTTCTGGCGCGAAATTAACTGGTGGGTGTTCTATCCACCTCTACTAATTTGTTAGTGTTAACTTTGAAGTTGCTTAGTTGACCAAATGCATTAAATTCTTGCAGTATTTTAGGCCATGCTGGTTTGGACCATATAGAAGCATATTATCTGCAAATAGCCAAGATTTTTGATATTGTTTGCCCACATGCAGGTCCAGTGAAGTCTGTTCGGATCACTCTAGCCAAGTGTTCCATTGCTGATATGTAGAGGAACGGAGAAAAAGGGCAGCCTTGGGGAGTTCTGCTATGCATAACCACAGGATTAGACATAAGGGCAATACCAATGACACAGGCAGCGGGATGCAATCATGCCAATTTGAGATAGGGCGGTTGTCAAAAAATTCTGGCCCAGGCAATTAAATGCCTTTTTGGCATTATTAAATAGGAGACATAGGGGTTGCTTGTGTTTGATGGTATTATCCAATAAGGAAATCATAGAAATCATCTTTTCAAAGGTTTCCCTAAGGGGGACAAAGCCCAGTCACTCTGTGTGGGTCAGGATAGAAATATAAAGCTGGTCATAGATGTGCTTTTCTTCCTGCAACCATTGGGGAACCCTGCTGTGCCCCCCCACCAGGAGAACACAGTGATAATTGCTAGCTGTTATACTAAAGGCAAATATGCAGTTTAGTTTGCAAGGGAACTTTCCACCAGCTTAATACATCTAGTTAATACTAGGGATGATCAAACTTTTCAAAAGTTCAGTTCGACCAGAACTTTCAGAAAGTTCGGCCCGGATTTCAGAACCCCATTGAAATCAATGGGACCTGAACTTCGGTAATCAAAAAACCCAATTTTGAAGCCCTAAAACCCAATAAATGTCCCTAAAAAGTGCCTAGGGTTCTGGGTCATGCCCCAGAGACTATTAATCACACAAAAAAAGTTCTTAAAAATTTTCATTTTTGATAGAGAGCCAATTATTGAAAAAATTATTGAAAAAAAAAATGAGATTTCTTTGGATGTAGTGTCTGGGGGTCTAAAAAGAGTACCTGTGAAGTTTCAGCTCTGTAGCATGTCCAGAAGCAGAAAAAAAAGTTTGTTTGTATTAGGTCACTTATAGAACAGGGATATGGCTCCGCTATTTTCACACCTTGCTGGTTTTGTAGCAAGCGTTTTTTTTGGGGCATTTTTTGGGGATTATTGGAGGCAGGCATAACATCAGAACTTCTGTGTAGGGGTATAGGGGTATATATACACACACACTTATATGTATATATACACATACACATTTATAGGTGTGAAAGTAGCAGAACACTATACTTGCGCTAATAAAATAATTAACACCCATATGGCTTCTCTCCTTTCACACCTATAGGAACGGAGCCATATGCCTGTTAATTATTTCATTAGCGCAAGCATAGTGTTCTGCTATTTTCACACCTATATATGTGTAGGTGTATATATACATACATGTGTGTATATATATATACCCCTATACACAAGTTCAGATGTTTTGCCTGCCTCCAAAGACCCAAAAAAATGCCCAAAAAAACGCCTGCGCCAAAAAAAAACGCCCAGGTGTGTTATTGCAGGCTTTTTTTTGGGCATTTTTTTGGGGTCTTTGGAGTCAGGCATGACATCTGAACTTGTGTATAGGGGTATATATACACATACATGTATGTCTATATACACCTACACATATATAGGTGTGAAAATAGCAGAACACTATGCTTGCGCTAATTAAATAATTAACAGGCATATGGCTCCGCTCCTATAACACCTATATATGTGTATGTGTATATAAACATATAAGTGTGTGTGTGTATATATATACCCCTATACAGAAGTTCAGATGTTTTGCCTGACTCCAAAGACCCCAAAAAAATGCCCAAAAAAAAAGCCTGAAATAACACACCTGGGCGTTTTTTTTTTTGGGGCGCAGGCGTTTTTTTGGGCATTTTTTGTGGGTCTTTGGAGTCAGGCAAAACATCTGAACTTCTGTATAGGGGTATATATACACACACATGTATGTATATATACACATACACATATATAGGTGTGAAAATAGCAGAACACTATGCTTGTGCTAATGAAATATTAACACATATATAGGTGTGAAAATAGCAGAACACTATGCTTGCGCTAATGAAATAATTAACAGGCATATGGCTCCGCTCCTATAACACCTATATATGTGTATGTGTATATATACATACATGTGTGTGTATATATACCCCTATACTGAAGTTCAGCTATTTTGCCTGACTCCTAAGACCCCAAAAAATGCCCCAAAAAAAAGCCTGCAATAACACACCTGGGCGTTTTTTTTTTTTTTTTGGGCGCAGGCGTTTTTTTGGGCATTTTTTGGGGGTCTTTGGAGGGAGGCAAAACATCTGAACTTCTGTATAGGGGTATATATACACACACACTTATATGTATTATACACATACACACATATAGGTGTGATAGGAGCGGAGCCATATGCCTGTTAATTATTTCATTAGCGCAAGCATAGGGTTCTGCTATTTTCACACCTATATATGTGTAGGTGTATATATACATACATGTGTGTGTATATATACCCCTATACACAAGTTCAGATGTCATGCCTGGCTCCAAACTTGTCCTCAAAAAAGCCCTATAAACGCCTGCAGCAAAAAGCAGGCTGACAGGGGAGAAGCCATATCACTGCTCTGAAAGTCACATAAGAGAAAACGATCTTTTCTCTATAGCGGTCACCCTGAAATGGAAGGGTTTTGTCACCCTGCCATAGCAGTCAGAGTCAGTTAACCCTACACTACACTACGGTCCCCTTACACTTAACACTTTCCCTCCCTACAGAAACTTGATTTTTGAAGCTAACTATAGTGGAAAATAGCACCCTAACTACACTAGATATCCCTTTCCTCACACTAATAATTGCTAAATGACACTTTGAAGCAGAAGTAACAGAACTGCTTCCACTGTCCCTGTATTAAAATGGTAGAAATTTGGCGGGGGCTATCTTATATACTGGGGGGCGTATTCACTAATGATTGGCCTCTGGACCTCCTAGTCACTCCAATCACATTCCTAGCATTCTCCTGCCCCCTCAATTGGCTTTTACTGATGGTTCTGGTCCAATCACGGGCTTGTAAAGCCCATTTCCTGGCCCATTTCATTTTGGTCAGTTCTGGTTGCCGAATTCCGAACTTTTTCAGCAAAAAGATCTAAATTCGGCCAAACCTCGAACAGTCAATGTTCGGGTCGAGTTAATACTCACTTTGCAAAGAACATGTAAAAAGTACAAAATCTATCTATCTATCTATCTATCTATCTATCTATCTATCTATCTATCTATCTATCTATCTATCTATCTATCTATCTATCTATCTATCTATCTATCTATCTATCTATCTATCTATCTATCTATCTATCTATCTATCTATCTATCTATCTATCTATCTATCTATCTATCTATCTATCTATCTATCTATCTATCCTGTACCTGCTGTATATATACACTTTTGTGTGTACCTGTATGTATCACCCTCTAGTGTACAGTTCTAGTTAGGTAAATTTATGTTGACTCATAATAGCTTTAATGAGTCTGGGAAATTGGTTTGGGTTCATCTTAAGGTCAGGCTGAAAGGCTCTGCAGACCAGGCCTCTATTGCCTCCTCATGGTTCTGGAGCTCCTTGGAAACTTCTAGAAACTGGTGGACAGAGGTATAGGGGCAGGGACTGAATATTAAAAGGAGTTTTGACCAATCCCCAGGCAGGAAGCCTGGCAGGGTGGAAAAACTGGCCCATAAATATTAAAGAGCCTTGCCAGCAGGGTTGTTGTTGGGTGTAAGATGGTGTGCTGAGATTGATGTCATAAGGCCTGGAAGGGGGACCCCAGGGCTGGGGGGGGGGGCTCTGCCTCCAGGCTGAAGCTGAGAAAGGAGGGAGAGGAAGCTGAAGAGAGGAATGTTCACTACCCTTTAGTTTAATACAGGAGACACTTGTCCTGGGGTGATCTGTCCAGAAGGAGGCCTGAATAGCAGCCTTATCCAAGGCAGCAGAATTCAATTGACAGTATAAGTACCTTTACACCCCCAAGGCCTACAGGGGAGAAGGTTCAGATGCAATATCTAGCATTATTTCATTGGGACAGTGTTACAGATAACCTAAGTCCAAGTTCAAGGCAGCGAGGTGGGCTGGTATTTTCTGCTAGTGTTGGGACTTTCCTAAGTTTCACCAAGGGGACATATTAGCTTGTGCAAGTTTGGGACTTTGTTATATTTTACCATGGGGGACATAGAGTTCCTGAAAGAGGAACCTGGTTATTGATCCACTAGAGTTTGATATCACTCCAAGGGGGTACAGTCCAGGATCTGCATTTTTTTTGTGTACAAAGTGAGGAAAGTTTGTCCTCAAGTTGTTCTACCAAGTCAAGTTGGGCATCCCATAACCCCTCATCCCCATCTAAGTTGTTTTCCCTCACTAAAACAACAAAAACCAGTCCATGGACTGGCTACTAACTCTGTGTAAAAGTTGGAGAATGCATGTTGCCTGGCTTTGCAGGACTAGGAGGAACCAAAAATCTAGTGGCCCTCTAGGGGGTAGCGCTACATGTAAATGTGATAAAATATATACAGTGGGTATAGAAAAGAATCCCCCTTTAAAATAATCAAATGTTGTTGCTTTGCAGCCTGAAATGAATATAGACCCTGTTGTATCCAGCTATATTTACTAATTGCAACTTATAATATCCAAGTGAAAGATATAACACCAACATATCATACAAAAATAAATAAAAAAATAAAAAACAGTTGGAAAAAGGAAAAATGTATTTTTTTGTCAGTATTTTGTTGAACCACTTTTTGCTTTATTTACAGCCTTTAGTTTCTTGGGATATGTCTCTACTAACTTTGCACATCTAGAGTTTGTAATATTTGCCCACTCTTTTTGCAGAACTGCTCAAGTTGAGGTAAATTTGATGGTGACCATTTGGGGACTGAAGTCTTCAAGTCGTTCCACAGATTTTCAGTGGTGTTTAAGTCTGTGCTCTGCCTAGGCCATGCAAGGACCTTTCATTTTTTCTCCTTCCACCACTGTGTGATCTTTTTTGCTGTGCGCTTTGGGTCATTGTCGTGTTGTTAGGTAAACCCTCTTGCCATTGACAACTTTCTTGCAGAGGGCAGCAGATTTTCCTCCAGAATGTGATGGTATTTTTCTAAATCCATTTTTCCTTCTATCCTGACAAGTGCTCCAGTCCCTGCTGCAGAGAAACACCCCCCCATAACTGGATATTACCACCACTATGCTTTACAGTAGGAATGGTGTTATTTGGATGGATTTCCGCCAGAAATATCGTTTGGTGTTGAGGTCAAATAATTTAATTTCAGTCTCATCTGACCATAACACTTTTTTCTATTTGGCCTCAGAATCCTCAAGGCACGTTTTGGCAAAGCTCAGTTGTGACTGAATGTAGCCTTTCTTGAGAAGTGGCTTTTCTTTTGCAACCCTCCCATACAAGCCACATTTGTGGAGAATGTGTGATTTTGTTGTCACATGCACAATGACAACTCTTTATCATAAATTCCTGCAACTGCTTCAGAGTTGCTGTAGGCCTCTTTGTAGCCTCTCTGACCAGTTTCCTCCTGGCTCTTTCATCCAGTTTGGAGCAACGCCCTGATCCAGGGGTGGTCTGTGTTGTACCAAATACCTTCCATTTTTTAATAGACTTCATTGTGCTTTTAGGCATTGATACATTTCTTTTGTATCCATCTCTTGACTTGTGCCTGTCCACAACTTTATCCCAGAGATCTTTTGACAGTGCCTTGCCACCCATAGTTAAGTGTTTGCTTCAGTTGCCCTATCAGAGACTAAAATGCTCCAGGAAAGCTCTTTTAATGCTGAGCTATTCAAAATGACCACAGCTGATCACAGTTGAAAGTCAAATGGCTTTGTCTGTCATTGAGAAGGTGATTAGCTACACCTGATTGAGTTTACAAGTCCTTTTAAGGAGGGCAATCTTTTTTCCAACTATTTTTATTTCTGACATGTTAGTGTTATATTTTTATTTGGATGTTTTAAGTTGCACTGAGTCCACCACTGGATAAAACAAAAATGGTGTCTGTCTTCATTTCAGGCTGCAAAGCAACAAAATGTGATTATTTTAAGGGGGGAGGTGATTAATTTCTGTACCCACTGTATATAAATATACACTGCTCAAACAAATTAAAGGATTACTTTTCAATCAGAGTATAGCATCAAGTCAATTAAACCTGGGATATTGATCTAAACAGTTAAGTAGCAGAAAGGGTTGTTAATCAGTTTCAGCTGCTTTGGTGTTAATTAAATTAACAACAGGTGCACTGGATGGGCAACAATGAGACAACTTCTAAAACAGGAAGATTTTACAGGTGACATTTTTATTTCCCTACTCATATTTTCTGACTCTTTTTTATAAGTTTTGCATTTGGCTAGGGTCACTGTCACTACTGGTAGCATGAAATGATACCTGAAAACTGCACAGGCAGTCCAAATCTTCCAGGATGGCACATCAATATGTGCCATTGCCAGAAGGTTTGCTGTGTCTCCAACACACAGTCTCAAGAGCATGGAGGAGATTCCAGGAGACAGGCCGTTACTCTAGGAGAGCTGGGCAGGGCCGTAGAAGGTCCTTAACCCATAAGCAGGACCAGTTTTTGCTCCTTTGTGCAAGGAGGAACAGAATGAGCACTGCCAGAGCCCTACAAAATGACCTTCAGCAGGCCACTGGTGTGAATGTCTCTGACCAAACAGACTTCATGAGGGGGTCTGAAGGCCCGACATCCTCTAGTGGGCCCTGTGCTCACTGCCCGGCAGCATGGAGCCAGATTGGCATTTGCTATTGAACACCAGAATTGGCAGGTCCGCCACTGGCACCCTGTGTGTTTCACACATGAGAGCAGGTTCACCCTGAGCACATGTGACAGACGTGAAAGGGTCTGAAGAAGTCATGGAGAATGTTATGCTTCCTGTAACACCGTTCAGCATGACCGGTTTGGTGGTGGGTCAGTGATGGTCTTGGGAGGCATATCCCTAGAGGGACACACAGACCTCTACAGGCTATAGAATGGCACCCTGACTGCCATAAGTTATCAGGATGAAATCTTTGGACTCATTGTCAGACCCTACACTGGTGCAGTGGGTCCTGGGTTCCTCCTGGTGCACAACAATGCCCGGCCTCATGTAGTGAGAGTATGCCAGTTCTTGGAGGATGAAGGAATTGATACCATTGAATGGCCCCTATGCTCGAATGACCTAAATCCAATAGAACACCTCTGGGACAATATGTTTCGGTCCATCCAACGCAGCCAGGTTGCAGCTCAGTCTGTTCAGGAGCTCAGTGATGCCCCGGTCCAGATCTGGGAGGAAATACCCCAGGAAACCATCCGTCGTCTCATTAGGAGCATGTCCCAACGTTGTCAGGCATTAATACAAGCAGGTGGGGGCCATACAAACTACTAGCATTTTAAGTTGCTGCAAATAAATTTCAGAAAAATGGACTAGCCTGCTGCATCATTTTTTCACTTTGATTTTTGGGGTATCTTTATATTCAGCCCTCTGTAGGTTGTTCATTTAATTTCCATTAAATAATGTGGCATCCTTTCGTTCATTACCCAGCCCATATCAGTATATTTTCCCCCATTGAGATCCGATGTGTTTTTAAAGTGTTTCTTTCATTTTCTATATATATATATATATAAACATTTGATTTTGTTTAATATTCCAGGAAATGTGTTCATTGAGAAGGCTTTGCTGTAACAAAATCATTTCCATTGATGTATAACATGTAAACCCAAACCACGGGCAAGATAATACTTTATAAATAACTTGAATGATAAATAGCACCAATGTTTGAAAAATATTTGTTCTTCTTTTATATTACTCTGAAGCAGGGAACCTTCTGTCCTTGGTAGCCTGTTTTAATTATACCTTGTAAGAGTACAATATACTTTCATAACATGTAGCCTCACACTGACCTCTGCTGAGTGCTGATAATCTTTGGGCCTCTTCCTTGACAGAGATATGGAAAGCCACGGGATATAAAATAGATATCCACAAATTGCCTCCATGTGTTATAAATGAAGAATAAAATAGACTCTGGAATTTTTCAAACTCGTACTTTCTTCCAAACTGAGAAATGTGCGAGATGTAGAAATTATGTTTAAGGAAGATGCATTCTGACAATGTTTCTGAAATACATTTGGATCATTAAAAATATCTGTGCTATATTAATCAAAACATGCCATAAACATATTTCTTCTTTTATTCTTGATCTTTATTTATCCTAACCAAGTAACTAACTAAGTAACTATCTTTATTTGCATTAACTAAACAATTCTGCTCTTAATGTTAAAACATAACTGTGGGCAAAATTGAACATGACATTCACAGTATGTTGCAGTCTGTCATTAGCTTTAATACAGTCGTTTTTGTTTTCCTGGTTTCCCTTTGCAACATTGTAACTTTACTTGTTGACCCTTCCAGTGGATCCATTTTTTTTTAACTTCCTGACGACACTGTTCATTCTTTAGTGAAATTGCACAGAAGATTTGACACTCTGTGGACAGGGTTGTCTTAAACATGCAGTTGCAAATTGACTTTAAAAGAAAAGTATGGCCAAAGCTTTGTTGGCCATAATTCTCTTCTTGGTCACAGGTTGTGCACTCACTTTTGCACTCCAGTAACTCAGTGTCAGCTGAGAGTGGGGTATTGTTGGGATCAACCCAGATATGCCTCATTGACAACTGGTTCTGACATTCAGCTCATGGAGTCAGTTCCAGCTGCTCCTGCCCTCTCTCTTCTCTGGTGCTCCAATGAACTCTTGAGGGGCAGAATGAAATGTGGTGACTAACAGTCACCGATCTCTGCCTAGAGCTGACTGATTCATCAGTCCTATGATTGATTGGTCTTGGAGCTGATGAGGAACAGCTGCAGAATCAAACTGATGCTGCAGCATCCAGGTGAATATGAATGTTTGTTTTTTTGAAAACTCCATACTTTTCCTTCAAGGAAGAGACAAACATCTCAAAAGAGAAGCATGACCAAAACTGTTATGGCTATATTTTTCTTTTGGGTCACAGAAGTGCATTTATTATTGTAACCCAGAGTAAACTAATAGTAGTCCATTGCTGCACTACTATCAGTAAAGATCCCGACAAGTCAGGGTCC
The DNA here is from genome assembly GCF_965119305.1 of Pelophylax lessonae. Classification (NCBI taxonomy): domain Eukaryota; kingdom Metazoa; phylum Chordata; class Amphibia; order Anura; family Ranidae; genus Pelophylax; species Pelophylax lessonae. The sequence continues at coordinate 338,632,343 of NC_138771.1, read as the reverse complement.
ACCTGGTTTCCCGATTGACAGTTGTCTCTGGCTGAGAGCCAGAGCCAGCACCTACCACCCCACTCCAGGAGGTAACTCGAATGAGCACTGGAGGAGCAGAGTGAGGAGCAGTGACTTATAGTTACAGTTCTCTGCTGCTAGCAGACCAAGACCAAGAGCCAACATTAGACAGCTGTGGTGTAACATGGATGCTGCAGCATGGAGGTGTGTGTGCTATATTGTTTATTTTTTCTGTAACCTCATAATTCTCCTTTAAAGTCCAGTATATTGTTAACTCCAGCTAACACTTTTAGTGCCGGTTCACACTAGGGCGACCTGTGAGGCGACCTGGTTGCCTCACAGGTCGCCGCAGGTCGCCTCCCATAGGGAAGCTGCGGACCCGTTCTAATAGGAGCAACACAAGTTGCTCCGACCTAGAAAAAGGGTCCGGAGCTTCTTTGGGGCGACCCGGAGGCGACCGCCATAGACTTCAATGTTATGAAGTCTGTGGCGGCCGCTCCGAGGTCGCGGCGTGCTGCTCGCACTGCGACCTCGGAGGTCGCGGTGCGAAGTAGCGTCGCTGCAGTGTGAACCGACGCTTAAAGCAGTTACAGCAATAGTTTATTTTCTTATTTGGCAAAAAAGGTTTAAGTTATATAAACAAAAGCTGACTGTGTTATATGGTTTATGTAACTATAGATGGCCATAGATGGATTCTCACTCTCTGCTGTTAGAATATGCTGATTGGCTGCTGCAGCCACCGATCGTAAAAACAAAGACAGGGGTACCAAAACATGAATATAAATTAATCTGATGCCTACGGATTCATCCGGCCATTCTATTGGCTTGAGGTCAGGACTTCTGTGCAGCCCAAACTTGCTCATCCATGTCTTTATGGACCTTGCTTTGTGCACTGATCCAAATCATTTGTTGGAGGGGGGGTTATGGTGTAGGGTTGTTTTTCAGGGGTTGGGCTTGGCCCCTTAGTTCCAGTGAAAAGAACCCTTAAGGCGTCAGCATACCAAAACATGATTACGCACCAGTGCAGAAAACAAGGTCCATAAAGACATGGATGAGTGAGTTTGGGGTGAGGAACTTGACTGGCCTGCACAGAGTCCTGACTTCAACCCAATAGAACCCCTTTGGGATGAAATAGAGCAGAGACTGAGAGCCAGGCCTTCTTGTCCAAAATCAGTGCCTTAACCTCATAAATGTGCTTCTGAAAGAATGGTCAAACATTCCCATAGACACACTCCTAAACCTTGTGGACAGCTTTCCCAGAAGAGTTGAAGCTGTTATAGCTCCAAAGGGTGGGCCAACTCAATATTGAACCCTGTGGACTAAGACTGGGATGCCATTAAAGTTCATGCCTGTGTAAAGGCAGGCGTCACAATACTTTTGACAGTATAGTGTATCTGGTTCAGGTGTGATTTTAGTGTCAAATTCCCACTCTAATCGCACCTGAACCACTGAATGGAAACCGCACCAGACTCTGCAGAGAAACCAGCCCCACATATATGTGAACCCAGCCAGAATGGGACAATTGACATGGCAAAAGCACTATGCTATCTCTCATGCCTTAAAAGGACAGGAGCATGTTTTTTTGAGTTACAACCACTTTAAGTCACAGGGGCTTTAGTAAAACAAAAACATCTGTGTTAATGCTAGTGATAGAAAGCATTATATTTGTCTTTTTGATTTTATCCACAATTCTAATAAATATAAATATACTGTATGGAGAAAATGAACAAACTCGTGGTGCTGGATAGATGTGGCTCCAACATTCTTTAGGGCAATACTATTCATAATACTATTTGTGTAATTGTGCACTTGGATTGAAATCTCCATTTACAGGAACAAAGTGCAGAGTCATCAGCAAAACTCAGGATGGTGATTCCATCGTCAGATTAGATGATACTATTGTTGTAGCAGCACCCATTTTTATATATAAAATATTTTATCACGATAGCCACATGGGTTTTTTTAAGGTACCATTACATACTACTTAGTCTGTCAACATTCATAAATATGTCATATCCACCATAAAATATTTTTTAAAGCATTATTAAGGCTAGCAAACACATGACAAAAATATTCTTGCATCCCTGCTATCTATTTTTCCCTTCTGCATAGTATTATACATTTCAAACAGGAGTATCCAAAAATCTTCTTTTATAGGCCACTTCCTTGGTGAATTAACAGCATATGCATCTGAGAGCAAATAAATAACATGTCAATGTTTTATAATGCATTAGCAACATCACTATTACAATCTTACAATTTTTAATATACAGCACCATTGAAAAAAAATCTGCTATGTTTAAAAAAATAACAATTTATGGACAATGTCTTTCCAGGAGGTATGGAACCCAGTAGTCCCAGATGAATCAATGCTGTCTCAAGGATTACCAGGAATGGCCATAATGCCATCAAACTTTACAAGATTCTGCTGGAATAGGAACAATTGCCATTGTGATTGGAACAATGCCATCAAACTTTACGGGATATTAATAACGGATTCAATACTATCTAGTAAAAATAATAAATAAAATGACCCTTGGTAATTGATTATTCATACTGTCATTCTTGCAATAAAGGATATGTTGATGGGGCCTAGTGCATGTGAGAGAGATCTGGAGGGAGAACTTCTTTGAATCTAAATATTCTCCACATGAACGAGTAAGGAATCCATAGTACCCCTGGGTACTTATGCACACAAAAACGTTTTTTCTTTGTAAATGTCACATTTGTTTGCAGCACATCATATAGATGTGCCATTTCATAGGCAGGTTTAAGGAAACCCCCAAGCATATTATATAAAATATTTGCACATTTTTAATTTGCATTATTAAAAGAGCTGCTCCCTGTCAAACTTTGTTTTAGTAGGCATTTCCATGAATCCAGAATAGATCTGAAAAACAGTAAATGTACAATATCATAGGTGCATGGAATGGGTCTACTTGTGGGCTGTCTTAGAGAGATTTCCAGCTGGCGCTATATTTGATAAATGGGTGAAATTATTTAATGGTACCCCAAGAGCTTGTATTAGGGTCAATGGCTTGATTTTTTGATCTATTTACCCCCATTTAGGATAATCCCTTCTCGCCCAAAAAATGTAAACTCCAGGGCCTATAGAGATGGGAAAGGGTGGGAATATGTACTTTTGGACAACTCTATGAGAACAGGTACTTTAAAGTCCTTTACACAATTAATGGCAGAATTTGAGCTTAATCCTAAGTGATTTTATCAATATATCCAACTTAGGCATGCTATTCAAGCACATCCTAATTTAGCCATGGTTTCTTTTTCTTTCATGCCCCTTGTTAAGTGCATTATGCCACTTAACTGGCTTGCTGGCACCCACTGAAAGGCATCTGCATGACAAAGCACTAACCACCACATTTCAAAATGGGTAAGCAGCACTATAATACATTTTTGTTTTTGGTTTTACAACCACTTTAAGCTTTTATGTTTTTCAACATAGAAGTAGCACTGATGCATTACAGCAGTATGGCGTAAAGATCTTGTTAGTATTTGATCTTTAGAGAATATACTGTATATTTAAAGGGGTAGACAAGCTCATAGAAGTAGTAGATAGATAGAGAAGCACCACGTCCCTAACTGGATGTCAAAGGAGAAAGATGATTTTGGGCGTATGGTGGGACTTTAAATATAGGGGTGCTTGGTATATATATATAGTCCAAGGTAAGAAAGAAAATATGTAAGAAAAAATTTGTTATTTATTGAGCACACTTGAAAAGACATAAAATTGCATACTGTACCAACAGGATACAAAAGACAATATTTGCAATATTGCAGATTAAAAACATTTGCAGTAGACAGATGTATTTGGCATATATAGCAGATTTACAAATGATTTACAATTCCTACATTGGGGTAGATGGCATATACCCAAGACTCATCCAAAAGGAGGTGTCTATGCAGGATAGCGATGGAACCCACAGTGTCAACCCAACATGTTTCTCGGCCTTAAAGCCGCTTCCTCAGGGGTAATTTTTATGGGGTATCACTTTGTAAATACAACACTAAAGGTAAGGAGAAAAACAAATAGTGAATGTCTATATTAAGAAAACATCACATATGACACATTATATAGAACTTTTCACAAACCCATATGTACTGTGCAATATGCTAAACTTGTAATGGTGCCAAATACATTAGAATGTCTATAAATTCGCACCTGTCTGGTAAACCAACAAGCCAACAATGGTAAAGGTCCTGGACCACAAGGTAGGGGGAAGGTCCCCCCGGGGGCGAACACGGGAGCTCAGACCAGAGAACCACAAGATAGTACTGCAATAAGAGGGATATCTCTATCTGAAAATTGGAAAGACAAATACACCATATATAAATGTCAGCATAGATGTATGCATGAAAGGTGCATCCACCCTTTAATGGTGGTGCATCCAAGATGCAATCAAAAAGATTATATATGTAAAAGCCTTGCAAAGTTAAAGGATAAACCTTCAATGCATAGCCTAAAATATATGGAGTATATATGGTGTATTCTTACCTGAGTAATTCAAGCATACCACACGAGGAGGGCATCCGGTCGGTTGAATCTTTTTTGCAGGATCAGGATGAACACACACGGGCACATAATAACTTTATTTTGGCCTTGTTGAGGTTCATCCTTACACATAATTTTTTTATTTTTATGGATACCACCTATCTTCAGAGGCAGGGAGTCGCCATGGGAACCTGTTGCGCACCTTCCTATGCGAACTTGTTCCTAGGAAGGTGGGAACAGCACATTTTCTCGGACGACTCCCTTGCCTCTAAGCTTAAACATATAACACATTGGTTCCGCTATATTGATGATTTACTCCTTATATGGACAGGTTCCAAGTCTGAACTTGAGGATATGTTATCCTCGTTCAATACTAATTCATTTAATCTTAAATTTACCTATAATTTCCACCCTGAACACATTGTGTTCTTGGATGTGGAAATTAGAAAGGATACCAATGGCTGCATAACCACATGTCTCTACCGGAAACCGACCGCCGGTAATATGCTGTTACATGCATCGAGCGCTCATCCGGTATCTCTAAAAAACAGCATTCCGTATGCGCAATATCTGCGCATACGTAGAAATTGCTCGTTAGATATAGACTTTTTTCGGGAGGCTAAACAATTACAAATCAGACTACTGGCACGAGGCTATTCTCGGACCATTCTGAGAAAGGCCTTTAATAAGGCCAAGGCACTGGACAGAGGTGACATTTTACAAAAGAGAAATAAGACTAATACTAATCAAACTGTAAAATTAATCACTCAGTACTCAGAGAATCACCAACAATTGAGAGCCCTTATCCAGAGACACTGGCATCTCCTCAGTGAGGAAGCTACACTGTCTAAGTATGTTAAAGAGTTTCCGGAAGTGGTTTTTAAAAGAGCAACCTCGATTCGGGATTTGCTCACTAAGAGCCACTATACTTGTAACCCCCCTGAACCCAAGACAATATTTGGCACATACCAATGTGGTAATTGTGCACGTTGTCCTTGGATTGCGGAGGGTTCCGTCACATATTTGCCAAATGGGGACAACCACAGACTTCGAAGCTATGCGGATTGTTCCACGAGTGGAGTGATCTATTTAATGCAATGCCAATGTTTAGCGTTTTACGTTCGTAAAACTTTTAGACAGCTTGGACAGAGAGTAGGTGAACATGTGTACTATTCCGGTGGGGGAAAAATTCTCACCCCGGTGACCCGTCATATCGGGCTACATCACAGATACAACAACTCATGTGTCTCCTTCAGGGTCCTGGAGATTATACCCCCAGACCCCAGAGGCGGCAATTGGGATCAACGTATTTTACAACGGGAGGCCTTGTGGATAGAAAAACATAATGCCACAATCCCTCCCGGATTAAATGAAGCCCACTCATATAAATCCTTTTTGTGATGGTACGTTGTCAGCTGGTTTTATTGTCGTGTTTCTTTCTTTTTTTCCCCACATTTTTTCCTTTCCCCGTTTTCCCCTTTTCCTTTTTGCTTTTTTCCTTTCCCCCTTCCTCTTTCCCCTCCCCTCCCTTTCCTTCCCCTTCCCCCTTACTTCTCCCTCCCCCCCCTCCTCTTTTTCTCCCCCCCCCCTCATTCTTTCTTCCTTTTTAGTTTTTTATTTAGTTATTCATATGTTTTTGTGCTATTTTCTTTATCCTGCCCCTTCATCATAGATCTTTGCCTACAATATACTTAGAACAAGTTTATATTTGCGTAGGATCCTACGCAAATGGAAAACCACTACCCCTCCCACCATGCAAGAAATGATTTTATTACTACAAACCAACCACAGATACGAACGATCTCTGGCCGTAAATACAATGACCCTGAAGAAATTTGATTATCATTGGGATTTCTGGTCCACTCCCTAATGGACTATAACATACATACAACACACCCCCATAAGTTCTGTTGCCTGTATGAGAACGCCTCCGAGGAGCATACCTTGCTGTTGCTAATGATGCTAATGATGTTTGATAATTATGTTTGATATAGGCCGTATGTTGCCTTCCATTCTGGGTTGACGGACCCCCCCCCCCCACTCCCCCCCCTTTTTCTAATTCTAACCCTTATTGTTATTTTCAACTACTTTGTCGACACCTGGTTTGAACATAATGTTTTGTATTGGAATACTGAACGTATACTCCTGTTTGTTAATATTTGAAAATCAATAAAAATTATTGAAAAAAAAAAAAAAGAACAAGTTTATATTGAATCACACCCTGGGAGTTGGATTCCCTAGCCAATGTTGCTATGGCAACACCCAGGTCTTTTCCATGAGTTTAATTCCCATGTTTGAATAGAATACGTCTATGTATATTTCTTTTTATATATCTTGGTGTACATGTGATCTGTTTTTCTCATATGTTTATATCTCTGACTCTTATGTAGATGAAATGATATATACGTCTATTGATTAATATTGATTTATGTTTGTTCTTCTTTTCAGATCTGTATCTCGCACCCTTCTGGTTTAAGCCTCTTTCTTGCAACAATGTACGGACCCATTCCCCTTCTTGGGAGGACCGCTTTGGGTGCTTCCCCCTAACGCGGACACGTGACTTTGGGTACATCCCCTATCTCCTGTCGGAGTTGGGGATGCTACGCCGGACTCACACCGTCACTTCAGGCCGTGTTCTATGACGACGCTCGTTTGCGACGCACGACACGGCCGCTCAGCTGGCGGGAGGATGTCTGGCGGATGCGCCTGCGTAGTTCGCGAGGCGCATTCCCGACGCCCGCCCGGATGTACGGCAAGACACAGTGCTTGCACGTCATCTTGGGTGGAGCTCCTTAACCACTATATATAGTGGTTCTTCGGCGTTCCCTCCGTGCAGCATGCAGGGACGGGACGCTGATAGCCACAATTCCGCAGGTAATACCCTCCATCTACTCTATTAAGAACTAACTAGCTATATTTTGGAATGTCTCCTTTCTTAATTGGTCATTCATATTCTCTCAGGTTTTGTGCAGAGGATCTGACTGTGGATATTGGATGTTACACGGTCTTTGATCCAACATATCCATCACACCCGTTCCCTGCCCATTCCTCTTATCCGGAATTACTCGGGTAAGAATACACCTATATACTCCATATATTTTAGGCTATGCATTGAAGGTTTATCCTTTAACTTTGCAAGGCTTTTACATATATAATCTTTTTGATTGCATCTTGGATGCACCACCATTAAAAATGGATTTTTGTAAAATCTTACCGTAAAATCCTTTTCTCTTAGCTCATCGACAGACGTAGTCCTCGGTGATACACCACCTTCGGGTTATGTTACCTCCGCAGGAGCAGGACTAGACAGGAAATTAAAAAGCTCTGGCCACACCCTAGGGGCAGTCCCAGAGGGTATATCCTCTCTCTCTCTGCCTCAGCAAATCAGTTATGTGAAAAAGCAGTGCTTAGAGAATTTAACCCAACCCAACTCCAAAACAGAGGGGCGGGGACTACGTCTGTCGATGAGCTAAGAGAAAAGGATTTTACGGTAAGATTTTACAAAAATCCATTTTTCTCTAGCGCTCATCGACAGACGTAGTCCTCGGTGATACACCACCTTCGGGACGTCCCAGAGCAGTATCACAACTGAGGGGTGGGAAAATGGAAATCAAATCCCAATCTAGAAGGCCCAACCGGTGCCAACTAGAAGTTTACAATGCTCATCCTTAATGATGAGACTCAACCAAAAAAAGAGAAAACAATTTTTTTTTTTTTTTTTTTTCAAACAGAAAAAAACCCTCGAGGTAGACCACCGGTCTCCTCAAATTGCGGCCTGCAAAACCTTGCGGCCAAATGAGGCATCCGCCGATGCCGTCACATCAATCTTATAGAATTTTGTAAAGGTATGTACCGACGACCAGGTGGCCGCCTTACATACCTGGACCACTGACGCCTGATGGCGAAAGGCCCAGGAAGTACTGAGCGCCCGAGTGGAGTGCGCTCTAACAGGGAACGGAGGACTCTGACCCTTAATAGAATAAGCCTGTACCACCGTTTGTCTAATCCATTTGGCAATGGTCGCGGCAGATGCAGGCAAACCCTTTCTGGGGCCATCCGTGATCACAAAAAGTGAATCCGTCTTACGGAATGATTCCGTAGCTTTCAGGTATACCCTGATTGCCCGAACCACATCTAAGGAATGCAACGCATGTTCCCGATGATGCTTGGGCTGAGGACACAAGGAAGGTAGTACAATATCTTCATTCAGATGAAAATCTGAAACCACCTTGGGAAGAAAAGATGGCTTAGGATGAAGTACTACCTTATCCCTATGAATCACTAGGTATGGTGACTGGCATGATAATGCAGCCAGTTCTGACACCCTGCGAGCAGAAGTAATAGCCACCAAGAAGGCCACCTTCTGGGATAGAGTAAGCAAGGGAATTTCCCTGATGTCTTCAAAGGGAGGTTTCTGTAGAACCGACAAAACCAAATTAAGATCCCAGGGCGGTAAGGGCGCGCGGACTGGAGGAGCCAGGTGCCGCACCCCCTGGATGAAATTCCGCACCAAGGATTTGGTAGCTAAAGGCTTCTGAAAGAAGATTGCTAATGCTGAAACTTGACCCTTGATGGTGCTCAAGGCTAGCTTCTGCTCAACCCCTTGTTGCAAAAAGGCCAATATTCGAGTCACCGAATAGGTACGTGGAGGAAATCCTAAAGATTCGCACCACGCAATATAAGTCTTCCATGTGTGATAATAGACTTTGCTGGAAGTCGCTTTCCTTGCTTTAATGAGGGTAGGAATGACTGAAGTAGACAAACCTCTGTCCTTCAGTACTTGGGTCTCAATGGCCAGGCCATTAAAACCAGCGACTGTAAAGCACGAAGGTAAATTGGTCCTAGAGACCACAGACACTCCCTGAGACGAAGTTCCCACGGAACGTCTGCGACTAACATGTCCAAGTCGGCCAGGCCGGCTTGAGGAGGCCAGCCTAGAATTTCTAGGACCACTGGCGCTGATTGGATCTGAACCAGGCGTCCCTAGAGCTACCACACATTTATCAGATACCTGATAGTTATCAGGAAAGGTGATCTTTTCTGGTTGAACCTCAGGGACCGAAGTCACCCGACTAGAGGCTACTTGGCCTATCTGGTCAACCAGATCCGATTCCTGTGAGGTATCGGGACTAATCTTAGGAAAAGGTAAAGGAAAAGATCTTTTCAGGGAACGGTAACTACCGCTTCCTGTGGTACTTAAATGTTGGAAGGGAAGAATCGCACCGGTAGTAGTGGCTGAATACCGGTGAAAACGTCCCCCCACCCTGAAACCGGGTGGGGGCGCCTTTCCCACTAGTACCAGCCGGGCGCCCTTTATGGGCGGTAAAGAAAGGTCCTCGCTTGTTGCGAGGTCCCTTAGCTTTTGCAGCCTGTGGCAAAAAAGTGCTCTTGCCCCCAGTGGCATCCTTAATGATTTCATCTAGGTTGGCTCCAAATAGACGATTCCCCTGAAAGGGGAGATTGGTCAAGGTCTTTTTGGAACCTAGGTCAGCTGACCAGCATTTTAACCACAGCACACGTCTGAGGATCACTGCTAACTTAGATGCATGCCCTAATAGGGGAGTAGTGTCCAAGGCTGCGTCACAGATAAACCGTAGCCCTTGTATGATCTGTTCCATCAAATCAGATGTCTCCTGGGGAATATCTTTTCCCCTAAGATCTTGGCGTACCATTTTCGCCCATTCCGTAAGTGTCTGGGAAACTAGACCAATAACGATTACTGGTCTAAATGCTGACCCTATCAGAGAAAAAATAGTGCGGGACTCTGCTTCTATCTTTCGATCCACCGGATCCTTAAAGGACGAAGTGTCCTCCACTGGAATAATCGTGGCTTTATTCAGCCTGGAAATAGGCGGATCCACGACTGGTGGTACCGTCCATTTCTTAATGATGGATTCCTCAAACGGATAGCGTCTAGCAATACGCTTGGAAATAGTAAAGGTACGTTTAGAATGCTCCCATTCTCCTTTAATCTGATTACCAAAACATTTAGGTACAGGAAAAGCCTTCGCCGTCTTGATGGGCTTATTAGTCCCAAAAGGCCTCTCTGTTTCAGTTGCCTCTGCCGGTAAAGCCTCAAGTTTTAAGGTTTCTTGCACTGCCACAACTAGTGCGTCCACCAATGCTTCTTCCTGAATTATAGCAAGAGAAGAAGCGTCCTCCTCACTGTCTGAGGGGGCTTTACCTGGGATAACAGCCCTTGCAGAGGAACCTGCAACTGCCGTGACCATCTCTGAATCTGAGTCAGAGGTGTCAGATGGTATAGGGGTAGGCGGGGGTCGCTTCCTTGACCCCCGTCCCTGACAGGCCGCCTCCACCCGAGCCACCATAGACTCCAAAATTGCTGTAAATGACTCTATACTCTGTGCACCGGCGGGTCCCGAGGCCCCTTCGAGGGAAACAGGTGGGGGAATATGTGTGGCAGGGTCCATAATAACTCCAGTTACTTCCTGGATAATATAATTCAAAAGTAAAGAAAAAAACTTTTTTTTTTTTCTTTCTGACCCCCAGTGCCACAAAAAAGCCCCTTAGTGTTACCTGCTTAGGGATCCCTATCGATCGAGAGAGACAGAGATAGACCCCCAGGCTCACCACTTGATGCTCAGAGTTAAACTGCAACAGCTTACAGCGCTGTCTTGACAAACAGGAAGTCTTTTGGCTGGCTGCCCAGGAAGAAAGGAGGCGGCTCCGCCCCTCTGCACGCCTTCCGGCGCCTCCCCCAAGCTCCACGAGGTGCAGGATCACCTCAAACATGGCCGCCCCCATGCTGGAGACACGAGGCTACGCCAAAATGGCGGCTCGTGCGATCCAGCAAAAAAAATGGCGGCGGCCTAAACTGAATAGCGGTGTGCTGCAGGGCACACAACACTCTCTCTGCATGGGGATATGGCGTGGTTGGCGGTACCGGCCCTGGCGGACCGCGTGGCCGTTCGGGAGGCCTGCTAATAGCTGGAGATCTGATTTGGAAGGCAGTCTACATGTCCGTGGCTTCTGACTGGTAGGTAGCTTATACTTAACCCATAAGATTCCCAGAATGCCACAGATTACATCTTTAAAACATGTATACAATAGATTGTTAGCTCCCAAGCCAAGCCTCCTGGCTTTTGCACACATAAATCACACTCAAAGTAGGAGGATTTGTGACATGTTATAGGATAGAAAGGACTCTTTCTTACCATACAGAGAGGGGCCCGCGTTCACCACAAAACCCGTCAGGGAAAAAGGGGGAACATACTACTCACCATACCGGAACCAGGCGGGCACCAACTCCTGACAGTACCCCTCTCCACCGGGGCGGGAGGGCTGTCGACCGATACGGACGCCGTGACTCATGGTCTTTGGCGTTTCGGCGAGACGTTTAACTCGCGTGGACAGTCCTTTAATGGGACTTTGTCGCGGCCGACCCAGCGCGGAGCTATGGCCTGCACGCGCTCGTAGGCTGAACTGGGGTGACCACCGGATCTCAACATCCAGCCCGTCACCCAGTTCAGCTTTCTTGCTTGAAGATCTCACAGGAACACTGGAGAAAAAAGCTGTCTAAAAAAATCCTTTAAGAAAAAATTCTTGCCAGGACCTAAGATCCCAGCAAGGTGTCTAGGTCCTTACTCCTAACTAGACAGAAAATAACTGATTTGCTGAGGCAGAGAGAGAGAGGATATACCCTCTGGGACTGCCCCTAGGGTGTGGCCAGAGCTTTTTAATTTCCTGTCTAGTCCTGCTCCTGCGGAGGTAACATAACCCGAAGGTGGTGTATCACCGAGGACTACGTCTGTCGATGAGCGCTAGAGAAAGGGTGGATGCACCTTTCATGCATACATCTATGCTGACATTTATATATGGTGTATTTGTCTTTCCAATTTTCAGATAGAGATATCCCTCTTATTGCAGTACTATCTTGTGGTTCTCTGGTCTGAGCTCCCGTGTTCGCCCCCGGGGGGACCTTCCCCCTACCTTGTGGTCCAGGACCTTTACCATTGTTGGCTTGTTGGTTTACCAGACAGGTGCGAATTTATAGACATTCTAATGTATTTGGCACCATTACAAGTTTAGCATATTGCACAGTACATATGGATTTGTGAAAAGTTCTATATAATGTGTCATATGTGATGTTTTCTTAATATAGACATTCACTATTTGTTTTTCTCCTTACCTTTAGTGTTGTATTTACAAAGTGATACCCCATAAAAATTACCCCTGAGGAAGCGGCTTTAAGGCCGAGAAACGTGTTGGGTTGACACTGTGGGTTCCATCGCTATCCTGCATAGACACCTCCTTTTGGATGAGTCTTGGGTATATGCCATCTACCCCAATGTAGGAATTGTAAATCATTTGTAAATCTGCTATATATGCCAAATACATCTGTCTACTGCAAATGTTTTTAATCTGCAATATTGCAAATATTGTCTTTTGTATCCTGTTGGTACAGTATGCAATTTTATGTCTTTTCAAGTGTGCTCAATAAATAACAAATTTTTTCTTACATATTTTCTTTCTTACCTTGGACTATATATATACCAAGCACCCCTATATTTAAAGTCCCACCATACGCCCAAAATCATCTTTCTCCCTTGACAATATACTGTATATATTAAGGGTGTTTAAAAGAATCGTTAAATCGATGCATCGTGATTCAGCCAGGGCCGGTTTAACATAGCGGCTACTGGAACTGCAGCTCCAGGCCCCTTTCTTAAGATAGGTGCAGCCCAGTGGCGTGAGTGAGTCACTAATGCTACCCAGCCCTGCTCTGTATGCAGTGTACACCACCATTGATTGCACCACCATTGATATGTCATAGTAAATACCCCTGTTACATGGTGGGTAAGTGTAAGGCTCCATTCACATCAAGCAAATGTGACAGAATGTGCACATTCCCATGCATCATGTGTAGGGAAGCCCCTCCCACTCTTACCACAATGTGGCTCCACCTACAGTTCGCTGTGGCATCCTATGCGCGCCCTATTGCTACCCTACTAACACGACCTGAAGGAACCCTCTCTTCCCCCCCATCCTCCCCTCTCTTTCACCCTTCCTCTCTCTCTCTCTCTCTCCCACCCCTGCCCCTGTCTCTCACCCTCCTTATACCCCTCTTTCCCCCTCTTTCCCTCATCCTTCCTCTTTCTCACCCCACTCTCTCTTACACCCCCTCTCTATTTCACTTAATTTGCTTTAATATTTAATTTGTTTTAACAAAAAATTTTTGCATTTTCATTTTATTTATTTCCATAAAAAAGGCCCACCAAAATCGTCGGCACCAGGCCCATGATGCTCTTAATCCGGCCCTGAATTCAGCCATGAATGATTCCGCATCGATGCAGAGAATGGCTAAATCATGATTAAACAAATTACATCATCCTGGTTGCCCCGCCTCTCCTGGCACAACCCTGCAAGCGTACTCTAAAGAAAAAAAAAAAAAAAAACACTGCCAGCCCCTTTCCATAGATCCTTCCTACACTCTGTCTGTGTCATTGTAAACCTATGCCTGTAACTACCTTATAAGCTCCATTCTTTCTGGCTGCTCCCTCCTCCTGCTCCTCCACCAAGTGTAGCTTTAGAGTGGAGGAGGAGAGGCGTCACGTGACCAGTCAAAAAGAACTGAGCTAATAAGGTAGTTACAGGTATCGGTGTACAATGACATAGACGCCGTGTAGGAAGGATCTATGAAAAGGGGCTAGCAGTGATTTTTTTTAACTTTAAAGTACACAGGCAGGGCTGTCCCAGGAGACTGGGGGTCTCCTGGGGATGCAGGGGTTCTGTGCAATCTAAAAGGGGCTTTGCAATGTAAAGGGTACTGTGAAATTTAAAAGGGGCTGTGCAATTTAAAAGGGGTTTTGCAATGTAAAAGGGGCTGTGCATTTGAAAATGGGCTGCGCAATGTAAAGGGGGCTGTGTAAGCTAAAAGGGGCTGTGCAATGTAAAGGGGGCTGTATAATATGAAGGGCTGTGTAACGTGCGGAGGGGGGGGCTGTGCAATGTAATGGGGGACTGTATAATGAAAGGGACTATGTAATGTGCAGGGGGGGCTGTGTAATGTGCAGGGGGGCTGTGTAATGTAAAAGGGGTTGTGCAATATAATGGGGGGCTGTGCAATGTGCAGAGGGGGCGTGCAATGTAAAGGGGGGGCTAGGTAATGTATAGGGGGCTGTGTAATGTAAAGGGGGCTTCTTAATGTAAAGAGGTCTCCGTAATGTGCAAGGAGGCTTTGGAATGTAAAGGGGGCTATGTAATGTGCAGGGGGGGCTGTGGAATGTGCAGGGGTCTTTGTAATGTAAAGGGGTCAGTGTAATGTGCAGGGGGGCTGTGGAATGTAAAGGGGGTGTTTAATGCAGGGGGGCTATAGAATGTGCAGGGTGTTGCGTAATGTACAGGGGGGTGCACAATGTGCAGGGGGGCTGTGGAATGTGAAGGGGGCTGTTTAATATGCAGGGGGGCTGTAGAATGTGCAGGGCGGCTGTGAAATTTAAAGGGGTTTTTGTAATGTACAGGAGGTCTGTGTAATGCAGGGGGGGGGGGCTGTGTAATGTGCAAGGGGGCTGTGTAATGTAAAGGGGGCTGTGCCATTTAGTATTTACTGGTCTAAATAAATACTGTTGTTGTCTAATGGGGCTGGACATATAACTCTCCACTCATGCCTCTTCTCGGCCATTCGTTCTTTTCACCAGGCCTACAGGACTCTTCCTTTCATAAATGGCTACCTTTTTCTACTCCACTGCTCCACCACATTGCCACACCTGATGGCATTAAACCTCTGGATGTTCTTCTGCCTAACCGTTGCCTCACTTTCATGGACAAATGGCGCTATGCACAATTGCAGCAGTTTGTGAAAACCCTTCCCTATCCTCTGCGCTCTTTATCTTCACTTACCCCATAGAAGAAATCCTTCACATGTCTCAACCTCCGCAGAAACGTATTTCTTTGCTTTATAAAAGCCTTCAACGTTCTGAAGAAACTGCCCCCCCCCCATCTTTCTTCAAGCAGTGGGAAGAGGACTTTGGCTCTGAACTCTCGGACACTCAAATCTCCAAGATCTTGAAACTCACTCATGCGTTGTCCATCTCCTCCAGAGTGGCGGAAACAAACTATAAACTGCTCTCTAGATGGCACTATACTCCTGTCAAGTTACGCAAGCTGTTTCTCGACTGCTCCAACCTTTGCTGGAGGGGCTGTGGAGGAGTAGCCTCTCACGCTCACATATGGTGGTCTTGCCCACTTATAAAACCATACTGGTCGAGGATATTGAAACTTATTGAACATATCCAAGGTTGCCCCATAGTCAATGACCTATGGGTTGCACTATTTCACATATGGTGGTCTTGCTCACTTATAAAACCATACTGGTCGAGGATATTGAAACTTATTGAACATATCCAAGGTTGCCCCATAGTCAATGACCTATGGGTTGTACTATTTCACTGCATGGAGGATCCAACAGGTCTATATCAACGCTCCATTACCCCTCATCTGTTGAATGCGGCCAAGGCTTTAATCCCTAGATACTGGAAAAGCCAAACTATTTTCCCTATTTCTCTTTGGCTTCAAACTGTGGATCACCTTTATCATATGGAAGATATGACCCTAGAATATAGAAATCAACCTAATAAGGCATACAAGACATGGGCCTGTTGGATCTCTTTCACTCACTCTGCCTCTTATGCTGCGTTAATGTCATAATACTTTGATGGTTATTCACCTTTTTAATGTTTTTTATTTCTACAGCCATAGGAGCCGGTCGCCTCCCGTATTTTCCTCCCTTATCTCCCTCCCCCCACCACCCTGTTCTTCGTACCGCTTCCCGCTCTCTTCCTATCTTCTCTAATCTCCTTTCCCCTCTTTAGTTTCTTCTTCACCGTTCTGCCGCTCAGTTGTCTTGCTGCATTTTGTTACCATTCTTGCTCACATTTCAACTTGAATGTTTTGTTCATATTCATGGTCATGAGTATGCTGTTGGAGATGGTATGTTTTTTCCTCTCCCATAATGGTTGTTTTTTTTCCTCTCCCATACATTTTTGTTTCTATCTGTTGTTTGTACACATTTCTTAATAAAAACGTATTAAACAAAAACATACTGTTGTTGTCTGCTGTGTTCAGACTTTGCTACATGTGGGATTTTTTTTCCCCCAAGAACTTTATTAGGTTTTCAAGATAAACATAGGCGTTAACCGTACAATCTTAACAGTGTACTTAAGAAGAAATTAAGTGGGGCTTATAACCCTGCAGGAAAAGGTAATACAGTAAGTGGATAAATCAAAGTATAGGGAACATAGTAACCTAATAAATGATATTGAACATTTCCCCCCTCCTCATATTTCTTCACTATTATTACTATGGTTTCTGTTTGATGTAGTGTTTTTTCAACCAGGGGTGTCTTTGGTTAGATGGAATATCTATAAGCTATCAGAGTGTTTTTTTTTTTTATTTTCATTTAGGAGCAGATAAATGAAGAAAAATTGAGTTCTTCTGATTGCTTGAATTTTTTTATGAAAACCATCGGCAGCAATCATGATGCCTTGTGTTGCATCGTGGAATCAAACCTATTAAATCACTGACAAGATAATCGTAATCAAATTGAATCATGAGACCAGTAAAAATGCGCGCCTCTACTATATATACTCATTGTTTCTATATGAGTTTCCTTTAGATTATTTATTTCCATTTAAAACTTGACAAATAATATTAGTGAACATAAAATGAACTGCCTTCTCTCACTTAATTGTGCCTAGCGGGTTTGACTGCATTTTTACATTCAATTGTAAGTTCTACTAGGGCAGGGACTTACTGTATGTCATGTAACTTGTTCATAGTGTTCTGTGAAACACTGTGGAATATGTGCTTTCTATGTGCATAACAAAATGCTTTGTTTTGAAATAAAATGATTAGTTACTAAAAGAAAAAACTAACCCTGAGCAGAAGTTTTTTAATTTATGTGATGGACTTGTGCATCATGTGACTCATGTTACTCATATAACGACTACTACCACTGTTAATAATATTGATAATAAAAATAATAATAATAATAATAATAATAAGACTCTCAATTTATAGAACATAAAAGGTACTATTGCAACTTTGTAAGGTGGGAGTTAAAAATAATTTAGGTGCACAGGCATTTTACTATTGCAATGACTACTACTACTACTACTACTACTACTGTTTATAAATCACAAAAAAAAAACACTTTTTTTTAACTCTACAAGCTATTATTCAATATGCACAGGCACAATACAAATATTTGTGGAAAAAATTGAAAAAAGCCACCTTACAAAAAGTTTCCAGTTAAATTTTATGCCACCTAGTAAGCCAATGCTTAACGAATGACTGATTCTACATATTTTGGATGATTTTACTAAAAGCTCTGAACTTAAAGCGGTAGTAAATCACAGTTGAAGAAAAAAAAAATCCCCTGCAATGAAATGCTATAATGTGCTAGTTTGCCATCATCCCCTGGCCTTTCTTACGGGTTTGCGGCCTCCGGCTACACGAGCAGCTGGGGGCGCAATGAAGTCACTCCCGCACATGTGCACAGGAGCCTATACTATGGCACAGGCTCTGAAGGTCCGGCACTGTATACCGGACCTTTAAAGCGCATGCCGGTGATGTCACTGGCTGCATGCCCTCAGAATATCTCCTAAACAGTACAAGTTTAGGAGATATTCACAGTACCTACAGGTAAGTCCTATTATAGGCTTACCTATAGGTATAAGTGTTATAACAGTGCTTACTACAACTTTAATAAACTGAATGTTAACTGAGTTTAGTAAGAAAGTTAAAGGAGAAATGTGGAAAATGAAAATAAAAAAACATAGTTACATAGTTAGTCAGGTTGAAAAAAGACACCTGTCCATCTAGTTCAACCAATAAAAAGAAAAAAAAACAACAACCATACAATCTCATACACACAATCCTATACCCACAGTTAAACCAGTGAGTATAGGATATGGAAACCATATTTGGAGGTGAAAAGATGTAAAGAGGGCCCCCTTGTCCTCTGTGATGACCTTAAAATAAATAACTCAACACCAAGTTCACTATATGGACCCCTTATGTATTTTTACATGTTGATCATATCCCCTCTTAATCTCCTCTTCTCAAGAGAGAATAAATTCAGTTCCTCTAATCTTTCCTCATAGCTGAGCTCCTCCATGCCTTTTATCAGTTTGGTTGCCCTTTCCTGCACTTTCTCCAGTTCCCTGATATCCTTTTTGAGAACTGATGCCCAAAATGAACTGCATATTCCAGATGAGGTCTTACTAATGATTTGTACAGGGGCAAACTGATATCTCTCTCTCTGGAGTCCTTACCTCTCTTAACCAATTAAGCCCCGGAAGATTTTACCCCCTTCCTGACCAGGCCCTATTTTGCGATTCGCAACTGCGTGATTTTAACGGACAATTGCACGGTCGTGCGACGCTGTACCCAAATTAAATTGACGTCTTTTTTTCCCCACAAACAGAGCTTTCTTTTGGTGGTATTTGATCATCTGTGCAATTTTTACTTTTTGCGCTATAAACAAAAAAAGAGTGACAATTTTGAAAAAATAACAATATTTTTCAAATTTTTTTATATGAAATTCCTCAAAAAAAAATGTAAAAATCTAAATTTTTTAACATTTTAGGCCAATTTGTTTTCTGCTACATATGTTTGGTAAAAGAAAATCCCAATAAGCGTATTTTGATTGGTTTGCACAAAAGGTATTGCGTTTACTAACTAAGAGAAAGATTCCTGTCATTTTTGGTGTTTTTTTTTTAACGAGTAATGGCAGCGATCTGCGATTTTTTTTGCGGGACTGCGACATTGCGGCGGACAGATTGGACCCTTGACTGAAATTTTTTACACTTTTGGGGGTACCAGTGACATTACTACAGTAATCAGTGCTATACATATGCACTGTTACTGTAAAAATGACACTGGCAGGCAAGGGGTTGACTTTATTGGTAATGCAGGGGTTAAGTGTGTCCCTAGGGGCGTGCTTCTAACTGTAAAGGGGTGATGTAACCACAGAGACATACAATCCTACATAGCAGGATCGTATGATCTCTGCAGTTAGATCAGGGAGAATGACAGGCGGCTTTGTTTACATCAGCCGCCTGCCTTTCTCCCTCTCCACGGGGAGATTTCGAGTGACCGGTGGACATCGGGTCCGCCGGTCACACACGCGGACTTGTTAGAGAACGAGCGGGGGTGGGAGCGCACCTCTGGTGGCGTGCGCTCGCCCCCTAGAGGCTCTCAGGCTAGCGACGTAGTACTGCGTCACTTTGCCTGTACGGGGCTGACCGCCGCAGTGAATGTACTTGCGGCAGTCGGCAAGTGGTTAATACAAGAAAGGACTTTGGTTGCTTTGGAAACTGCAGCTTGGCATTGCATGATATTATTAAGCTTGGGATCTACCAAAACCCCCAGATCCTTCTCCACCATTAATTCCCTCAGTTTTACTTCCCCTAGTATGTATGATGCATGCATATTCATAGACCCCAAGTGCAAAACTTTACATTTATCAACATTAAACCTAGTCACCCAATTAAACAGTGCACTGAGGTTGGCTTGTAAGTTGGAGACATCGTGTAAGCATGTTATTCCACTGCATAGCTTGGTGTCATCTGCAAAGACTGAAATGGCACTTTTAATCCCAGACTCTATATCATTTATGAAGATATTAAAAAGTAAGGGTCCCAACACTGAACCTTGGGATACCCCACTTATAACCTTAGACCATTTAGAGTAAGAATCATTAACCACCACTCTCTAAACTCTGCCTTTTAGCCAGTTTTCTATCCATTCACAAACTGACCTTTCTAATCCTGTAGACTTTACCTTACACATTAGCCGTGTGTGGGGAACTGTCTAAAACGCTTTTGCAAAATCCAAGTATACTACATCCACAGCCACCCCTCTGTCCAAGGTTTTACTTACCTCCTCGTTAAAAGAAATCAGGTTTGTTTGACAACTTCTGTCTTTAACCTTCCTAGCGGTATTCCCGAGCGTGGCTCGGGGCTACATTTCAGAGCCAATAGCGGTAACCCCGAGCCACACTCGGGATACCGCCAGAAGCATTTCTGGATCCTGTAAGAGAGGTTACTTACCTTGTCACCGGGATCCAGCGATGTGTCCCGGCGGTGTCTTGCGGCGGATCTTCCTCCCGATCGTCTCAGTGCCCCGGCTTCCGTCTCCTGCGACGTGACGTTCGCAGGGAGGTGGAACCGGCGGCAAATTCAAATGTAAAAACAGACCAAACACACTGATACAGTTCAAAATAAAAAAAAAAATCATATTAGTTTGCCCCCCAGTGCCCTTTCCTGCAGTTTTACTGTACTTTTTATGTATATATATATATATATATATATATATATATATACGTATATATATATATATATATATATATATACGTATATATATATATATATATATATATATATATATATATAAATATATATATATGTATATATATATATATATATATATATATACATATACGTATATATATATACGTAATTCTTGTGAATGAGCAGCCCAAACCAACTGTATACATTTATTATATATATACATATATATATATTTTATATATATATATATATATATATATATATATATATATAATGTATACATATATATACTGTATATATATATATATATATATATATATATATATATATATATATATATATATATATATATATATATATATAATACATGTATACAGTTGGTTTGGGCTGCTCATTCACAAGAATTACATGCAAAATAATGGTACCGCTTTCAGCACCTAAAACCCAAAAGAATCATACCGCCAGGGAGGTTAATGAATCCATGCTGTCTGTTGCTTAAAATATTTTTTTTCCAGCAAGAACTAATCTATGTGGTCTTTTATTAAACTCTCCAGTATCTTTCCGACTATAGAAGTTAAACCAAAAGGTCTATAGTTACTTGATAAAGACTTTGATCCCGTTTTAAATATAGGCACCACATTGGCCCTACGCAAATCCAGTGGTACTATTCCAGTCCTTAACGGGTCCCTAAAAATTAGAAACAACCGCTTTGAAATGACAGAGCTCAATTCCTTTAGGATCCATGGGTTTATGCATCTGATCCAGGTGCTTTATACACCTTTATTTTGTCTAAATATTTCTGGACCATGTCACTTTTGAGCCATTGTGGATCATTTGGGGCTGTGTCAATATAATCCCAATTATGGACTTAAGCTCCACCATGCTCCTTTGTGTACAAAGAGCAAATGACTCCTGCGCTTAAGGGGTGGCCTTGCGGCTGGTATCCGGAAAATGCGATTCAGGTCAAATTGTAGTAAATTCAGGCTGTGCTGCCACTCTCAACGGGTCGTGGTAACCCAAAGAAGATACTGGAAAAGAGAAATGGACAGAGGGCGCACCAGCCTAGCGCATTATCTTTAAAACAATTTATTGTAATAGACATGTATACACATTATACTCACAAAACGATTATGAAACACGGGCAATAAGCAATGAGGGACCACCAGGGGTCTCCACTGGGCATCCTCAGCTGCCGCAGGCCGTGGAAGGATGTAGACCTCCAAAAAAACGTTTACACGTTTCGGGGTGTTCCCTCTTCAGCTGAGCTCTGATGAAGGGGGAACACCCCGAAACGCGTAAGCGGTTTTTTGGAGGTCTACATCCTTCCACGGCCTGCGGCAGCTGAGGATGCCCAGTGGAGACCCCTGGTGGTCCCTCATTGCTTATTGCCTGTGTTCCATAATCGTTTTGTGAGTATAATGTGTATACATGTCTATTACAATAAATGGTTTTAAAGATAATGCGCTAGGCTGGTGCGCCCTCTGTCCATTTCTCTTTTCCAGTATGCTCCTTTGTGTACACAGAGCTGAAGTAAATATTTAATAAATTTGTCTTCTCTTTGTTCCCAACATACTGTACAGACACACCTGTATGTCCCCCGCTGGATTCAAGATCAAAAACTGAGTGATCACATGACCACTGATCAATTCTTGATCTTCTCTCAGCAGAGAGCAGTGACTGTCAGTTACCACTGTCCGCTCTGTCTCTCTAGTGCTCACTTGAGCACCGGGCTGGGGAGGGGATGGGAACAGTTGACTCGGGCTCTCAGCAGCATGCTGAGAGGCTGAGCCAGATGCCAGTCTGGCATCTGGGTGGATCCAACCTTAAGGTCAAGATCCTTCCAGAGTTCAGGCCTGGCTCTGTGACCATAAATTCGGGATCCTTCTAGAGCCTGGGATCAGCTCTGTGACATCAGGCTACAGTGGGCTTTAGCTTGCTGTTGACTATATCTTGTTTACAGGAGTGCAAAAATAAGTGCACTCCTGTGACCCAGAAGAGAAGTATGGCCAAATAAGCTTTAGCCATTCTTCTTTTCATAAGCTGTGTTCACTTCAATCAACCAATTGTTCTAGCAAACATTATGTTTATTTATTGTATTCCCCTAGCATGGGATTGGATATATTTGAAGTGAACATACTGTAGGTTTACATTTACATGGTAGGTTTACATTACAATTATTCACTTTGGAAAGTGAATATACTCTTTTGCAAGTGAGTGTTCACTTTGCTACCTAAACAATCTATCTTCTTTAGTAAACCAATACCATTGGATAGTCTTTGTAGATTTAGACTGTAAATACTAAAATGTATATGATGGTAAGCCCTGAATACCAAGAAAAGTGAATGCTGTCTTCATGGTTGCTGTCCTCAGTTTTCCACCCACTAGAAAAACACAAGTGAAATATAATTGTTTTGCCCAGGCAGCAAGAACATTTTCTATGATACCATTCCCATTGGTTTTCCATTACTTTTGATGTCATTTTTACAGATGTTAAATGTTTTATTAAATATATTCTGGCTAGTAAAGCTCACCTTTAACAGTAGATATATCTTTACCTTCGCTAGGCCTAACCCTGTAGTGTAAGACATCAAAAGGAAACCACAAGTATTAAACAAAAAATGGTTTACAGTTTAATTTTAGAAACAAGTTAATTAACAATCATATGCTTTAGTGATTTTTAATTTTGCAGTTTGAAACATGACTTTTGTTTGCTGTGTTATTAAAACTTAATCCAATAAATGACAGCATGCTCAGATTGAAGTAATAAATCATTTCTCTATGTGCTTATTTTTGTTTGGGACTTTAAAATTACTTATGATCTCACCTGTTAATGAATAAATATAACCTGTTTCCTAAATGTGAATGACATAGACTGTGAACAGGAATGTAAAGTATGATGCAGGCTTTCTTGAAAATCAAGGATTTAAAATGTATTTTCTCTGTGAATTTTCTTACTTACTTAATCTATAATTTAGTGTGCATTCATTGCACTTTACCTGTAACCTGAAAAGTTAAAGGACAACTGCAGTTTTGGTAAAATGTTTGAGGTGATTGTACTGTTTATGATACTTTTTTTATTTTTATTTGCACTAACATCCACATTTTCAGGATAAGCTTTTGGGGTGTGTCCACTTCTTCAAGGCCTAAGCCTAATAATTTATCAGTACTACAAGTTATAGCAGAATGTTAAGTAGGAAAATCGCTGAGAAATAAAAAATGCAAAGAGAAGAAAAAAACAAAAAACAAAACACAAACATTTCCTTTCTATTTACTTTTCTTTTCTCGGAGATTGCCCTACTTAAAAGACAAGTATGGGAATACTTACCTAGGTAGAATTAGCATCAGTCCAATGCTGCATCTGTCCCCGCCAGCTCTAACACTGAAAACCGAGCGACCAAACACCTCCGATTGATCGGTTCTCACAACTTCCTGAGCTGAGAGCTGGTGACTGTCAGTCAGCAGCTCTCTGTTCTGCTCCCTCCTCACTCACAGGAGTTCTAGGCTGTGGAGGTGCCATGGACAGGCTCTGTGACATCAGCCGACAGCACTCCTGGGATTGACAGGAGAAGTACAGACAAACAAGCTTTGGCTGTACTTCTCCATTAACATTATGCTAAAACTTTGTGCATTAGTACTGCTTGGACCTTGAAGAAGTGGACACAACCCAAAAGCATGTCCTGAAAATTTGGATGTTAGTGTAAATGAAAAGTAGACGGTACTCAATTGTTTTTGTAAAATGTTCACAAATCCACCTCAACAAGCCAAATATCCTCCTCATCATTATGTCCTACCGTGTGAAGAAGGGGTGGACCAATATCATAAATAAATGGTCAGGAAAGTGCATTGACGCAGGGAATTAACTTTTAAGCTTAACTTTCTGGCAAACTATGCTGTCACTAGTAGCTCCCCAGTTAAGTAAATGTAAAGCTCCAGCAAGTGTGTCGGTCTGTTCGGCTGGTGAGGCTGGGGAATATAAATTCTTTCAGGGCTGAAAAAGGTGCCATAGAGATGTGGAAGCTAGTGTGATATCATTATTGCTCAACAGGCAGTCACACCCGGTGGAGCTTTGCGTTCACATTACCGGTTGAAAAAGTTTAATAAAAACATATTTACATTGAGATTTATTTGAAACTGTATGCAGAAAATACAAGAAACGTGGGGGTGTGACTATGGGATGTGAAGGTGATTGTATCGCCTTTCCTTCCACTTTAATTTCAGTGTGGCTTGGCTCGAGGAAATTTCTAAGGGCAATAAATCTACACCGCTCAAAATTCCTGGTGATCCTACTAGAAAACTTTTGCCCTTGTAGCTTCTAGTGGACTAAACTGAAATCTCAAAAAATGTTACCAGCTTTCTCAGCTACTCTCTGTAAACTAGAAAGCAATGCCTTCTATGTAAGGTAAATGAGGAAAGCCGAAGATGTTTTTAGTCCAAATCAGTAGCGCGGCCTAAGGTTCAAAACGTTATCTCTATAAAACCAATGCAGATTATTGTTGTCACCCTATGGCAGGAAGTGTGTCACAAACAGAATCACCAGCTGAAAGCTAAAAAAAAAAAGCCACCACATCTAAAGTAAGCTATATTATGCAAAGAATATCCTTAAAGTAGAACTATAGGCAAAACTTTTTTTTTTTTTTGGATTGAGTAAGGGAGGGTTATAACCCCTGCCAGAAGTTTTTCTGCCAACTGTGTCACAATACAGAGGTTTCTCTTCACATCCGGTTCCATAGCCAAACTTGAAGTGAGAGGAAATCTCTGCAAATTAAGGAAATTCCTTGGGGCCCCCCAGGTCACCAGAATAAGTGCCCTATTGAAAGATTTACCCTCTATTACTTACTGGGGATAATCCAAAATTTGGGATCTTTCATTTACGTTCACTTTTAATGATAATGGTACACAGGACAAATAGAGAGGGCTACAGTTATACCACTTGATACACCCTTCATATTTTTAATTGGACAAGAAAGGATAGGCAGCACACTGATGGTATAAGTACCTGAAATAATAATAATAAATAATAATAATAACCCCCCCTGCTAAGTTTGTTCACTCACATGTGCACTGCTACTAGTGTCTGATTGACACTAGTCTGACCTTGACCCTGGCCAAACCAGTGGCCCTTCCTCTACCATTGTGGAAGGGATTACAGACAACATGGTTTCAGGTACTCACCTTAGTTTGTTTAGGAATATACACTGTAACTGCATTTTTGCTGTTTGTTGCTGTATGTCTATTCTGAGTGTAGCTTTAAACTGACTGACCCTTAAGATGCATTAATTCATTGTTCAGCATTACAAAAAACAGTGATTCAATAACAACTAATAAGAAGGAGATTAGCACAAACAGAGAAAACATGGGTAGGTTTATTTATTTCAAATTAAAATTGCAAAGTAAAACGTTTTCTAAACCCCAGCAACCGATCACCACTAACCTTCCATTGCTCTGACTGCTCCTAATTTCTATCAAATCAGATAGATGTGGTTTACAACACTGTGGCCATCCCTGATCGTATGTATAAATGCTACCTTTTTGAATAACCCCAAATTAGTATGTTATGCCTGTTTATTTTAATTTCTTCTTATTCTAGTTATTTTTTTCCTACAGCATTGTTTCCGTATATGGGTCTCATACATTCCTCACATTTAACATTTTCTTTGTGTGTTTTGCTGTCTCACTGCTATTTCCTTGTACAATACCCTCTACTTTCTTGTTCCATTTATCGCTTCATCAACAGCTTTAGATCTTTGCTTCCAAGCAGAACAGCCCATAACCTGCCTGTTATAAATGGCTTTTTACACTCTCTCTCCTTATTACTCTTCTCTTGCTCCACATTCCTGTTTCTTTCTGCCTTCCACCTAACTCTTCCTCACTCATTATTATCTGTTTGTGTTTGGTCTCATTATTTTAATATCAGTGTAGGAAATGAGAGCAGCAGCACTTCGAATGAGCTATTACATCTCTGTTTGGAAGTCAAATAAGGCGTGCCACCTATGCTTATTTTCCTTCCAGGTACGCCATGCCAAAAGCTTGTGCAGACAGCATGGCGTCGGAGCTGCCACTACAAAGTGGATGTTAATTACCTAAAACAATAATGGTAATAAGAAAGAAGGGAGAAAAAAATGTGAATCCTCAACTGCAAAGTTATTTTGCCCAAGGGGAGTTGTAGTTAACTGGCTAGAAAATTAATAAGATGCTTAAAAATGAAATGAAGATAAAAGTTACAAGACACTAGGCACGCTGGGAAATTTTGTGTATTAGATTTTGCTGTTTCTAATAACCTCATTAAATAATAACAAGGGGAAATATAATAGAGTACTCGAGGCTAAAAAGTCTTCGTTGTGACACTTTTTTTCTCACCACCGCAATATTAGTCAGTTCCTGCTCATAAACAAGGAACCATCATGCAATGTTTTGTGAGAAAAAATTCACAGCAGGTGTTACTTATTTGCATCTGCACCTTTTGCCAAAGTTGTAAAGTTAATTATAAATTTCAGTTTAACTAAATATGTATCTATAAAATTTATAAAATTCTATCAAGCCAATTCTGAATAAATGACATGAATTGAAACTCTGATAGAAAACATTTGTCAGCATTGAACTGTTCATGTATATGTTATATGACTTACATAATTATCGCTAGTTCTTGGCATGAAACTTATCACATGGAAGACATTAAAGCTGATCATAATCAATAAAACAAAGACCAAGCTATGAGCTTCTATTCAGTTCCAAATAAATTAAGTTCACACTTGCCATGTTGCATGTAATTCATCTGTTCAAGAATTCTAACATTAATATTAGCATATTTGAGGTAAAGAGATTTTTTTTTTTTTTTTTGATCCAAGAAAGTTAAAGCAGCTGTATTAAAAATTGAAATGCCATTATTATTGCATACTGACCAGAAGCTGAATTGTGATGCAAATATATAGCTCTTTCCTGTCTGCATATTTAAAGCTACAGCTTAAACTGCAAGTGACTAAATGAAGGCAATATACTCATAAAATAAAGTACTGTATACCAGTATAATCAAGTCTCAAATAAAATTATTATGTGGGGCACGAGCCCCAAAAAGTAAACAAAATAACTTCTTTATCTTCCATAACTGAGCCAAATCCTTATTCATTTATGTCTCACATGCTCCCCTACCAGACACTGCAGCTCACAGTGGGAGGGTTTCAGCAATAGGGGCAGTGCTGTCAGTAGGGAAAGCAGTCGACAGGACAAGTTTGGCCAGGTGCTGATTGAGAATCTACAGGCTTGTGAAATAGCAGTGACCTCTCACAATATTTTTTTCAAGCCAATTTAGTGCAAGTAGGCATAGCCTACACAAGAGTGGAAATTCTGTTCTAAATTCAGAAGCAGTGCAGAATTGTTGCCACATCACCATGGAAATCTGTTTGAAATAGACCTCACTAACAGGCATATGTATTTGTGGAAATGTTGAGGCACATTTTTGTTTGGGGGATGCCATAGTTTTATTTTAAAATTTTGGCCAGAAAATAAACGACATACTGTATATGATGCACCTTGCCTGTAGATCTATTATTTTTTTAATTCCTGTAATAGGGTGACAGCTCTGTTATCATGCTGTCAAATCTCATAGCAGCATTGTTATTCTGTGGAGAGGGTCGTTTTAGATGGACATGTAGTCTCAATGGACTATTAGTCAAAGATAAAACCCAATGATGGCTAACACGTTAAAGCTTCATGTACACTACAGCTCCTAGACTTTGGAGTTTGAGAGCTTTTGGCGATTTTTGCCAAAGCTCCTAAGCTCATCTTCATAAAAGCCTACGTGTCCATGTACACATAGGCTTTTACCAGAGTTTAGGAGCTGCTACAGTTAGGGGAGTGTCAACCTCCCTCAACCTCCCTCTCCTGAACATGGAAGAATCGCTTTCAGGATAGGAAAGTTTTGACCGCCATCCGCAGAATGCGGCAACATCGCAGTAAAATCAAGGCATGATTTTGATGCAACTTTGCAGCATTTTGCGTTTTCCTGTGGCTGGCAGTCAAAGTAGGCTATGTGTACATGAAGCCTTAAGCAGCAGTTATGGCAATATTTGTTTTTCTTTTTGAAAGAGTTTTCAGTCAAATTAATAAAATCTGACATAGATGACAATAGAATCTGTGAAGTAAGCTTTACAAGCTGTGCTATTTAATTCCCTTCAATCCCTATAACAGCCACTTTTTCTAGACAGTTTGGCCTGCTAAAGGAAGTGGAGAAATAACAGATCTTCTGACAGGATGAGAACTAAAAAACAGCAGCATATGTCATTTTACATTTTGCCCATAGTTACACTTTAGGGGTACATGCTGGAAAATTCGAACCATTAAGATAGCTGTCATAAAACCCTGGCTTCCTCCTCTGCTCCCCACCTGCCCCTCACCTCTTTACACCACAAACATTCGGAGAGAAAACACTCGACCCTTGCACACAATTCCTGCCACCCTTCACCTCCTGTATACAAGGTGCTAGGCTGTCAGATTCCCTCCTGCAGCTGGTGTATTGATCTCTACACACCAGCCACAGACTTCCTTCTCTGGCACCAGGGTCTAGCAGGCACAGTCTGCACTTCTTCCTGAGCTGTGCCCCACTGAAAGACAAAGTGCTCATCCCCAGCCATGTGCCTGATGCAATTTCGTGGGGAAGTGGGTGGAGCCTGTTGCCTTGGAAATCAGATGCTAAGCCTCAGATTGCCTGGGTCATGGGATATATCCCATGTGTTAAGCCTGCCAGAGACACCAACTGCCCCTCCGGTTTCCTGACCAGTAGTTTTGTTATCCTGGTATCAGGTGGAGGAGCAGAAAGAGTCTTACAGCTGAAATATCAGGAGCCCAAATGAAAGTGCGACAAGCAAACTCAGGAAACAACAAACATGTAAAAGATTCACGGTTAGGAGTAGTAAGTCGGTAGCCAGACCCCAGGGGAGTGAAGTCTAGAAGAGAGGTTGGGAGTGAGCCGAGTTGAACACAGGAAACCGTGCAATGCAAAAGGGGTGATCCAGAGAGAGGTCAAGAGTGAGCCGGGTTCAAAAACTAGAGTCGGTACAATCCAATGGGGTAATCCGAAGAGTGATCGGGGAAAGCTAAGGTCAACAACTAGACTAGAGCATAACAGCACACAAAACAGGAAGCAAAACCTTTCCTAAGGCGCCAGCAGGAAGTGGAAGGAGGGATTTATAGATCTACATGACATGACTACAGTCACCTGATCCCCCAGTGGCAGCAGGGAGACAACCTAGAACACACCCAAACACCAGATTTACTCCCGGCCAAGGTGTAGCACCATGTTCCTGGCCTGGAGAAACAGTCCCAGTTTTTCTTGCTGCCAGTCCTCTGCATATGCCTGCAAGGATTCCAGACTGAGGTCTGGCCTACAGGAGCTGTCTTTGCCTCCCATTAGCCAGCCACCTCTCTGCTTGTGCCCTCTTCTCTCCTCAGCCCCTTACTCATGTCCAGGGTGTCCAGTACTCTTCTCCCTCTCGCTCAGAACCCAATGGACACCTGCCCATGGACCTGCTTCCACAGACCCATCTAAAGCAGTCCTTTATCACCCAGATCACCTCACCAGCAACCTGGGGTCACCAGGTTTCTCCAACATGAGTCCCTGAATCCACCTCTCCCCTTGTGGTGCCTTTTTGCTCTAGGACAGTTTGCCCTTTCCTGTGCCATACTACTGCCTGGAGGATCATTCTCTTATGCTGTGCTTTTTTATAGCCCTGTGGACCGTGTTTTCTTTGCTATGCCATATCACCTTCCATAGGATTATTCCCTCTTGCTGTTCTTTATTATTTCCCAATGAATTGTTTCTCATTTGTTGTGCCTTATTTCCGCTCTGGACTGTTAACCCTTGCTGTGCCGTACTACAACCCTGAGGATAATCTCCCCTTGCTGCGCAATATTGCCATGCCATGGACTGTTACTCTGTGTTAACAGAAGGCCCGTCTATTCACGGAAACCTTACAGGACAACTACATGTCACAGTTGGTGGATTCTCCTACTAGAGAAAATGCAGTCCTGGATCTATTGATCACTAATGACCCTGACCTAATCTCGGAGGTAGGAGTCCAGGACAACCTGGGCTCTAGCGATCACAGGATGCTCACATTTAGTATAAATAACAATATAACAAGGCAAGTGGGGAACATAAGAACCCTAAATTTCAGAAGGGCAAACTTTCCAAAATTGTACTCATTGATGGAAAGGGTAAACTGGGACCAAACCCCCCTGGGATCACTGACCACAGAGGAAAAATGGGAATGCTTTAGGAACATATTAAGCAAATGCATCTTGCAGTGCATTCCTATGGGAAATAAATTTAGAAGAGACAAAGCCAAACCTGGCTGTCTAAACCGTAGCGTTTAAAAACTTATTAGGGGAAAAAAATTGGCCTTCAAGAAATATAAATCAGAGGGCACAGTATCGGCTTTCGAGCAATACAAGGAGGCAAATAAGAAAAGTAAACAAGAAATCAAGATGGTTAAAATCAACTTTGAGAGACAAATAGCGGAGGATAGTAAAAAAAACCCAAAGAAATTCTTTAAATATATCAACAGCAAAAAAACTAAGGCAGAGCATATTGCACACATAATTAAGGATGATGGGAGGATGGTTACAGAGGACACTGGAAAAGCAACCGCGCTGAATGCTTTTTTCTTGTCAGTCTTTACACAGGAAAAGGAGGGGTACACTGACCATGACTGTATGGTTAGTAGTAATACACAGGACTTTCCACTATGGCTAACAGAGGGTGAAATCAGGGAAAGGCTGGATAAACTTAACACAAACAAATCACCAGGCCCGGATGGCATACATCCAAGAGTACTCAAGGAACTCAGTAAGGTTATATCTAGACCACTGTTCTTTGCTGACAGTATTAGGACAGGAGATGTACCAGGGGATTGGAGGAAGGCTAACGTGATTCCGATATTCAAAAAGGGCCAGAGATATATCCTGGGAAATTATAGGCCTGTCAGTTTGACATCAATGATATGTAAACTTCTGGAGGGGATGATAAGGGACTATATCGTAGAGTATGCTAAAGAAAACAATATCGTCAGCAGTAATGAGCACGGGTTGACAAATGGGCGTTCTTGTCAAACCAATCTCTTAGCATTCTACGAGGAGGTGAGCTGTGAGCTAGATAGGGGCAGACCAGTGGATGTGGTGTACTTGGATTTCGCTAAGGCGTTTGATACAGTTCCCCACAAGCGCTTAATTTATAAAATAAGGTCTGCAGGTATCGACAGCAGGGTTTGCTCTTGGATACGGAACTGGCTAAAAGGCCGTGTCCAAAGGGTGGTAATAAACAGCGCATACTCAGACTGGTTCAGTCCTGGGACCAACCTTGTTCAATTTATTCATAAACAGCATTGAGGACGGGATCAGTAGTTCGTTATCAGTTTTTGCAGATGACACAAAATTGGCCAGGGCAATAACTGCCCAGCATGAAGCAGATATCCTACAGAATGACCTGGACAAAATAACGGAGTGGGCAACGACATGGCAAATGAGGTTTAACGTGGAGAAGTGTAAGGTTTTGCACTTGGGGACTAAAAACATAAAAACACAATACACGTTAGGAGGGGAACCCTTGGGGGAATCAAAAATGGAGAAAGATCTGGGAGTCTTGGTTGATGATAGATTAGGCAACAGCATGCAATGTCAAGCGGCAGCTGCCAAAGCCAGCAGATTATTAGCATGCATAAAGAAAGGGATGTATTCCAGAGATAAGACTATAATCCTTCCACTTTATAAAACTCTGGTCCGACCGCATCTGGAGTATTCTGTCCAGTTCTGGTCACCAGTCCTCAGGAGGGATGTGTTGGAGCTGGAGAGAGTCCAGAGAAGGGCAACTAAACTGATTAGGGGGTTGGAGGACCTTAACTATGAAGAGCAGCTGCAATCGCTCGATTTATTCTCCCTGGAGAAGAGACGTCTGAGGGGGGACATGATAACAATTGATAAATATCTTAATGGGGATCTCAGCTTAGAAAAAAAGCTGTTCATTCGAAGGAATTGCATGAGGACTCAAGGACATACAATGCGATTAGAAGAGAAGCGTTTTAACCTCAGGCAACGAGGAGGGTTCTTTACTGTTAGGGCTACAAGATTGTGGAATTGTCTACCACAAGAGGTGGTTTCTGTGGGTAGTATGGTGGCTTTCAAAAGACTCTTAGACTTACATCTCAAGGATCAGGACATAAAGGGCTATGTGAGATGATTACAGCAACACACACCTACACAGGTTGAACTTAATGGACTATTGTCTTTATTCAACCTCACCTACTATGTAACTATGCAACTATGTAACCCAAAAGTGTAAATATCTATAAGTGCAATAAATGTACAATATCAAAAATAAATCTGTGATAAAGCTGCAAACACTAAATTGTGATCCCACTACACAAAAAAGCAAACAAATCCAAGGTAAATGTGTTGCGCTAAATCATAAATAAATACATGTGATAATATGGTTCAACAACAAAAACAAAATGTGAAAAAAGTCCATAAAATCCAAACAAGTGACAATAGTGCTAGATAAGCCCCTTAGGGTAAGTATTATAAAGTCCACGTGTGAATATGAATATGAGGACAGAAAACCAACACAATCTAGTGCTCTCTGTCTATAAATCAATCAGCAAATGTTTATTTGAAAAAAGGGGTACTCACAATAGACTCAATGGAGTCAGGCAAGGCAAACAAACAAGTCTCCAAGTGAGAGAGGAAAGGGAGTGATGTCCTTATATTCATCCGGTTTTATAGATTTATTATAAAATAAGGTCTGCAGGCATCGACCGCAAGGTTTGCTCTTGGATACGGAACTGGCTAAAAGGGCGTGTCCAAAGGGTGGTAATAAATAGCGCATACTCAGACTGGTCTGAGGTGGTAAGTGGGGTCCCCCAAGGCTCAGTCCTGGGACCAACCCTGTTCAATTTATTCAAAAACAGCATTGAGGACGGGATCAGTAGTTCAATATCAGTTTTTGCAGATGACACAAAATTGGGCAGGGCAATAACTGCACGGCATGAAGCAGATATCCTACAGAATGACCTGGACAAAATAACAGAGTGGGCAACGACATGGTAAATGAGGTTTAATGTGGAGAAGTGTAAGGTTTTGCACTTGGGGACTAAAAACATAAAAGAACAATAAACTTTAGGGGGAGAACCTTTGGGGGAATCAAAAATGGAGAAAGATCTGGGAGTCTTGGTAGAGGATATTGTGGGGGTCAGGGGGTGTTGTTGTGGGGCGCTACCACCTTGTACAGCAAATCAAAATGATGTATGTGGTCGCAAGAGAAAGTGCACAGTGCTTACTTGATAGCAAAAATGTGCAAATTATAATATTATATAAAGTGCTTCGTGCTCAAAAGAATATTGGAATGTGCAATTGGTGCAAAAACAGAAAGATGGTACTCTCAACAACCCGCTACAAGGTGGTAGCGCCCCACACCAACACCCCCTGACCCCCACAATATATTTTACCCTTGCGGTAAGTTGGAGGCAGCATAACCATCTGGTCCCCCCGGTTTTAATAACATTTTAATAACATTTTTAACTGGTTCAGTATTTGTGTTTCTATCCATAGTGCACCCCAATCCTTGCTTTTACTTGGTAGAGGATAGACTAAGCAATAGCATGCAATGTCAAGAGGCAGCTGCCAAAGCCGGCAGAATATTAGCATGCATAAAGAAAGGGGATTCCAGAGATAAAACTATAATCCTACCACTTTATAAAACTCTGGTCCGACTGCATCTGGTGTATTCTGTCCAGTTCTGGTCGCCAGTCCTCAGGAGGGTTGTGTTGGAGCTGGAGAGAGTCCAGAGAAGGGCAACTAAACTAATTAGGGGATTGGAGGACCTTAATTATGAAGAGCATCTGCAATCGTTTGATTTATTCTCCCTGGAGAAGAGACGCCTGGGAGGGGACATGATAGCAATTTATAAATACCTCAATGGTGATCTCAGCATAGAAAAAAAGCTATTCAGTCGAAAGAATTTCCATGAGGACTCAAGGGCATACAATGCGATTAGAGAAGAAGCGTTTTAACCTCAGGCAACGCAGGAGGTTCTTTACTGTGAGGGCTACAGGATTGTGGAATTCTCTACCACAAGAGGTGGTTTCTGTGGGAAGTATGGTTGCTTTCAAAAGATTCTTGGACATACCTCTATATGATCAGACTATTCAGGGGTATGAGAGATGATTACAGCCACACACACCTACACAGGTTGAACTGGATGGACTATTGTCTTTATTCAACCTCAACTACTATGTAACTATGTAACTATGTATAAGAGGAAGCTGTGCAGAAGGAGCTTTTACATGTGGTCAATCAAGGTAACAGCCATTATAGAGTAATAAGCATCCTACAGTATTAAAAATAATTTGGAAATGTTTTTCTGAAGCAGACCTCTAGCAATGCCCCCCCCCCCAACCTCACGCTAAAATACAGCCCTCCTAGAAAACTTCTCACCCCTCACTTATAACTGCTCTGACCCCTGCACCTTCACAGCCTTCTGATACCTCTCACCCCTGCTCCAACTCAACCCTCTCTGCTTCTCTGACTACGGCTCCAATGTAGCCTTCTAGACACCTATCCCTTGTGCTCTGACCTTCGACACAGATTTCTACTATGCTTCAACACAGCCCACCAGGAATCTTTCACCCCTACTCTGACACAACTTACAACACCACTCACCAGTGCTCAGGCACAGCCTCTCAGAGGCAACTCCCAACCCAACTCCAACCTTAGCACTGCCTTGACACAGCCCTCTGGTACTTTTCGCCCCTTCTCTGACACAGTGTTGCTCCCACCTCTTATCCCCATACTGACCCTACCCTCACCCTGAAACAAACCTACAAACACCTCTCACTGCTTCTCAAATCTCTAACATAGCCCCCCTTACCTCTTGGCTTCACTCTGATAAGCAGTATTAGAAAAAAAAAATAGTTTTAGTCCTGCAGATTTAATGGAGTTTAGAGCAATTTTAAGCTATTTGTGATGATTCAGAGTTGGGCCATGTACAATTATGCTATCAAGAAAGCACTGTATAACACATAGAATACTGAAGATTGAAAACGTCCATCTTTGAAAACAACTGAATGGTTACTGGATGGTAATCCATAGGATACACACTTAAAATAGATATTAATTGAAATAAAGTCCTTCCTTATCTAGCATAACCTTATTATCTGGTCTTTGAAGGTCCAGCATCAAAAATATATTAGCTCTTCTACAGTCTGAAAATGCTTCCTCAATATGTGCAAAGGGGTAACTAAAAATAACAATAGCTTTATTTAGTTCATGGAGATCCACACAGCATCTAGTACCTCCTATTTTCTTCATTGTCACCAAAATAGGAGATACCCATTTAAATGCATCAT
The DNA here is from genome assembly GCF_965119305.1 of Pelophylax lessonae. Taxonomy (NCBI): domain Eukaryota; kingdom Metazoa; phylum Chordata; class Amphibia; order Anura; family Ranidae; genus Pelophylax; species Pelophylax lessonae. The sequence continues at coordinate 338,596,131 of NC_138771.1, read as the reverse complement.
TTTTTTTCAGGTCACATCTTGTAATAATTTCTTAAGTTTTTGGGAAACAACTTATCTTACAAGGAAGGATAAGTGCCTTAAATTCTGACACACTGATTGCACTTTAATGTTTTCTACAAAGTTCTTTGCACAGCCCAGTGAGGTGTTGCTGAGTGAAAAGACTTTGGACAGTGGCAACTGGTGCTGTTGTAATATGACCATCCACTAATTGATGACCATTCACTCTGCATAGTTGTGCCTTTTTTTAAAAGTAGAATTACTTTTTTTACAATTACTGGCAGGCAACCAAGCACAGGAAAAGGACTCTAAAAGACATAGCCACTTTAAGAGTAGGTGCAGGAAGTGGTTAATTTTTAAAGTTCTTTTAGTAGATTTACCCAACAGATTCTGTATCAAGCATCAGGATAATAGAGTAGCCCTTGTTAGAAGAAGCAGTATTGATAGTTATAGTGCACAACGTTTATCTGGAATGTAAGCATCATATTTATCTACACCTATGAACTAAAAACTCTGAAGAAGTAACTTCATGAATCTGTTCATCAGTAGAAGTATGACAGATTTTTTAAATATTGTTTTTCCTGCCTTTATTGCACCATGTGTGTTTGCAGCACAGTTTGCAACATGCTGTGTTTAGCCATGATTGAAGCAGGACTTGTTCTGTGCATGTGCAGATCTGCATTGTAGTTTGGATGAATATCTTAGTGTACATTTGCATTCGGCATGGGCACCAGTCATATAAGTGGCAAATGCCATTAGTCCCCTGACTAAGGTCTTTTGAATTAGCCACAGAAGTTTCAATTTGGTGTGAAATTGTAATAATGCTTGCTAGAATTTTATTATGGGCCAAGAGCAGCCTTACTCTAATATGGACTGTGTGTGTTTTTTATACTAGTTGATATCTTGTAAATGTTATTTGTTAGTGCATCAAACAAACAGATAACATCATACGCACTCAAAGCCCTCATAAATTATATTGTGAATTCACCATTATGATAACTAGGTTATCAGAATTAAATTTTTTGCAACCACATATACTCTAAAAACAAGAAGAAGTTCTCTAATTTAAGAGCATTGATAATACACTGTCCTTCTGGCACAGTCAATGACTAAGTAAAGCAAGCTTTGTTGCTGTAAGTCCTCCTGATGATTAGGCAGGCAGAGTAGTGATAGAGCGTTTCATCAATAAATTCAGGCCTCCATTAGTATACCATAACAAAAATAGAAACTGGAACAAACCTTTACAGATTTTAGAAAGTAACACAAGAAATTCCCCGCCCTACAAAGCCTTCCTAGATTGCCGTAAAATGACTATTTAAAAGAATGGATCTTTAAATTGAAAAAAACAACAGTGGCTGCTACTTTATTTAGCTTAAGGAAAATGAGATAACATAAGAATGGATCTTTAAATTGAAAAAAACAACAGTGGCTGCTACTTTATTTAGCTTAAGGAAAATGAGATAACATAAAATGGAATATACATACACATAAGCAGCGCTCTTAAATATCATATTTATAAAATATTCTCACGTTGAATAAAAAATCTCTCTGCATATATATATTGTGGGGATTTGCTCTGGTAGGTAGGATCTGCGGATGCAGTATAGAGGCAAAACAGATGGTTCTTCAAAGTAAATCAGGAGTGTTTTATTTACACTTCAGGAACACAAAAGTAACAGTCTTTCTTGGTGTTAACTCACACCCAACAAAAAGGAAAACTGACAGTCTTAAAGGCAGGTTTCAAGCACAGCAACAAGTCCATTCACCTGTGTCTCTTTGGTGCTGTTCACACACAGCAATGGGTCAGTTCATCTGCTTGTAAGCTTTTTTCCTCAACACTCACTTCCACAGCCTTCTGGTGCCTGGAGACAAATCTCAAACACCTGTTAGGCTGTCTGCCTTATAAACCCCAGGCAAGACCTGGCCTGGAGCGTGGGGAGCAGCCACCCACCCATACCTTAACTGCTCCCAATAAGAGCCGGCCCGGATTCGGCTTTGCAGCCACACTAAAATAGAAAAATGTCAAACAGCACTAGCTGCTGCTGACACAGAATTACCGGCTCTTATCTCACCGAGGCCAGGAACCTCGGTGACACGTATCTTCCGTCGACCACAGATCCATGTGCCCTGCCACATACCTCCCCCCTTTGTTCAACCCTCAGGGGGTGAACACATGTCATACAGTGTGCGCGAGACAGGGCATCCGCATTTCCCTGTAGGCGGCCTGCCCTGTGTTCCACTGAGAACTTGAAGTTCTGAAGGGACAGGAACCATCTGGTGACCCGAGCATTTCTCTCCTTGGCCTGGCTCATCCATTGGAGAGGGGAATGATCGGTCACCAGACGAAATTTCCTCCCCAACAGATAATAGCGAAGAGACTCGAGTGCCCATTTGATAGCCAGGCACTCTCTCTCCACTATACTGTATCGGGTCTCTGCTGGGGTGAGCTTCCGGCTGAGGTACACGACAGGATGCTCCTCCCCATTGACCTCCTGTGATAGTACAGCCCCTAGACCTACTTCTGAGGCATCGGTCTGTACTATAAATCCCTTCTTGAAGTCTGGGGTGACCAAGACTGGGGACCCACATAGTGCCGACTTCAAAGCGGAAAAGGCCTCTTCCGCCTTATCATTCCAGTGAACCATGACGGACTTTCGTCCTTTAAGTAGCCCTGTCAGTGGAGCAGCTAAGGTGGCAAAATGGGGAATGAACCTCATATAATATCCCAGCATTCCCAGGAATGATCTGACCTGCTTAGTGGTGACTGGTCGGGGCCAACTACGTATGGCTTCTATTTTGTTTATTTGGGGTTTGATGACTCCTCGCCCAACCACATACCCCAGGTATTTAGTCTCTTCTAATCCTATTGAACACTTTTTTGGATTAGCGGTCAGCCCGGCCTTCCTAAGGGCATCCACTACCGCCTGCACTTTGGGCAGATGACTTTCCCAATCCCGGCTGTGGATGACGACATCGTCCAGGTAAGCCGAGGCGTACTGACGATGAGGTCGCAACACTATGTCCATTAGTCTTTGGAAGGTGGCAGGGGCGCCATGCAGGCCAAAGGGTAACACCTTATAATGATATAGGCCCTGAGGAGTAACAAAAGCCGTTTTTTCCTTGGCAGACTCCGTTAAGGGTACTTGCCAGTACCCTTTGGTGAGGTCTAGCACTGAAAAATATCGGGCTTGGCCTAATTTCTCAATCAGCTCGTCTACTCGGGGCATAGGGTACGCGTCAAACTTGGAGACCTCGTTTAGCTTACGAAAATCGTTGCAGAACCGCAACGTCCCGTCTGGTTTGGGTACTAAGACTATAGGACTGGCCCACTCACTTTTAGACTCTTCAATAACATCGAGTTTTAACATGAGTTGTACTTCTTCCTCAATAGCATGTCGCCGAGCCTCGGGTACCCGATATGGCTTTACCCGGACCTTGACCCGGGGCTCAGTGACGATATCATGTAGGATTAGAGACGTACGTCCAGGGAGGTCAGAGAACACATCTGTGTTCCGACTAATGAACTCCCTGACTTCCTGGACCTGTTTGGAGGACAGGCTATCTGCAGCTTTTACCGAGGTTACTGCTTCACAGGCTTCAAGAGGAGGGGCTGGACCCTTTTCACCTAGAAACCCTGGCTGGGGCCTGTCGTTCTCGGACAAGTCCCTATCTTTCCACGGCTTTAGTAAATTTACGTGGTACACCTGCTCCGGCTTCCGCCGCCCTGGCTGGTGTACTTTGTAATTTACTTCTCCTATCTTTTCGAGCACCTCATAGGGACCTTGCCACCTAGCTAGGAACTTGCTATCTACTGTTGGTACTAGTACCACTACCCGATCACCCGGGTTAAAGTTCCGGACCCTAGCCTGTCGATTGTAGATCCTACTCTGGGCTCGTTGGGCTGCCTCCATGTGTTCCCGGACCAAGGGCATCACCTTTTCCATCCGTTCCTGCATCTGGGTGACATAGTCAACAACACTTTTGTAGGGGGTGGGTTGTTGTTCCCAGGCCTCTTTGGCTATATCCAACAACCCGCGAGGATGCCTACCATATAACAGTTCGAAGGGCGAGAACCCCGTGGAAGCCTGAGGTACTTCTCGCACTGCAAACATCAGATAGGGTAGAAGCAGGTCCCAGTCCTTACCATCCCTGGAAACTACTCTTTTTAACATGTTTTTTAATGTTTGGTTAAATCTCTCGACCAGGCCATCCGTCTGGGGATGGTAGACGGATGTACGTAATTGTTTTATGTGGAGCAGCTTACAGAGTTCTCTCATAACCTTGGACATAAACGGTGTCCCTTGGTCAGTCAGGAGCTCTTTAGGCAGTCCCACCCGGGAAAACATTTCCATTAACTCCTTAGCTATAAGTTTGGCGGATGTATGTCGCAGGGGTATCGCCTCCGGGTAGCGAGTGGCATAGTCAAGGATGACTAGAATATGTTGGTGACCCCTGGCAGATTTTGGAACAGGGCCGATTAGATCCATAGCTATTCGTTCAAATGGGACCTCAATTATCGGGAGAGGTATCAGGGGACTACGGAAATGGGGCTGGGGGCTAGTTATCTGACAGACCGGGCATGACTTACAATACTCTTCTACTTCTCTGAACACACCGGGCCAATAAAACCTCTGTAGTATGCGGTCCTGTGTTTTCTGCCACCCCAAGTGTCCCCCAAGAACATGTTGGTGGGCAAGCTCCATAACAAGCTTGCGGTACGCTGTGGGCACCACCAACTGTTCAACCAGTTCACCCCGGATTTGATTCACTCGATATAACATTTCCTGTTGAACAATAAAACGTGGAAACATCAATTCAGCCCCAGGGTTTTTTGGTTTACCATTAATGATTACAACATTTTCCCAGGCCCTGCTTAGGGACGTATCCCGGTGTTGTGCGGTCCCAAAATTTTCCCCGGAGACATTGAGGTCTGCCAACTCAGGGCCGGATGGCAAGTCCTCCACGTCTCCCACCATTACATTTAGTGGGGTGGTGTCCCCCTCTATCACAGAAGCTGTGGTCACCCCTACCGAGGGCCCTTCGGACTCAGGCTCCCAGGGCTCTGGCCTCACACTGGAACCAGGCCATTCTGCTAGGGTTGTCCCTGTCTCAGGCTTGTCAGACCCTTTAACTGTAGGCCACAGTGCCGGAAAACCTGGAAAGTCCCTTCCGATTATTAGTTCATGTGGCAACTTGGTAGCGACAGCCACCTCATGGGTCCATTTGCCGGCCGCTGTAGACAAAGTTACCAGCGCTGTGGGATAGTCCTTTAAGTCTCCATGAATACATACGACCCCGACTCTGCGGCCGGTATATTCAGCAGACCGTATTAACGCCGTTCTCACCAGGGACACCAGACTTCCTGAGTCCAGCAGAGCCACCGCCAAAGTGTCTCCCACTTCCACCTGACACAGATGGTTACTGTCTATCACCTCACCAGTGCCTGTGGCGCATAGCTTTCGTGCATACAACGAGTGGCGGTGTCCATAGTTAGTCTCCATAGGCTCGTCCTGTTGGGGACACTCAGCCCTCACGTGACCTGGCTCCTGACACCGCCAGCAGACTATTGGGGCCGGGCGTACAGGGAGTACGTCTTGAGTGTGTCTCATTGCCACCAAGCGTTGGGTCTGTGGCGGAGATTTCCGGGGTTTGACTGGCCCCCTCCCCCCTGTACATCCCTGCAAGTTCTTGGTGGCCTCATAGCGCTCCACCAGGTCAACCATATCCAGAGCATTGTCAGGAGAAGCCTGGCCAATCCAGTGCTGGAGGGGATAAGGCAAGGCCCTCCAAAACATGTCAGCCAATAAGCGGTCCAGCATATCAGTGGGCTCTAACAGATCAGGCTGCAGCCATTTTTGCAGTCTGTGCAGTAAATCGTAATATTGTGGCCTGGCCGGTTCAGCCGCTTTGTAGCCCCACTGATGCACTCGCTGAGCGCGGACTAAGACATTTACGCCCAGTCTCGCCAGGATCTCACCTTTTACGGTCGGATAGTCGGCAGCTTGGTCATCTGTCAAATCGAAAAACACCTGCTGGGGTCCGGATGCCAGGAACGGAGCGACCACCTCAGCCCACTGGTCACGGGGTAGCTTCTCCCGGACCGCCACTTTTTCAAATATGGCGAGGTACGTCTCGACGTCATCCGTGGGAGCCATCTTGGGTATCGCTGCACGGACCGCTTTCCGGGCATCATGCACTCCCCGAGACACCCCAGACTTTTCCAACGCCAACACATGTTGTAGCAGCCGTTGATTAGTCTCCTGCTGTGCACGCATAGCCTCCTCATGTCTTTTCTGCTGTTGCAGGTTAGTCTCCCGCTGTAGCTCTATGGCCTGCTGTTGTCCTAAACTGGCCTGGGTAAGCTGCCTTATCAATTCCTCCATCTTTTCCTGTGGCTGCAGCTTAGCAGGCTTAATATACGACATGTACAGTCACATTCAGCAGAACAAAAATATTTTGGCGTTTTACGCCAGCCTCACTGCGCATGCCCGCATCCTCCACCAAATGTGGGGATTTGCTCTGGTAGGTAGGATCTGCGGATGCAGTATAGAGGCAAAACAGATGGTTCTTCAAAGTAAATCAGGAGTGTTTTATTTACACTTCAGGAACACAAAAGTAACAGTCTTTCTTGGTGTTAACTCACACCCAACAAAAAGGAAAACTGACAGTCTTAAAGGCAGGTTTCAAGCACAGCAACAAGTCCATTCACCTGTGTCTCTTTGGTGCTGTTCACACACAGCAATGGGTCAGTTCATCTGCTTGTAAGCTTTTTTCCTCAACACTCACTTCCACAGCCTTCTGGTGCCTGGAGACAAATCTCAAACACCTGTTAGGCTGTCTGCCTTATAAACCCCAGGCAAGACCTGGCCTGGAGCGTGGGGAGCAGCCACCCACCCATACCTTAACTGCTCCCAATAAGAGCCGGCCCGGATTCGGCTTTGCAGCCACACTAAAATAGAAAAATGTCAAACAGCACTAGCTGCTGCTGACACAGAATTACCGGCTCTTATCTCACCGAGGCCAGGAACCTCGGTGACACGTATCTTCCGTCGACCACAGATCCATGTGCCCTGCCACAATATATATATATATATATATATATATATATATATATATATATATATATATGGCGTGTTACGAGAAAGGTCAGTTGTGTTGATACATAAAAAGTCTTTCCAGTAACTAGTGAGCAGAATTCCACCACATGTGATAAATCCAGAAGGTTACTGGATGAGAAAGGTGTCCCTAGACTCAAACCAGCCATGATCCTCTCCAAAAGAACACAAACACACCACATGTGTGTGTCCCACTCCCTCTGAATTCAACACTCACCGTCACTTATAACAAACAGAGCATCCTCATATAAGGTGTCTCCCCTCGATCAGTCCTCAGTTAGGCAATGACAGCTCACACGGTACTCCGGTCAAAATAAAGCACAATACCATAGTGTACCACTATATAACATTTATTCATCTGATTCACCCCCCATAAAATCACACTCACATTGGTCAAATAAAAAAAAAGCATAACAATGTCACATATCCATCAGATTGCCCTTGGATGGATCAATGGCTCACCCATACCATTCCATATCTAACACTCCCGGGTGGGCTCCACTCTCTGCCCTACCTCCGAGAGGCATGCTGACATCACTGATCGCTGTGTGGTATTTTTGTACCAAAAATAATTGTATGAATAACAAAAGTCCAACACCATCCTCAAAAAAAACCCTTTGTCAGTTGTCAGGTGAGGACGCTTATGTTAAGTTGAGCAAAGAGCCAACTATTCAATATAAGAAAGACATATTAGAACTTGTCAAATATGGATATATAAATAGGGAAATAAATAAAAAAGAGATGAAATATCTTTCACCTAGTTGTGAATTCACGACCAATTGTGAATAGTATAGGATCTGTTACAGCAAGATTAATATTTAGACAAATTCTTACAGATCAGCGTCCTTCGCACTAAAGCATATTTGAAGGATACTAAGAATTGTTTGCAGCTGATTGGTAGAGTAGATCTATCTAATAAATTGGAAGTGTTTTTGGTAAAGGCTGATGTATCATCCCTAAATACTATCATACAGCATAATGATGCATTACTCACCATCAATTGGGCATTAGGTCAAAGAGATGACATCCCCTTTAGTCATAAGGTTTTTTTGACGATGGTGTTGGACTTTTGTCTTTCACACAATTATTTTTGGTACAACAGTGACTTTTATTCTCAAAAAAGGGGGGTAGCAATGGATGCTAAATTTGCTTGTCTTGCTAATTTATTTTTGGGAGAGTGGGAGGACAAGACTGTTTTTTCAGAAGAAAATAGATGGTTTGTTGTTTTATAAAAGGTTTATTGATGATCTATTTTTTATCAGGGAGGGTACAGAAGCGTCCTTACAGGATTTTTTTTTTATTGAACTAAACACCAATAACTATAACATCAAATTGGATTTTTTTTGGAGCAAGGAACAAATCCATTATTTGGATGTAAGTGTTTTCAGACAGGGAGATCATTTAGGTACTAAAAGTTTATTTTAAACCTACAGATCGGAACAGCTACCTCCCTCTGCAAAGTGGACATCATCCTTTGTGGCTGCGAAATATCCCCAAAGGTCAATTTATGAGGGTGAGTTGAAATTGTTTGTCAGAGAGTGATTTCTCCTCACAGTCTCAAATAATTAAAGATTGATTTGTACAAAAGGGGTATAACCCTAAGCAAATTGAAGGGATTATACAGTAAATAAACAAAACCCCACGAGATCTATGTTTGCTGGAGAAGGAGAGAATAAATAACACTAATCAGGAGTATGGGTTAATTTCTCATTTCCATTCGCAGTATAGGGAGGTTGAAAATATTTTCAAGAGGCATTCGCATGTCCTATGCCTATATAAAACATGAAATACATCTCTCCCAGAGAAGCCGTCATTTATATATAGGAAAGCCCCAAGCTTTGGAGATAGAAAAGTAAAGAAAGTCCTAGACCCTCCATCTAGACCTCAAATTTTCTGGGACAAGGTATGTTTTTTTGCTTGTCGAAGATGTAGGACTTGTAGACAAGTAAGGAACCTTATTAGAGGCCTGTAAAAATTTGTCTCTACTGCTAACAATAGGGAATTTGAAATTATAGAGCTGATAACACGCAACACTACATATGTGGTTTATGCCCTGGAGAGCCCTTGTGGTCTAATGTATATTGGCCATCCTAAAAGACCATTGAGGCTACCTATCGCAGAGCATATACACAAACACAATATCAGCATAGGTTTCAAATACAATTTAGGGATCATCATAATCAGGACCCCTTTGGTTTGAAATTCTGGGGGGTGGATAAAATGTACCCTTCATGAAGGGGTGAAAACAGAGTGAGGGAATTACCTAAGAGGGAAAATAAATTGATTTTCTTAACTAATACATTGACTCCCAAAGGAATGAATGTAGAATTAGATATTAATTGTTTTATTAGTAACTACTAGAGATTATGCTCTAACTCTACCCATCAATACCCCTAGGACTTAAAAAGTAGGGTTGAGGATTTAGGTAATTACTAATTACTGGATTTATTTTGAAATTTGTGTACTTAATCATTTGGGCCTTCTACGGATGTTGGGCTACTATATTGAGGATGTCACTATCACTCTCATTTTTATTTTAATCTTATCCTATTATATTTTCAATTGAATTTAAATTTAAAATAAAAAGCTGGATATAAATACATTTTAATTTAAAATTGCAATACCTGCTGTTGGATTTGTAATTGTTAAACACTTGATTGTCAATATGATATCCATTGTTGTGAGTCAATATAATGATTTTTATTGTTTAATGTCTAATGTGTATAAAAGAAAGTTATTGCATTGTACTTTTCCCGTGTTGATTGTCCCCGGATAGACTAATGCATACTTAATTTGTGGAATATAGACGTTGAAACTGTGATGTAGATCGCGGCTATCTATTGTTTAGTCTTGGCCTTCAATCTTCTCAGAAGATGAGGGGTTAAGGCGGATAAAGGGTTCTCCATAAATACAGGTACTCCGCTCCGGGTGGCCCCACTCTCAGACAAAGTCGTAATGACAAAACGTGTCAGGGCGAGACCACACGGAGATCAGTGAAGTCAGCACACCTATCAGAGGTAGAGGGGAGAGTGGAGCCAAGCCGGGAGTGTTAAATATGGAATAGCACAGTGAGCCATTGATCCATCCGAGGGCAATCTGACGGATATGTGACATCTTTATGCTCGTTTTTGATTTGATCAATGTGAGTTTGATTTTGTGGGGAGTGAATCGGATGAATAAATGTCATACCGTGGTAACCTTGGTATTGTGCTTTATTTTGACCGGAGTACCGTGTGAGCAGTCATTGCCTAACGGAGGACTGATCCAGTGAGTAAGCGAGGGGAGATGCCTTATATGAGGATGCTCTGTTTGTTATGAGTGATGGTGAGTGTTGAATTCAGAGGGAGTGGGACACACACATGCAGTGTGTTTGTGTTATTTTGGAGAGGATCATGGCTGGTTTGAGTCTTGGGAGACCTTTCTCATCCAGTAACCTTCTGGATTTATCACATGTGGTGGACTTCTGCTCACTAGTCACTGGAAAGACTTTTTTATGTATCAGCACATCTGACCTTTCTCATATCACGCCATATATATATGCATAGAGATTTTTTATTCAATTTGAGAATATTTTATTAATATGATATTAAGAGCGATGCTTATGTGTATGTATATTCGATTTTAGAAAGTATTATACATATAGCAACTGTAAAAAGAGACATCTACAAGCCATAGATATAAACACCACAATTAATTCAAAGACCAACATACCATTACTTTATAGTTTGCTTCTGAATTGCTAATCAAAGTTAGCAGTTTTACTCACTGTAACCTAATAGTCTTAAAGTGTATGTTAAGTCACTTTTGATAAATCCTGTAATCCCCTCTCTTACATGAAGATATAATGTACAGTGTGTGTGTTTTTTAAAAATTATTCAGCAAAATGCCTTATTTACAGGGGCGCTGGGTGCTCACTTGAGCAGCCAGCGTTCTCCTTCCTCAAACCAAGCACAACAGTGGGAGGGGCTGTGTTTCCCTGCTGATGTCAGCCAGGAGGAGAGGAGAAGAGTGGTGGGAATGTAAATAAGGTATTTTAAAGAATCATTTATATAAAAACACACACACTGCGCTTTATATCTTCCTGTAAGAGAGGGGATACAGAATTTCTGACTAGTAATTTTATCAGCTATAGTGGCCAGGGGGGCAGAGAGTAGATGGATAACACAGACTCCCAAGTTGACCGGCAGGGAGGGAGGTGGAGAGTGGGAGAGAGGAGAGACAGCGGGATTACGGAGACACGTAAACTAACTTCGATTTCATGACACGGCAGCCATGATAAACGTTGTCTGCTCACAGAGGGGAAGTCAAAACCAGGCAGGATCAACCAGGTACTGTAGAAGATAGCAAGGGGTGCAGCGCTAATTTAAAAAAACAGAGCTCAGTTGCACAAAAAAGTGTCCATAAATAACATCTGATGTTAAGAATGGATCCCCACACCAAATGCTGTGAGCCAGAAACAAACGTCACCACCGTGAGGGAGAAGGCAATCCTGCTTACCAGATCATATTGAAAGCTACAAACTAGCTGTTCAGTTGCTGGACCAGGTATGCACTGTACCGCAATAGACCCAAGGCCAAAAAACAACTTCACACTAGATCATCAATGTGCTTCCAATCCAGAAGCAAACAGACAGGACCAACAACTACACCTCTGGAATGTAAAGACATTAACATAGTGTAGTAATTCTCAAATAAAATCAAATTATTTAGTCAAAATAGTTGCAATCACATTTCGTAGAAAGCATAAAAGCATGGCAGAATGTAAACAAAAATGGCCGTGGCATATCGGGTGCTTTCGTCATGTCATCAAATCCTGCCTTACGTGTTTCGTCATGAATAGACATCATCAGAGGAGTGTAGACCTTTCGCAAGCACGCTTTATATAATATCCAGCCTGGAAATGACCGGTACCAGAAATGAATCTCTAGCTTGCACTTCACGATGTGCTCCAAACAAAGGAAGCAGAAATACATCACTATCTTTCACTTCCCTATGCAAATAAAAGAAACAGAAAAAACTTTCATGTTAATGATACCAGTCGTACAAGAACGATATGGAGTAAATATAATAAAATATTAACACTAGTAATACATTCTAAAAGACAGGAAAATAATGGTTAACCAAGTGGACCCTGAAATCAATTATACAAATAGTTCCACATCCAGTATGGGCCTCACAATCCAATTAAATTAATAATGGGACACATAGTGAAGCACCATTTAGTGAGCTAAAACAGCAATACAATTAAACATCATCACTTGTGTGTACATAAACTGTAACAGCAATACAATTAAACATCATCACTTGTGTGTACATAAACTGTAACAGCAGCTCACATAACTTAACATAAAAATATATATATAAATAAAAAAAAAACAGAAAAGTAAAAATTAACTATTCTCACAACAATTAACATCCCATTCAATATTCAAACTGAAGGGTGTGTAACATTTTAGGTCATAAATGCGAGTCTCGAGATCTCCCGCCAGACATGGCTCCCTCTCCAATGTGGAGAATAACAATCTATACCCAAACTTCAGTTGCCATCTAGTTTTTTATTATTATGCTGCGCATAATGCTTAGACACACTATGGCCAGGGAACCCTCATCTAATGTTGCCTAAATGCTCATTAATTTTAATCTGAATATTTCTAATAGTGTGGCCTACATATTGTAGGCTGCAAGGGCACTGTAAAAGGTATACCACATTATTGAATGAACACGTAATGAAGTACTCAATATTATAAACTCTAGTTGTAACCTTAGATTGAAAAGAAGACACCCTCCTGTCCTTAACATAATTAACACAGCATACAGCACGTTTCCTACATGGAAAGAAACCCTTTAGGTCCTGAAAAAAAGTAGTTCTCCTCGGATTGTCAATATTATTAGGAGCCACATACAACTTCAAAGACTGAACACCCTGGTGCACAACAACAGGGCTAGCTGCCAATTGGGAACCAAACATGTTATCGTTCTTAAGAACCTTAAAAAAAAAAAAAGAACCTTCCAGTGTCTGGAAAAGATGTGCTTAATATCCCGAAACTGATTAGAATAGGTAGGGATGAAGGAAAAACCAAACTGGTTCTGCTCCCTCTCCAATCTGGGTATATCCTCCAACATACTAACCCTATCAAGATTACCCACATCAGAGATAATGGCATCTATTTCATCGGAGTGGAGTGTAGAAGATAGAAAGGGGCAAATGATAAGGCAAAAACTTGTGCCCTAAAGGGACAGGAGCATAATTTTTTTGGGGGGTAACAATCACTTTAAATACCAATCAACTATCCTAAAAGTCTTTCTTTGTTTCCACATGTATTTTAAATGGCACAGTCTTTCCATAGTGTATTATATGGTAATGGAAAATATGCTCCCCTACCCTCTGTATATCTAAAGTATTTGTGGAGAAAACTTGTTTGACAAATGTTAAAAAAAGTTAAAGGGAAACTGTAATGCTTTATGCTTATAATTCCTTTACTTTTTTCCCTAAATATTTTACACAATGCCTTTATTTTAAGAATAAAGGTGTCACAGAGCGTTATGGTTTTGCTAATAAGAAAGCACAGCCAAAGTTGTTGTCTTTTAGAATATCTCTCCAAATATAACTCCAATTAGAGAGGTTGAAAACTATTTTTCTTTTAGAAAAGGGCAGGCTGTGAAAGGAGGCGCAAGTCACTCCTCTAGATATGTAAGATTTTCATCATGAGTTATTGAGCTCTGCAAACAGGATTTTTTTCAGAAAGACACTCATACATCAGCTAGTTTTAAAAGTTAAATGGGGCCGAAAGCTCCACCTTCTGTCTGGAAACTGAAATATTTTTATATACATTTTGTTTTTAAATGGGGGTCCTTTCAATTTTATGTTTCAGCCCTGAATATAAAAATAAAGGAAAATAGATACAAAACACTATATATTCTCTTTATTAAAATAAAATATAAAAGCTATGACCTGGAGTCATAGGTTCAAGCATCCCAGAGAAATTATGAACTTTAATTTATGCAATTTAGTCCTTAGAGGAGTTGAAAGCCAAAAAATACCAGCTGAGTAATGAACATTTGTGTAAAATTTCCCTGAATCATATTCCTTTAAAGAACAACTTTTAGAACAACATAGGTTTTGCTGACCTTATTTGTGATGCATGGAAACAAATTTGACGATATTATTAACAAATTGTTTGAATGTGGACCACAATTTCAGTGATTGGACTGGATTGATATTTCAAATTCTTCCACTGAAGAAAAAAAACGTACTCGTTTGCAAGGCTCTACTTGTCTTTTCCAATTTGCAGACCCTAGCATTTTCTCTCTTATTGACTCTGTTGTCATAGGGACATTTTTAGTTGCCTCTGGTATTCTTACATTTACGTTCTTACGTTTTTCAATAAGCCCTTTAGCCTTTTTTCTTTTATATTTGTGTGTCCCCTGGTGTACCACTCCAAAAGTAGTGATGGTGTCTTATTTTCTTCAGTTCCTTATAATTTAATTTGCAAATATGTATTGCTGTTTTGAGTTCATCTAAGGTTTAAAGGGAAGCATTCTTTGTATGGTGTGCATTTAGCCTAGTAAATGTACCAATTAATGTGTAATAGTCTGCTTTATTTTTCATCTTAACACCATTTACATTATTCAGTGTCCTTTACATACTACAACAGATTTTTACACAGTTGATAGCCCCCAAATAAGTGATCTCATTTGGCCAGATTATGGAATAGGGTTCTCTAATTGCAGTTTTGACTTTCTATACTTTAGGAATATTTTTATTAGCTAATGACAAGCTGTCTTGTATTCCAAACTGGTCTCTGACCATTTAATAGACAGCATTAGTAGAGCATTATCAGTACTTTTTACAACTTTTATTAAGAGTACATCCTTTATAGGTAACTGTTGGATAAAAATATAGTGAATCCTCAAGTATGAGAATTTATACAAAGCATAGAATTTATAGTCCCTTTCTCATGGAAAACAATTTCCATCATGTTACTAGCTGTAACTATCTGTATAAGATCTTCAGTTGGCTTTTGCCAAATTATTTTTAGTTAAACCAAATATCAGGGCCAAAATATATATATAATATGAAGTACATCTCTGAAATGCATGTACATTTCCCTATGATTTTTTTCCATTAAAGAACCCCCAATTACAAAAAAGAACCTGTTGACCGGCATTTTTCTAAGCCATGATTAAGGTAACATACCAGCAACAACTTTGAGAAATAAATTGGGGATGACATCCTTGTATAGTGTGTAAAATAAAATATGTATTCATATTTGTTACTGTGTATTATTGTGTCTTCATTCAAAAGTTTTAAATATTTTTTAAATTCATATTCTATTTCGACAAGTAATCTTCAACTGTTTTGTTTTTTTTTAATTTAAACTCTGTTGTGCAGTGCTGCATCTTTCTGCCACAATGTGGTATAGCTCTACAGCTCTGATAGAAAATTCCATCAAATTTACCCCACAAAATATCAATCAGCATATTTAGGATAAAAATTTAATTTGTGTTTGCTCTTTGTGAAATATTCAGCTAAACACGTCACTAGCTACCTATGATACCTTAATATAATGCATGCTACTGTAATGTGAAAATATTAATTTCATTGTGTTATAATGACCTTGAATTTCCCACAAGGTATAATATCCATAATTATGTTTACCAGTTTTTGGAAACTAATTAAAATGACAATAATACAGCTCATTGTTTTTCTATCTATCACTCTGGATACGACATGTACAAAATAGAAGCCAAGACAACAAACATATGATTGAAGTTTGCAAAACATATTGCTCATTTGCTGTGTTGTCGCGTGGACCTCAAGTAGACCAGTAAATCTATTTTTGTATGATGATGGCAATCTAATAGGTAAAACCCTTTGAAGGTAACTTGTTTTATAATGAAGGCAGCCATTACCACAGCTTACAAATATTGATGTTGGTATCAATCTAAAAACTCTTTCCAATGAAATAAACATCTGAAATAGACTACTGTATATTTCTATGGCTCCAGTCTAATGTCTGAGTCTAACACAAACCCTATTGAAAATATTCCTATTAAGAAGTGACAGTAAGCAAAAGAGTCTGGGATGGACACAAAATGAAAAAACAAAACCTGAAAGCACACGACTGCCCCCTTGCAGATGTTCAAAAAATATTAACAAACATGTATGCGCTCTAAGTGTCCATATCCAACAGATGAATTAATTAAATTCCATCGGGTGGGGATTCTGACCTATTTGGCTGAAAATATATTGTCATTCTATTATTTTATTAAGTGCCACAGTCTAGCCAATTTTTTTATTTTTTATTTTGGCTTGTGTGGGTAAGTGTTAGAACCCCATGTGCAGTTTTTATGTACCCATTAGAGAACAGTAACAAATAGCATTAAATCTTTGCCATCTGCTGGCTGTTACTTAACCACTTCATGCCTGCACTATACCCAAAAGATGGCTACAGTGTGGCTCTCTCATTTTGGGAGGGCGTCCATGGATGTCCTCCCAGAACCACTCTCCCCTTCACGGCACCTGGGGCACATGTCCGGTGTGCTCTGTAATCACTGTGTCCTTTAGGAAAATGCTGATCACAAATCGGGGGAAAAGGGCCAAACACAGAGGCCCTTTACCATGTGATCATCTGTTTCAAATCACAGCTGATCACATGTAAACAAACTTGTCGGTTATCCGCATTCCTTTCCTCACGCGCTGTCACAGCGTAAGGAGAGGAGAGCAGGTAACTGGCAAGTGTGACAGGGGAAATTTACACAGATAATCAGCGCATCGATCATCAGTGTCCTTATTATCAGTGCAGTCCCGTCAGTTCTGCCCATCAGTGCCTCCTCATCAGTGCTGCCTATCAGTGCCCATCAGTGAAACCTATCAGTGCCCATCAGTACCATCTATCAGGGCCGCCTATCAGTGCTGACTATCAGTGCCCAATAATGCAAACTTTCAGTGTCCATCAGTGCCATCTAGCAGCACCCATCAGTGCCCCGTATCAGGGCAGCCTCATCAGTGCCTACTCATCAGTGTCCATCAGTGCCACTTCATCAGTGCCCATCAGGGCAGCCAATCAGTGCCCATTAATGCAGCCTCATCAGTGCACATCAGTGAATGAGATTACTTATTTGCAGAATTGTATAGCAAAAACGAAAAACATTTTTTTTTAAACTTTTTTCTCTTTTTTTGTTTGTTTTGAAAAAAAAAAAAATCCAGTGGTGATTAAATACCACTGAAAGAAAGCTCTGTCACAAAAAATGATACAAATTTCATATGGGTACAGTGTGACATGACTGCGCAATTGTTATTCAAAATGCAACAGCGCCGAAAGCTGAAATTTGTCCTGGGCAGGAAGAGGTTGAAAATTCCCAATATTGAGGGGGTTAAGCCGGCCACAAATAGTTTGAATCTCGTCTGGATCAGCAGGAACTGGACAAGATTCAAACCATATATGGGCAGGCTGAATGTACCCAGGCTGATAGATCGATCAACTTGGGTACAACCACCCTGCTGGATTTTACATGCGATTATTGCAAGTGGCTGTTATAGCTGCTAGCAATAATCACTGTCCTCTCCCCATGGGGATGGCTTCTCCTGCCCCATGCCAGGAGAAGACAATGGCTCAGCAGGAGAGATTTTCCCATCAACACTGTCTGTGTTGATAGGTGAATGAGCAAAGAAATTTGCTCCATCTATGGCTGGTCTTAGAACTGCATGTCAGGTCTTTGCTGTACAAACCTACCCTTATCTGCCCTCATTAGTAAAAGTTAAAGTGAGGCCACAGCTTCAAGTCCTTATCTAAAGAACAGATTTGTCTGTTTGATCATGCCTCGAATAGAGGTCTCTTTATCTCTGACATCTTTCTGACTGTCCATGCCTTGGATATCACTGTAAACTGTTTGGATTGTATTTGCACTCAGCTTATCTGTGCTTATCTTGATAATAGGCTGTTACCTGTGGAAAGCAGTCCATTTTCTGTCTGTCTGGAATTGAGACTTTGATTATCTGCACCTGACCTGGTCATCAGTGTGTTGACTCTGCTACTGTCTGTCATTTCTTCTAACCATCTGTCTAAGGCCTTATATCACTATAGCGTCTATTCTGCCTGTTGTTGACTGTTGCCCCCTGGGAAGCTCATTTATAATGAAGAACAGACATTTTTCATACAGTATCTCACAAAAGTGAGTACACACCTCACATTTTTGTAAATATTTTATTATATATTTTCATGTGACAACACTGAAGAAATGACACTTTGCTACAATGTAAAGTAGTGAGTGTACAGCTTGTATAACAGTGTAAATTTGCCTTCCCCTTAAAATAACTCAACACACATAATGTCTAAACTGCTGGCAACAAAAGTGAGAACACCCCTAAGTGAAAATGTCCAAATTGGGCCCAAAGTGTCAATATTTTGTGTGGCCACTATTATGTTCCAGCATTGCCTTAACCCTCTTGGGCATGGAGTTCCCCAGAGCTTCACAGGTTGCCACTGAAGTCCTCTTCTAGTGTTGAGCGAACACGGACTGTATTATTCGTGTTCGTACCGAATAATTGGATTTTTTGTACCCGAACACGGACACGGACACTTTACTGTATGTTCGGGTAAAAATCCGTGTTCGGTCGTTTTATTTCCGGGTTTTGCATGCTTTGGCGCTCTTTTCATGGCGGGCTTTCAACAGCCAATCAACAATCGTTTAACTGGTGTGCCTTAAGCCATCCCAGCCATGCCTGCAAATGTCTCAGTAGCTGTGATTGGCCGTCTGAAGCATGTGACCAAGTCTTTATAAGTTCGAGGCAGCCGCAGCGGCGTCATTATGCTGCTTAGATTCAGGGACAGAGCACACATCAACGTGCTGGCTGCTGATTAGGGAAAGATAGGCAGGAAAAAACCATTTGTGTCCGGATAGAATTGAGGGACAGGTCGGAGTGTTTAGGCAGGGCGAGTTGTAGGCATTTTAGGGATAGAGTCTGCTGAATTATAGGGTCAGTGTCTTCTACAAACTACAATCGATATTGCTGTGTGGGGGGTGGGGTGAATCTGCACTCAATCCTGATCTACGATCTCTTCTCAATCCTGTTAGGGACAGAGTCTGCTGAATTTTAGGGAAACTGTGTTCTACAAACTACAATCGATATTGCTGTGTGGTGTGGGATTGGAGATAGGCAGGTGTCAGTGATCCACATCCATTTTTCTGTGTGTGAGCTGCAGTGAACACAATCTTTTTGGGCTGCAGTGAACACAATCTTTTTGGGCTGCAGTGAACACAATCTTTTTGGGCTGCAGTGAACACAATCTTTTTGGGCTGCAGTGAACACAATCTTTTTGGGCTGCAGTGAACACAATCTTTTTGGGGTGCAGTGAACAAAATCTTTTTGGGGTGCAGTGAACACAATCCTTTTTGGTGTGCAGTGAACACAATCTTTGTGGGGTGCAGTGAACAAAATCCTTTGTGGGGTGCAGTGAACACAATCTTTTTGGGGTGCAGTGAACAAAATCCTTTTTGGGGTGCAGTGAACAACATCCTTTTTGGGGTGCAGTGAACACAATCTTTTTGGGGTGCAGTGAACAAAATCCTTTGTGGGGTGCAGTGAACACAATCTTTTTGGGGTGGAGTGAACAACATCCTTTTTGGGGTGCAGTGAACAAAATCCTTTTTGGGGTGCAGTGAACAAAATCATTTTTGGGGTGCAGTGAACACAATCTTTTTGGGGTGCAGTGAACACAATCTTTGTGGGGTGCAGTGAACACAATCTTTTTGGGGTGGAGTGAACAACATCCTTTTTGGGGTGCAGTGAACAACATCCTTTTTGGGGTGCAGTGAACACAATCTTTTTGGGGTGCAGTGAACACAATCTTTGTGGGGTACAGTGAACAGAATCTTTGTGGGGTGCAGTGAACACAATCTTTGGGGGGTACAGTGAACACAATCTTTGTGAGGTGCAGTGAACACAATCTTTGTGGGGTGCAGTGAACACAATCATTGTGGGGTGCAGTGAACTCAATCTTTGTGGGGTACAGTGAACACAATCTCATACTTCTGAAGGTTTGAGGGTGCTGCCTGTTCCATACTCCCCCTACTCCTCATCTAGCCTTTTAGGGGTACAAACAATAGTAATTGGGGCCTAGTGTGGTTGTGTACGTGTGATATACATACACTTTTTTGGGATCATATTTTCTATTCCGCTATTTAATCAAAAACCTTTGGGGATCAGTTAAATTGGGGGATAGTCTGTGTTGGTACGTGTGAGAGAGATCCACCTTTCCAAGTTGTTGGGGTTCATCTCATACTTCTGAAGGTTTGAGGGTGCTGCCTGTTCCATACTCCCCCTACTCCTAGCCTTTTAGGGGTACAAACAATAGTAATTGGGGCCTAGTGTGGTTGTGTACGTGTGATATACATACACTTTTTTGGGATCATATTTTCTATTCCGCTATTTAATCAAAAACCTTTGGGGATCAGTTAAATTGGGGGATAGTCTGTGTTGGTACGTGTGAGAGAGATCCACCTTTCCAAGTTGTTGGGGTTCATCTCATACTTCTGAAGGTTTGAGGGTGCTGCCTGTTCCATACTCCCCCTACTCCTAGCCTTTTAGGGGTACAAACAATAGTAATTGGGGCCTAGTGTGGTTGTGTACGTGTGATATACATACACTTTTTTGGGATCATATTTTCTATTCCGCTATTTAATCAAAAACCTTTGGGGATCAGTTAAATTGGGGGATAGTCTGTGTTGGTACGTGTGAGAGAGATCCACCTTTCCAAGTTGTTGGGGTTCATCTCATACTTCTGAAGGTTTGAGGGTGCTGCCTGTTCCATACTCCCCCCTACTCCTAGCCTTTTAGGGGTACAAACAATAGTAATTGGGGCCTAGTGTGGTTGTGTACGTGTGATATACATACACTTTTTTGGGATCATATTTTCTATTCCGCTATTTAATCAAAAACCTTTGGGGATCAGTTAAATTGGGGGATAGTCTGTGTTGGTACGTGTGAGAGAGATCCACCTTTCCAAGTTGTTGGGGTTCATCTCATACTTCTGAAGGTTTGAGGGTGCTGCCTGTTCCATACTCCCCCTACTCCTAGCCTTTTAGGGGTACAAACAATAGTAATTGGGGCCTAGTGTGGTTGTGTACGTGTGATATACATACACTTTTTTGGGATCATATTTTCTATTCCGCTATTTAATCAAAAACCTTTGGGGATCAGTTAAATTGGGGGATAGTCTGTGTTGGTACGTGTGAGAGAGATCCACCTTTCCAAGTTGTTGGGGTTCATCTCATACTTCTGAAGGTTTGAGGGTGCTGCCTGTTCCATACTCCCCCTACTCCTAGCCTTTTAGGGGTACAAACAATAGTAATTGGGGCCTAGTGTGGTTGTGTACGTGTGATATACATACACTTTTTTGGGATCATATTTTCTATTCCGCTATTTAATCAAAAACCTTTGGGGATCAGTTAAATTGGGGGATAGTCTGTGTTGGTACGTATGAGAGAGATCCACCTTTCCAAGTTGTTGGGGTTCATCTCATACTTCTGAAGGTTTGAGGGTGCTGCCTGTTCCATACTCCCCCTACTCCTAGCCTTTTAGGGGTACAAACAATAGTAATTGGGGCCTAGTGTGGTTGTGTACGTGTGATATACATACACTTTTTTGGGATCATATTTTCTATTCCGCTATTTAATCAAAAACCTTTGGGGATCAGTTAAATTGGGGGATAGTCTGTGTTGGTACGTGTGAGAGAGATCCACCTTTCCAAGTTGTTGGGGTTCATCTCATACTTCTGAAGGTTTGAGGGTGCTGCCTGTTCCATACTCCCCCTACTCCTAGCCTTTTAGGGGTACAAACAATAGTAATTGGGGCCTAGTGTGGTTGTGTACGTGTGATATACATACACTTTTTTGGGATCATATTTTCTATTCCGCTATTTAATCAAAAACCTTTGGGGATCAGTTAAATTGGGGGATAGTCTGTGTTGGTACGTGTGAGAGAGATCCACCTTTCCAAGTTGTTGGGGTTCATCTCATACTTCTGAAGGTTTGAGGGTGCTGCCTGTTCCATACTCCCCCTACTCCTAGCCTTTTAGGGGTACAAACAATAGTAATTGGGGCCTAGTGTGGTTGTGTACGTGTGATATACATACACTTTTTTGGGATCATATTTTCTATTCCGCTATTTAATCAAAAACCTTTGGGGATCAGTTAAATTGGGGGATAGTCTGTGTTGGTACGTGTGAGAGAGATCCACCTTTCCAAGTTGTTGGGGTTCATCTCATACTTCTGAAGGTTTGAGGGTGCTGCCTGTTCCATACTCCCCCTACTCCTAGCCTTTTAGGGGTACAAACAATAGTAATTGGGGCCTAGTGTGGTTGTGTACGTGTGATATACATACACTTTTTTGGGATCATATTTTCTATTCCGCTATTTAATCAAAAACCTTTGGGGATCAGTTAAATTGGGGGATAGTCTGTGTTGGTACGTGTGAGAGAGATCCACCTTTCCAAGTTGTTGGGGTTCATCTCATACTTCTGAAGGTTTGAGGGTGCTGCCTGTTCCATACTCCCCCTACTCCTAGCCTTTTAGGGGTACAAACAATAGTAATTGGGGCCTAGTGTGGTTGTGTACGTGTGATATACATACACTTTTTTGGGATCATATTTTCTATTCCGCTATTTAATCAAAAACCTTTGGGGATCAGTTAAATTGGGGGATAGTCTGTGTTGGTACGTGTGAGAGAGATCCACCTTTCCAAGTTGTTGGGGTTCATCTCATACTTCTGAAGGTTTGAGGGTGCTGCCTGTTCCATACTCCCCCTACTCCTCATCTAGCCTTTTAGGGGTACAAACAATAGTAATTGGGGCCCAGTGTGGTTGTGTACGTGTGATATACATACACTTTTTTGGGATCATATTTTCTATTCCGCTATTTAATCAAAAACCTTTGGGGATCAGTTAAATTGGGGGATAGTCTGTGTCGGTACGTGTGAGAGAGATCCACCTTTCCAAGTTGTTGGGGTTCATCTCATACTTCTGAAGGTTTGAGGGTGCTGCCTGTTCCATACCCCCCCTACTCCTCATCTAGCCTTTTAGGGGTACAAACAATAGTAATTGGGGCCTAGTGTGGTTGTGTACGTGGGAGATACATACACTTTTTTTGATCATATTTCCTATTCCGCTATTCAATAAAAACCTTTGAGGATCAATTGAATTGCGGGATAGTCTGTGTCGGTACGTGTGAGAGAGATCCACCTTTCCAAGTTGTTGGGGTTCATCTCATACTTCTGAAGGTTTGAGGGTGCTGCCTGTTCCATACCCCCCCTACTCCTCATCTAGCCTTTTAGGGGTACAAACAATAGTAATTGGGGCCTAGTGTGGTTGTGTACGTGCGAGATACATACACTTTTTTTGATCATATTTCCTATTCCGCTATTCAATAAAAACCTTTGAGGATCAATTGAATTGCGGGATAGTCTGTGTCGGTACGTGTGAGAGAGATCCACCTTTCCAAGTTGTTGGGGTTCATCTCATACTTCTGAAGGTTTGAGGGTGCTGCCTGTTCCATACTCCCCCTACTCCTCATCTAGCCTTTTAGGGGTACAAACAATAGTAATTGGGGCCCAGTGTGGTTGTGTACGTGTGATATACATACACTTTTTTTGGATCATATTTTCTATTCCGCTATTTAATTTAACTGGGCCTCCATGCGAGACCTGTGTGCCTTGTTGCGCTGTTTTGAGTACTCCACCAACATGGCCAGTGGCAATGACGCCGTTCTCAGCTTAACTATCCCACTTCTATGCCTCCTTGAAAAAACAATTCGGGCGATGATGGAAGAGGATGTGGCACAGGATGAGGAGGAGGAGGAGGATGAAGAGGTAACATTTCCAAGGCTTTCAGGGCAGTCATTCGCAAGGGGCTCCGAGGGTGGGTTCCTGCACACGCAAACGCCAGGGAAGCAATTGTCCAGCAGGGGCACAGTTCTGGGGGATGAGGAGGAGGAGGAGCTGGAGGAGGAGATGGAACCATGTTCACAGCAGGGTGGCACCCAGGCCAGCTCATGGCCATCACTGGTGCGTGGCTGGGGGGATACAGAGGACACGGACGATACACCTCCCACAGAGGACAGCCTTTCGTTGCCTCTGGGCAGCCTGGCACACATGAGCGATTACATGCTGCAGTGTCTCCACAACGACCGCCGAGTTGCCCACATTCTAACTTGTGCTGATTACTGGGTGGCCACGCTGCTGGATCCCCGTTACAAGGACAACGTACCGTCCTTAATTCACTCACTGGAGCGCGATCGCAAGATGCGCGAGTACAAGCGCACGCTGGTAGACGCCATGCTGCTGGCATTCCCATCTGACAGCGGGGCCACAGTGGAAGCACAAGGCAGAGGAGGAGGAGGAGGAGGTCGCCAACGCAACCAGGGCACCGCCAGCACCTCAGAAGGCAGGGTTAGCATGGCCGAAATGTGGAAAAGCTTTGTCAGCACGCCACAACAAACAGCAGCACCAGCAGCTCAGATGGAACGTCTTAGCAGGAGGCAGCATTTTACCAACATGGTGGAGCAGTATGTGTGCACACGCCTACATGTAGTGAATGACGGGTCTGCCCCCTTCAACTTCTGGGTCTCCAAATTGGGCACATGGCTTGAGCTTGCCCTTTACGCCTTGGAGGTGCTGGCGTGCCCTGCAGCCAGTGTATTATCTGAACGGGTATTTAGCACGGCTGGGGGCGTTATAACAGACAAGCGCAGCCGCCTGTCCAGAGACAATGTGGACAAGCTCACGTTCATTAAAATGAACCAGGCATGGATCCCACGGGACTTTTCCGTACCTTATGCAGAATAGCAATGGATACCGACCTTACCCACCCATTGTTCCATTTTTGCTCTTTCTCACTCTTTTGGGGTGTACCCTCATTTAAAATTTTTGAAAAGAAGCAGTGTTGGCTACCTCGTCCTCCTCCTCAGGGCCAGATTAATGTAGGGGCTATTGGAGCTGCAGCTCCAGGCCCCTACCTTTTATATAGGCCCCGGGTTGGCCATATTCACTGTTACCGCTCTTCTGTCACTTGTAAACACAGAAGTCTGGCTTCTATGCTCGCTTCCCCAGGCAGCACCCTCAGAACCTCCCCACACAGCGTGAAGGCCGGACAAGGAGGGACAGTTGGCGATGCATGGATGTGTTTATGGGCTTCAGAGACAGCATCCCATGTTGAATTAGGCATGCATGGCTGCACCCTTCCTCCTCTGGGTGCATGGCAAGGCACGGCCCTTAAGGCCCTTCAAAATCCTCAGCACCAAGCCCATGATGCTGTTAATCCGGCCCTGGTCCTCCTCCACCGCCGCTTCCACCTACACCGCCCATAGGTGTGCGCAGCCTATTGCATTAAGGTGTGCACCCCAAAGTTGAAATACACATGCATGTGTTTGCCAGCAGGGAGAGTAATGTATCGGGGCCATGTACCTGTAGGCAAGGAGAAATAGAGCAGAGCAGGTCCCAGGGAGATCTTTCCCATCTCCTCACTGGCAATGCTATGTGCCCTAGGTGATTAGGGTGTGCCCAGGCACACCCAGCACACCCTGTGCGCACGCCTATGTCACCGCCACATCCACCACCACCTCAACCTCCCTCCTACTCCATATGGGCCTCGTCCTTCAGAGATGAAGAAGAACATTGTTTTATTTTTCTGTTTTTTTTTTGTTGTTTTAAGTTATTTCCCTATCCACATTTGTTTGCAGAGCACTTGCCATGCTCTTAATTACGTTTTGCTGCCATTTGCAGCACTCTAGCCCTTTCCTTTGGTGTTTTAGAGCCATTTTAGTGCCTTAAAGTTCGGGTCCCCATTGACTTCAATGGGGTTCGGTGTCCGGGAAAAGTTCGGTAAAAGTCCGGGACACGGACCCGGACTTTTTTTTAAAGTTCGGCCGAACCCGTCGAACACGGACATCTAGGTGTTCGCTCAACCCTATCCTCTTCCACTTCCATGACGACATCACAGAGCTGGTGGATGTTAGAGACCTTGCGCTCCACCACCTTCCATTTGAGGATGGCCCACAGATGCTCAATATGGTTTTGATCTGGAGACGTGCTTGGCCAGTCCATCAGCTTTACTCTCAGCTTCTTTAGCAAGGCAGTGGTCCTCTTGGAGGTGTGTTTGGGGTCGCTATAATGTTGGA
The DNA here is from genome assembly GCF_965119305.1 of Pelophylax lessonae. Classification (NCBI taxonomy): domain Eukaryota; kingdom Metazoa; phylum Chordata; class Amphibia; order Anura; family Ranidae; genus Pelophylax; species Pelophylax lessonae. Next base: position 338,569,847 of record NC_138771.1, on the reverse strand, counting down.
ATACTACCCTGTGGCCCAGTCTCCGAAGGGAGGGGATCATGCTCTGCTTCAGTATGTCACAGTTCATGTTTTCATTCATGGTTGACACCATCTGAACCAAATAAGTTTATCTTGGTCTCATCCGACCACAGGACATCGTTCCAGTAATCCATGTCCTTAGTCTGCTTGTCTTCAGCAAACTGTTTGCGAGCTTTCTTGTGCATCATCTTTAGAAGAGGCTTCCTTCTGGGATGACAGCCATGCAGACCAATTTGATGCATAGTGCAACGTATGGTCTGAACACTGACAGGCTGACCCCCACCCCTTCAACCTCTGCAGCAATGCTGGCAGCAGTTATATGTCTATTTCCCAAAGACAATGTCTGGATATGACACTGAGTGGAACCTGTCCTGTTAAATCGCTGTATGGTCTTGGCCACCATACTGCAGCATAGTTTCAGGGTCTTGGCAATCTTCATATAGCCTAGGCCAACTTTATGTAGAGCAACAATTCTTTTTTCAGATCCTCAGAGAGTTCTTTGCCATGAGGTGCCATGTTGAACTTCCAGTGACCAGTGTGAGAAAGTGAGAGTGATAACACACAATTTAACACACCTGCTCCCCATTTACACCTAAGACCTTGTAACACTAATGAGTCACATGGCACTGGGGAGGGAAAATGGCTAATTTGGCCCAATTTGGACATTTTTACTTAGGGATGTACTCACTTTTGTTGCCAGCGGTTTAGACATTAATGGCTGTGTGTTGAGTTAGTTTGAGGGGACAGCAAATTTACACTGTTATATAAGCTGTAGACTCACTACTTTACATTGTAGCAACATGTACGTTTTTCAGTGTTGTCACAAAAAATAGTGCTAAAAATAATCCACTAACATCTGTTTCATGTACAAAAATGAGATATAATCTGCAAAATCCTCAATCACAATACAACATTTCCATAAATATATAAAAGTCTGATCCAGTAGTGTGCTTTATATCTGGTCTCACACAGTACACAGAACATGGAAATGTAATTATTTTGACTTGTGACTTCTTGTGTTTTCTATCAGTGTCTTTATATCAAAGCATGTAGGAGAAGTTTTCATTTTTAACAACAAGAAAAGGACACACCGACCTTGTGCATTACCACTATAAAAGTTTATCAAAAATCCAAATAGATATCAACCATTATACACACAAACATAAGATGTATACATGAATGTAGGAAATAAGAACCAATCACCTTCAGGACACCTCTATACTGCTGGATGGGGTGATGGCGTCCACAATGACCTGGCTTACACGTTTCAAGGGAGAACCCTCTTCCTCCAGGTGATAATTTTGACTCTGAAGAAGAGGGTTCTCCCTCGAAATGCATAAGCCAGGTCATTGCGGATGCCATCACCCCATCCAGCAGTGTAGAAGTGTCCTGGAGGTGATTGATTCTTATTTCCTACATACATGTATACATCTTATGTTTGTGAGTATAATGGTTGCTATCTATTTGGGTTTTAATAAACCTTTATAGTGGTAATGTACAATGTCGGTTTGCCCTTCTCTTGTTGTTGTCTTTCAGTGTTTTTGGATACCCTTGGTCCTGAGGGGCAGCAAGACCACCTATCTTATTACAAGACCATTTAGATCACTCACCTTCTTGCACACCACTTGAGCGCAGGAGAGATACTGTTTTTGGAAGTTTTCATTTTCCCCTGACCCTCTGTCTGTGCTGATTGGCCCTGTGCTAATCACATGCACTCTCCCAAGAAAAAAACAAAAATCTCTAGCAATACATACCAAACTGAGCATGTGCAGCCTGACTCCCAATGCTCTGTTTTATCAGGAAATGGTCTGGAGTCAGTGGAAGAAGGGGAGGATCAGACAAGACAGGATCACACAGCCTTTCTACACAATGCAGATAATTAACCCCTTAGGTTCCACAGTGAGTATAACAAGCATGCTTTACTGGATATACAGGCTGATTTTACTGTTGTGGATTTAGGAACACTTTAAGGCCTGTGTCAATGGGCTTCTAAAATCATTCAGATTTTTTGACAGGCACATTCAACCTGTAGTTGACTTTCTTCTGACCTGCATTTCATCTACTTCAAGTGGGTTTTGCATTCCCACAGACAGTCACAGAGGACAATTAAATTCCAGTGAATGTTACAAACTTTTCCCACACAATATTTGTCTGGATTTGGACTTAAATTAGTTCTTGCAGATTTTGGCAAGCATTCATTATTATGGCAACACTACCTAACATTATGACAGCATATAATGGGCAGTTACGTTACTATACAAATACCAAATGAATGGCCTTTACATAGTGCATTTTGTATTAAGAGATTATCATCTCATCAGACAGTTTTTTTCATCTGTCATGCTGGAGGGAGTTGGTTGCTCATAGTAAAACAAAGCTAGGCTCTTTCTCACGAAGGCCAATTAGGTAAACAATAGATTACAAATAGTGAGCAGCTTTATCCCAGGTGAGCCTGTCAGTGGCCATAATATCTAAGTACTCTAGGTTTAGTACTTATGCAAGGGTCTGCCTGAGGGAAGGTATTTTAACCACTTTACCACCGGAGGATTTTCCTGCTAAAAGACCAGGGGTTTTTTTGCGATTTTTTACTGCGTGACTTTAACGGACAATTGCGCAGTCGTGCAACGCTGTACCTAAACGAATTTCACGTCCTTTTTTTCCCACAAACAGAGCTTTCTTTTGGTGGTATTTGATCACCTGTGCGATTTTTTGATCACGCGCTATAAACAAAAAAAGAGCGTAATTTTTGCAAAAACAACAATATTTTTCACTTTTTTTATATGAAATTCCCCCAAAAAAAATGTAAAAATCAAAATTTTTTAACATTTTCGGCCAATTTGTTTTACGCTACCTATGTTTGGTAAAAAAAATCACAAAAAGCGTATTTTGATTGGTTTGCGCAAAAGTTATCGCGTTTACTAACAAAGGGAAAGATTTTTGTTATTTTTGGTGTTTTTTTTTTTAACGAGTAATGGCGGCGATCTGCGATTTTTTTTGCGGTACTGCGACATTGCGGCGGACAGATCGGACCCTTGACTGACATTTTTGACACTTTTGGGGGTACCAGTGACATTACTGCAGTAATCAGTGCTATATATATGCACTGTTACTGCAAAAATGACACTGGCAGGGAAGGGGTTAACAGTATTGGACAGGGAGGGGTTAAGTGTGTCCTAGGGGCGTGATTATAACTGTGCAGGGACAGGTCTACTAGTGTAAAAACAAAGATCAACAGTTCTACATAGTAGAACTGTCTGATCTTCACTTTTACACAGGGAGAACTGACAGGCGGCTTGTTTACATAAGCAGCTCTGTCTTTCTCCCGCTGTACCGGCGATCGTAGTGTCACCGGCGGACATCGGGTCTGTCAGTCACACTCCCGCACTCCTCCGTGAACGAGCCGAGGCGGGCGCGCGCCTCAGCGGGCGCGCGCCCGCCCGCTATTGGCTCTAGAAGGAGTGACAGGCGAGCGACGTAGACCTACGTCACTCTGCCTGGCCGGGGCCGACTGCCGCAGTAAATATACTGTGCGCAGTCGGCAACCGGTTAAGGGAGCATGTAGTGTTTTTGCACATATTTTTTTTTCTTTATTATGGTCAGACATAAAAAGTGTATATATATATATATATATATATATATATTTTTTTTTTTGGTATGTTTACATGTGCACTTTTTTAGCCATCACATAGAACTTTAGAGTCTTTTTCACATGTCTTTCAGAGACTACTAAAGCTAGCCAAAGATGTTTGAGTTATTTCCATTCAGTTAGCTGGCTGAGCAAAAAAAACAAACTCATTCCACCATCCACACAAATGGGATGGGTGCAAGAATGCCCTTCGCCTCCGGGACATTTTATTCTGGCAGTGCCAGATGATGGCATACCCTAGAGATATGTTTACAAATGAAAGCCAACTTACCAGCCCTTACAGGGATGGTGGCTCTCAACTGGGGCTGTACCATTAGGTTTAATTGTAACTGTAATTGTCCATTATTAAAAAAAATATATATATATTAATTAAAAACTTTTTTTGTTACATTCTTTTACATTGTCAGCCTTTAAATAAAAAAGATAGGGGGATTTTATAAAAAAAAACTGTGTAGCAAATAAAAGTGTCTAATGTCCCTAAAAATATATTTAGAACGTTTGGGTACGAAAATTAATCACAGTTATTGTTGAGTTAACTGATGTATGCTGATACTGCCAAATTGGGCCTGGGAGTTAGGAAACAATGACCTCTGGCCATGAAAGAGTTAAAGGAAAGGGTTTCTTTAGAGGAATGTGGAGGCTGGGGTTGCTAAGCCCTCATTCTGAAAGGGCTTGTTTTTTTCATAAGCGAGTAATTTTTATTTTGTTTTGTTCTACCTTACTCGATACCCCATCTATAAACTTGATGTGGATGAAGGAATCCTCCCTACTGAACTAATATATTCTGACAGCAAGAAGAAAATCAGAATGCACTAATCAGCCTTGCTAGCTATGGCCGGCAGCGCTAATCCAGTGGGGAAAACCCTACAGCGTGGTTGCACAGAAGTCAATCGGTATATTGACTTCTGTACAACCCCCCTGTTTGAAATTCAGTAAGTCCCTGCGGACCTCTTTGGCCCCTTCACTGATTAAACAAGCACTTACAACTAAGGGACTAGTTTAATACAGTAGCAACCACAGAATGTAACTACCCGGGTTGTTGGCTAAATTACTTTCAGCTCCAGCACTTTTATACACAATTGTCAAATGAGGGTTCACTACATAGGGATCTAACTCCATTTGAATCCCTTTGTACTGGGCTTTCAGAGTTTTCCCACATGATTTCTAAAATATATGGTTTATTGCTATCCCATGCATTTCCTAACTATCCATACTACACCAGAGATTGGGAGAGGGAATTGTGCCATAAGATCACTGTAGAAGACTGGAAGAATTTATTCTTCCTCACATTTAAATCAAGTTTTTCAACATATATACAAGAGAAGAACTATAAAATACTTACCAGGTGCTATAGATGCCCTGTGAGGCTCCATAGAATGTACTCAAACTATCCTGAAAAGTGTTGGCGCTGTGGGGGAGATAAAGACACAATAATCTACATTTGGTGGACCTGTCCCTGGATTATAACATTTTGGAAATCTGTGTTACAAATTTGCTCTTTTGTCACTGGTATAGAATATCACCGTTAATTGCCCTGTTGTCTATTTATTTCAGTTCTAAGAGTGCGATTAAAAAGAGACTGCTTCACTTTCTTCTCCCCGCAGCACGAATATTTATACCTAGACACGGGGGCATAAATGTTGCTCCTGCTATTAAAGAGTGGATAGTCGAGTTGAATCATTTAAGGAGAATGGAGGAACTAACAGGGAGTGTACAAGAGTGTTATTCTAAGTACAAAGCTGTTGGGTCTCCATAGATTGAGTTCTTGGGCTCGGACGCTTTGGGATCCTTATTATAAATAGATTGTACTTCACAGTATGGTTCTGATATGGTGGCATGGATACAGTGTCTCTTTTTTTTCAAAGTGATGAGAGGTCCTCCAGATAGATTGTAAGAGAAATAGATAGATATGCTTTCAAATTTTTTTTTTCTCTCTCCTCTCTTTCCTTTTCTTTTTTTTTATTGTTTATTTTGACTTGTCTTGTATTTAGACAGACTTTTTTGTTCACGCGAAATAAGGGTTACATAAGTATAAATGTTTTTGATGAATAGGTGGTAAGAAATATTTATATTGTGTTTCAAAGTATCAGAAAGGATTGTCTTTTTCATGTTTCACTATTGTTCTAATATATTGGATCTAAGTGTCCCAGACTAAGGCTTTCTGAATGTAACCTTGCAAAATATTTAATAGAAATTAATATTTAAAAAAAGAAAAATCCATACCAGACCCAAAAAGCCTGGTATGATTTTTTTTTTTTTTTGGGGGGGGGGGGCATGTCATTTTTTTTTTAAATATTTTTGTATTGCTGGTAATGTTTTTTTTTTTTTTCTTTTTAAATGTCAGTTTTGCTTCAGCAGATTATATACATGATACAGATGCACCACTCTACAGGCAGACTAAGGGGACCCAAATGCACTATATTTAAAGACATTTTTTTATTTTATTGTTTCTTTTAAAAAAAAATTTTGCATTGGTACATGTCCCCCAGGAAAGTACCCGGGTCCCTCAATCCTTTTTATGGCCGATAACTTGCATATAAGCCTTCAAAATAAGGACTTTTGATTTTTACAGTTCGGGTCCCATAGACTTTTATAGAGTTTTTGGCTCGGGTCTGCACTTTTTACATATTCCTGAGTTCTGGTGTGAGCCGAACCAAGGGATGTTCGGCCCATCACTATTCACTATAGTAATTTTTGTTTCATGAATTTTCCCTTCTACAAAGAGAAATCTTCCTGTAATGTCTTGAAACTTATTTTGTAGAGTGCCTACCCACCCCCTTCTAAGCATAATTAAAAATACCAGGTGAGGAATGAAAGCACCTTTGGGAGTAGGTATAGAGATTTGGCCAATTAAATTCCATACAATACTTACTCACCTCCTTGTTGCCACAAGGCTATCAATAGCTAGAAAGTGGAAACAAGCTGATTCTCCATCACTCCACACAGTGATTCAAATTTTAATAGCCAAAGCTAATTGCTCTATTTTTTCATAATTAGCATAACTTGCAATAAGCTTCAGCTGTTACAGGTACCCTAGCTTTAACTTCCTAGTATTTATTCACTACTTGGGATTTGGAACCTTATATATTTACTTATATGTACTTACCCCCTCTAGTTGCTAAGGTTTAGTGCTCTTAAATCATGATTTAGCGCCTTTATCGTTTTGGCTTTCCCTAGTCATCCTTTCTGGTCTGTTTATATTTTCTTGTTGCTTATACTATATTTAGTAGTAAATAGAGTTGGGTGAACAGTTTGGGTCGAGCAAAAAATCAACCCAAAAAATTCTGTTAATTTGCAGGGCGTTCGGTGGTTGTTAGGCCCACCAAATGCCCTGCAATGCACTAAGCGCTGCACACTGCACAGTGCATTTTAAGCCCTGATTGGGCAAAGCTTTGGTGTGGGGTTGTTTTTCAGGGGTTGGGCTTGGCCCCTTAGTTCCAGTGAAAGGAACTCTTAAGGCGTCAGCATACCAAGACATTTTGGACAATTTCATGCTCCTAACTTTGTGGGAACATGACTGCACAACAGGACAAGATCCATAAAGACATGGATGGGTGAAAGTGGGGTGGAACAACTTGACTGGCCTGCACAGAGTTCTGACCTCAATCCAATTAAATACCTTTGGGATGAATTAGAGCAGAGACTGCGAGCCAGGCCTTCTTGTTCAATATCAATGCCTGACCTCACAAATGTGCTTCTGGAAGAATGGTAAAACATTCCCATAGGCACACTCCTAAACCTTGTGGACAGCCTTCCCAGAAGAGTTGAGGCTGTTATAGGTGCAAAGGGTGGGCCAACTCAATATTGAACCCTACAGACTAAGACTGGGATGCCATTAAAGTTCATGTGCGTGTAAACGCAGGCGTCCTAAAAGTTTTGGTAAAAGAATGTATATACTGTGTATATATATATATATATATATATATATATATATATATATATATATATATATATATATATATCTTTATATCTATAACTATCTATATCTATATATATATATACAGTATCTCACAAAAGTGAGTACACCCCTCACATTTTTGTAAAATTTTATTATAACTTTTCATGTGACAACACTGAAGAAATGACACTTTGCTATAATGTAAAGTAGTGAGTGTACAGCTTGTATAACAGTGTAAATTTGCTGTCCCCTCAAAATAACTCAACACACAGCCATTAATGTCTAAACCACTGGCAACAAAAGTGTAAATGTCCAAATTGAGCCCAAAGTGTCAATATTTTGTGTGGCCACCATTATTTTAGAGCACTGCCTTAACCTTCTTGGGCATTAAATTCACCAGAGCTTCACAGGTTCGGTAAAATTTAGATATTTATACTGCTTGCATTAAAAAAATAAATTTCAAAATCTTTCATTTTGAATTCCATGGTTACATTAATGTGTGTACCTTTTGTATTTTCCTATAGTTCAGCTTTAAGTATTTTAATGAAGCAATAACTAATCATTATCATTTATTATATAACTATCATTATCATTTATTATATAACTATATCATTATAGATCTGTTGTAAATTAACATACTCCAATATTTGTTTATCTACTTAATTTATCTTCAAACTCCTCATCAATAGTTTCTTTAAAAGGAGGCCGACTGCATACCTAAGAGCGTTTTAGTTCACAGCCATTACACTAACTGTCATTATACCAATGCATTTAATACAAGAGGAACACCCTGCGTAGGAAAAAGCGGAAGAAGATTAGGAGGAGTTTAAAGCTGGCATGTTATCATAGCAAAAACATCAACTCTCCTATGCTTGACTTCATGGATATTAAATATTTTTTCCCTGATGGCAGGCTTAGTTAAATAAACATGGCATTTACAAATGCAAAGCTTTTTCTAAACATGTTTTAGGGGGGAAATTAGCAGGTTGAAAAACTCTTTTAATCATGACTATTCAGTCGAATCAGCTCATATGGCGCTGTTTAAATACCAGAAGTAACAGATTACCAGTGTATAGCCAACTTTCCTCTGTGGTTTTCAGCATTGTTTATGCAAAACTGTTTTCAAATACTCTGCAGCTATTCACTTCTATATTCTACATTTGGCACAAGCACGAAAATGCAATTTCCTCTGCAAAGAAAACTTGTGAATGTTACTATTTCTCCGCCTTGCAATGAAATGGCTTAAACCAAAAATGATAACTTTGTTTACAAACCTAAATTTGTAAATAGGATTTGCTTATTAGCCCTGGAGACATATATATATATATATTTTTTTTTTAAAGGTCACACATACTTCCTTCAAATTTTTACTTATATATTGCCTGTGCATGTTTATCACATTGTTTAACAAAGGCTTATTAGATTTACCTACTTTTCTGTTTGGTCATTTTATTATCTTTCATTGACATGTTAGCAAAACTTGGTGTGCGCAGTTTGTAAAATTCTGACAAATCATTGAACTAAAGAATGCCTAATGATGAGTTTTGGTTAATGTTATTTCAGTATTTGTAACTTGATTTTTTAATTTTTTTTTTTTTTTTTTTATTGTTTGTACATAGTGTAATTTTACAAATAAACATTTATTATGGGACATGACTTTCAATTGACTGAGCATGCTGGGCTTTTTAATGAAAGACTCAGCACTGTCTGCATACTTGTTTTTAGCTTGTTTCAACTTGCTAAACCCTGGTGCTAGTATATAAATAGATGGTTTGTGTATTCTCAGAGTCCTTTAGTTGAGTTCAGTTTGATTTATTATAGGTCTATTCACAACAATACAAATGATTTCCCAACAGCTAGTAAATACCCACCAGAAAAGCTAGTGATATATCCTTGTGCTTGTCATCTTTAGGCTCTATTCACACCTGAGCATATCGTTTTCAGACTTTTTTTCAGGCGTTTTTCAGTCATTTTTTGCAGGTGTTTGGAGGCAGGCATTGACATCTGACCAAAAATGCTTGTAATCTGCCAAAAAAAAAAGCTAAGGTACTTTTTTGAGCTTCAGGTATTTTTCTTCTGCCTACAAAACGCTCACAAAGTTTGGGCACCCCAGGTAAAAATTTGCATTAATGTGCATAAAGAAGCCAAGGAAAGATGGAAAAATCTCCAAAAGGCATCAAATTACAGATTAGACATTCGTATAATATGTCAACAAAAGTTAGATTTTATTTCCATCATTTACACTTTCAAAATAACAGAAAACAAAAAAGAAAATGGCATCTGCAAACGTTTGGGCACCCTGCAGAGTTAATATCTTGTACTGCCCTCTTTGGCAAGTATCACAGATTGTAAACACTTTTTGTAGCCAGCCAAGAGTGTTTCAATTTTTGTTTGAGGTATCTTTGCCCATTCTTCCTTACAAAAGTCTTCCAGTTCTTTGAGATTTCTGGGCTGTCTGTCACACACTGCTCTTTTAAGGTCTATCCATAGATTTTCAAATATGATCAGGTCAGGAGATTGTGAAGGCCATGGCAAAACCTTCAGTTTACGCCTCTTGATGTAATCCCCCATGGATTTCGAGGTGTGTTTAGGATCATTATTAGGGTTGAGCGAACACCTAGATGTCCGTGTTCGACGGGTTCGGCCGAACTTTAAAAAAAAGTCCGGGTCCGTGTCCCGGACTTTTACCGAACTTTTCCCGGACACCGAACCCCATTGAAGTCAATGGGGACCCGAACTTTAAGGCACTAAAATGGCTCTAAAACACCAAAGGAAAGGGCTAGAGTGCTGCAAATGGCAGCAAAACGTAATTAAGAGCATGGCAAGTGCTCTGCAAACAAATGTGGATAGGGAAATAACTTAAAACAACAAAAAAAAAAACAGAAAAATAAAACAATGTTCTTCTTCATCTCTGAAGGACGAGGCCCATATGGAGTAGGAGGGAGGTTGAGGTGGTGGTGGATGTGGCGGTGACATAGGCGTGCGCACAGGGTGTGCTGGGTGTGCCTGGGCACACCCTAATCACCTAGGGCACATAGCATTGCCAGTGAGGAGATGGGAAAGATCTCCCTGGGACCTGCTCTGCTCTATTTCTCCTTGCCTACAGGTACATGGCCCCGATACATTACTCTCCCTGCTGGCAAACACATGCATGTGTATTTCAACTTTGGGGTGCACACCTTAATGCAATAGGCTGCGCACACCTATGGGCGGTGTAGGTGGAAGCGGCGGTGGAGGAGGACCAGGGCCGGATTAACAGCATCATGGGCTTGGTGCTGAGGATTTTGAAGGGCCTTAAGGGCCGTGCCTTGCCATGCACCCAGAGGAGGAAGGGTGCAGCCATGCATGCCTAATTCAACATGGGATGCTGTCTCTGAAGCCCATAAACACATCCATGCATCGCCAACTGTCCCTCCTTGTCCGGCCTTCACGCTGTGTGGGGAGGTTCTGAGGGTGCTGCCTGGGGAAGCGAGCATAGAAGCCAGACTTCTGTGTTTACAAGTGACAGAAGAGCGGTAACAGTGAATATGGCCAACCCGGGGCCTATATAAAAGGTAGGGGCCTGGAGCTGCAGCTCCAATAGCCCCTACATTAATCTGGCCCTGAGGAGGAGGACGAGGTAGCCAACACTGCTTCTTTTCAAAAATTTTAAATGAGGGTACACCCCAAAAGAGTGAGAAAGAGCAAAAATGGAACAATGGGTGGGTAAGGTCGGTATCCATTGCTATTCTGCATAAGGTACGGAAAAGTCCCGTGGGATCCATGCCTGGTTCATTTTAATGAACGTGAGCTTGTCCACATTGTCTCTGGACAGGCGGCTGCGCTTGTCTGTTATAACGCCCCCAGCCGTGCTAAATACCCGTTCAGATAATACACTGGCTGCAGGGCACGCCAGCACCTCCAAGGCGTAAAGGGCAAGCTCAAGCCATGTGCCCAATTTGGAGACCCAGAAGTTGAAGGGGGCAGACCCGTCATTCACTACATGTAGGCGTGTGCACACATACTGCTCCACCATGTTGGTAAAATGCTGCCTCCTGCTAAGACGTTCCATCTGAGCTGCTGGTGCTGCTGTTTGTTGTGGCGTGCTGACAAAGCTTTTCCACATTTCGGCCATGCTAACCCTGCCTTCTGAGGTGCTGGCGGTGCCCTGGTTGCGTTGGCGACCTCCTCCTCCTCCTCCTCTGCCTTGTGCTTCCACTGTGGCCCCGCTGTCAGATGGGAATGCCAGCAGCATGGCGTCTACCAGCGTGCGCTTGTACTCGCGCATCTTGCGATCGCGCTCCAGTGAGTGAATTAAGGACGGTACGTTGTCCTTGTAACGGGGATCCAGCAGCGTGGCCACCCAGTAATCAGCACAAGTTAGAATGTGGGCAACTCGGCGGTCGTTGTGGAGACACTGCAGCATGTAATCGCTCATGTGTGCCAGGCTGCCCAGAGGCAACGAAAGGCTGTCCTCTGTGGGAGGTGTATCGTCCGTGTCCTCTGTATCCCCCCAGCCACGCACCAGTGATGGCCATGAGCTGGCCTGGGTGCCACCCTGCTGTGAACATGGTTCCATCTCCTCCTCCAGCTCCTCCTCCTCCTCATCCTCCTCATCCTCCAGAACTGTGCCCCTGCTGGACAATTGCGTCCCTGGCGTTTGCGTGTGCAGGAACCCACCCTCGGAGCCCCTTGCGAATGACTGCCCTGAAAGCCTTGGAAATGTTACCTCTTCATCCTCCTCCTCCTCCTCATCCTGTGCCACATCCTCTTCCATCATCGCCCGAATTGTTTTTTCAAGGAGGCATAGAAGTGGGATAGTTAAGCTGAGAACGGCGTCATTGCCACTGGCCATGTTGGTGGAGTACTCAAAACAGCGCAACAAGGCACACAGGTCTCGCATGGAGGCCCAGTTAAATTAAATAGCGGAATAGAAAATATGATCCAAAAAAAGTGTATGTATATCACACGTACACAACCACACTGGGCCCCAATTACTATTGTTTGTACCCCTAAAAGGCTAGATGAGGAGTAGGGGGAGTATGGAACAGGCAGCACCCTCAAACCTTCAGAAGTATGAGATGAACCCCAACAACTTGGAAAGGTGGATCTCTCTCACACGTACCGACACAGACTATCCCGCAATTCAATTGATCCTCAAAGGTTTTTATTGAATAGCGGAATAGGAAATATGATCAAAAAAAGTGTATGTATCTCGCACGTACACAACCACACTAGGCCCCAATTACTATTGTTTGTACCCCTAAAAGGCTAGATGAGGAGTAGGGGGGGTATGGAACAGGCAGCACCCTCAAACCTTCAGAAGTATGAGATGAACCCCAACAACTTGGAAAGGTGGATCTCTCTCACACGTACCGACACAGACTATCCCCCAATTTAACTGATCCCCAAAGGTTTTTGATTAAATAGCGGAATAGAAAATATGATCCCAAAAAAGTGTATGTATATTACACGTACACAACCACACTGGGCCCCAATTACTATTGTTTGTACCCCTAAGAGGCTAGATGAGGAGTAGGGGGAGTATGGAACAGGCAGCACCCTCAAACCTTCAGAAGTATGAGATGAACCCCAACAACTTGGAAAGGTGGATCTCTCTCACACGTACCAACACAGACTATCCCCCAATTTAACTGATCCCCAAAGGTTTTTGATTAAATAGCGGAATAGAAAATATGATCCAAAAAAAGTGTATGTATATCACACGTACACAACCACACTAGGCCCCAATTACTATTGTTTGTACCCCTAAAAGGCTAGATGAGGAGTAGGGGGAGTATGGAACAGGCAGCACCCTCAAACCTTCAGAAGTATGAGATGAACCCCAACAACTTGGAAAGGTGGATCTCTCTCACACGTACCGACACAGACTATCCCGCAATTCAATTGATCCTCAAAGGTTTTTATTGAATAGCGGAATAGGAAATATGATCAAAAAAAGTGTATGTATCTCGCACGTACACAACCACACTAGGCCCCAATTACTATTGTTTGTACCCCTAAAAGGCTAGATGAGGAGTAGGGGGGGTATGGAACAGGCAGCACCCTCAAACCTTCAGAAGTATGAGATGAACCCCAACAACTTGGAAAGGTGGATCTCTCTCACACGTACCGACACAGACTATCCCCCAATTTAACTGATCCCCAAAGGTTTTTGATTAAATAGCGGAATAGAAAATATGATCCAAAAAAAGTGTATGTATATCACACGTACACAACCACACTAGGCCCCAATTACTATTGTTTGTACCCCTAAAAGGCTAGATGAGGAGTAGGGGGGGTATGGAACAGGCAGCACCCTCAAACCTTCAGAAGTATGAGATGAACCCCAACAACTTGGAAAGGTGGATCTCTCTCACACGTACCGACACAGACTATCCCCCAATTTAACTGATCCCCAAAGGTTTTTGATTAAATAGCGGAATAGAAAATATGATCCCAAAAAAGTGTATGTATATCACACGTACACAACCACACTGGGCCCCAATTACTATTGTTTGTACCCCTAAAAGGCTAGATGAGGAGTAGGGGGAGTATGGAACAGGCAGCACCCTCAAACCTTCAGAAGTATGAGATGAACCCCAACAACTTGGAAAGGTGGATCTCTCTCACACGTACCAACACAGACTATCCCCCAATTTAACTGATCCCCAAAGGTTTTTGATTAAATAGCGGAATAGAAAATATGATCCAAAAAAAGTGTATGTATATCACACGTACACAACCACACTAGGCCCCAATTACTATTGTTTGTACCCCTAAAAGGCTAGGAGTAGGGGGAGTATGGAACAGGCAGCACCCTCAAACCTTCAGAAGTATGAGATGAACCCCAACAACTTGGAAAGGTGGATCTCTCTCACACGTACCAACACAGACTATCCCCCAATTTAACTGATCCCCAAAGGTTTTTGATTAAATAGTGGAATAGAAAATATGATCCCAAAAAAGTGTATGTATATCACACGTACACAACCACACTAGGCCCCAATTACTATTGTTTGTACCCCTAAAAGGCTAGGAGTAGGGGGAGTATGGAACAGGCAGCACCCTCAAACCTTCAGAAGTATGAGATGAACCCCAACAACTTGGAAAGGTGGATCTCTCTCACACGTACCAACACAGACTATCCCCCAATTTAACTGATCCCCAAAGGTTTTTGATTAAATAGCGGAATAGAAAATATGATCCAAAAAAAGTGTATGTATATCACACGTACACAACCACACTAGGCCCCAATTACTATTGTTTGTACCCCTAAAAGGCTAGGAGTAGGGGGAGTATGGAACAGGCAGCACCCTCAAACCTTCAGAAGTATGAGATGAACCCCAACAACTTGGAAAGGTGGATCTCTCTCACACGTACCAACACAGACTATCCCCCAATTTAACTGATCCCCAAAGGTTTTTGATTAAATAGCGGAATAGAAAATATGATCCCAAAAAAGTGTATGTATATCACACGTACACAACCACACTAGGCCCCAATTACTATTGTTTGTACCCCTAAAAGGCTAGGAGTAGGGGGAGTATGGAACAGGCAGCACCCTCAAACCTTCAGAAGTATGAGATGAACCCCAACAACTTGGAAAGGTGGATCTCTCTCACACGTACCAACACAGACTATCCCCCAATTTAACTGATCCCCAAAGGTTTTTGATTAAATAGCGGAATAGAAAATATGATCCCAAAAAAGTGTATGTATATCACACGTACACAACCACACTAGGCCCCAATTACTATTGTTTGTACCCCTAAAAGGCTAGGAGTAGGGGGAGTATGGAACAGGCAGCACCCTCAAACCTTCAGAAGTATGAGATGAACCCCAACAACTTGGAAAGGTGGATCTCTCTCACACGTACCAACACAGACTATCCCCCAATTTAACTGATCCCCAAAGGTTTTTGATTAAATAGCGGAATAGAAAATATGATCCCAAAAAAGTGTATGTATATCACACGTACACAACCACACTAGGCCCCAATTACTATTGTTTGTACCCCTAAAAGGCTAGGAGTAGGGGGAGTATGGAACAGGCAGCACCCTCAAACCTTCAGAAGTATGAGATGAACCCCAACAACTTGGAAAGGTGGATCTCTCTCACACGTACCAACACAGACTATCCCCCAATTTAACTGATCCCCAAAGGTTTTTGATTAAATAGCGGAATAGAAAATATGATCCCAAAAAAGTGTATGTATATCACACGTACACAACCACACTAGGCCCCAATTACTATTGTTTGTACCCCTAAAAGGCTAGGAGTAGGGGGAGTATGGAACAGGCAGCACCCTCAAACCTTCAGAAGTATGAGATGAACCCCAACAACTTGGAAAGGTGGATCTCTCTCACACGTACCAACACAGACTATCCCCCAATTTAACTGATCCCCAAAGGTTTTTGATTAAATAGCGGAATAGAAAATATGATCCCAAAAAAGTGTATGTATATCACACGTACACAACCACACTAGGCCCCAATTACTATTGTTTGTACCCCTAAAAGGCTAGATGAGGAGTAGGGGGAGTATGGAACAGGCAGCACCCTCAAACCTTCAGAAGTATGAGATTGTGTTCACTGTACCCCACAAAGATTGAGTTCACTGCACCCCACAATGATTGTGTTCACTGCACCCCACAAAGATTGTGTTCACTGCACCTCACAAAGATTGTGTTCACTGTACCCCCCAAAGATTGTGTTCACTGCACCCCACAAAGATTCTGTTCACTGTACCCCACAAAGATTGTGTTCACTGCACCCCAAAAAGGATGTTGTTCACTGCACCCCAAAAAGGATGTTGTTCACTGCACCCCAAAAAGGATGTTGTTCACTCCACCCCAAAAAGATTGTGTTCACTGCACCCCACAAAGATTGTGTTCACTGCACCCCAAAAATGATTTTGTTCACTGCACCCCAAAAAGGATTTTGTTCACTGCACCCCAAAAAGGATGTTGTTCACTCCACCCCAAAAAGATTGTGTTCACTGCACCCCAAAAAGATTGTGTTCACTGCACCCCACAAAGGATTTTGTTCACTGTACCCCAAAAAGATTGTGTTCACTGCACCCCAAAAAGGATGTTGTTCACTGCACCCCAAAAAGGATTTTGTTCACTGCACCCCAAAAAGATTGTGTTCACTGCACCCCACAAAGGATTTTGTTCACTGCACCCCACAAAGATTGTGTTCACTGCACACCAAAAAGGATTGTGTTCACTGCACCCCAAAAAGATTTTGTTCACTGCACCCCAAAAAGATTGTGTTCACTGCAGCCCAAAAAGATTGTGTTCACTGCAGCCCAAAAAGATTGTGTTCACTGCAGCCCAAAAAGATTGTGTTCACTGCAGCCCAAAAAGATTGTGTTCACTGCAGCTCACACACAGAAAAATGGATGTGGATCACTGACACCTGCCTATCTCCAATCCCACACCACACAGCAATATCGATTGTAGTTTGTAGAACACAGTTTCCCTAAAATTCAGCAGACTCTGTCCCTAACAGGATTGAGAAGAGATCGTAGATCAGGATTGAGTGCAGACCCCACCCCCCACACAGCAATATCGATTGTAGTTTGTAGAAGACACTGACCCTATAATTCAGCAGACTCTATCCCTAAAATGCCTACAACTCGCCCTGCCTAAACACTCCGACCTGTCCCTCAATTCTATCCGGACACAAATGGTTTTTTCCTGCCTATCTTTCCCTAATCAGCAGCCAGCACGTTGATGTGTGCTCTGTCCCTGAATCTAAGCAGCATAATGACGCCGCTGCGGCTGCCTCGAACTTATAAAGACTTGGTCACATGCTTCAGACGGCCAATCACAGCTACTGAGACATTTGCAGGCATGGCTGGGATGGCTTAAGGCACACCAGTTAAACGATTGTTGATTGGCTGTTGAAAGCCCGCCATGAAAAGAGCGCCAAAGCATGCAAAACCCGGAAATAAAACGACCGAACACGGATTTTTACCCGAACATACAGTAAAGTGTCCGTGTCCGTGTTCGGGTACAAAAAATCCAATTATTCGGTACGAACACGAATAATACAGTCCGTGTTCGCTCAACACTAATCATTATCCATTTGTAGAAGCCATCCTCTCTTCAACTTCAGCTTTTTCACAGATGGCATCAAGTTACGGTCCAAAATTTGCTGAAATTTTATTGAATCCATTTTTCCTTCTACTCGTGAGATGTTCCCTGTGCCACTGGCTGCAATACAACCCCAAAGCATGATTGATCCACCCCCATGCTTAACAGTTGGACAGAGGTTCTTTTCATTACATTCTGTGCCCCTTCTTCTCCAAACGTACCTTTGCTCATTCCTGCCAAAAAGTTCAATTTTAATCTCATCGGTCCACAGAACTTGTTTCCAAAATGCATCAGGCTTGTCTATATGTTCATTTGCAAAGTTCAAACACTGATTTTTGCGGTGAGGACGTAGAAGAGGTTTTCTTCTGATGACTCTTCCATGAAGACCATATTTGTACAAGTATCTCTTTTATAGTGGAATAGTGTTCCACAACTCCAGTGTCTGCCAGATCTTTCTGGAGAGATCGTGCAGTCAAACGTGGGTTTTGAATTGTTTTTCTCACAATCCCGCGAGCTGTTCTGTCTGATATTTTTCTTGGTCTTCCAGATCTTGTTTAACTTCCACTGTTCCTGATGACTGCCATTTCTTAATTACATTCCAAACAGAGGATATTGACATCTGAAAACACTTTGCTATCTTCTTATATCCTTCTCCAGCTTTGTGAGTGTCAACTATTTTCAGTTTTCTAGACAACTGCTTAGAAGATCCCATGGTGCTGATTGTTGGGGCAAGGTCAGATGAGTCTGGGCATTTAAAACCTTTGAGATTGACATCAATTGGTCTTCCTAGACGATGATTGAGAACAATTCATGACACTGGCAGGTCTCAGCCTTGCAAAGGGGGCAGTACAAGGTATTAACTCTGCAGGATGCCCAAACTTTTGCAGACGCCATTTTTTTGTTTTCTGTTATTTTGAAAGTGTAAATGATGGAAATAAAATCTAACTTTTGTTGACATATTATAAGAATGTCTAATCTGTAATTTGATGCCTTTTGGAGATTTTTCCATCTTTCCTTGGCTTCTTTATGCACATTAATACAAATTTTTACCTGGGGTGCCCAAACTTTCGATCCCCACTGTATGTGAAAAGGGGCCATTGAAATTAATGGGATTTTGCTTGTTGGGCATTTTGGAACTTCATAGATGAGTATTTTACGAGCTGAAATATGCTCAGGTGTGAAAAGGGCCTTAGAAATATTCATATTGGATATATCATACTTTGTTGAATTTAGGCAAAACACAAAATACACAAAAAAAAAAAAAACATATAAAGGGGCATTCCCAACAAGGTAGTAAATACCCACCAAAAGCACCTGTGGTGTATCCTTGTCCTTGCACCTGCAGAAATGTTCAAATTGGATACATTTTTAATTGCTGAATTGTTGACTCAAAACAGCTAAATACAGATGCTGATTTAACTTCCAAAGGATATGTTTTTCTGTCCATTCAATTCCGAAAGCTTTGACACACAGCACAGCCCTGTCTGGTAGGGCATGAGGCCTACCTTTTTTTTTGCAAGTAATTTAACTAGATTTTTCTAACAATTCAGCCAGTGGTGCTATGCTCCTGTGCAAATTTTGATACTAGCTCTTTAAGTACTAGATGAAATTGTAATCCAATGTGACTGAACAAATAATAATGTTTCTAAATCTGAATACATACATATAAAGCGCTAACTGCGCATGTAGTGAAAAAATCACAAATAAATGCTAATCATACTCATTGTAAAACAATCATAAAGAATCATATAAAGTTCATAAAGTGCGTGAATAAAGCAAAATATTATGGAAGTTCAGTGTTAAGCAGCAGCCAGTAACTTGTATGCAGATTCTTCAGTTTAAATCACCCCTAAGTGTAGAAATGACACCACCACCTATGTATGATATTCCTAACACCAGATGTGCTCTCACCTTAGGGTTGTGACCAACAAATGGTCAATATGCGCCTTGGTCTCTTAAAGGGAACTGGTAAAGATGTTATAATGGTATATACACAATGGGTGATTATCTCATCTCATTTCTCCTCCTCTTAATCCAACCAGCATGCACAAGAAACTAAGAATTATGATCACTATTAAGGTGTGCTGATATCTCCAGGCTCTAATCTCCTTTAATCCATCTCACCTCCTCTCCAGACAGTCACTATGAAAGAAAACTATACATAGTGCTCAATCTTTTAAAAACCTTTTAACCTTTTACTAAAAACTACAATCTGTGCACCCACATTTAGAAGGTGCTCCAAGTGCACCAAACTTTTAAAAGCATGGATCCATGAAAGGATATTTAAACCTGGTTTGGTTTACCCCTGTTGTTTGTGTACCAAACACTCAGTGACGTCTGTTGGCCCCTCTCCTACATGTTATGCCACAGGTCATATGGCTTCCCTAAGGGGATATCTATCTATCTATCTATCTATCTATCTATCTATCTATCTATCTATCTATCTATCTATCTATCTATCTATCTATCTATCTATCTATCTATCTATCTATCTATATCTATGTAATTGATCCACTGAGGAAGCCACATGATCTGTGGTGTAACGCATAGGGGAGGGACCAGCTGACATCACAGAGAGTTTGGTACACGAACAACAGTGATAAACCAATCCAGAATTTTAATATCCTTTGATATTTTTGGATCCATGTTTTTAATAGTTTGCTGCACTTGGAGCACCTTCTAAACGTGAATGCACTAATTATAGTTTTTAATAAAACGTTTTTAAAGCACTTGAGCACTATGTATAAATTTCTTTCATGATGACTGTCTGGAGAGGAGGTGCGACGGATTAAAGGAGATTGGAGTCTGGCGATATCAGCACACCCAAATAGTGATCATAATCCTCAGTTTCTTGTGAATGCTGGTTGGATTAAGAGGAGGAGAAATGAAGGAGATAAGATATCATTGAATGTTGTATATACCATTATAAAACCTTTACCAGTTCCCTGTAAGAAACCAAGGCGCATATTGACCATTTGTTGGTCACAAGTTCACAACCCTAAGGTAAGGGCACATCTGGTGGAGGAATATCACGCATATGTGGTAGTGTCATTTCTGCACTTAAGGGTGATTTAAACTGAAGAATCTGCATACAAGTTGCTGGCTGCTACTCAACACTGGAATTTTATAATATATTGCTTTATTCACGCACTTTATGAACTTTATTTGATTATTTATGATTGTTTCACAATGATTTTATGAATGTATTGTATGATTACCAATTATTTCTAATTTTTTTCACTTCATGCGCTATTAACACTTTATATATATGCATATATATATATATGTATTTAGATTTAGAGATATTATTATTTGTTCAGTCACGTTGGATTACAATTGCATTCTAAGCATTCAGATAAAAAGAAACTTCTATGTGCAGCAGCCCCCCTTAACCCTCTAATGCTTACCTGAGCCCCATTCTTTATCCAGTGATGTTGCAGGAGCTGCCCGGGACTCCCCTCCTCATTGGCTAAGACAGCAGTGTGGCGCGATCTGCTCTTGCTGCTGTCAATCAAAGTCAGTCAGCCAATCAGGAGGGAGAGGGGGCGGGCCAGGGCACGGTGCCATGTCTGAATGGACACAGGGAGCTGTGGCTCAGCTTGGGTGCTCCCATAGCAAGCTGCTTGCTGTGGGGGCTCTCAGCAGGAGCGAAGGGGCCAGGAGCACAGAAGAGGGACCCTAGAAGAGGAGGATCCGGGCCACTCTGTGCAAAACCATCTGCACAGAGCAGGTAAGTATAACATGTTTGTTATTTAAACAAAAAACAAGACTTTACAATCCCTTTAATTTACACTACAGCTTTTTTGAAAACTATACTGTTACCATATAGTATGACATGGCAGGAATTATTCATACAGAATTGTAATGTTACTGAAAGGACCACTATAATATTGCATTGCAAGAGGCATGGCTGATGTTGTAATTCGGATTGCTATTGGTTAGTACATACTGTACACTGTATATTTGATGAATTAAAAAAAAAAAAAAAACGGTATATATGTGGTTATGTTATTTCATCAAAATCCGGTCCTATAGCTAAAAGAAAAACAAAACAAAAAAAGAAACATAATAGGTTTGCATATAATCTACTACTAAACTGTTTCCACTTTCTTAATGTGAAATGGTATGGTTTACTCAAACAGACAAAGATACGCTTTTTAGTACAGCAGTGCTTTCCCACATCTGCTGGTAATTATCACCTACAGAACGAATGTGAAAATGTTTGATCTCTGTAAGACTTATGTCATTTCTGTTTACAAAGATCTCAGTGAAGTTCAGCTTCTGCAAAATCCTTAGATACAATGGATTAGACATTTCTTTTGCAACTTAACAGTGCTCTGAACATTTATGTTTAATTGGTGCGAGGCATAAAACACTCTGCTAAGTTAGAAAAATACCCCACCCTCTCAGTATGAGATAGACTGATCTAAAAATTTTAACTTAGATAATACTTGAAAATGATCACGTCACGGCAGCGTTCATGTGTTTTTTGCCAAAGGAGCAGGTCACTGTTCAAGCAGCACCTTTATGCAATCAGTCCTGCCCAAACAGCACTTACAAAAGCTCTTCAACAGAGACCATGGGACCAATACATGCTACAAATGATGTGTTTATAAAGTGTGTGTGTGTGTACAACTTGGCATTAATGGATGTTTCTGAAATACAAAAGGGCCAAGATGAGCTACGGGAAGGCAGTGGTGCTCATTATTAGGGATGAACCAAACATACCTGGGTTCTGTTTGAAGCAGGTTCAGCGAACATTGCAGAAGCTCAGGTGTTTATACCAAACCCCATTGAAGTTAATAGGAACCAAATGTAAAAAACAGTTCTCAGGTTCAAAAGCAAGGGATTGTCAAACAACTTGCATGGGGGATGAGCACTGCCCTGGGGAACATGTACTAAAGCAAAAAATCAAAATCAATTTAGTGGAGAGCACCACTTAAAATGTCATTAAAGCAAACCTTTTTTCTTAGTTTTGGATAGGGCAGAGAGGAGTTATAACCCCTGTCGGTTTTTTCTGCTGTCTGTGCCCCCATTAGAAACATAGAATGTGTCGGCAGATAAGAACCATTTGGCCCATCTAGTCTGCCCAATATATCTGAATCCTATGAATAGTCCCTGGCCCTATCTTATATGAAGGATAGCCTTATGCCTATCCCATGCATGCTTAAACTCCTTCACTGTATTTGCAGCTACCACTTCTGCAGGAAGGTTATTCCATGCATCCACTACTCTCTCAGTAAAGTAATACTTCCTCATATTACTTTTAAACCCCCTCTAATTTAAAACTGTGTCCTCTTGTGGTAGTTTTTCTTCTTTTAAATATGCTCTCCTCCTTTACCGAGTTGATTCCCTTTATGTATTTAAAAGTTTCTATCATATCCCCTCTGTCTCTTCTTTCTTCCAAGCTATACATGTTAAGGTCCTTTAACCTTTCCTGGTAAGTTTTTTCCTGCAATCCATGTACTAGTTTAGTAGCTCTTCTCTGAACTCTGTCTAGAGTATCTATATCCTTCTGGAGATATGGCCTCCAGTACTGTGCACAATACTCCAAGTGAGGTCTCACCAGTGTTCTGTACAGCGGCATAAGCACTTCTCTCTTTCTACTGCTTATACCTCTCCCTATACATCCAAGCATTCTGCTGGCATTTCGTGCTGCTCTATTACATTGTCTTCCCACCTTTAAGTCTTCTGAAATAATTACTCCTAAATCCCTTTCCTCAGATACTGAGGTCAGGACTGTGTCAAATATTCTATATTCTGCCCTTGGGTTTTTACGCCCCAGGTGCATTATCTTGCACTTATCCACATTAAATTTCAGTTGCCAGAGTTCTGACCATTCTTCTAGTTTTCCTAAATCCTTTTCCATTTGGCGTTTCCCTCCAGGAACATCAACCCTGTTACATATCTTTGTGTCATCAGCAAAAAGACAAACCTTACCATCGAGGCCTTTTGCAATATCACTTATGAAGATATTAAAGCGGAGTTCCACCCGAAATTTATACTTACCTCCATCTTCTCGCTCCCGGTCACCTGAAAAACAAATGGATAATCGCAATTTTTTTTTTTTTTTCACTTACCTTTTAGAGAAAATATACTCACCTTACTTCCTTCTTCCTCCCCTCGGCGGCCACGGCGATTCGTCACTTCCTGGCTTTTGCAATGATTCCTGGGAGCTGAACGTCATAGCTCCCAGGAATCATTGCGCCTGCACCGGCCCCGACGTCAGTTCCGGGGCGCGCGCGTCATCCCCTTCTAAACAGCTTCTGGGCATGCCCAGAAGCTGTGGAGGGATGACGCGCGCGACCCGGAAGTGACGTCGGGGCCGGTGCAGTGCATCGTGGGACCGAAGAAGGAGGAAGAGGACCGAAGAGGACGCGGAAGAGGATCGTGCTGGCTTCAAGCTGCCCACACCTGAGATGGCAGCGCTGGAGAAGACAATTTCAAGGTAAGTATATCTCCTGAAAGGTAAGTGCAACCCGGGACAGATCAGAGGCTAGCCATTGTGGAATGTGCTAGCCCTGACTGTCCCGGGGGTATTTTTGTAAAAAAATGTATAACCAGGGTGGAACTCCGCTTTAAACAAAATTGGTCCCAGTACAGATCCCTGAGGTACCCCACTGGTAACATGACCTTGTTCTGAATGTTCTCCATTGACTACAACCCTCTGTTGTCTGTCACTCAGCCACTGCCTAATCCACTCAACAATATGGGAGTCCATGCTCAATGACTACAGTTTAGGGAGATTCACCCTCTCTATTTGTCCTATTTACCATTATCATTGAAAGTGAAAGTAAAAGAAAATTCCAAATTTTGGTTGACATCAGAACACTAATAGAGGGAAAATCTTGCAATGGGGTCACTAGTTCTGGAGACCCTGGTGACACCCTGAGATTCTCTTACCTTGGAAGAATTTTCTCTCACTTCCTGTTTGGGCTATGGGACAGGAAGTGATGGGAAATCTCCCCAATGGGAAATAGATGGCAAACAATGACAGGGGTTAAAACCCTCCCCTACTCTATCCAAAATTGAAAAAAATGTCTTTAGTAACATTTTTAAAATGCAAGATTCCTTTAAATAACTTGTATGGGGGTTTTCCTGTGAAATGCCTGCCTGTGAAATGATACATCCATTTAATATATACACCCCGGACAAAGCTGACATTTACAAAGAAAACAATTGCTGACAAATTGATAACCTCAGCCACTTAGTTTATGTAAGTAAAATTTCTGGGGATTCCCTTCTCATCTATACCTGATCCATGCCCCAGATAAGGACCTGGTATAGATATAAGGGGGGTCCACCTCCATTGTCAATCACATCATCCAGCAATGCAGATCCACGTCAATCAAAATGAACAATGCTGACCTAGCAAAAAAAAATAAAAAACAAGCCAACATGTCTGATCCCGACAATGAAGTTTGTTAAGCTATTCTTAGACCCCGTTCACACAGGGGCGACGCTACTTGCTGGGGCGACCTGTGAAGTCGCGACATGCACGGACTTCATATCATTGAAGTCAATGCAGGTCGCCTCCAGGTCGCCCCAAAGTAGTACAGGACCCTTTTTCTAAGTCAGAGCGACTTGTGTCGCTTCTATTAGAACGGGTCCTGTGCTAATCAATGGCAGGCGACCCACCGCGACTTGTCAGGCGACCAAGTCGCCTGACAAGTCGTGCTAGTGTGAATGGGGACTATTGTTTTGTTTACATGGTCGGGGATTCCTGGTCAGTAAATTAATTGGGCTGGTGACATCACTAGTTGATAAGGACACATTAACCAGCAACCGTTGATAGCAGAAGAAGAAAGCTGTCATATATAGAAACAGGAAAACAATCCACTACTATGTAAGATGTTTGGCTCCTGCTGAGCAGGCTGAAAGCCCAAGGTTCAGATAAATGTTTAAACAAGCAAAGTTTGAACCAAACCTCTCTTCAGAGCGAACTGGGAGCTCACCCCTAGTCATTATCACTTAAGGGGATCTTCAAGCTTTCAATCATTTTTTTTTTTTTAAATATATATTTTGTAAGAACCACAAATGTTACTACTGAATCCAATAGCAAAAAGATTTTCACTGTGCCAAGATGCTGTGTGCAGGTGTTCATGTAAGTTGCAGGCATTTAATTTTACACCATATTGTATATTTACAACATGCAATGCTTAAATAAAACTAAAAAATAAACCAAACTTTTTAAATTAAAGAAGACTATGCATGAAAAATTAAGCCTCCACACTCCATATTCTATTCTTATCATGGAATTTTAATATAGACTAAGTTAATGTGTGCTTTAACACTTAATAAAGTGGAACTTTACTTATAAATTAAAAAATTGCATACAGACATGCTTTTTATTGAAGAAGAGACATACTATCCCTGAAATTCATAAAGAATGTCATGTACACTATCGGGAACAGGTACCTTAATCTGTCACGTGGCGGAGGCAGCTCAGAAGCTGAGGTGTCCATACCGCTAACACTAGAGTCTAAGTTAGCCTTTTTTCAACCAGGTTGCCTAGGCACCCTGAGGTGCCTTGTGGGTTCTTCAGGGGTGCCTTGGCTAAATGGCTAAAAATTGCTAAGAGTTGCCCAAAAACTGTGTATCATCTAACGGGTGGATCAAGATCACTTTTTTTTTTTGCACAATTCCACAGGTTTGTATTGTGCAACATTACAACTTTGGGCAATGGGCAGGCCAGCCGCTGGCATTTGAATAACCTTTGACATTACTGACTGATAAGGTGGACATCCAGCATGTGCACAGCATCCATGTTTCACACCCAACCCCGCTCTATCAGCACTGGGGTCACATTAACTGTGTGAGGAAGAGGAAATGAGGAAATAGAAATCCTGAAATATTAGTCAGTATCAGTGTGCAAAAGTGTATTTGCTTTGAAATAATAGATCACCTCTAATGTTGGGTGTCCTATGTGTGTAGATGTTGCTGCAATATGTAAAACTATTAGTTTAGTTTTAGAATTGGGTGCCTCAAGATTGTTCATAATTTTAAAGGGTGCCTTGACTGCACAGATGTCTATTGAAATCGCCCCCAAAGTCGCCAAAAGTAGTGCAGAAACTACTTTTGAGAATCGGTGAGGCGCCACAAAGTCAGCGTCGCACCGATTCAGATTCCATTGCTGGCAATAGGCTCCAATTTAACATGCGATTTGACATGTCAAATCGTATGCCAAATCAGCTCAATTTGAACGTGGGCTGAAGTTCAGTTTCAAAGCCTGGTTTAGTTACACTTTTTTAAAAAATCATCACAACGGTCAGTAATAACATTTATTGAGAAATCTACCTTGTTCTGGTGTCAAATGTCCTAACTGAAATCTTCCATCCTCAGCCCCACACACCTCCACAACAGGAATCTTCTGGTGCTGCATAAGGTAATACAGCTGAACCTATCATATGCACTCAAGAGTGTTGACTATGTCCACCCTTTTTGACCCTCTCCTTCATGCTTAGAATCTGTACTATAGCTTCCATCAATGAAAAGAGCTCTATGAACAGAAAGCTGACAAATGAGAGGTTTGCCTCTCCCATTCATAGAATGCTTTTTATTGATGAAATTTTTGGTACAGCTTCTATGAATGGAGCGGGGGGGGGGGGTGGGGGCTAGAGTGGGCATAGTTGGCAATCTTAAAGAATGCCTATGACACAACCAGCAGCTGTATTAACCTCTGCAGCACTAGACACATACTGTACCACTGGATGAGTGTGGTGCGCGGGGGGGGGGGGGGGTCAGAGGACAGAAGATTCCAACTAGGACAGTAGCCACCAGCACAAGGGACACTTCTCATTAAATGTACTGATTCTTTAAAAAACTAACAAAACAAAAGCTGTCTATCTGTCTATACACCATAACCCCCCACCCAGGGACATTGTACTCTGACAGTGGGACCCACCGCTGTCAGAATACACTGATTAGCTGCTGCAGCCACTGATTGAGAAAACAATCAACTTCTGTAGAGCATAGACAGCCACAATTCTGCCAGAATCGGTGTATAGCCAGCTTTAGGCTTTAATTTCCCTGTATGGGATTTCTTGGGATCAATACAACTAATTGAAGTCTATACTATTGTAAATCAAAATGGTAACAATGCAACCCAATGTTTTTTGTTTGTATGCCTAGTTTAAACTTTTTTTCTTGTAAGATGCCTTTCATAGGCGTTCCACAGTCTCCATGTTTCTGTTGTAAAACATAAGACTTTGCAAGAAAGTTTGCATGATATGTTTCTTATCATATGTTTGCAATGTTTGCAGACCTGATTGAGAACAGGTGTGGGAATGGGCCATGGTCAGCTCCTGCTGATCAGGAAACAAGATCTATCTCTACACTGTATGTGGTTATGTGAAGAAAATCCCCATAATTAATCACCATCACCCCCATGCCGATTGCTGAAGCATGAAGGAAACTTGTTTTTTTTTTTTTTAGTTATCACCTAGGTTGTTGTATCGCCTTGTGCATGTGTATTGTGTCTCATGTGCTTCTTTTCTACAAGTATTTTTTTATGTTGCCCTCACAGGCAGCAGTACTAACATAAACTATTTAGACAAATGATCCAAGTCATAGACAAAACCTATATTGAGTGGGGTAAGTAATTGAATGCTAACAATAAAAAATAATGAGTACTAGTAAAATATTTCAAAAAGTATTTATAGCTGGATCAATTTGACATTTTAGATTGTTTATGACCATTCATATGTATTTCATAGTCAATAACTATTGAAACAACACAATTGATATTCAGCTGATAATTGATGTTCTGCTTTTAATAAATATATTTAGTTTACTAAAATATTAGTAATTGATAATAGATAATTGATGTTCTGTTTTAAAAAAATATATTTAGTTTACTAATATATTAAGTAAATACACTTTTTTTAAATACTCATTGTAATTTTTTTTTTTTTTTTTTTACATTTTCAACGTTCAACAAATGAGAACACCTCTGATAATACTACATTATACTAAAACAACAAACTTTTTTGTACATAAATTTTGAGAGACACAGAGAAGATAATTATCTGCCTTTAAAAAGAATAACTGCACCAGCAGCTTAATTCTGCCAGGTAAATCCAAGACCTTAGGAGGGAAATATATCCTCTCTCCTCCATTTCAGAATTAGGCATTGCCTGGAGTTTAAAAAAAACATATGAGAGAAATCTGGGACACCTTCCATCTAAACTCCTTCAAGTTCCATTCCTAGTGCTTTTCAACTATAATTGCATCTACCTTTTCCCCCTGGTCTCAGTAGAGGATTAAAATAATGCAGACTTTATTGAACACATTTTGCCCATTTGCCCCTTCATTGTTTTTCATATTATCTGTGGATTTCGGAAATTAGCATTTTTTTTTTCAGAGAGGGTAAACATAAACGTTACATCTAATTAATAGAGCTTGGATTGCATCTCTACAGATAATGTATTTTAAATGGTTCCCTCAGTGAAGTTTTTAAAACTCAATAAAATTTTTTGAGTTAAATACGGATTTTAGTAATTGGTGAACTGCTGAATAAATTTGCAAATTACATTCAAGAATTTAGAAACTCTTTTTGAATACCAGCAGCTAATGCTGTGATTTTAGAGGTAAAAGGGTATGCGCAAGTAGAAAAAAAACGACTAGAGAAAAAGTCATATATATTAGTGACTGGGGTGTCGAGTATCTTGCACACATTCTTTGTGATTTAATGACTCATGTGGGTGCTGCATTGGGTTGACATAGTGGATAATAGTAAATTATTTAACTTATTTTCCTCTATTGTTGCCATTCTCTTGCTATCTTTCCACCTCACCTGCTGTGGTAAGTTTAATTTTGGCTCTTTGCCACAAACACGGACTTTGTTCTTTTTCACTTGTCTTGGCATCTCTGTATGGATGCCAAGTCTCTGTGTGAGAACCTTTCCTGCTGATTTCCTGAAATTCATCTTATTTGCAGATTTACAACTGATGTGCTGTGTACTAACGGCAACAATGAATGGAAGTAAGATGATCAAAGTAACTTAGGGGGAAATATAGTGTTTTTCATTGACTGTACCCTGTATATTTTGACTAAGTATTGTAACCACTTCAAGTTCAGAAACTTTCACCCCCTTTCAGTCCAGACAACTTTTCAGCTCTCAGCGCTGTCAAACTTTGAATGACAATTGCTCAGTCATGACACACCATACCCAAAGAATTTTTTTTAGACAGAGCTTTATTTTGGTGGTATTTACCCATTAATATTTTTTTTTATATATATATTAATAAAAAAATACAGAATAATATATATATATATATATATATATATATATATATATATATATATATATATTTTTTTTTTTTTTTCTTAAGTTTTGAAAATAATCTTTCTTCATAAATGTAGGTCAAAATGCATTCATATGTTTCATTTCTTTGGTAAAAAAAAAAAATAACCTAAATCAGTGTATATTATTTAGTCTATGTGAAAGTTATAGGGTCTTCAAATTTGGTATATACAGTATATTTGATAATTAACCAATCTTGATTTACTGACTGCCTAGCTCATTTCCTGAAGGCACTAAAATGGCCCTATAATGCATGGACAGTACAAATACCCATCAAATTAAAAAATTGTAAAACAGACAGTCCAAGGTTTTTTTGGGAATCAATTATTCATCTAATTTCATGACTACCTATCACATTTATGGAGGCCATGGAGCACCAGGACCATTGAAACACTCACAAATTGACTCCATTTTGGAAAAAAAAAACACTCCCTCTGAAAGGCATAGTGAGTCTTTTGAAAATGCAATTTTTTCCAAGTTTTTGGAAAATGTAGCAATGCATTTTTTTTTTTACACAGAACCGCAGAAACATAGTAAGTGTTACATGTACATGGATAAGTCCAGGAGCAGGCAGAGACATGGTCAGCAAGCAAGCAAAGAATCAGTCCAGTAAACAGGGAAAAACATGATCAATAAAGGGTTAGTACAGGGGACAATCATGAACACCAACTTACAACTGGCTGCACTAGTAGGGTTCATTCACAAGTGACGTTGGGGGTGGTAAAACCTTGTGGTTGAGCTACAGTTTTATTGCCCCTCAACCACTACCCCCTTTAGCTGCAGAGGCAGCGGCAGGGGGTGTACACATGCTATGGCTACAAAGCTTTGCTTCATAGCTGTGGCAGGAATTATGCCTCCTGTACCCCTGCTGATCATGACCGATTTAAGTGAATGTAGTTGCTTTTGCGGGGTCCAAGATTTTAAAGCAGGTGGTTAGGAGGAGATACAATGCCTCCTCACTGCCTGTCCAATGCTATTTAAAGAGAAATCCAAACACAAATATCCCTTTAGAGAGCATTGCACAATGAACAAGTTCTTATGGAGACACTGTGACTGGTGTGGTGGTGATTATGCACAAAATGACTGGTGTGGCAGTGATCAGGGACACTGGGACTGGTGTGGAGGTGATTGTGGACAATAGGACTGCTGTGGTCGTGATCAGGGACACTGTAAATGGTGTGGCTGTGATCATGGAAGCTGTAACTGGTGTGGTAGGGAT
Source organism: Pelophylax lessonae (assembly GCF_965119305.1). Lineage (NCBI taxonomy): Eukaryota > Metazoa > Chordata > Amphibia > Anura > Ranidae > Pelophylax > Pelophylax lessonae. The sequence continues at coordinate 338,538,681 of NC_138771.1, read as the reverse complement.
TATTGGCAATATGACTGGTGTGGCAAAGATCAGAGACACTGTAACTGGTTTTGTGGTGATCAGGGAGATAACAGGACGAATGTACATATGTCTGAGAAGAACAGTGTATATATGTATTTATATATATCTGGATATATAACTAAAGGCCTTTAACACTGATACCTCCAATTATGCACTGTGGCACAGTTCAGTTGAAGGGGCCCCTGATGAGCTGACTTGTAAGGCGTAACACAATCCGGCTTGAGAGGACGAACGCTGACGCATTTGTGTAGTGGTGGCTTCCTGGGGACGCTTGTACAGATGAACGCACCACCTGCAAGGCAAACTAAGCCTATCTAGCCTATTTCTTGGTCCCAAACCTGACTATAGGCTATCAATGCTACCGGGCCTCTACCTATCTAAATGGCCATTGTTGCTACCCTGAACTGTTTACTGTTCGCTAGGCTAAGACTAGCTAGAAAACCCCCAGACCAAAAAGAGACACTGTTGCTTTAAATAATGGAGTGGTAGATATACACTTCAACACAAACCAGTCACTTGATGGTTGAGGTTATAATCAAATGAGCTTTGGTCCCATACACTTGAGAATAGCCCAAGTATATTGCAGTATGCTGTATGCAAATAGAAAGTTTCAGTAAATCAGAGAAGCCCCTAACAGATATCTCTGATTCCCACACAGGAGTGCTCACATGGGAGTGACAGTAATATAACAAACAGTGAGCTACACTGTGCAGTAACACTTGTGCCTTTTCAATTTAGATGATTACAACCCAAAATCAGCACCCCTGGCTTGCACAGCATGTGGCTGACCACACTCTCCTCTCCACTTCCTGTTATATATACAGTATATATATATATATATATATATATATATATATATATATATATATATATATATATATATATATATATATCCTTGAGGGGTTTCCTGACCTTTAAGCAGGGACAGGAATCAACCTCTTAACCGCTTGCCGACCGCCGCAAGTACATATACTGCAGTGGTCAGCCCCGGCCAGGCAAAGTGCGTGCCCGCATTGGTCCGCCGGTCACTCACGATCGTCCGCCGTGAAGGGAGAAAGGCAGGTGGCTAATGTAAACAAGCCTGTCATGAATAGTAATCATACGGTTCTACTATGTAGGACCGTTGATCACTGTTCCTAAAACAGTAGCCAAGTCCAATCACAATTAGAAGCACGCCCCTTGGGACACACTTAACCCCTCCTTACCCAATAAAGTTAACCCCTTCCCTGCCAGTGTAATTTTGCAGTAACAGTGCATATATATAGCACTGATTACTGTAGTAATGTCACTGGTAACCCCAAAAGTGTCAAAAATCAGTCAAGAGTCCGATCTGTCCGCCGCAATGTCGCAGTACCGCAAAAAAAATCGCAGATCGCCGCCATTACGCGTTAAAAAAAGCCACCAAAAATGACAGAAATCTTTCCCTTAGTTAGTAAACGCAATAACTTTTGCGCAAACCAATCAAAATATGCTTTTTGCGATTTTTTTTACCAAACATATGTAGCATAAAACAAATTGGCCTAAAATGTTAAAAAAATTTGATTTTTAAATTTTTTTGGGGGAATTTCATATAAAAAAATTTGAAAATATTGTTATTTTTGCAAAATTTATGCTCTTTTTTTGTTTATAGCGCAAAAAGTAAAAATTGCACAGGTGATCAAATACCACCAAAAGAAAGCTCTGTTTATGGGAAAAAAAGGACGTCAAATTCGTTTAGGTACAGCGTTGCACGACCGCGCAATTGTCCGTTAAAATCATGCAGTGCCGAATCGCAAAAAAAAACCCTGGTCAGGAAGGGGGTAAAATCTTCCGGGGCTTAAGTGATAACAGGAAGAATCTGTTTGTAACAAGAACTCTATGGTAGTTATCAGGCAGGAATGTAAACAACCTGCAGACAGTGTACAAAAAAAACACTTCCCTACTTCCCTACACTGGTATGGTGGTTATCAGAGACATTGTAACTGGTGTGGCAGTGATTAGGGTCAGTATGACTGGTGCAGCAGTTATTAGGGTGATGATAGTATTAAAAAAAAATGATTTACATTTTTTTTTTTTACATATTGTCACCAAAGCAGTATAATGTCACCATAGTGACACTCTACAACCCTAGGGTGGTGATCAGTGTGCATTTTGGCCTTGAATATTGATTTAGTTTTAGTTATAGTCTTTTCACTAAAATGCCATTTTAATTTTATTCTCATTTTAGTCGACTAAACTCTCCAGTGCATTTTTTTTTATTTAAATAATTTTAGTCAACTAAAATCTAATGTGTTTAAATAAATTGTAATGCATTTTTAAGGATTTCTATAGAATTTCTAAACTCATATACTCCTGGAGTAAAAAAAATCTAATATTATGTTATTTTTTATGGTATTAAGGTTTGAAAAAACTCACAGATACAGATTTAGCCACTCTGGATGGTCTAATGCTGCACAGTGCTCTGGATGGTGGTCTGTCTGAGGAGGCCTGTAATGCTGCGCAGTTCTCTTGACAGTGGTCTGAGGAGGCCTGTAATGCACAATGCTCTGGACAATAGTCTAGTGGGGCCTGTAATGCACTCAGTGCTCTGGACGGTGGTCTGAAGAGGCCTGTAAAGCTGCACAGTGCTCTGGACGATCGTCTGAGGAGGCCTGTAATGCACACAGTGCTCTGGACATGGACATTCTGAAGAGGAGGCCTGTAATGCATTGCACACAGTGCTCTGGAGGATGATCTTAGGAGGCTTGTAATGCACACAGTGCTCTGGACGGTGGTCTGAGGGAAAGTGCTCTGGACGGTGGTCTGAGGGGAGGCCTGTAATGCATAGTGATCTGGACAATGGTCTGAGGAGGCCTATAATGCACATAGTGCTCTGGATGGTGGCCTGAGAGGCCTGTAATGCTGCACAGTGCTCTGGTTGGTGGTCTGAAGAGGCCTGTAATGCACACAGTGCTCCGGACGGTGGTCTGAAGAGGCCTGTAATGCTGCAGAGTGCTTAGGAAGGTGGTCTGAGGAGACCTATAATGCACACAGTACTCTGGACAAGGACAGTCTGAAAAAGAGGTCTGTAATGCATTGCACATAATGCTCTGGACGATGGTCTGAGGAGGCTTGTAAGGCACACAGTGCTTTGGATGGTGGTCTGAAGGGAGGTCTGTAATGCACAGTGCTCTGGACAGTGGTCTAAGGAGGCCTGTAATGCACACAGTGCTCTGGATAGTAGTCTGAGAGGTATCTAATGCTGCACAGTGCTGTGGATGGTGGTCTGAGGGAGGCATGTAATTCACAGTGCTCTGGATATCGGAGGTCAGAGGAGGCATGTAATGCACACAGTGCTCTTGACAATGGTCTGAGGGGAGGTCTGTAATGTACACACTCGCAGTGCTCTGCTTTGGATGGTCATGAGTTGGGACTCTCATTGGGAGGCCTGTATTGCTGCACAGTGCTAACTGCTAACTGAAATTTTTTTTTCATTTACGTTAAAGAAAACGAAATTGATTTGCGTCATAGGTTGTCGTCAATGGACGGAAATGTGGTGTACTTTTTGTTTCATTTTCATCACTATAAAAAGGCCGCTGACAAAAATTTGGCCAAAAATGTTTTTGTTGATGAAATTAACCACATAAGGACCAGGCCTATTTCTGACACATGTTTTTTACAAGTTAAAATCAGTATTTTTTGCTAGAAAATTACATAGAACCCCTAAACATTATATATACAGTATATATATATATATATATATATATATATATATATATATATATATATATATATACTGTATGTGCTTTTTTTAGCAGAGAACCTAGAAAATAAAATGGAGATTGTTGCAATACTTTATGTTGCACCGTTTTTGTGCAGCTGTCTTACAAATGCGATTTTTGGGGAAAAAATACACTTTTTTGAATTAGAGAATAAGAAAACAGTAAATTTAGCCCTATTTTTTTCTATAATGTGAAAGATAATGTTATGCTGAGTAAATAAATACCCAACATGTCATGCTTTAAAGTTGCGCACGCTCGTGGAATGGCGACAAACATTGGTACTAAACCTCCAAAGGCGACGCTTTAAAAATTTCAACAGGCTACCAGTTTACAGTAACAGAGGAGGTCTATTATCTATAATTATTGCTCTCGCTCTAACGATACCAGGGATACCTAACATGTGTGGTTTGAACACCGCTTACATATGTGGGCGCGACTTGTGTATGCGTTTGCGCCTGCAAATTTTTTGTTATTTATTTTTTCTTATTTATTTTACCTTTTAATTTTACACTGTCCATTAAATTTTTTTTTTGATCACTTTAGCCCCGGTTCATACTTATGCGATGTGGTAAGGCTGCGAATTCGCAGCCTGTTCCCGCATCGCAAACGCACCCGCGGCAGTTCACACTGTCATATGCGATACGCTGGGGGTGTCAATGTAATCTTAACGACACCCCTAGTTTGATCGCATATCGCAGTGCGATCTTGCAGTTCGCACAGGATCGGAACGCACAAGTGTGAACCGCTGTGCGATCCGATCCTGATGCGGCTGCAAAAAAGGGTCCAGTGCGTGTTTGCTGTGGGTGCGGTGCGAATTTAGCCATACAAAGTGTATGGCTAAACTCGCACCGCACAGCCGATCTCATGTAATTAAGGAGCAGTGCGCTCCGACATTACATGCGAACGCCGCAGCCGCATAAGTGTGAACCGGCTCTTATTCCCATTACAAGGAATGTAAATATCCCTTGTAATAGAAAAAAATAGGACAGGTCCTCTTTAATGTGAGATCTGAGGTCAAAAAAACCTCACATCTCACATTTACACTTAAAAGCAAAAAAAAAAAAAAATCATTTTTTTTCAGCATTTTTTTTTTTTTTTTTTTACACAATTTTGAAACTATGATGGAAGCTATTCCTCTAATCACTAATTTTGGGGAGGGGTTTCCCCCCCCCTTTTTTTTTTTTTTTTTTTTTTTTTTGTTTATTTTTGAAACTATGATGGAAGCTATTCTTCTAATTACTAAACTTATGGGGGATTGATAGATTAACAATTGGGGGGGAGGAAAGAAGGAGGGGATTGAATTAGTGAATTTGAAAATGTTGTGATGTTTATTATGTGATGAATGACGCTCAGGGGATCGGGGGGAAGGATGGTTGGGGAAGGGAGAGAAGGGAAGAGGGAGGTTACTCTCAAACCTGCTACCCCCCCACCTACCTCCCCAGGGCCATAAGTTAGACATTTTAATGTCCTTTGGTAATTTAATGAGAAGGGAAGGCCTCTACTTACTGGGGGAAGCTGAAGAATATGAGGGGAAAAGGAAACTCCGGTAAATCTTAGAATAAAAAAAGGATAGAATAAGCACATAAAAAACGGCGGGAGGAGGTGGAGGAGAGTCCACAGAGAATCACTTCAGGGCACGACCCTATCTATAGAGTCACACAAGTGGCACGAAAGTGACCGTGTGAAATAAGGATAAGTTTTGTTATTATCCGAAACTACGGGGGAGAGGGTCGCTCTCTTGTGGAGATCGTCCCCCTCAAACCCGTAGGAAGGGAGGGGTGGGGGTTTAGGGAAAGCGGAGGGGTTTTTTTTTTTTTTTGTTTTTTTTTTTTTTTTTTTTTTCTCTCTCTCTCTCCTCTCTCTCTCTCTCTCTCTCTCTTCCTCCTTTTGCTCGTTTTTGCGTCACGAGCTAAGGATGGAAAATATAAAGGTGGTATCATATAATGTCAAGGGACTCAATGTACCAGAAAAAAGACACATGCTATTATCTGACCTAAAGCAGTTACATACTAGTATAGCACTGATCCAAGAAACGCATTTCAGGACGGATAAACTACCCTTTCTTAAAAACAGAAATTTCCCTTATGCATATCACTCCACCTATACACAATCTAAAGCAAGAGGAGTCTCCATACTTATTGCAAACTCTGTCCCTTGGACTTTCCAAGATAAAATGCAAGACCCAGAAGGAAGATTTCTGTTTGTGAAGGGGAAAATAGGAGAAATACAAATAACAATAGCAACAATTTATGCGCCCAACAAAAGACAGGAAAGGTTTATAGCTAAAGTAATAGAGAAATCTATGAGGTTTTCAGAGGGACAGTTAATTATGGGAGGAGACTTTAATTGCCCATTAACACCAGCATTGGATATATCTACAGGGACATCGACTTTTTCAGCGGGAAGGAATAAAAAAATTTTAAAGACAATACATAAAGCTCAACTTATAGATGCATGGCGGTTACAACACCCCTCTGAAAAAGAATACACCTTTTTCTCTACGCCGCATAAGACTTATTCTAGAATTGATTTTTTTCTTATACCACATGCACAATTACAATCAGTTCAAAAAACAAGTATAGGTAGTATCACATGGTCAGACCACGCACCTATATCCTTGCTGTATAATTTGGTGGTGAATTCTGCACAGGGGAGGAGCTTCTGGAGGCTAAACGAAAGTCTGCTACAAAAGGAAGAGATATTAAGGGAAGTTGAGAAAGAAATGAAAAGTTTTTTTGAAATAAATGAACAACCAGACTGTAAGATAGGAATACTCTGGGAGGCACATAAGGTAGTTGTGAGAGGAATCCTTATAAAACATGGAGCACGTATTAAAAAAGAAAGGAATGAGCAATTATCACAGCTATTGGGAAAACTTGGAGAACTAGAGATAGAACATAAACAAAGACCAATAGATGTAACCTTGGTTGAGTTAAAATTAGTCAGGAAACAGATAACAGACCTGTTACAGTATAAAGCAAAAGCTGCATTACAAAGATGCCGCAAATTAAACTATGAGGCGGGAGATAAATGCGGGAAAGTACTGGCTAGAACTGTGCGTGAGCAGAGGACAAGAGCCTATATACCATCTATCACATCAAGAGAGGGAATTAAAAAGACTTTGCCAAAACAAATATTGAAAGAATTTGAGATATACTATACTTCTCTATATAATCTACAGGAGGCACCCCCTCAACAGCAAGATATGGATCAGTATCTGGTACAGTCACAGATGCCTAGACTCTCAGAGGAGGACCGGGAAAGTCTGGAAGCCGAGATTACACTAGAGGAAATAAAACAGGCAATTGGAGCCATGAATCCCGGGAAGGCACCTGGCCCAGACGGCCTAACGGTACAATATTACCGGGTACTGTTCCATATCTTGGGACCGTATATGGCAAAGCTGTATAATGCTTCAGGTCCAGAAGGGAAACTAGCGAGAGATACACTTACAGCTCACATCTCGTTAATATTAAAAGAGGGTAAGGACCCAGCGGCATGTGGCAGCTATAGGCCAATATCCCTATTAAATGTGGATTTAAAAGTACTGACTAAAATCTTGGCAAGTAGATTGGCAGAATTCCTTCCAAAATTAATACACCTAGATCAGGTAGGCTTTATGCCATCTAGAGAGGCAAAAGACAATACAACAAGAATCCTCAATTTGATGCAAGTAGCAAAAGAAAAAAAGATCCCTTATGTTGTGCTGAGTACGGATGCAGAGAAGGCATTTGATAGAGTGGGATGGCCGTTTCTGTTTTCCGTACTCAGACACATCGGATTAGGAAAAAATATGCTAGAGAAGATTACTAGGGTGTACACGGAACCGATAGCTAGAGTAAAGGCCAATGGGTTATTATCAGAAGCTTTCCCAATAAGGAATGGTACTAGACAGGGATGTCCCCTGTCTCCCCTCCTGTTTGCCTTAACGGTGGAACCGTTTCTGTGCAGGGTCAGACTGAATCAGGATATTGAAGGGATAGAGGTAAAAGAAGTGCAATATAAAGTAGCTGCTTACGCAGATGATTTATTATTTTCCCTGACTAAACCGGGTATCTCACTGCCAAATCTCCTACAGGAATTTAGAAAATTTAATAACCTGTCCTATTTAAAGATTAACTATGGAAAATCAGAAGCAATGGGCGTAGGATTATCTATAGCTCAAATTAACCTATTAAGAGATAGTTTTGGCTTTAAATGGAAGAAGGACGCAGTGAGATACCTGGGGACATATATACCAGCAAGGTTAATACAGGTGTTTGACCTTAATTTTTTACCACTTTTGGAAATGACTAGGAAACTACTTAAACAGTGGAATGGCGGGCTACATTCTTGGTTCGGTAAATGCAACCTATTAAAAATGATAGTACTACCTAAATTTTTATATCTATTACGTGCCTTGCCAGTTAAGATACCAAGCGCGTTTTTCAAGACAATACACTCTCTTTTTGTAAAGTATATATGGGCCCATAAAAGACCCCGCATAGCACGTAGAACTTTAACCCTACCGAAAAAGAATGGGGGTCTGGCTGTACCAGATGTCCGAGTCTATTATCTTGCAGCACATATGAGCAGGATATTGGATTGGTGGCATCATTCAGAAAATAAACTTTGGGTACAAATTGAACAGACTCAAACAGAAATAGACTTAAAGAGGGCGATATGGGTCTACCAGTGGTTGCCTAAGGAGTTGAAAAATCACCCAATAATAGGAAATACACTGCGGATATGCTCGCATCCGAGCATATATAGTAAACTAACGAAGAAGGAATCACCTTTATTTCCAATATTAGGGAATCCGCAGTTTACTCCGGGCTTAGACTCCAGAAGCTTTATACAGCTGAGAGAAAAGAAACAGGAACAGGCCTCATCATTTCTTATACAAAATAACTGGGCTTCGATCAGTGAATTGCTGGAGAGAGATGGTGCATATAGCTTATCTTTTTGGCAAGCAGCGCAACTACATCATTTCCTGGACTCCATACAGGACTCAGAGAAGTATGGTAGAGCATTAACAAAATTTGAAAAGCTATGTGTAGAACCAGGGAAACTACTACGTACACTGTCAATCTCCTACGATTTACTGATGGAACCAGAAGAGCAAGTTAAACCTCATTGGGTGGGAAAGTGGGAGAAGGATTTAGGGTTTGAGTTAACAGAAGGGCAGGTGCAGAGAATAGTGAGACTAACTTTTAAACCAGCAAGATGTACCAAGACTCAAGAGATGAACTATAAGTTCATGATGAGATGGTATATTACTCCTGAGAAATTGCATAATTGGTATCCAAGAGAAACCAGTGAATGCTGGAGATGTAAAAAAGAAATAGGTACGTTGGTCCATATTCTCTGGACATGCACAGAAGTTAAACCCTTTTGGGGAAGAGTAAAGGAGGTAATCCAGAAATTTACTGAAAATAGAATAGAGGAAAAACCAGCCCTTTTTCTGCTGCACTTGTCGGATATATCGACAAAGAGTTACGAAAACTCGATCGTCCCATTTTTGATAAATGCAGCAAAGGCATGTATACCGAGTAATTGGAAAAAAGCACACCCCCCCTCGATAGGAGAATGGGTAAATAGAGTAGAGGAAATAAGGAGAATGGAGGAAATGATTGCATCCTCTCAGAATAGGCAGGGAAGATATAAGAAAATATGGGAGGAGTGGAGTCAATTCATAATCTCGGAAGAAGGGAAACAACTTACAATAGGATAAAGTAATCTGGAAAAATTTATTGATTGCTTTGATCACTTGAACATTGGCTATGGATGGAGGGGTGAGGGGGGGAGAGAGAGGAGGAGAGAAAAACTTATGGGGGGTTTCCCTTTTTTTTTTTTTTTTTTTTTTTTTTTTTTCTTTCTTTTGGGTTTTGATAGGGAGGGAGGGAGGGAGGGAAGAGAGAAAAAATGTAGGAATATAAGAGGTAAAAAGTGGAAGAGGAAGATTAAATTACGTGTTAAAAAATGTTGTAAATTTCACTTTGAAGTAATGTTTGTATTTTGTTTTTTGTATGAATATTCCTGAATAAAAATTTCATATTTGAAAAAAAAATTGGCCTTTTAAGGCTGTTGGGAGGAAGCGACATGTGACTTCGCTCCGGTTCTCCAAGGCCATAGAGTCGAGTGAGAGTCATCTTGCCTTCACTCGACTTCCTGCCTGGGACATGGACGGACCGGATCATTTTCCCCACTACCGACGGCTCCGGTAAGCTCTGAAACCGACCGGGAAGCGGCAGGAGGGGTTCCACTGCTGGGACCACTTTTATGTGAAAGAGGACAGCCAACCCTGTAATAAAATACCAGGGTTATGGCAGCTATCTGAAGTTTTAGCTATAGCTAAAACTGCGGTGAGCGGTCTGGAAGTGGTTAACACTGGTGGTAATCAGGGATTTTTTTTTTTTTTTTTACACTTTGATTGCTTATTACAGTGATGATCATTGTAGTAGGCAGTCAGTAAGCCTAAAAAAAATAGGTGCGCTGTTGGTAAAATAAAAGCTGCTACCAAAGGTCCAATTATGCAATTGGAATAATAAATAGTGATAGGTGATCTGGTGCGCTAATGTTGAAAAAAAGATTTATGTTTGTATTAAACTTTAGAAAAGGGTACCGCATCCCTGGGGATGTATATATTATAAAATCGGGAATGATCCCAAAATACATCCACAGCGGGGCCTAAGGTGTGAAGGCTCCGCCCTGGATAAAGAAGAAATGGGAGCAAAGAAAGAAAAAGTAGGAGAAAGAGAAAGGGAGAAGGGAAAGAAACAAAAGAAAAAAGGGGGGGGGAGGAAAGGGAAAAAAAAGGGGAAAAGGAGAGGGGAAAAAGGGGAAGGAACAGGAGAAGAGGGACGGGAAGTAGAAGGAAAAGAAAGGGGAGACATTGAAAGAGAAGGAGATAAACGAAAAAGTAGAGTGAACAGTCAGAGAAAATGTTGAGGGCTATTGGGATTTTTTAGGTACCATGTTGGAAGGTAAATAACCAAAATATATAAAACATAGATATTTATTAATACACGTTAAAAACAGGGTAGATATACAAAGAAAAGCTCATCATATTACAAATGACACATGTAAGGAAATAAATGTGTACGAGATATATAGGCATAAGGCAATAATATAGAATTAATTCAGGTCCAATGAGGAACATCAGACAGTTCCCGACATGTTTCGCGGGCACAAACGGTCCGCTTCTTCAGGGGTATGGAAGGATATGCCTTAATTAGCCTGTATGATACAACAACAAACATTAATACAATTTAGTAAATACATAAACAAAAGAATACATGCAGGTGTGGAACAACCAAATGCACCCCAAGGTAGTCACCGTGAAAAGACCCCAATCACCCTCAACCGGGCGGGAGCGCCTGCCAGAAGAACGCCTCCCCAGCGAATGTGGAGGGAAAATCAAGGCAGGAACTTCAAAAGTAGACACCTCAGTGTCAAGGTAAGTATACATGGAATACAAGATATAGGAAGAGAAACAAACAACCATCACCATAGGGGGGTAGGAAGGTGTGGAACCATAAATATATGTCTATACCTTGTTTGAAAGTTCTATGTGGGAACTCTCATATCTTATATAAAAAGGGAGACTAAAATAATAATATTATGCAGCATCAACTGAGGTCCAAAGGCCCAAGGAGTCCTATATGCAGGGGACAAGGTATAAACGATGAGTGGAATAACTGAGTAACATTATAATTCACTACAGAACCGGGGCCAAACAGCCATGGACTGTGTGAAGAAATTACCTGTTCAGAACTGTTACATAGGGGCAGGAAGATATTTGATCGACATTTTGGCTATAAGATCTTTATAGCAAAGGGCCATTGTGATGACTGGCAATATACACCAGGCAAAAAGTGTCTGCCTGTGCCTCGAAAGATCTATGAAGTGAGTGGAGATAGAATCAGTTAGAAAATGCAATGTCCAATATAAAAAAATAGCCCAAAGGACGATGGTGTCTCGAGCCTTACCCTATGTATGCTGCAATGGCGCTGAACGCCGTCTCCTAGAGAGCGCTGTATGAAGCCCCACCTGATATGGCCCTCAACCCGACGCCATCTGCGCATGACGTCATGCGCAGAATGGGCGGGTCAGGTCCTCAACTGCACGCGCACATCGAGGTGCGCGCGCAGTGCCGCTCTTACAATGGGCCACAAAGTGCAGCCCAGAACGGCCACATCAAAGACAGAGAGGACAAGAAAGTGTCCAATCATCAGCGTGTCCGAGGACCACACATCCGCTAAGGAGTCAGGGAGACGCACCACCCGGGCGGAGGGGGAATTGACAGGGGGTGCTCCTGAGATGCAAAATGTAATGGAAGTCCACACGAGCATGTTACATAATTCACAATGTGTACAACAAAATACAAAATACAACAATACAAATGAGTAAAGCCACCTTTTGATGCATATATATATATATATACACAAAATGTGGTGTAACATCGAGGAGTAGCTGGGAAAAGGGAGAAAGAAATCCCAACAACGCCTCGCTGCACAATTAGCATATACAGGCTCGACTTGGGGAGTCCAGAGAGGGGTTTCCCCCCAGGGGAGCCATCAAACCTGATAAGGTAGAAAAATTCTATGAACACTGGTGCAACAGCACTATTGGTATTGTAACAAGGAGAGACATATATTAATATATGAAAAATATAAAATTAAATCAAACAAACATTATTCCAATGAATTGGGAAAAACTAAAAACTCACCCTAATCTCAAGTCAGATCGAAGACTCCGGTGGAGCTGGACCAAGGAACGCCAGGCACATAGGGCCAAGAGAGCATGGACAAACTGGGCTGAGGATTTAGCAAAAGGCAAGTATCCGAAAAAAAATATGATAATAGAAATAACTTTTGACCTTAGAAGATATATTGAGAAAAGCTTAACCCAAAAAGGGTTTGTATGTTAAGACTTCATTGATCCCCGGGGGTACAGTCGCCTCAAGGGATTCGATCCAGTAGAATTCTTTCTGTAATATACGTTTATCCCAGTTGCCCCCGCGGGGGTCCTGGGGAATAACTTCCAAAACAAAAAATGAAACAACCGAGTTGTCGTACTTGTGACGAAAGCCTATATGGCGTGTGACACTGGTCTGAATAGTACCACATTCTGAGTGATAAATGTGGTCTCCTATGCGCTTGCTAAGTTTCCTAATCGTTTTACCGACATAGAAAGCTCCACACCGACAGGTCATGAGGTAAATCAGTCCCTGTGTGTTGCAATCTGCATGATGTCTAGAGTGAAACCACTTCCCGTTGGGTAGACGTATACCTGTTCCGGTGCGCTAATGTTAAAAATGGATAGTGTGTGGAAAATACACATATGAAAAATAGGTAAAGAAATATATATATAATCACATTAGACTATAGAAAATAACTGAATAAAATTCCAAAGTCCAGTTAGATCAAAGCCTCTTACCAGACAGCAATGTTTATAGGCATGGATCATCTGATGATGTCTGGAAGACAGGTGGTTGAGCTGATGACATTAGCATCAAGTACACTTTGAGTCATCACCCCGAGATAAGTGTATGTGATATCTGGAGGTCTTCTCTCTGAGCAATCTGAACTCGTCCTATTTGTGCTGAAGAGAAAGCTAATCTGCCTTATACATTGCTGTCTGGTAAGAGGCTTTGACCTAACCGAGGTAACCCAGTGGTTATTGGAACTTCACATACATTGCACAAGAGTTGATTTTTTAAGTTGGATTTGCACTTTCACCATTTCCGTCTGGTGAGAGCATACCTTGTATGGTGGAGGGATATATTTATCACCATTTATGAATCTACACCGTTTACCTATTGGGACAATTTATTTCACCGTTTTTTACACCAGTGATTTATGAACTTTGAAATGTTATTCAGTTATTTTCTATAGTCTAATGTTTATATATATATATATATATATATATATATATATATATATATATATGTATATATATATACTGTATATTTCTTTACCTATTTTTCATATGTGTATTTTCCACACACTATCCATTTTTAACATTAGCGCACCAGATCACCTATCACTAGTCAGTAAGCCTGCCTAAAGGTTTCTTTTACTGTGATTGACCCTAGTACCATGTGATTGCTGTGACCAATCACAGACCTCATACAGCAGTAAGCAAAGTGTCATGAATGATAGCCTTGATTACTACTGTAACTGTGATTGTTGTGATTGGTCACAGTGATAACATGGTACCAGGGTCGCTCACAGCGGCCCAGTACCACAATCATGATTTGCGGTGTCTGGTGGGCACAGCGACTAGACACAGGAGTGGGAGGGTGGTACAGGTATGTCCTCCCACATAGGCACTGCAACTATCTGCCCATTTATATACAATGGCCAGATGGGAAGAGGTTAAAGATGAGCTTTAGTCAGCCCATATTTTGCCTTCCTTGCTCCTTCCCTTCTCATCAACATGCAAATAAAATGTTTAAATAAAATCTCTCCATTTTAATTTCATACCTTATTTTAGACCCAATAAAGTCATCATTAGGTATCTGCACTTCTTAATGCAATGCAGGTAGATCCTGGCTGGTAGAAAAGGGCAGGCAGAGCGCTGTACATAACATTCTGTCACCTCTCAAGAGTCCTCATCACTGATGCACACAGTGAGCTGGATCTTGGTGGGTGGGTGGATGTCAGTCCAGAGGAGCGAGCATTATTAGGCAGGCTATTTGTGTGCAGACGGCACTGGTAAACCCCCATATGGGATGTTGAGTGTAACGGATCAACCGACACTCCGTCTGGGTACCTCCGTTGACGGATGCTCCTAGTGCTTTCTGAGGGCTCCAAGCACTCCACCAGATGCCATAACCACCTCAAACCCTACGAACCGCCACAGCTTGGCTGGGGTCTCGCCATCCCCTACCCACCCTGGACCTACGGCAAGGCTTCAGGTTCCCATGGGTGAATCTCTCTTTCCCCAGAGAGTGAAGCAGGAACATGCTCATACAAGTGCTTTGTGATTATCCAAGGGAGTATGAACAGCATAGCAATCCCTTGTAGCAGCTTCCCCCAATAAGAGACAGAACTCTAGATTGAGGGTGAAATAGAACTCAAACTTTAATGGTACAGATGCTCTTTTATACAGTTTTCCCCCATAATGTTACTGCCCAGGTGGACCTTGTTGGGAACAGGACATGACATTCACAATCCAATAGAAACTAGGGTTAGGGAAAATAGGGTTTTACACTCATTCCGATACAGTTTACACAATCCCTCCCCTCTGGCTGATTACAGTATCATATGCAGGTGAAAGTGTATACAGGAACAGAATTAACCTAACCTAATTAACTAGCCATCTGGACAGAACAATGTGAGGTCATTAACATTTAACAATGGGACAGGCACAATCCACATTCCATTTCAATACACAAACAATAGGGAAACCTGTTTGGCATGGAGGGACATGGAATACACCCATTATTTAGGAGTCAGACTTCATGGCAATGGTCTATAACAGTCTAAAGCCCCGTACACACGTACCGATCGTCGGCGAACGATCGGCCGTCTTTTGTCCAGGGCTGTCGGTGTCTGTTGAAAAGTGCAAAAGACTGCACAAGAATTTTGTCCGACGACTACAGCCGACTGCAGAAGTGATGTCATGTAATGGTTAACTTTCCCTGTGTTTTTCCTTTTCTGAGCATGCCCAGTCTTGCAAATCTGCGGTCTGTCGGCCGAAATCTGTACTGACTGGCGAACAATCGGCCGCTCTGGTGTCGGCATACAAAAATTTTAATGCTTGCATGACAGATTCTTTTCGGCCGAATGTGCGCTGTCGGCTGTCGGAGGCATCATACTAACAAGCCTACAATCGGCAGATCGGTCGTTGGCCGAAGCTTTTCGGCCGACAATCGGTATGTGTGTACGGGGCTTAAGTCTCCCAGTGTAAAGTGGGAATAAATCTTCATATTTCTATATGAAGATATTGCTGACAAATATTACTGTCCCATCTGAAGCAATTAAAACCATTAATTATCTGTCTTCCACTCCCAGTGATGGTGAACACCGTCACATTCAGTCTCTAGAATAACTGAAATCCACTAGATAAAAGGGATGGGCCAGGGACAGTAAGTATGTGGAGAAAATCACTAGATTATCCTGGATGCCAGAAAATGAGCCAGACAATATCTGAATTGCTGTGGTTTCTAATGCACACTGTGGGAAGCTCACAGTGTATAGTGGAATCAGAGTAAGCAATTTCTATACAAGACTGAAGTGAAGTGAAGGCTGGAGTTCTATTTTTTATGTTCTGTTCTTATGTTTACATTCTTATTATACCATATATCCATTATTGTATCATATGCAGAGATCTGCTAATCCTTTAATAAAAAAAGGCTACTAGCTGGTATAAAGTGAAGATACTTAGGAGTTTATTTACTAAAAAGAAATAGACTTTGCAAGAGCTTAGTAAATGAGTAGAAGCTTCCATCATCCAATCATGTGCAAGCAAAAATGCTGTTTTTTAATTTTACTTGCACATGATTGGGTATTCTTTGCAAAATGAAGCTTTACCTGATTTACTAAGCTCTGGAGCAACTGCACTTGCAGCGTGCAACTGCACTTTGCTAAGGGCAGAGTCTTTTTGCCTTTAGTGAATGAACCCCTTAGAGATGCCTTTACGTACCACCAGCAGTTTTCATCGCCTTCTCTGTGGTAATTTGCCAAATCATTGTAATCAAACTCATTTCAAGCACTTGCAGTAGGCACAGAACTTGCCTAGCCCTTCTCACTTCCCATACAATTCTGTTGACCAGGGGTAAAGCCCATTATAATGATTGACCAGTGGGAAAATGTTGGAGGCTGGAGGGAACGGCAAACCAACAGTACTCAGGCACATCCCATTAACCGCTTGCCGCCCGCCCGCCGTCATATGACGGCGGAGCGGAGCGACCATTATCCTGGGCCGCCGTCATATGACGGCGGCACTTTAAGCAGGGCAGGCGCGCGATCGCGTGCGCGCCGCCCTGCACTGCCGGTGTCGGGGTGTCCCCGGGACACCCCCCGTCACCGGCAGGGGGGAAACAGCCAATGGGCGTGGCTGTTTCCCACGTGATCGGCTGTGTTCCAATGACACAGCCGATCACAATGAAGGCGCCCACTAGATGACCGCGCATGCGCGATCGGGAGCGCGCAGCGCGGTCATGTCGGTGGCACTGTGTTCCGTAGGAACACAGCTGTCACCGGCGGTAGTAAACAGTCACTGACAGTGACTGTTTACTATGTGATCGGCTGTGAATCCATTCACAGCCGATCAGAAAATGTAAACAAAGAGCAGTAACTCAGTGTTACTAGCTCTTCTCTCCTCATACAGTTTCCAGTATGAGGGGAGAAGAGCTAGAAATAGTGAGTTACTGCTCTGTACCCCTGTAAAAAGTAAAATCACACTAATAAATGTCCCCACACAGTCCTCAGCCCCCCCCAATGTCACCTGTCACCCAACAGTCACCTCATCAGTGCCCAGAAATTGACACCCATAACGTTCACATGTGAGCGCAGCGATCGCAGGCAGAATCACAGCGATTCTGCCCGCGATCCGGAAATCATTGCAAATCGCAGGACGCCTGTGCGTTGCCCTTGATTTGCAATAGCACCCCAAATGCTGTGCGATGTTGCCGCCATTTCCGCCTGCCGAATCGCGGTAACATCGCGCAAACATCGCATGACGCCCAAAAAAGGTACAAGAGTTTCTTTGGAGCGTCATGCGTTGTTTGCGCAATGTTACCGCGATTCGGCAGGCGGAAATCGCAGCAACATCGCACAGCATTTGGGGTGCTATTGCAAATCACGGGCAACGCACAGGCGTCCCGCAATTTGCAATGATTTCTGGATCACGGGCAGAATCGCAGTGATTCTGACCGTGATCGCTACGCTCACATGTGAACATAGCCTAAAGTTCACCGGTCACCAGAGACTGCCATCAGCAATGCATCATCGCCCGTCACCTGTCACCCATCAGTGACCATCGCCCGTCACCTGTCACCCCATCAATCACCGTCACCTGTCACCCCATCAGTCATCGTCACCTGTCACCCCATCAGTCATCGTCACTTGACACCCCATCAGTGATCGTCACTTGTCACCCCATCAATCATCGTCACATGTCACCCCGTCAGTGACTGTCATCTGTCACCCCATCAATCATCGTCATCTGTCACCCCATCAATCATCGTCACCTGTCACCCCATCAATCATCGTCACCTGTCACCCCATCAATCATCGTCACCTGTCACCTCATCAATCATCATCACCTGTCACCTCATCAATCATCGTCACCTGTCACCCCATCAGTCATCGTCACCTGTCACCCCATCAGTCATCGTCACCTGTCACCCCGTCAGTCATCGTCACCTGTTTGCCATATACATGCAATCACTTACTGACCGCCTAACGACTATATACGTCGGCCATTAAAAGCTAAATACTGGAGTTATGGCAGCAGATAGCCCCCATAACCCCGGTATTTTTTGAAACGGCGGGCGGTCGGCTTTCAGATAAGGGTGGTCCCAGTGGCAGATTCGCAGCGGAATTACCCTTACGGTGCAGGGGAAGAGGTGCCCCCCCCCCCTCCTGCCGCGTCCCAGATGTTTTCCCAGCTTACCGGACCCGCCGGCAGCGGAGAAAACTATCCGGTCCCGGATCCTCAGAGACAGGAAGTCGAGTGAGGGCAAGATGGCCCTCACTCAACTCTATGGTCTTGGAGGACCGGAGCTACGTCAAAAGACGTTGCCTAGCAACCGGTTTAAAGGGCCGCTTTTTTTTTTTGCTTTTTTTTTTTCCCTCTTTCAACAATTTTTTTTTTTTTTTCTTTTTTAGTGTAGTTGTGAGGTGTGAGGTCTTTTTGACCCCAGATCTCACAATAAAGAGGACCTGTCATGCCTATTTCTATTACAAGGGATGTTTACATTCCTTGTAATAGGAATAAAAATGATCAAAACATTTTTTTTTTTAAACTGTGTAAAAATAAAAAAATAATAAATAAAATAAATAGGAAAAAAAAAAATAAAAAAAAATTAAAGCGCCCTGTCCCCGTTAGCTCGCGCGCAGAAGCAAACGCATACGCAAGTCCCGCCCACATATGTAAACGGTGTTCAAACCATACATGTGAGGTATCGCCGCGATCGTTAGAGCGAGTGCAATAATTTAAGCCCTAGACCTCCTCTGTAACTCTAAGCTAGTAACCTGCAGAAATTTTTAAAATGTTGCCTATGGGGATTTTTAAGTACCAATGTTTGGCGCCATTCTGTGAGCATGCGCAATTTTGAAGCATGACATGTTTGGTATCTAATTACTCGGCGTAACATTATCTTTCATATTATGGAAAAAAATTGGGCTAAATTTACTGTTTTCTTATTTTTTAGTTCAAAAAAGTGAATTTTTTTCAAAAAAATCGCATTTGGAAGACTGCTGCGCAAATATGGTGTGATAAAAAATATTGCAACAATCTCCATTTTATTCTCTAGGGTCTCTGCTAAAAAAAAATATATAATGTTTGGGGGTTCAAAGTAGTTTTCTAGCAAAAAAAATTATTTTAGCTTGTAAACACCAAGTGTCAAAAATAGGCCCAGTCTTAAAGTGGATAAATGGACAACTTTGTGTAAAGCGCTACTTGGATGTGAGGCCTATGTATGTGGCCAGGCTGTGAAAAAGTGTTACACATGTGGTATCGCCATACTCAGGAGGAATAGCAGAATGTATTTTGGGGTGCAAGTTTTGCTATGTACATGCGATGTGTTAGAAATATTGCATAAATGGACAGCTTTGTGTAAAAAAAATGTGTTTTCATTTTCTTTCCACATTTTCCAAAAACTTGTGGAAAAAAATGACATATTCAAAAGACTCATTATGCCTCAAAAATTATACGTTGGGCTGTTTGCTTTCCAAAATGGGGTCATTTTATGGGGGTTTCCATTGTCCTGGTGCTCCAGGGCCTTCAAAAGTGCGATAGGTTGTCAGGAAATGATATGTGTAATTTGTGCTCCTAGAATGCCGGACGCTGCTTCTCGGATGTTAGGCCTCTGTATGTGGCCAGGCTGTGAAAAAGTCTCACACATGTGGTATCGCCATACTCAGGCAGAGTAGTAGAATGTGTTTTGGGGTGTAGTTGCAAGTATACATGTGCTGTGTGAGAGAAATAACCTGTTAATACGGCAATTTGTAAAAAAATAAAAAATAAAAAAAAAAATCTTCATTTTGCAAAGCATTGTGGGAAAAAATTACAACTTCAAAAAACTCATCATGCCCCTTATTAAATACCTTGGAATGTCTACTTTCCAAAAAGGGGTCATTTGGGGGGTATTTGTACTTTCCTGACCTTTTAGTGTCTCAAGAAATGAGATAGGCCTTCAGTACATCAGGTGTGATCAAGTGTGATCAATTTTCAATGAATAGCACCATAACTTGTGGACTCTATAACTTTCACAAAGACCAAATAATATACACTTACTTGGGTTATTTTTACCAAAGATAAGTAGCAGTATAAATTTTGGCCAAAATTTGTGAAGAAAAATGACTAATTTGCAAAATTTTATGACAGAAACAAAGAAAAATGTGTTTTTTCACGATATTTTCAGTCTTTTTTTATTTATAACACAAAAAATAAAAAACCCAGTATTGATCAAATACCATCAAAAGAAAGCTCTATTTGTGTGAAAAAAAGGACACAATTTTTGTATGGGTACAGTGTTGCATGACTGAGTAATTCTCAGTCAAAGTGTGAGAGCGCTGAAAGCTGAAAATCAGTCTGGGCAGGAAGGGGGTGAAAGTGCACTGTAGGCAAGTGGTTAAGCATTGGAGCCTGCTCATTCAAAATATGCTTGTCTGGGCATAGAGATGGCTTTTACAGGTAGGCAGCACCAATACTTTGCTTTATATTTAGTATTAATTGAGTTTTGAGAATTAAATATTTAACATGGCTTTATAATATACATAATGTTAGTATTATTTGAGGTTTGAACACAAATGATCTGTACACAGGGGCTAATTTACCGAAGCTGTTTCAGACACAAACAAGAACATTGTTTTCAGTGATTTGGCAGATCCATAGGGGTTGATTTACTAAAGGTAAATAGACTGTGCACTTTGCAAAGTGCAATTGCATCCTGAATTATGCTGCACCAACTCTGGATGAAGGAGCACAGGGGCACCTTTGAATAACAGCATTGTCAGTCTGTGGATATCGGAGTGTTAGATGTACTAGCAGATTTAAATATGCTAAGAAATTGAAGCCATACTGCAGCTCACACTTTATAAGCAGTTACAGTATTATTTTTCTCTTTTTACTGTAGCACCCTCCTATATATGTGCTAGGCAGGTAAAATATAGTTTGCTCTGCCTGCTTATCAGGGGAGCCTGATTGTTAGTTTTGCCTGTTGCATGTGTCTATGTGTGATTCATCTGATCTGAGGGAGTGTCCCCACTGTGTCCAATAGGGTGGGACAGTGGAGGAAACCCAGCCAGTGATACACAGGCTTTTGTAGCTGTCCCAGTGGGTTGGCACAGAGAGTGGTGCATCCTTGAATAGGCTATAAAAGTCAAGGGCACATGTGGCAGGGGGTCTTTGGGCGGGAAGCCAAGTCCCACAAGGTGGGTACGGCTGTCTCTCCTTCTGCAGCTGGGAAAGGTGGTCACAGGCAGTCGGTCTGGTGAACCTGAAGATGTGGTTGAACCCAGAGGTCCAGTGGATGCTGACGAGTGGAGTTTGGAGGCAACGGTGACTCTGGAAAAACAGTGTCCGTGAGTACAGAGGCACTTGCCGGGGGTCTGCCAGGAAGGGGACCACTCCAAAAGCTAGGGTCAGCAGACAGGTGTCAGCACACAGGCATTGAGAGAAAGGGGGGTGCCAGTTTCAGAACCCTGAAGAGAATACTTAAGCAGGAACATTTAAAGTACCTTCATTTAGTGGCAAAGTGAAGTAGCGGCCTTGCCACATTCTACAGTAAGCTGTCCCTCAGATTGTGAATAGTTAATAGTTGGAGTATACCACTCATCGCTTCTCCTATCCAAGTTCTCAATAAAACCACAAAAACCAACATTCCCTGGATTGATGTTATCAGCTCCGTTGCTAAGGGTTACCCAGGGAAATCCAGAAGGTGTAATTCTCAGCAGTCCTCTAGGGGGCAGTGTTACACTACTTTTGTGATAAAAGTTTTGCATGAATAAAAAAATAATTGTAAGCACCCATTTCAGTGGTAAATAGCAGTGTTAATTTTGTTAATGAAAATATTTTCATCAACAAAATGAACACTATTTTAGTTGACTAAATTACAACTAAAACAATTCAGATAACTAAAATATAGCTAAAACTAAAATGGCATTTTAGTCAAAAGACTAGAATTAAACAAAATCGAAATTTGACATCAAAATTAACACTGGTAAATGGTTTGTCTCAACACTCTAAACTGCTGAATTTGCAAGAGAGCTTGTTCTGTTGAAAAACAATAGACTGATTGATAGATAGATAGATAGATAGATAGATAGATAGATAGATAGATAGATAGATAGATAGATAGATAGATAGATAGATAGATAGATAGATAGATAGATAGATAGATAGATAGATAGATAGATAGGAATATAATTAACATAGCTAAGGAACAGCCAACATACACTAAAAAAAAATTCATACGATAATTCTCGTAAGACAAAGGCTTTTTTTTTGTTGTTTATTGTTTCTGATCATGCGCAGTCTTTCTTTTCTGATTTTTCTTGTACAAAAATCGTACAGAAACGGTACACAGTAAACGAAAATTGTTTGTTTTTTCCCGTATGAGAGAAGTTTTGGGTTTTTTTTCCCTTCGAGAATTTTCGTACGAAAATTCTGAATTATCTATAGAAAGTTCTGTACACACTATACAAAATATGTCCGAAAATTCTTTGGACGAAAATGTTCGCCCGATTTTCTTATAGTGTGTATGAGCCTTAAGTACCAACTAGCCACCTGAACAAACCTAGGTGCCCAGAACTTTCAGACCCCAGCCCACAACCCTGAATATACACAAAGTACATTACACATCATCATAAGCATAAACACTTAACATCCCACAAAGGTTCCATAACAAGGTAAAGTGGTCACAACATGAATCACTTCTCCAAGAGATAATCAGACAGACAGAAACAATAGGTTACCCACTTAACAATTTGAATGTACAGCTAGGAGGCACACAATGGGCGAGACCCACTTAATAACAAACACAGAACAAACAGTGATCCCACCCCACCTCAGACTGTCCGGCAACAGTCTACAACATTCTATGAGACAGACTCATACAATGTTCCAGCAGTTGAAAAAGGGGAATTCATTTATCTTCATAGATCTCTTGAGGGATATTTTTGATAAATATTTCTGTCCCAAATGAAGGAGTCCCTCCAACTCAGTCTGCTGGATGGCCACCATATTCCCTCTGACCTTTTCCATCCACTCCAGAATGAAAGCTTTATTGTCTTTATTAAGAGGATTATTCCAAGCCTCGCTCTTAGTGTTCATCAAGTGTGTCACATACCTAGTCAACGAGCCTGACATGTAGAGGAAGGCCTCTCATACAGCTCCAGCTCGGGGATCACTGGCAGTGAGACAGCAGCCACAGGAGCATGGCGAGGAATGAGTGCCTGTAATCAGTCCAGTAGTCTGCATGGCAGCAGTCAGCAGGTGGATGTGGCAGCAGAGCAGGCTGGAAGTAGATGAGCTTGCATGGAGCTTGGCTGGCGGCAGACTGTAGTAGGCAGCTGAAAGCAGGAACCAGATGAGAGCTTGCTGGGCTGAGAGCTGTAGCAGGCTGGGTGAGCAAGATACAGGTTCAGACAAGCCGGTCGATAATGGTTGAGCAGATCAGGCATAGACGGCAGCCAGCAGGATAGTCGGGTCACAAGCCAAGTCAGAAACAGGAGATCTATCAAATAGAAATGTGAGACAAAAGTAGAATCCAAAGACAAGCCGAGGTTGGGGCAGGTAGCAGACAAACACAGGTCAGAAGAAAGCTGGATCAGGTCAAAGGTCAAACAGAATAAGGAACAACACACAGAAGTTGCAGACCAAACAGCAATGAGTCCATACTGAAGCCTGTTTAAATAGCCCACTTGGCGCCAGCATTAGTGACAGATGTTCGCATTGATGCGCGAGTGCACAAGCATGCGCGTGTTGATGCGAGAGTGCGCATTCCCACAACTATGCACATCTGCCCGGCCTGTTGCCGGTCTGCGCATAAGCATATGTGTGTGCCTAGAGACTCCATCTACGGACATGCCTTCCCTGACAATGTGGTTGTCCACCATTAGTGTGATCTGATCTCTCCATTGGCTACAATAAGTGGGTAGGAGGCTTGCCCCTAGCCATCTCCAAAACCCTCTGTCCCAGGTGGGTCTGTTACATTCATCTCTGTGTGTACTGGTTATCCTGTCCACTGGGACAGAAAATGATGGGAAATCTAAAATTTTACAATTGTCATTCGAACAAGAGGTGAAGGGAAATCTTGCAATGGGACACTTGCTCAAGCGACAACTTAATGAGACGGGATTTCCCCCTTCACATTTTTGCGATGGGAAACCCCCTAAAACTAAAAACAGACAACAAAAATACAACAAAAAAATACACTGACAATTGTTTAAAGCCCAACTACAGTAATATTGTTTTTGGTTTGGGAGGAAGGGGGGTTTGAGGCTCTGTCCATTTTTTATTTCAATCTTTGTCCTTACTGGGGAGATTTTGACTTCCCATTTGAACAGGATTGTTGGAAAATATCTCCAACAGGGACAGGAAGAGTTTTACAATGTTTTCATTTCTGTTTATGCCTTTTTATCCCTGAGACTGACGTTCCCCCATTTTTTGTACAGAAATGAGAAACATGTCATGTTTTCAAAAGGGAGTCAGAAACAGGACTTTCTCCACTTTAGCTAATGCAAAATAAAACCTTTTGGCTAGAGTTAAGCTTTAATCAATGCATGCTTTATTCAAAACTAACAAATAACAATTTTGACTTTAGATGTAATTTGTAACAGAAAAATAAATAAATACATTAATAAATTACTTAATTAATAAATTAATTAATCTAGTTTACTAAAAGACTGGAAAATGTTAACACAATAATATGTTTGAAGATTCACTTTAATTATCCAATGATGTAAAATAAAAATAAAAAATTACTGTTTACTTACAGTAGCAAAACTAAAAGAATTAGGACAAGAAAAACATTTAAATTTTACTTTTATTATTAGATAAAAGAAATGTACTCAAACATAGGAAAAGAATCTGGTTTGTGATTCATTTACTTAGGACATGTTTTAGATCATCCCATCCTTTCAAAATGCTTTAACCAAAATGAAAAAAAGAAAAAAAAAAAGAAATTGATAGTGTTAAAAATATAACTTCACAATAATTTAACCACACTCGACTTACAGAGTATTAAGGCATTGCCTTAATTAATCTTGATTTAGAGCAAAATATTTGAATCCCACATTTTTAATGGCATGTTTTTAAAGCAACGCAGTTTAAGGTAACTAGGCATGTTTCTAATAGAGTACATTGCTTACATAAATCTGCAAATTACTAGTGGAGCTAAAAGCATTCCATGTCCTTAGTAAACAAATTAAAACAATGTACTGTGCACTTATAAAAACCCTGCAATGTTCCAAATTGAAATGGCTCTTGCCTTTCACCTGGGAGTTGGAGACTGTGGAGGGCTGAATGTTTCAGCTAAATTTAATTTTATACAATCTACTATAATACACTACTTTAACATTCAGACATCTAAAGAAAGGACCGATGCATTTTATGATCATATGTTTCAATTTTTTTAAAAAGCCACATTTTATATAATGTTTAACAAACTCATTATTTACCATCATATAACTTTTTTCTTTTTTTTTCTAAAATAAGGTAAAATTTATTAGTCAGTTTTATGCTGATATAAATTCATATATATTCTAAGTCTAGCAAAAAATGCCAGCCTAAAAAAGGAAAAATTGCTGGCACAGTTATATATTTACAGTATTTATTAAAACATACTTTTTTTTTTGTGGCTGAATCATGTTTGCCTGGCTTTATACGATGATGCAATGAATAAAGTTTTCTAAAATTAAAGTTAACATTTTTAAGGTGTTGTGCAAACCATGAAATATGCTGTTTTTAATTTTCTGCTGTGCCACAGTATTTTAACATCACAAGAAATGTAACCTGCATGCTACATAATATTTTTAAGATTTGTCCAACATACCTACTTTACCAAAGATGTTTTTTAAAGCATTAAATGACTTAAAAAATATTTACTTTTATTGTTAGCATACTACCAGTGTCCCTTATCCTTACTTTAAAGAATAGTCATCTTGGTAAGACTAGTTATTCTGATTATGCAGACAAAGTAATACACAAACCACTAACATACGTTTACAGAGTGGGCTACTTCTATAAGTTGAAATAGTTTCATTGCTAATTGCAACTTCCAAGGCACAATAAAGTTGCAGAAATTTCCATTATAATTAGTTATAAAACACATATTTTTTTATTATAATATTATTAGTTTCTTTTTGTCTATGCCATATCCTAAACAGTGCTTTCATTACCAAGCGGTAATTACCATTCTAAGCTGATTTGCAAAAGAAAGGAAGAATTGCCAAACGAAATTTAATTTCTAAAGCAAACTTTATATAAACTTGCTCTCCTGGTTACTGTAATTATAACATTTCTATAACAATAATCTGTAGCCAGAAACAAACCATATTGCATTTATAATAAAATAAAAGGAAATAAATTAATGGGTGATAATCCAGGCATTTAGTAATCCAAACTTTAAAAAATAAAATAACCAAAAATGGCAGGTAACTCCTGCAAAACGTTCTATAGTATTTATATAATTCTTATGGCTATACAGTGCCACAATATTAAGTGGCACAGACTACAAAGAACTATTTATAGCAATATTTGTCTCAGAAAAGTATATAGTTTAATGTCCTTAATTTTTACAAAAGCATACCTATATATAAACTATAGGGCCAGTTTGGCCAGAAGCCAACTGATCTACCATTAAACTTTTTTATTGTGGGAAGTTTTAATTTTGATACTGTGTCTGGTATGCCAGCGCTCTATAGCAGGGGTCTCCAAACTATGGCCCCCCCAGTTGTTCAGGAACTACAGTTCCCATCATGCCTAGTCATGTCTGTGAATGTCAGAGTTTTAGAATGCCTCATGGGACATGGAGTTCCGCAACAGCTGGAGGGCCATAGTTTGGAGGTCCCTGCTCTATAGTATTAACTTATGTCTAGATATGATGTCCACTAATAACCTTCCTAGTTAACACGCAAAATAGAATTCACAGCAAACAATGTACATATGAGATAAGAAAACCAATGTCAATTGATCAGTATCAACATTATTAACTAAATCTTAAACATTTACAGTCACATTTGTTAATTTTCCACTATGAATCTATTTCTTTCATTCCTATTCTGATGTTAGAACATGGTATTGCTTAATTTACAATCAATACTCTGGCTAATCTAGCCTAATTTACATTTCTTTGTGCAAAAAATAAAAAAGCATGCAAAATACTAGGATGCGGAGTAAATGAGTCCATATATACAAATAACTTGCCTTATTTAAATACATTGATATAAAGGCTTTATAAACCATTAAACTCCATAAAATATTGCTGTTTATGTCTCCTCTGGGAAGATGTAACATTTTCCTAGATCCCTTTTCAGTTTTTCTCTTTGTGTATTTTTAACTTTACTTCACAGTGACAAGTGTCATTGTGGAACTGGTGCAAAAAAAGTAAAAAAAAAAAAAAAAAAGAGGTTCTAATTTCTACCCTTTTTATCAACATAAAAAAAAAAAGTTATGTGCATTAATACATGGTGGTATTGGAAATATCAAGCCTGAGATATAGCAAGCCAATAGAAGGTACCAGCATCCCAAAGTGGTCAGTGATTCTTTCTGTCTCCAGGTGAGCCCAAACTCTTCCCCACATATTTATGTACAATAAATTTTATATTTATGTAACTACAAATTGTTGTTTTTCATGTCATAGACAATACTTACCTTGCTGTAATTTGTTGCTATCACATTTAGAGTGCGCGTATATCCTTCTGAAGAAGTGGTTAATCCATGAAACAAGTAGAGGAATGTACGCTTGAATCTCATACTGCACACTCTGTCTTAACTAATCAACTGCTGTTTCCAGAATCATGTATTATTGTTGGACTTTTGTCCTTTTTTAATGATTATGTCATTTGTTTTGAATAAAAGTTTTGATAAAAAAAATTAAATGTGATGAATCCTATATAAAATGGTACTGTAAAAGTACCTTTTTTTTCTCCCCTTTATTTCCATTCCCCCTTTTCCCCAGGGACTGTTGTTGTGGGGAAAACAGCCCCTTCCTCCTCCATTCCCCAGTTTCTAACATGGTGGTATTCATTTAAAATGGTATTCCAATGTACTAAGGCAATGCAGCTGCAACACATATGTTGCAGTGCACCTCAACACACAGTAAAACAATGCAGTGTCTTGTAGCGCACCACATCAGAAAATAATAATGCATGCACTTTTTTTGTCCATTCTGGTTCATTGGTATCCCATTCAAAATGATTGGGCTACCTTAGGGGGTAAGTTCATCTTTACAAAATTTTACATGTAACATGTTCCACTACCTGCTCCACTCACCCCTTCCCCTATGATAGCAGGCAGGAGTTTTTCTCCCCCACAGCCACTGTTACATTCCAAATCTGTATACCTCCAACCACACAGCCGCATCGTTCATTCACAGACCTGCGAATGAAAAAGCTACAAGTCACATCTGCCACCATGGCAGACGTATTGTAGTTCCCAATGGATTGCAAATGCACATCTGCCACCAGGATTGTAGCTTTTACCAGGGCTTTGGAATATGGACATACAGTCACATGCTACCCCATTCCCAGAGGTACCAGGTATTTATATTAGTTCCACGCACATGAACAGAAAGGTAGCAAAACAAAAGGAAAGGTAGGTATATGCTGTTAGTTGCAAGTATTCTGTTTTCTGTTTGTGTGAAGCATATTCCAAACATGCCCTGATTACTGAGCATGGCACACTTTGTCAAGATTGCTATACTCCATTGACACAAACAGCGAAGGAAAAATATGAATGCTAAATCCTTTTATTCAGGATTACTTTGCTTGTTCTAGGCTACTGGGTACTCTGAGACAGGGCAAGATAACTGGCTGGCAAAAGCTGGCCAAAGACCTCTGCTTGAGTGTGGAGGACCTTACTGTTTGATAGATACTCCACTTATTGTGCATAATATGCCCAAGTAGCCCAATATAAGATAGAATAAATGCAAAGGGTTGGAGGGTAGGTAATCTTTTAAATGAGCGTAAAAAAAATAATGGAGAACTCCATTATACACTTCACATGGAACATCAGTAGTATATAAAGTGGTTAAGGCTTTCAAAGTAGCCTGAATGTTTTGGACAGCCTTGTTTATTTATATATATATATATATATATATATATATATATATATATATATACACACACTCTGTCTATGGACGTGGTAGCTGTTGCCCAATAAATGCAATTGTTTTTATCAACCTTAACCATTTTAATAAGGTATGTCTCACTGGAGTGCTGCCCATTCCTGAAAAATAATCTTTTACAAATATACACATTTTGCACTATTCTGGTAAAATATTTCACCATATCCTTCTATTTTTTCATTTACACACAGTAAGGTTGATTTACCAAAAGAGTATAACATGTTCACTTTACAAAGAAAAATTTTCACTTTGTTTAGTTTACCTTTTTTACTAAGCTCAGTTAAAAAGTCACTTTGCAAAGAGTGAAATTACTTAGTAAAGGGAACATGCACTACTCCTTTAGAAAATCAAACCGGTTGTTAGGAACATGAAACAGGCAACTGACACAATTTTGCCTTATGTTTAAATTAATAACATTTTATTAAGAGAAGATGAAAATGTATAACATATGCATGACTGTCTGTCGAGTTTGTATAATTTGTGCTAGATGTTCTTGTGTAGTATTGGAGTTTAAATCATTTATATTAAAGGCATCCTTATTTGAATCTATGACAAAAATATATTATATTTACTAAAGAAAAGACAATTTTACATGGTTGGTTTCCACTAAAATATGTATTTACATTCAGGATTTTAAAAAGGGGTAAATATCTCCTCTGCCTAACTGTGTGAAGTCAGTGCAAGTTTGTATGAAAATGATTAAAACAGTGAATCTACCCTGAGTGTCAGTGGTCAGATTACCTGTTAATTCTTAAAATCAGGAGGAATATGTATGGTTATATCAAATTCTTAAGGATCACCAAACTTGGTAACCTGTATTTGATTAAGAAGACAATTCATATTAAGCATTTTTATTTATTTTTTGACCTCCAGATTTCATTGTTTATCAGTAGTTTATTTGAACATGTATAGTAGTTGAAGAAATACTCTAAAAGCTGCTATTTTTAAAAAATAATAGGAGATGTGATTTATTGAATTCTAGTGTGCATGTACACATTGGCATGGACATTAGACTGTGAACTCCTTCAGTGGCAAGATCTAATATAAATGATCTACGTACTCTATAAAGCCCCTGCAAAATGTGTCAGAGCATTTCAAAATGTCTATTAATTCCAATAATTAAATGAGAACAAGGTATGAAGGTTTACAAATGGATTATGAATACAAAATTAAATAAAACATTTGGTAACTTTAGCAAATAGATTACATTTATAGGTTAGATAATTTTAAAACCCAATTTTTAGATATTTTTTGTGTGAACACAAAGCAAAATATCATGTTAGAACCAAATCAGTCAACATTTGGGCTTAAATTTGAAATGTAAGTATATTTAGAAGGATCATTTCATACAGAAATACTTTTTGTTATCCCAGCTTCAATTATAATACCTTATCAGGTGCAAAGAATTGTAGAAAATAGAAGAAAAAAGAAATAAAAAAACCGACTCTGATTGGGCACTTCAAATGAACACTAGATAGTGTTAAACATATTCCCTTTGTAAATTAGCTCGATTGGGTGCAGTGTTATTACTAAAGTGATCACTCCTGATGCAACATTTAAATTCTAGTGTTCCCTGACAAAAGTTTGCTTTCTTTAACTGGAGCTGATTGAAAAAAAAAACAGATGTCTTGAAGACAAGGAAAAAAAACTTGATGTGTGCACTTGAATCTTTCATTAAAAAAAAAAAAAAAATTGAGCCACAACCGCAAGATTTCACAGATAAGAGAAAAAATGTGGATTGTACTTAATTCAATATTATAAAGAAAGGTTGTGATGGCGAGACAGCAAACCGAGCCAAGTACAGACCAAGACTGCTGACTGATCTGAAAAATGCGAATATCATTCACTTCGGGATACCACATCTCATAATGCAGTGTGTGTGCTATACTATATAATTATGAAATGTTTGCATTAAGTAACTTGGGTGCCCAAATACAGATGTTCCTTATTGATGGTAATTGAACTTGACACATCTTTGGCCTGCTTTATAGCAATCACTAGAAAAGAGGCTTTTCCACTATGCTCTGCAGCCTGTAAAGGCACTCTGTTTCATTTTGAAGCTTTTACTCATGGAGAAAAAAACATTTAGACCCTAGAATATCTGTTAAACATTGCAGTTAAAAGAGAGCAGTTGAATTATGATATACAGTAAGAAGGCTAATACAACAAGTGAGTCCTAAAAAGCACTGCAGTTTACTAGATGGGATATTATTAATGCTGTGCAGATCTCTCTAGAGGTGACATAATATGCTGTAATATATTTCATTTACAGCTGCTTTAAGAAATAGCTACTATAACATACCTAGGTGGAGCCCATTTAATAATTCAGTACCAGTACTATTAGGCTAGCTTTCCTCCAAACATTTTAGAATGTATCACACAATCAGTGGCAAACAACTGCCTATATATAAAATGGGTCTTTGCCTGTGTGTACATATGGCATAGAAACACTTAGTGGGAAGGACAATTTATTTAACCACTTAAGGAGCAGGCCTTTTTCTGACACTTGTTGTTTACAAGTTAAAATAAGTATTTTTTGCTAGAAAATTAATTAGAACTTCCAAACATTATATATATATATTTTTTTTTTTAGCAGAGACCCTAGAGAATAAAATAGAGATCGTTGCAATACTTTATGTCACACCGTATTTGTGATTGTATTCCCAAATGCAATTTTTTGGGAAAAAATACACTTTTTTCACTTAAAAAATAGAATAACAGTTAAGTTAGCCAAATTGTTTCTATAATCTGAAAGAGAATGTTACGCCGAGTACATTGATACCTAACATGTCATGCTTCAAAATAGCGCACGCGCATGGAATTGGGACAAACTTTGGTACTTAAAAATCTCCTTAGGCAATTTCTACAGGTTACTAGTATATAGTTACAGAGGGCTAGAATTATTGCTCTCGCTCTAACGATCATGGCGATACCTCACATGTGTGGTTTGAACACCGTGGGTGCAATTTGGGTATGTGTTTGCTTCTGTGCGCAAGCTCGGAGGGGTGGGGCGACTTAATTTTTTTTATTTTTTTTGCTTATTTTTTTTACCTTCTATTTTTTATTTTTACACTGTCCCTTTAAAAAAATTTTTTTGATTACTTTTATTCCTGTTACAAGGAATGTAAACATCCCTTGTAATAGAAATAAGCAGGACAGGTCCTCTTTAATGTGAGATCTGGGGTCAAAAAGACCTCAGATCTCACATCTACAATTATAAATGAAAAAAAATGGGCCCTTTAAGGCTGTTGGGAGGAAGTGACGTATAACATCGCTCCGGTCCTCCAAGGCCATAGAGTCGAGTGAGGGCCAGCTCACCCTCATTCGACTTTCTACCTAGGACTCCATTGGACCGGATTATTTTCCCTGCTACCGACAGCTCCGGTAAGCATGGAAAACGAACCAGGAAGTGGCAGAAGGGGGGGGGTAGGGGGATAGGGGGCTATCTGCTGCCATAACCACAGTATTTAATGTAAAAAGTACCAACGTAAAACTGTGGCAGGCCGTCCGTAAGTGGTTATATGCTACTTTCATTTTGGATAGAGCAAAGAAAGATTAGGATCACTGTAAGGTTTTTATTGCTATTAGGAGTTATGTTAGAGAGATTTCCTCCTACTGTCACAGTGAAAACTATTTTTAACAGACAGAAATGGAGAGCAAACTTGCAACAGGAACATAAACAGCAATGAAAAGCTGATGGAGGTTCAGCCTACCCCACACTACTGAAAAAAATGCCATCCTAGCCCTACATGGTAGCATGCTAGTGATAGAGCTCTGCCCCTTGTCACCACCTACAGGATCAGTTCAAATCTAGAAAAGAGTCAAAGACCCCAAAGCATTTTCCTTTTTGTTTACTTTTTTAAAGGACTTTTTACCTGCAGACCAGCGTCATATCACTTACCTGCCAACTAATTCCAGTGTCCACCTGGGTTCAACCTCTCTCAGGTGCAGTCTCATACCTTGGGTTGCCAAATGCAGTAATGAGATGGGGAGTCCCTTTTGTGTCCTTTGGGGTGGATAGGATTTCTGTTTCATTGTTTTTATTCAGAATTTCAATGAAATAATGTACATATAATGTAGTACAGAAAAAACGAATTGGTTACAATGTCAATTTATATTCACAAATAAGAACAGAATGGGATGACTGCAAATCGAATCAACATAAAATCTCAAATATGTGCATGGATATAGATGTTGAAAGTATGAGAATATTTGTATGTGCAGATAATCTTTAAATGTAAAAACATAATTTAAAATAACAAAGAAGTCAAGAATTTGTTAATTGTAATTCTTACCCTTATATATATATATATATATATATATATATATATAGAGTCACATATATTATCCAATAAAATAAGAATGGGTTTATATGTCATCCTTATACAGAAAATTGATATTTCATTGGGTCTAACTGCGACCCTACTAAACCATAACGATAATCAAAAATCAAAAAGAAAATACAGAGAGAGAGATAACGAGGAAAGAATTAAAGGATATATAGTACCGTATGCCAACTCGCCAGTTTATGTGTGTTTCTTAAACGGATACATCTTTGGATTCATTATTTACTGTAGATATTTATTCCAGAGTTTCCAGGACTTATATTTTATCATTTAAAATGGCTGAAAGATGCTAATTGCTCATAATCCAAGACGACAGCTTAGCTTTGCGAATGTTAAAAGGAATGAAAGCTGTCTTCCAGGATCTAGCTATGGCAATTTTTGAGGCTACAAAGATAAAGTAAAACAATCTTCCCAATTTTCTTGGGTTTTTTCCATTAGACTGCATAGTAAGGCTTGTTTAGGGGGTTTACTTAGATTGACTTGAGTGAGGGAATAAATAGGATTAGAAACTTAAATCCAAAAACGTTTCACATTGGGGCATTGCCACCATCTGTGATACATCGTGAGATAGGTTTTTTAACTAGAAATGTTCTTCCTCTTTGTGAGATGCTGCATTACGTGGGGAAGGGGTTTTGTTTTTTCTGTACATATTGGGTTTACTTTCACTTCCCACTAAAATTACTCTGCCCACTTCTGTTCTGTGCATTCTGGTTCTTCCCCCACTACTTGTTTTGCTAGGGTTATGACTCCTTCTCCTCAGCTTGTTGCTTTACCACATCTACATCTTTCTTTCCTTTTCCTGTGGGTTCTGTGTTCATATAGGGAGGCAGGCTTTAGCTAGAAATAAGTGGTTCCTGCCAATTTGGTAAAGATACATTTCAAGTGGGACTCCCCTTGAAGTTACACTCTTGGGTCTCTTCTTCAAGCATTGTCCTCTATCTTCTGGCCTCCCTTAGGCCTTGTATGTTCTAACCTGTCACCTTTTATTGCTTGTGCAGCTGCCTGAAAAGTGTAATTACCTATGAGGCATTTACCACAAGGACAAAACCCTCTTATGCCTAGATAATGAACAGTAAGTTTTGATGCTGGTATTTGTTATTCTTTTTAGCCCTTCATGCTCTTGTATCACAAAGCATTCTCATGTAACTATTGAGAACAAGAGGTCAGAAGATGACCGTGCTCTTTTAGTCTCCACAGGTACCATACAAATCAAAAGAAGAGCTCTCAAAAATCTTGCCCTTCCTCTTTCCGTGAGTGCTCACAGTGACCAAAGAGAAAAAAATTTTGGCCTGCTGTGCAGTACCCTTGCTAGGCACAAACTTGTCTGTATTGATTGCCTCAAGGACCTTTTTAGGGACAGGAACTTTGAGAGCTAACAAGTAATATCCCTGCTAAAACAAGACATTCATGAATCCCTGTCTGAATTCTCTAGCTACTTCATGCCGGTGGGTTCAAGACAAGGCTCTATACCAGCCTATGCATTAATATCTGCCACATTTTACACTTCTCTCAGCTGCTCTAAGCTCCGGGCAACCATACTAGACCCTGTTTTGCATGTATCTTTTCAGCCACTTTGAAACCCCTGTAGTAAATTAATATACTTTTACTAAACAAGAAGGCTGTATATATACAAAGAACTGAAAATAATATAAGACATACAGAGAACTACAAATATGCACACAACACACATGCACATGCTAGCTAACCTTTCTAGCAAATGAGAATTGACAATGGTCTGTATGCAGGAGGGATACATTAACAGTTACTTACCTTCTGCTATTGTTGCTTCTCCTTGAACAGGACATGAGACATTAGGCATTTAAAGGAAAGTGATATGTTAAGCTGGTTTTCTCCTAGTGTAGATTTAGTGTCATCCCCTGGTGATGTCCCACCTTCAACTTGTGCTGTTATCCTTTTATTTAGAAAGTTAGTAGTATACATTTCCCCATTGTATTAGAAAACAGCAAAGCTGGTCTTATGCAAACATTGTTTCAATGACATTTATCTAAAGGTGCTCCCATAAGAAACCAATGATGTTTACTTCTAAAAAACAATAGATTTTTTTTTGTATGTCTGAAAAAAAATCACAATCTGGTGTAACACAGACCCCTGTTTAAACTACATCTCCCTCCATGCCATCCACTTCTGCCCTTTGCCCAGACTCTGTGGCATCAGAGGAAGAACCAAAGCTATGGGCTATGGAGTGGTAGGAGGTGGCAGGCTCCAAAGAAATCCAAAATGTTTTTTCCCATTCTTCCTTTTTTTCCTTTAAGAGAAAAATGAAGGAGTCAAACCAGGAAGAATGGCAGAAGGTGGACAAGAGGTCCATCATGTACAACATTTTGCACAGGTTAAACCCAAGCCCCAAAGACAATTCTTCTCTAGACAATTCCCCCTTAGTGGATGCATGCGACCCTCCAGGAATGTTATTCTCTCCTAAGGAGGACTCAACTACCTTTCATAACCTACCTTTCATAACATTATGGATCTTGGAATTTTCATGGAATTATGAAAATCATACCATGTAGCACTGGGGGCATGCAAGCCAGCCATTGCTCCCACCTACATAGCTAGTGCAACAAGGGTTTGCTATTACCCATGATTTATCAAATAATGTAGTCATCCGAGCTCTTGATGAGCTCATGTTATTTTGGTGGGGAAGCAGCAATAAATACGATTAGATAAATGATGTATATCAGGTGCGCTAACCAAATAACTTGTGAAATTGCAAATAAAATCTTATATGTGTCAAAACATAAGTGATAAGGTCTATAATAAGACAATTCAATGGTGCTGGTGGCTGGTAGGAAATATGCAAAGGCAAATAAAATAAATTCAACAGTAAAACATTGAAAACACCAATTGGTATCAAACAGTGGTGACCATCCAAATAATAACGTGACAAAAACAGTCCCAATTAAATGCACGCAGTAAAGAAAAAAAGTGCAAATCCAAATTTTCTTGTGAAGAAACAGTTAAACTGAAAATGTAAAGACCACGTGAATAAGGATTCAGTGTCCCACCACCAGCTTAGCTTCTTACCAGAAGATTGGAATATAAGGGCATATAGAGAAATAGCTCTGCTCCAGAGATCACACAGCAAAGGAAAGACCCAAACGGGTTTAGCCAATAATGTCTCCCAGGTGGAAAAAAGAGAGAGTAATTGGCCTCTTACCAAATAATTAATTACTTGAGCTGTGTTAACCTTAAATCCAGGAGGACAAGTCACCAACAACCACCAGGCGAGAATCTACCAGAGATCTACCCTACATCTTATCCTGTATAGGACAGGAGTGTACGTTTGCTCACAGCAAATAAACTCCCATGGATGTGGTACCACCTTAATGCTGATGATACAAAATCTATCTCTCTACTCCTCACCTCACCCCCACCCCCTCAGTCTCCTCCTACTAACTGACTTATCAACATGGATGTCACACCACTTCCTCAAAATCAATCTTCCTTAAACTGAGCTCATAATATCCCCCCCCCCCCCGCCTGTGCTCCCTACCCTTACTTCTCCATTAAGATCAATAATACAACAATCAGTCCCTCCCCTCATGCCAGGATGCTAGGAGTAATCCTGGACTCTAACCTGTCATTCCCAAATCCAATCACTGTCAAAATCTTGTAGACTTCACTTCTGCAACATCTCAAAAATTTTGACCTTGGAAACCACTAAGCAACTTAATTACTCCCTCCTTATCTCTCGCCTTGACTATTGTAACTCCCTCCTCATTGGCTTACCTCTTCACAGGCCTCTTTAGTCTATCATGAATGCTGCTGCCAGACTTATCCACCTTACCAACCGTTTAGTGTCCGTGTTAGATAATTATTCCAAATTCATAATTCGGCAATTATTGGAGTTATATTATATTCATGGCAAGCTTGCAAAATATATTTGGTTTTATGATTAATCATAATATTAATATGTGTGAATGACTTTGATCAGGTGATAAGGTTCTTCATCTGAGCTGAGGCAGTAATATGTCAAATATTTCTGGTGTATGTAGCTAGTTGGAGGATGACATATAAGGTATCTGGTATAGAATGTCATGGAAGTCAAGAATAGACAGGATCTATGTAGCACTTATCATCTGAATGTGTCATCTGAAAATCTGAAAATGTCTTCTCTGTCCCTCCACAGGTATGTTCATACTGCTGCAACTCCACCCAAAACTGTGATATTGAAAACTGCTTTCCTTATGTCTTGTCTTTAACTGTGGTATGCATTTTTTGCTCAACCATCTAAAGACTGTTATCATTGCAATGCTTTATTTTCTCCATAGGTCTTACCTTTAATTTATTGCCAGTTTGTTATCTTTATTACCTCTTCTCTTATAAGTCTGTTTCTAAAGTGAAATTGTTGCTCTTTTTAGCCAGTCATACTTTATTACCTCCAGGTTAGTTAATTGGCAAGCACCCACCCCCATCTCTAACAGTATATAAGTAATAATCTCTTGGGGAAGGCACGTTTGCAAAGGGGGGGGGGCATGTTTGCTGTGGGGGCTCTTTCTCAAATTGGGACTATTTCTATAAATGGGAGCACTTTTGACTCTGCACTTCAGCGAATGCACAAAGTGAATGAACACAGGAAAGGCTGAGATAAACAACACACAGTCTACAGGTGACCTTGTTTACCCCTTCAGCTCTTTTTCCTTTTAACATGCACTCTCTACCACTCCTGACAGCCATGTCCTCTATCCTTAAACTCTCTCTCCTTTACCCCCTTTCTCCATCCCACAGCATATGTATATACTGTATATCACCCTCATTTCTGTCCTCTCCTTATTACTGCACTCACCATATCCTGCTATTTCTAAATTCGCACGCACACAAAATCTCCAGGACACTGGGGCATATCCCTTCATATAAATCACAATCACATTATACCTCCTTCATCTTTCTACTTCTCCTAACCTCTGGAGATATATCCCCAAACCCTGGGCCTCCATCATTTACCTGTACTCAACACACCCATTACCCTGCATCCTCTGGCCGCAGCCGCAATCAGCACAATTTAGTTCCCATCTCTCTTCTTCCCAAGACCAGACTCCCTTTCTCTTGCTCCCTTTGGAATGCCCGCTCTCTCTGTAATAAACTCACCCCTCTTCATGACCTTTTTATTGGTAATTCATTCAATCTACTCGCCATTACTGAAACCTGGCTTCATGAATCCGACACTGCGTCTTCTGCTGCCCTATCCAAAGTTGGTCTTCTCTGGACCCACTCCCCCAGACCCAGTGGACACAAGGGAGGGGGTGTCGGGATCCTTCTAGCCCCACATAGCACCTTTCAGGTTCTTCACCCACCTCCCTCTCAGTCACTTTGCTCAATTGAAGCGTCTTTTCTCTCCAGTTTTACTAAGGATAGCTGTTAACTACCGCCCCCCTGGACCGGTATCAACCTTGACGACTTCTCTGCCTGGCTACCCTACTTTCTCTCTTCTGATATCCCTATAATCATTCTCGGTGACTTCAACATCCCTATTAATACTAACACTCCTGCCACTTCCAAACTTCTCAGTCTAACCTCCTCCTTTGACCTGAAGCAATGGATACATTCACGCTGAAGGCAATATTCTTGACCTTGTTTTCTCCCACCTATGCACTCCATGCAACCTTTCAAACTATCCTTTCCCTTTCTCTGATCACTACCTTTTTAGTTTCACTCTCTCCCTCTCCTCCACTTCCTCACCCTCCAACTGCCTTACAGTTACCCGTAGAAACCTAAGCCATTTCAACCCTTCTCTTCTCTACTCTGTTACTGACCACCTCTATGACAAAACCGCACCCCTGTCCTGCATCAACCTAGCCACTTCTGTCTACAACGCTTCACTTTTAGCCTCCCTGAACACACTGGACCCCCTCAATACACATCGAATCAGGCCCGACCCTTTCAACCTTGGCAAACAGACAGCACTAGAAGTCTGAAAAACTATAGCCGTGCTCTTGAGCACCTATGGCGTAAGACTAGGTCTCAAAAAGATTTCAACCAATATGAATCTGTCCTCCAAAAATACAATTCCAAAAAAAAATACAATTCCAGTCTCCACACTGCCAAGCAGATCTACTTGATAACTCTCATTAACAACCTATCATCCCATCCCCGGCAACTCTTCTCTACCTTCAATTCTCTACTTCGTCCTCCACTGCCTCCACCCACTAACTCATCAACTTGGAGATCGCCAATCACTTCAAACATAAAATTGATACAATTCATGAGGAGATCTCTGCTGTTCAGATACCTTCCACGCATTACACTTCATGCCCACAGGCACAATCACCACTCTCCTCATTCAACCCCACCACTACAGACGAGGTTACTAAACTACTTGCTAATGTCCAGCTAACCACCTGCCCTCTGGATCCTGTTCCCTCGCAAATGCTACGTTCCCCCTCTGGCTCTATTCTACACTCTCTAACTCACATCTTTAATCTTTCCCTCTCTTCTGGCATCTTCCCCAACTCTCTAAAACATGCCATAGTCAGCCCCATACTTAAAAAACCCTCACTGGATCCAACCAATCTTAAAAACCTGCGCCCTATCTCCCGTTTTTATCCAAACTCTTTTAACATCTGGTCTACAACCGACTGAGTGACCACCTTGCAGAGAATAGCCTTCTTGATCCCCTTCAGTCTGGATTTCGGCCTCAACTCTCCCCTAGAAATGGCTCTCCTAAAACTAACAAACGATCTACTGATGGCCAAAACCAATGGACACTATTCTGTACTCCTACTCCTTGACCTTTCTGCTGCCTTTGATACGGTTGACCACCTCTTCCTCCTCAAAAAACTCCACGCCTTTGGTCTTCGTGACTGT
This sequence comes from Pelophylax lessonae, assembly GCF_965119305.1. NCBI lineage: Eukaryota > Metazoa > Chordata > Amphibia > Anura > Ranidae > Pelophylax > Pelophylax lessonae. The sequence goes on along the minus strand of NC_138771.1, from coordinate 338,498,245 downwards.
ACTTTTTGCTGTTCTCTTCCTATTTATCCAACCGCACCTTTAGCGTTACTTCTCTTACTCCTCTTCCTTTCTCTGTTGGGGTCTCCCAAGGTTCTGTTCTTGGACTTCTCCTATTTTCAATCTACACCTCCTCTCTGGGTCAGCTGATTGCTTCCCATGGCTTCCAATACCATCTCTACGCTGACGATACCCAAATCTTTTTATCCACCCCTCAGTTCACTCCCTCAGTCTCCTCACGTATCACTAATTTACTAGCAGATATATTAGTCTGAATGTCACACCACTTCCTCAAACTCTATCTATCCAAAACCAATTTCCTCCACCACGTGACCCTTCCCCTGATCTCTCTGTCAAGATCGATGGCACAACTATCAGCCCATCCCCACATGCCAAGGTCCTAGGTATAGTCTTGGACTCTGAACTCTCCTTCAATCCCCACATCCAATCACTGTCCAAATCTTGCCACCTCAACCTCTGCAACATCTCCAAAATATGCCCCTTTCTAACCAATGACACAACAAAGCTCCTAGTTCACTCCCTGGTCATCTCGCGCCTCAACAACTGCAATTCCATCCTCATTGGCTTACCTCTTCATAGGCAACCCCCCCCTTCAATCCATCATGAATGCTGCTTCCAGACTCATCCACCTTACTATTTACTCAGTGTCCACTACTCCTCTCTGTCAATCTCTCTGACTTCTGCTCACTCAACAAATTAAATTCAAAATACTAACATTATCTTACAAAGCCATCCACAATTTAGGCCCCAGCTACTTTACTAGCTCAGTCTCCAAATACCAACCTAATCACTCTCAAAACCTCCTGCTCTCTAGCTCCCTCGTCACCTCCTCCCATCCTCACCTCCAGGATTTTTCCAGAGCCTCTCCAATCCTATGAAACACCTTACTCCAAACTGTCCGTTTATCTCCTACTCTATTAGCTTTTAGACGATCCCTGAAAACCCTCCTCTTCAGAGAAGCCTATCCTACCCACACCTAACAACCATACTTCCATTTTCCCCATCAGCTCATCCCCCACAGTTATTGCCTTCTGTTTCACTTGACCCTCCCTTCTAGATTGTAAGCTCTACGAGCAGGGCCCTCTAATTCCTCCTATATTGAATTGTATTGTAACTGTAGTGTCTTCCCTCATATTGTAAACTGCTGCGCAAACTGTTGGCGCTATATAAATCCTATATAATAATAATGTGAGGAACAATACAGATATTTGTTTAAATAATGTTAGTTGGGATCAGTCATAATTATTAGTACTTTGTATTTGTATGTATTGACTTAATCCTGTATAAGTTGGTAATATGCGTTACTTCTGTAGCTCTTTGGTTACATGACATTAGATATCTAAAGTATAACCGCTCTAGTGAAAAAATGTGAAAAATATTAAAAGTTATATATATATATATATATATATATATATATATATATATATAAATAAAGCAGCTACTTCAAGTGTGATAGCACCCAAAAGAACAGTAGTATAAATAAGTCACGCTAAGGGAATATATACAATCAGTGTATCAATAAAGGAAACAAGAATAAATTGATCTGAATAGTCAAAAGCATATAGCAATCAGCAAATTGAAAAAGCCAACACTAGAGTGTTATAAATAAAATGTCCAATAAAGTCTCTATAGTAGGTCCAAACCAAGATAGTAGAAAATCCACCTCCAGTGTTTGTCCACAAAAAGTATGGGTGCAAATAGACTGGGAAAAAGAGGGGGTGCCCTTTGGGTGGGACTTTATATGAGGTATTTACAATAAGTAACCATAGCTGTAAAATGGCAATGAATGGCAGATTTTATTGATGCAGTCGTACATGGAATGTAACAACAATATAAAATATACAGAACAATGGGCATGTGACATAATAACATCAATAGTACAAATAAATAACATATGTTGAACTCATATACTGTAGAAACTCGACGCGTTTCGTGAGTCTTAGTAAGCTCACTCATCAGGAGTATATATGAGATAGAATGTATCTAAAAGTAAAGCAGTAGACAGCATGTTAATATACATGATTGTATCGGTAAGTGTGATATTACAACATCTGTATGTGAGAACCATAATAGGAAAATCACACTCACATGTGGCCCAAAGAAAGGTGGCGGATTGATGCTCCCATAAGGCGGCGGCTGCCGTAGTCTAAACCGGGAGCTGACAAGACTTGTAAAGATGGCGAACACAATGGGGAGCCAGATGAGGAAATAAGGGTTGTAGAATAGAATTTCTGCTTGGTGGGGAAGCATGGGCTGGAGGTAAATCAATATATATCTCAATGAAGTATAAAAGTAAAATAATTGTATCAAAAGGTGATATCCAGAAGGTAAGAATATATATCTGTGTATAGAAGATCTAAGTATAAAAATAATATACAGCCCAAGCAGATAATGTATAAAAAAACAAGTAGGTTGAATCTTAGTGGGTCTATTAGAGTATATTAATTTGGCAGTGCAACAATTGGACAAATAAAATACTGTGTCACTTGGGTGATGAACAATGTGAAAATGTATAAAATGTGTAAGGATATGAAAAAACAGGGTTTTTTTTGGAACATGAGGAGTTGTGTAGAAACCAAAGAAAGGCTTTCTCTCTTTGGTTTCTACACTACTCCTCATGTTCCAAAAAAAAAAACAGTTTTTTCATATCCTTACACATTGGCTCGAACCCTCCCTAGGCACAACTGACCCAGAAGAATAGGACTGAAATACCAAATGTCTACAGGAGAACACAGATTAGAATATAACACTTCAATAAATAATAATGACCTGTTACCTCTCTCCAGCTGCAGTCCTTCTGGATAAGACAATGTGACCACACAAGCTTGCTTTTAAACAGGAAATTATTTACTGTAAACCAAATAGACAGTTTCGATACAGTAAAATATGACTTCGTAAAAGGGTATACTGATCAGTTGATCAAGGATAAGATAAATACTGTGATATCACTCCCCAAGGGCACATTAAGTACTTCAGGAAATGTCTCAGAGCCTATAGGACCACCATCTGAATCACTATTATACTTTTGGAAATGAGGCTCAGCATTCAACTAGACAAAGTACCAGACAGACAGACCTATCTGAGTCCCACATGCAGTTCCGCTGTTTCTTCTCTATATCTTCGCTAGCAACGTAGGTGCACTGCGATTTGTAATCCACATTAAGGATGGATGATCAAGAGAGAGAATGGCAGCAAACAGTTAGTAATCACCGCGGGGTGTCATGCAGGTTTGGCGGTAAAACTTCTGTGGGAGATGTAGGCCTCGGACGGCTCTTAGGTGGATTTAGATGTTTATCTATGAATCTTCTGGGGAGATATACTGGACCACCCGGTATATTGCCTTCTACTACTCTAAGGCTAACCCTGACTAAAGTTACTTCTTTGGAAGATAGAGTCAGTTTTTTGGCAGGTGCCCTCTCACCAGCCGGGCGGCACCACAGGAACTCTTCCCCTCCAGTCTCTGTCACCAGCCGCGCTTGTTGTTTGTTGTGAGTAACGCCGATCTCTGCAGAGCATCGATGAGTTATGTAGAAAGGCTCCCTGGCTCAAGATGAGACGCCTTCACTTAGTCACTTCGGGCCCAGGCTTCAGGCCTAGTCTGCAGTATCAATTCACAAGGCTGGCTGCTACCTCCATGCTGTAAGAAGAGATCTGGGACCAGAGACCGAACCTGACTTTTCCCAGAATGCCGTGTGGTGGGGCAATGCACCATGGTACTCCAAGGGAATTGTGGATGATGTAGTTTAATAAATCCCCTGACAGGAAATCACAGCTGCAATGTGGCATTTTGGCCACTAGATGAAGCCGAGTTCCTACAAAAGGTCATACAGTCTTCTTATGCACAGTGTAAAGGGGAAAACCCTGCTACACATGTATTCTTCTTTTTTTACTTATTTTTGGTTTCTAATGCTAATATTAAGGCACATCTAAATCCCCAGATCCAGTGATGGTAGACACCTACCAACCTGGTTACACTACTATTGTCCAATATATCCCAGGGGACGGTGCCATTTAACCTACTGACAGACCATCCTCGCCACACAATTTACAGGGATTGCATCCACTTAAAGAAAAGGTATGGGTGGAATTTTACTTTTAATGGGAAATATTATTTTTTTTACTATGACTGGCAGCTTAAAAAAAGGACAGGCCTACCATGAGCATCTTAAAGTGTAACTAAAGGTAAAATATTTTTTTTAGTTTTGGATAGAGAGGAGAGGGATCAGAACACCTGTCAGTTTTGATTGCTGTCTGTACCCCTGTTAGGTAGATCCACCCTCTCATTTTGTCCTGTTGTCCTGTTTATTGTTATCATTGAAAGTGAAAGTAAAATTGGACAGGGCAATAACTGCACAGCATGAAGCAGATAGCCTACAGAATGACCTGAACAAAATAACAGAGTGGGCAATGACATGGCAAATGAGGTTTAATGTGGAGAAGTGTAAGGTTTTGCACTTGGGGACTAAAAACATAAAAGCACAATACACTTTAGGTGGGGAACCTTTGGGGGAATCAAAAATGGAGAAAGATCTGGGAGTCTTAGTAGAGGATAGACTAGGCAATAGCATGCAATGTCAAGCGGCAGCTGCCAAAGCAGGCAGAATATTGGCATGCATAAAGAAAGGAATGTATTCCAGAGATAAAACTATAATCCTACCACTTTATAAAACTCTGGTCCGACCGCATCTGGAGTATTCTATCCAGTTCTGGTCGCCAGTCCTCAGGAGGGATGTGTTGGAGCTGGAGAGAGTCCAGAGAAGGGCAACTAAACTAATTAGGGGATTGGAGGACCTTAATTATGAAGAGCGTCTGCAATCGCTTGATTTATTCTCCCTGGAGAAGAGAAGCCTGAGAGGGGACATGATAGCAATTTATAAATACCTTAATGGTGATCTCAACATAGAAAAAAGCTATTCAGTCGAAAGGATTGCATGAGGACTCGAGGGGATACAATGCGATTAGAGAAGCATTTTAACCTCAGGCAACGCAGGGGATTCTTTACTGTTAGGGCTACACGATTGTGGAATTCTCTACCACAAGAGGTGGTTTCTGTGGGAAGTATGGCTACTTTCAAAAAACTCTTGGATGTACATCTCAAGGATCAGAACATTCAGGGGTATGAGAGATGATTACGGCCACACACACCTACACAGGTTAAACTGGATGGACTTTTGTCTTTATTCAACCTCAACAACTATGTAAAAGAAACCTAATTTTTGGGTTGACACTAGAACAGTACCAAAGAGGAAATAGGGAAAAGGGAACACTAGTTCTGGTGACCCTGGTGACACCCCAGGATTCCCTTACTTTGGAGGGATTACCTCTCAATTTCTGTTTTGGTTATGGGGCAGGAAGTAAAGGAAAATCCTTTCAATTGGACATAGATAGCAAAAAAACAAAAAACAAAACCCTAACAGTGGTTATAGTCCTCTCCTACTATCCAAAATGAAAAAAAAAAGGTTTTGCCATTAGTTCTTCTTTAGGTGAATTGTCCTTAAAGTATATACATCACAACAAATGGATCAGTGACTTTATTATTTTGTTTATTTATTGCATTATCAATTATATGGGTTTCTTCAATGCATGATGCAAGGAGAAATGTTCTAAGTACAAAATGCAGTAACAACCATTCAGATTAACTGCTTTACCTTCTATGGCTTGTGGTTTGTACTTTCTTCCTGGCACTGCTACAACCATCAGCCTAGCCTTAGGCTTGTGAGTGTAGCATGACCATATGCACTTGAATGGGTCACATTTGGTGGTGGTACTGCCCAAAAGGGGGGATATTTTGTTTTTACTGCACCATGAAGGGGGGCCCTTGCTGGGCAAGAAGGGCTAGAAGGTTAGATGTGGGTCTCTACTGAGGAGGTGGGTTGGGAGTGGGGGCACTGGGGGAGGTCTGTACTGATGGATGGGTTGGAAGGAGGGTCTGTAGTAGGGGAGATCTGTAATGGGGGAGGTAGGCTGGAACTAACCCTCTACTAGGGGGAGGTCTGTACTTAGGGGGCGGGCTGGGAGGGCAGATTGAGGGCTTTACTGAGATTTGCACCAAGGGGAATTGGGGCTCTTTGGGGAGATCTTTATTTTGGCCTGTGTGTTATTCCATATGAATCTTACACTCCATTCCTTTATGCACTCCAGGTTCCTGCACTCTGTACGTTATGCACTTCAGACCAGACAAAATACAAGATTTTGTACGATATGTACTCTTGATCTCTGCACTCTGCACAATATGTACTCTTGACCACTATGTTCTGTTCTCTTTGAAGTTCAGGTTTCTGCACTGACCTCCAATACAGAGGACAAACAGGGTATGTTTTCAGCTAGTCCTTAACCACCAATACTTCTAACCAGAGTGTTTCTTGTCTCAACAGTTGTTGGACTGCTAAGTAGAGATGGCCTTGCGATTCGCCCGGCGGTCGGTTCGTAGCAAATTTTGCTTGTTCGCAAACTGCCAATTTTGCGAACACATGGCGTTGTTCGTGGCGGCCATATTAGTTTACATTGGGGAGAACTTTGACCCATGACACAGCCATCAGGTGGAATGGGACAGCCAATTGAAACATTTCAGCATATGGACATGCCCCCTACCTTATAAATAGACCAGAGCTGTCGGCCATTTCACATTCTTCTTTTTGTCAGCGTAGGGAGAGGTCTGCTGTGTTCATCAGGGAGAGATTGCCAGTAACACAAATAGCTCTGTTAAGATCCACAAAAGTCCTTTTCAGGGCTGGTATTTGGTATAGGTCTACTACAGTCTCTTTTCAGTTTAGGGACAGGTATGCTGTGTTCATCAGGGAGAGATTGCAGGGACACAAATCGCTCTGTTAAGATCCACAAAAGTCCTTTTAATGGCTGGTATTTGGTATAGGTCTGCAGTCTCTTTTCAGTTTAGGGACAGGTATGATGTGTTCATCAGGGACAGATCGGCTGCAGTCTCTTTTCAGTGTAGGGACAGGTATGCTGTGTTCATCAGGGACAGAGATTGCCAGTGACACAACTCGCTCTGTTAAGGTCCACAAAAGTCATATTTTAAGGGCTGCTATTTGGTATAAGTGTGCAGTGCACTATATAGGGGTGTAATCCACGTATAATATACTTTGTAATATAGAAAGCATATTATAGTGGACATTGTGACTGGTGTGTCGAGCGTTGCTGCAGCAATACTACAAACAGTGACAAAAGCACTGTTTTTTTTTTTTAAATTTCTGTTTATTAGCTTTTTGCAGTTTAAACAATAACAAACCCACACAAACACAGTGCCACGCAGAGCAGACATAGAAAAGAAACAAGCGACAACAGGTCACCCACACCGCCCCCCCGCCCCCACACCACCCCAGGCTCCACCCAGTAGGTCCATTATTCTGACAAAGATGCCTCAAGAGGCTAGAAACACCCCCCCCCCCCACTGTCGTCCCAACACATCTGCAGCAGCCCTATAGTGCAGAGATATATCAAAGAGAGCAAACAACAGACATCAGCATCATCCCCTAATTACAAAAAAAGATAATTATTCATAAAGTAGAAAAAGAGAAAATTTCCAGTGGCAATGCAGAAGACAGGCACCTTAAGCATTCAACAAAACACACCCACAGCCACCCCAGCTTAGATGGACATTATGACCTTTATGACTGTTCAGCAGAGGTCGAGGCCAGAGAATCCAGCCACAACTTCCATACTTTATCAAATTTGCGAGGGCATCCCCTACTTAGATACGTAGCCTTATAGAGCGGAAACACCTTATTCACCAGACCCTTCCAAAAGAGGACTGTGGGGGCCAGCGGGCTCTTCCAGTGCAGTAGCAATACCCAGCTAGAAAGTACTTGTATAAATCAGGTAAGGCAAGTCCCCCGACCCCATGGCTCCTGGAGCACCTGAATGCCTATTCTAGGTGGGGAACTACCCCAGACTAAAGACCCAATCAGGCCATGCACCCTGCGGAAGAACGAGCGGGGAGCCCACACCGGAGAATTCCTGAGAAAGTACAGGACGACAGGGAGAATTTACATCTTCACTAGATTGATACGCCCCAAAACCGATAAACGGCAAGTCCCGCCACACCCCCACCCTGCGCTTAAAGAAATCCAACAGAGGTAGCAAATTGAGGCTGAGATAATCTGCCACCCGAGCCGACACCCTGACCCCCAGGTAAGTAAACTCAGTAACCCATTTCAGTGGCAACGTCCCATCAACTGCAGCCTGGGTGCCCGGGTAAGGGGTAGCATGGTAGATTTGTCCCAGTTAACCCTAAGACCCGAGAACCTGGCAAAGGTATCAAAAATAGTGAAAACCACCCGTAGGGAGCTATTTGGGTCCTTCAAGAACAGCAGCATATCATCCACATAAAGTGCAAGACATTCCTTTATCGAGTCAACCTCCAACGCACCAACCTCCAGAGATGTACGCAGTGCTATGGCTAAGGGTTCTATCATCAAGGAAAACAGGAAGGGCGAAAGAGGACAACCCTGCCTGGTCCCTTGACCCACCACAAGGAAAGGGGACAGAGATGACCCAATTTTCAGAGCCATTCGAGGGGGTAGAATACAGAAAGGAGATCCACTTACAGATCTTGGGGCCAAACCCCATGCGCCTCAACACCAGTCCCATATACACTCAATCCACTGTATCAAAGGCCTTGGCTATATCCAAAGATACCACCACTCTAGTTCCAGTGGAGGCATGTGCCACCTGCAAATGAGTGCACAGGCGGCGAAGGTTGGTATATGTGGACTTAGACGGCATAAAACCTGTTTTATCAATGTCCACCAATGAGGGCAAGACCACAGCCAGTCTGGTAGCTAAGATCTTTGTGAGGATTTTAAGATCCACATTAAGCAGAGCAATGGGGCAGTATGAGGAGCAGAGGGTGTGATCCTTACCCGGTTTGGGCAGGAGAACAACATATGCCTCCAGCATGGAACCCGGCAGGGCCCCCTCGTCAAAACATGCAGCATACAAGGCTTGAAGCCTGGGGGCCAGGGAGTCGGAGTATTGCCTATACCATTCCACCGGGAACCCATCTGGGCCTGATGATTTATTGGGAGGAAAAGAGAGGATGGCCTTCTCAATTTCCTGCAATGTGATGTCATTGTCTAACCAGGCACTATCGTCCCCCTCCAAGACCGGCACCGGTAGACCAGAGCGGAGCTGTTCAAGCTCTCCCAGATCATAAGCCGGCAAGGGTGAGTATGTGTCAGCGTAATAATCCATAAATACCTGAGAGATCCCCCCAGGGTCCTTGATCAGTTCCCCAGTACTAGACTTAATACAAGGGATGCTTACCGAGGTCCACTGATCCGCCACCAGAAAAGCCAGCAGTTTACCATTCTTGTCTCCCTTCTCAAAGAGTGACTCCGCTCTATGTCGTATATTGGCATGCGCAAAATCAGTATCCAGCAGAGCTAAGCGTCTCCTGGCCACCTCCAGGGCTGCATAAGCAGCAGGCCTCGATGCAGCCAAGTATTCCTCCTCCAACCTGTGGGCCTCCAAAAGAACAGCCTCCCTATCTGCATTAGCCTCCCTTTGAGATGCCTTGATTGCTGAAATGTAGTGACCCCGCATGACAGCCTTAAAAGCATCCCAGAGCACCACCCTGGCCGTGGAGGAGGCATTCTCCTCCCAATACTTGGGCATGTGGGGTTCCACCTGTTGCACCACCTTTTCCACCTGCAGCCAACCTGGTGACAAGTGCCATGCACCCCTCCCACCCCAGAACGCCAACCGAAGCCTCAGCAGTAGGGGGCTATGATCGGACAACCCCCTTGCCAAATAGGCAGAATTTTGCACAAATGGTAGACAATGCACATTAGCAAAAGCCATATCAATCCTGGATGCCGTCCTGTGAACCCCCGACCAGCATGAATGGCCCCGCACCCCAGGATTTTTCCATCGCCACAACTCAGTGAGCTGTGCCGCGGAAGCCCAGGATAGCAACTCTGGGGGAGATGCCCTCCGCGGATAGAAGTGTCCAGTCCGCCATCCAGGATCGCATTGAAATCCCCCGCCAGCAGGAGGGGAGGTGCAAGTAAGGAGCCAGGGTCACCAGGAGGTCTAATAAAAGTTGTGATTGAAAGGGTGGAGGCAGGTATACACTCACTAACACCATTGTCTGCTGATGTACATCTAAAATAACAATAACATATCGTCCCCCAGGACCAGTAAGCACTTTCTGAATGGAGCAGGGCGCACTCTTACCAAGAAGAATAGATACCCCACGAGCATAAGGGGAGTACGTGGCATTAAAAATACACTGAATCCATGGCCGCTTTAAAGAGAGCACCCTCTTCACTTTATCATTAAGACCCGGCACATTCCATGACATAACCTTAATCAACCCAGCCATATTGGAATGATAGGGTAAACATATAGGGTAAGCAGGGAGACCAGAGACAGCCCGAAGCACTGTCCCCACCCTCCAGCAACGCCCATGAAAAAAAGGAAAAAGTCATTGAGGTAATATATAAAGTGACCACTAGATGGAACCTGAAGCCTAGAAAAAAGCATCCCTGCTGTAATACCCAAAACCTGAAAAACAAAAAAACAAAAGTTGGTATTCAGCCTAATTCCAGAACCTAGAACATTTGTTAAAGGCATGGCTGTGGCATAGAACAGCAGCCAGCAGTACCCACATCCAAAAAAGACGACCCAACTAGCAGGCTGTCAGTCCAAGTCCTTCTCCTGGAAACAGAGGAGAGGTGTAAAAGAAAACCAAAAACAACCTGTCCCACTAAAATGAGAAAAATGAAAAGGAAACAGTACCCAAAAAAGGGAAAAAAGGGCAAGTTCAAACAACGTGTAAAAGCCGGAGCTCCCATGTGCAAGATCCAACTCCGCGACTCTCCTTGAAGTAGCCAGAGGGAGAGCAAGGTAGATCCAAGGACATCCAAGACAAAAAAAAAGGAAAACTTGAGGATGAAGCAGCAGATATGCCTCCCGGTGACAGGAAAACTGCAAGGATAGTCACCATACAGTATCATAAGCCAGGGAGAACAACAGGTTACCCTGCAACAGGCATCTCACCACAGTCATCCAGAGAACAGGAACACAGTATCAGGAGAACAAATCAGATGGAGTCCAGCCAGTCCGCAGCCTTCCCCCGCTGAATTGAAGAACAAAGCCGATCCTTTATAATCCACACGCAGCCGACTCGGGTACATCATGCCATATTTCAGACCCTTGGCTCTCAGGCGTTTGCGCACTTCAGTATACGATCTGCATTTCTTCTGTGTCTTAACAGAAAAGTCAAGAAACAAAATAATTTTGCTATTATCGAACTGCAGCTCCTCCTGTTTGCGGGCTTCAGATAGAATACGGTCCCTGTCACTTAAGTTCAAAAACCGCACCAGAAATGGACGAGGGGGGGCCCCTGGCAGGCAAGCCCCAGTAGGCACCAGGTGGGTCCCCTCCACCCCATGGGTGGGGGGGGCAGGTAGGTTGAGCAAGTCACAGAAAAACTTTTCAGCAAACTGAGCAGGATTAGATCCCTCTGCCTTTTCAGGTAAGCCCACCACTCTGACATTATTGTGGCGCTGCCTATTTTCTGCATCCTCCATCTTATCTGCCATAGCATTCACCTGGGCCTGCATAGCAATAATCTGTGCGGAGTTAGAAGTAGTAAGATCCTCCACCTCAGAAATGCAACCCTCAGTTTCCATCAGGTGCCCCCTTATTTTGTCCAGGTCATGATGGATGGAGTGCATTCTGAGGCCAGATGGTCTATTTTGATCATCAGGGCAGTTTTGCAGCTGTCTATGGCAGCCAAAATAGGAGCTGTAATGTCCTCACCCAGAGGTGCCTGGTTCCTCCACCCGCTCCCGAGGGGGTGTCCCAGCTGGGTTAGACATCTTTCCTGCCTGTACTGCAGCCCAAACAGCCGGAGATGTAGACGGAGGAAGCGCCGCCTGTGCCGGCAAGATGGCGGCGGCTGCGCACGCACCTCGCAGCTGAGGGATCCGTTGAGGCCACGGGCTGGAGCAGAAACCCCGGCTTTTTTAGATGGCATCGATCCCCCACCGGTGCCCGAGGTGGACCAGGGCAAAACCGCCACAATGAGGAGACCAGAAAGCCGCGGATGGCGATAGATTGAGCAGGATGATGCGGAGCTCCAGTAAAGCACGTCCGGCGCCGACTACATCCCGGCCACAACCCGACAAAATCACTTTTAATGTATTATAACTGGTGTGATAGACCAGTGGCCCCCAATACCACATATTGAAGTGGGGTGTTATTTAACAGTATACTTATCTACGAGTGTATTGTAGTTCTGCAAAAATGTAACCTTTTTTGCTGTGTTAACCGTGCTACACACAGTGACAACAGTTACTGGCCAATTATTTGTAGAACTGGTGTAATAAAACTGTGTCCCCCCAATACCACATATTGAAGTGGGGTGTTATCTGAGTATACTTTTATAAGTGTATTTTTACCTGCAACAATATTGCCTCTTTTATAGTTACATAGTTACATAGTTAGTAAGGCTGAAAAAAGACACAAGTCCATCCAGTTCAACCTATGTGTGTGTGTTTGCTTTTAACCGTACATTGTATACCCCTGTATGTTGTGGTCTTTAAGGTGTCCATCCAATAGTTTTTTGAAACTATCAATGCTCCCCGCTGATACGACTGCTTGCGGAAGAGAATTCCACATCCTTACCGCTCTTACAGTGAAGAACCCCTTACGCACTTTAAGGTTAAACCGCCTTTCCTCTAGTTTTAGTGAGTGGCCACGTGTCTTATTGTATTCCCTTACTCTAAATAGTTTGTTCCTTATGCTAGGGTCGCCAGTACAGTATTTGTACATTGATATCATATCCCCCCTCAAGCGTCTCTTCTCCAGAGAGAATAGGTTCAGTGCTTGTAGTCTTTCCTCATAGCCGATGTCCTCCATTCCCCTAATTATTTTTGTTGCCCTTCTCTGGACTTTCTCCAGTTCCAGCACATCCTTCCTGAGGACCGGTGCCCAGAACTGGACAGCATACTCCAGATGTGGCCGGACCAGAGTCTTGTAGAGTGGAAGAATAATCTCTTTATTTCTGGAGTGAATCCCCTTTTTTATACAACCCAGTATTCTGTTGGCTTTGCTTGCAGCGGCTTGGCATTGCATGCCACTTCCAAGCCTGTTGTCTACCAGTACCCCCAGGTCCCTTTCCATCCTAGACTCACCCAGAGGTTCCCCCCCAAGTGAGTAGCTTGCTTTCTGGTTTCTGGCCCCCAAGTGCATTACTTTACATTTTTCTACATTAAATCTCATCTGCCATGTAGTTGCCCACCCCGTTATTTTGTTCAGGTCTGCTTGCAAGATTTCCACATCCTGCATAGAAGATATTGGCATGCCTAATTTAGTATCATCTGCAAATACTGAGATTGTACTAGATATCCCCTCCTCTAGATCATTTATGAATAAATTAAACAGGATTGGTCCCAGGACAGAACCCTGGGGGACCCCACTTTCCACACCCGCCCAATCAGAGTACTCCCCATTAATCACCACCCTCTGTACTCTCCCCTGGAGCCAGTTCTCTATCCAGGTACTCACCTTATGGTCCATACCTACCTTCCTTAGTTTATACAGTAAGCGTTTGTGGGGAACGGTGTCAAAGGCCTTTGCAAAGTCCAGATACACCACATCCACAGGCTTACCTTTATCTAAGTGGCAGCTCACTTCATCGTAGAAGGTTAATAGATTGGTTTGGCATGAACGATTTTTCATGAATCCATGCTGATTACTACTTATAATACCGTTTTCATTACTAAAGTCTTGTATGTGGTCCCTTATCATCCCCTCCAAAATTTTGCAGACTACTGATGTTAGGCTGACCGGCCTATAGTTACCCGGGATATATCTCGGCCCCTTTTTAAATATTGGTACCACGTTGGCTTTTTTCCAATCAGCTGGCACCATACCTGTCTGTAAACTATCCTTAAAGATCAAGAATAATGGTCTGGCAATCACCTGACTGAGCTCATTTAGAACCCTTGGGTGCAAGCCATCCGGTCCCGGGGATTTATTTATGTTAAGTTTCTCTAGTTTAGCTCTAAGTCTATCCTCTGTTAGCCATGGCGGCACTTCCTGAGGTGTATTATTTAGTTCGGCCTTACAAGCGGGGTTCATGTAGCCCCCCGATTCCTTTGTGAAGACTGAAGAAAAGAAATTATTTAACACTTCCCCCTTTTCTCTGTCCTCAGTGGCCATTTTTCCTTTATCATCTTTTATGGGGCCAATGTGTTCTGGCCTCGCTTTCTTACTGTTTATATACTTAAAGAATTTCTTGGGGTTCTTTTTACTCTCCTCCGCTATATGTCTCTCGTGTTCTATTTTAGCCGCCCTGATTTCATCCTTACATTTCTTATTACACTCTTTGTAATGCTTAAATGCTGCCAATGACCCCTCTGTTAACTCTGATACACACAGTGCCAAAATCACTGGCCAATTTTTTGTACAACTGGTGTGATAGATCAGTGGCCCCCCAATACCACACATTGAAGTGGGGTGTCATCTGAGTATACTTTCATAAGTGTATTTGTGTCCTGCAACAAAGTTGACTCTTTTGCTGTGCTAACTCTGATACACTCAGTGCCAAACTTCCTGGCCAATTTTTTGAACAATTGATGTGATAAACCAGTGGCCCCCCAATACCACATATTGAAGTGGGCTGTTATCTGAGTATACTTTCATAAGTGTATTTGTGTCCTGCAACAATATTGCCTCTTTTGCTGTGTTAACTCTGATACACACAGTGCCAAACTCCCTGGCTAATTTTTTGAACATCTGGTGTGATAAACCAGTGGCCCCCCAATACCACATATTGAAGTGGGGTGTTATCTGAGTATACTTTCATAAGTGTATTTGTGTCCTGCAACAATATTGCCTCTTTTGCTGTGTTAACTCTGATACACACAGTGCCAAACTCACTGGCCAATTTTTTGAACAACTGGTGTGATAAACCAGTGGCCTCCCAATACCACATATTGAAGTGGGGTGTCATCTGAGTATACTTTTATAAGTGTATTTCTGATACACACAGTGCCAAACTCCCTGGCCAATTTTTTGAACAACTGGTGTGATAGATCAGTGGCCCCCCAATACCACATATTGAAGTGGGGTGTTATCTGAGTATACTTTCATAAGTGTATTTGTGTCCTGCAACAATATTGCCTCTTTTACTGTGCTAACTCTGACACACACAGTGCCAAACTTCCTGGCCAATTTTTTGAACAACTGATGTGATAAATCAGTGGCCCCCCAATACCACATATTGAAGTGGGCTGTTATCTGAGTATTCTTTCATAAGTGTATTTGTGTCCTGCAACAATATTGCTTCTTTTTCTGTGTTAACTCTGATACAGACAGTACCAAACTCACTGGCTAATTTTTTGTACAACTGGTGTGATAGATCAGTGGCCCCCCAGTACCACATATTGAAGTGGGGTGTCACCTGAGTATACTTTTATAAGTGTATTTGTGTCCTGCAACAATATTGCCTCTTTTGCTGTGTTAACTCTGATACACACAGTGCCAAACTCACTGGCCAATTTTTTGAACAACTGGTGTGATAAACCAGTGGCCTCCCAATACCACATATTGAAGTGGAGTGTCATCTGAGTATACTTTTATAAGTGTATTTCTGATACACACAGTGCCAAACTCCCTGGCCAATTTTTTGAACAACTGGTGTGATAGATCAGTGGCCCCCCAATACCACATATTAAAGTGGGGTGTTATCTGAGTATACTTTCATAAGTGTATTTGTGTCCTGCAACAATATTGCCTCTTTTGCTGTGTTAACTCTGATACACACAGTACCAAACTCCCTGGCTAATTTTTTGAACAACTGGTGTGATAGATCAGTGGCCCCCCAATACCACATATTGATATCGGGTGTTATCTGAGTATACTTTCATAAGTTTATTTGTGTCCTGCAACAATATTGCCTCTTTTGCTGTGTTAACTCTGATACACACAGTGCCAAACTCCCTGGCTAATTTTTTGAACATCTGGTGTGATAAACCAGTGGCCCCCCAATACCACATATTGAAGTGGGGTGTTATCTGAGTATACTTTTATAAGTGTATTTGTGTCCTGCAACAATATTGCCTCTTTTGCTGTTTTAACTCTGATACACACAGTGCCAAACTCCCTAGCCAATTTTTTGAACAACTGGTGTGATAGATCAGTGGCCCCCCAATACCACATTTTGAAGTGGGGTGTTATCTGAGTATACTTTCATAAGTGTATTTGTGTCCTGCAACAATATTGCCTCTTTTGCTGTGTTAACTCTGATACACACAGTGCCAAACTCACTGGCCAATTTTTTGAACAACTGGTGTGATAAATCAGTGGCCTCCCAATACCACATATTGAAGTGGGGTGTCTTCTGAGTATACTTTTATAAGTGTATTTCTGATATACACAGTGCCAAACTCCCTAGCCAATTTTTTGAACAACTGGTGTGATAGATCAGTGGCCCCCCAATACCACATATTGAAGTGGGGTGTTATCTGAGTATACTTTCATAAGTGTATTTGTGTCCTGCAACAATATTGCCTCTTTTGCTGTGTTAACTCTGATACACACAGTGCCAAACTCACTGGCCAATTTTTTGAACAACTGGTGTGATAAACCAGTGGCCTCCCAATACCACATATTGAAGTGGGGTGTCATCTGAGTATTCTTTTATAAGTGTATTTCTGATACACACAGTGCCAAACTCCCTGGCCAATTTTTTGAACAACTGGTGTGATAGATCAGTGGCCCCCCAATACCACATATTGAAGTGGGGTGTTATCTGAGTATACTTTCATAAGTGTATTTGTGTCTTGCAACAATATTGCCTCTTTTACTGTGCTAACTCTGACACACACAGTGCCAAACTTCCTGGCCAATTTTTTGAACAACTGATGTGATAAATCAGTGGCCCCCCAATACCACATATTGAAGTGGGCTGTTATCTGAGTATTCTTTCATAAGTGTATTTGTGTCCTGCAACAATATTGCTTCTTTTTCTGTGTTAACTCTGATACAGACAGTACCAAACTCACTGGCTAATTTTTTGTACAACTGGTGTGATAGATCAGTGGCCCCCAGTACCACATATTGAAGTGGGGTGTCACCTGAGTATACTTTTATAAGTGTATTTGTGTCCTGCAACAATATTGCCTCTTTTGCTGTGTTAACTCTGATACACACAGTGCCAAACTCACTGGCCAATTTTTTGAACAACTGGTGTGATAAACCAGTGGCCTCCCAATACCACATATTGAAGTGGAGTGTCATCTGAGTATACTTTTATAAGTGTATTTCTGATACACACAGTGCCAAACTCCCTGGCCAATTTTTTGAACAACTGGTGTGATAGATCAGTGGCCCCCCAATACCACATATTAAAGTTGGGTGTTATCTGAGTATACTTTCATAAGTGTATTTGTGTCCTGCAACAATATTGCCTCTTTTGCTGTATTAACTCTGATACACACAGTACCAAACTCCCTGGCTAATTTTTTGAACAACTGGTGTGATAGATCAGTGGCCCCCCAATACCACATATTGATATCGGGTGTTATCTGAGTATACTTTCATAAGTTTATTTGTGTCCTGCAACAATATTGCCTCTTTTGCTGTGTTAACTCTGATACACACAGTGCCAAACTCCCTGGCTAATTTTTTGAACATCTGGTGTGATAAACCAGTGGCCCCCCAATACCACATTTTGAAGTGGGGTGTTATCTGAGTATACTTTCATAAGTGTATTTGTGTCCTGCAACAATATTGCCTCTTTTGCTGTGTTAACTCTGATACACACAGTGCCAAACTCACTGGCCAATTTTTTGAACAACTGGTGTGATAAATCAGTGGCCTCCCAATACCACATATTGAAGTGGGGTGTCTTCTGAGTATACTTTTATAAGTGTATTTCTGATATACACAGTGCCAAACTCCCTAGCCAATTTTTTGAACAACTGGTGTGATAGATCAGTGGCCCCCCAATACCACATATTGAAGTGGGGTGTCATCTGAGTATACTTTCATAAGTGTATTTGCGTCCTGCAACAATATTGCCTCTTTTGCTGTGTTAACTCTGCTACAAACAGTGCCAAACCCCCTGGCCAATTTTTTTAACAACTGGTGTGATAAACCAGTGGCCCCCCAATACCACATATTTAAGTGGGATTTTATTTAACAGTATACTTTTGTAAGAGTGTATTTTAGTCCTGCAAAAATGTGGCCTCTTTTGCTGTGTTAACTGTGCTACACACAGTAACAACAGTTACTGGCCAATTATTTGTAGAACTGGTGTGATAAACCTGTGCCCCCCCCAATACCACAGATTGAAGCGGGGTGTTATCTGAGTATACTTTTATAAGTGTATTTGTGTCCTGCAACAATATTGCCTATTTTGCTGTGTTAACTTTGATACACACAGTGCCAAACTCACTGGCCAATTTTTTGATTAACTGGTGTGATAAACCAATGGCCCCCCAATACCACATATTGAAGTGGGGTGTTATTGAACAGTATACTTTTCTAAAAGTGTATTTTAGTCCTGCAAAAATGTGGCCTCTTTTGCTGTGTTAACTGTGCTACACACAGTGACAACAGTTACTGGCCAGTTATTTGTAGAACTGGTGTGAAAAACCTGTGGCCCCCCCAATACCACAGATTGAAGCGGGGTGTTATCTGAGTATACTTTTATAAGTGTATTTGTGTCCTGCAACAATATTGCCTCTTTTGCTGTGTTAACTTTGATGCACACAGTGCCAAACTCACTGCCCAATGTTTTGACAAACTGGTGTGATAAACCATTGGCCCCCAATACCACATATTGAAGTGGGGTCTTATTTCACAGTATACTTTTCTAAGAGTGTATTTTAGTCCTGCAAAAATGTGGCCTTTTTTTCTGTGTTAACTGTGCTACACACAGTAACAACAGTTAGTGGTCAATTATTTGTAGAACTGTTGTGATAAACCTGTGGCCCCCCAATACCACAGATTGAAGCGGGGTGTTATATACCTTTTTCCAGCTATATTGCGATTCTCTAGAGACTTTTGTCACAGGGTCATTTAAAAAATGACAGGCAGAGGAAGAGGCAGGCCCTTCTGCAGGGGTGGTAGGGGTAGGGCAGGAGCAGTAGGCCAGAGCCAAAATGTGACGTTTCAGAAGGCGTGTTCAATTACGTCAAAGGACACACCAGACTTGGTTGAGTGGCTCACTCAGCCATCCTCTTCTGCACCATCCTCATCCTCTCTATCTGCACCCTCTTCACTCTCTGCTGTGTGAACCCCCAAAGACACCACCACCTACCCTCCGCTTGAGTCACTGGAATTATTTTCCGATCCATCACAAGAGATTTGCGATGCGCAACCATTCTTTGCATCGGATCAGGAAGAGGAAGTAGCAACAGCCGACACTAAGCAGTCTGACGACAGTACCCAGATCAGCCCAAGGAGGTTTGTCCCCGCTGTAGCTGCCTACTCCGAGATCTCGAATGTTAGTGGTGGGGAAGGTGACGTGGATGATGATGTGTCTATGGACGTCACATGGTTGGCCACAAAAGAGGAAGAGGAGGGGAGTTCAGAGGGAGAGACGGACCGGCAGATAGGGAGGAGAGGCAGGTGGAACTTGCATTGCACAAGAGGTACAAAGCAGACTGCAAATGTATCAGGAGCGAGCCATAAACCATGTACAGTCACATCTGGCGCACCCAGGATGCCGGCACATGGCTCCGCAGTGTGGGTTTTTTTTAATGTGTCTGTTGCTGACAACAGTGTTGCCATCTGCAGCCTTTGCAGTCAACGCATAAGTCATGGTAAGCCCAACAGTCACCTAGGGACAACCGCCTTAAGAAGGCACCTGAACTCCCATCACCGAGCCCAGTGGGAGCAACACCGTCAGAACCCACAAAGCCACACTTCAGGCTTTCACCGTCCAGCCTCTTCTCCTTCTCCTGCTCCTCTCTCCTCACAATTGTGGTGTGCGACAATGGTGCCAATCTGCTGAGCGCGCTGACACAGAGCAAAATGACACGCGTGCCATGCATGGCACACGTCCTGAACTTGGTCGTGCAGCAATTCGTTGCCAAATACCCTGGGGTCCAGGACGTCTTGCAGCAGGCCAGGAAAATCACGGGCCATTTCAGAAGATCTTACACCTTGCTGACATAACCTGCCCGTCAGGCGTCTTATTTGTGACTGCCCGACATGATGGAACTCTACGTTGCATATGCTTGATAGGCTGCTCGAGCAGAAACGTGCAGTTAACGACTACCTGTACGAACTCTGTGGCAGGACAAGTTCTGGGGAGCTTGGGTTTTTTTCACCTCGCCAGTGGCTGCTCATGCGGGACGCATGCAGACTTCTGCGGCCATTCGATGAGATCACCAAACTGGTCAGTCACGGCCAGGGAGCCATCAGTGACATCGTACCTTACGCCTTCTTTCTTATTTTTTTTTTTTTTTTATATTTCTTTATTGATAATTTTGTACATATAGAATTTATTACAGACATTTCATCTTAATTTTTTTTTTTTTATAAATTCGTTTATTGAAGCAAGAATAAGACATATTACAAGCCAACAGATCAACTTAGTAAGCATTAACAGTGCAATGGTAGGAAACATAGCTCCCGGTCTGCATAGACAACATGGAATAACAGGATAACATCATAGTGGAATTTGGGGGCGTATATCCCCCAATACTTAAACACAAGCATGTCGCCCCCCTAGAACCCAGCACATAAGGAAATATGGTACCAAGTGTATAGCCAGGAGCCCAAGGGCCGCCGCGGGGCAAACCCCCGCCACCACCGGCATCCAACACATGGCCGGTATCAGGCGCGCGGGGGTCGCCTCCCAACGGTCTCCAAAGAGACGATATCAGTACGTCAGTCCGGGAGCAAGATGTGGATCCGACAAATAACCAAAGAAATATGCCTGCAAGAGTAGACCAGACAGAATAATAAAAAAAAGAGAGGTATAGGAGGGACAGCAAAGAGAGGGAGAAGGAGAGGGACAAAGAGGGGAAAGGGAGAGTGGTAAGGGGGGGAGGGGGCGGGGACCCCGCGGCCTACCCGCACCGTCAATTACAGAGCATTAAAGCAGCAGATCACGATATTCCGCTGAAAATGTAAATTCGTGCCAGTAGAACCAGCGCTTCGTAAATTTCTCTCTGGTTCCTTTCTCCCTCCCCATCAGGTCTTTCAGTTCGTTGATGCATTTGACTTTATTAAGCCACATGGCCACGGTCGGGGGCTGTGTCTGCTTCCAAAGGGGGGGATGCAACTCTTCGCAGCCGTGAACAATAATGGCAAGATGGATTTCCGATAAGACGCCCTCGGGAACTCGTGATGGTGGAGCAGGAAAAGCGCAGGGTCCAGTGTTAAAGAGTGGTCCGTGAATTTTTGGGCAATGAGGCGAACCGATGCCCAGAACGGCTGCACCCGTTCGCACGCCCAAAAAATATGAAGGTATGTCCCCCGCTCCTTCCCGCACCTCCAGCAAGTGTCATCACTAGTCAGGAACATCTGACTCAACCGCACCAGGGTATAGTGCCATCTAGTCAGACATTTGTACCCCACTTCCTGGTAGCGAGAGCAAATCGAAGTTTTGTATGCAAAAAACAGTATGCGTTCCACCTGTTGATCGGTGAAGGACAGATCAAGATCCCGCTCCCAACGTGCCACGTAGGGAGGTTGGAATGGCGCCTTAGGGGTGACCAGAGTCCTGTACTGGAGGGAAATAGTGTGACGTAAAGGAGATGAAACGGAGCAAAGTTCCTCAAAGTAGGTGAGACGTCTGGCAAACAGGGGCGCCGCCGGCAGAGACTGCAAAAAATGCGAAAGTTGGACCTGCTGCCAGAACGTCAGAGAAGGTGGCGTCTGAGTGAAGGTGAGACCTAGTGATCCAGGACCCGTCCTGCACAAAGTGGCGGGCCTGACCGTGTCCCGCATCCCTTAGGGACCGAAATCCCGGCTGGTCTATCCCCGGTGGAAAGTCAGGGCTATCAACCACCTGGAGCAAGGGGGACGGCAGGGCAGCCAACAGGCCCCTGTGGCACAGTCGCCTCCCCACCCGCAAGGTGGGGCAGATGGTCGGGTGGTCGGACAGTTCCTTCTGAATAGCGGAGGGAGTCCACAGAAAGGCCTCGGGTGGGGTCCCCACCGAGCTCCACTCCAATCATACCCACTGCTTCAGGGAGCCATGGCGGTACCAGTCCAGAATACGGGACAAGTGACACGCCTCATAATAGGCTACGGCATCCGGTAGATCTATGCCGCCGCTCAATTTAGGCATGCGCAACGCCATGCCTCGGGGAACCCCGCCGCCACAGAAACTCCCGAAACAAGCGATTAACCTTCCGAAGGAAAGAGGCTGGGGCGCTCACCGGGACAGCCTGGAACACATATAATAGGCGGGGCATCACGTTCATTTTAATGATATTGCAAAGCCCGAACCACGAAAATCGGCCTCCGTGCCAGTCATCGAGATCTTTCTTGATTCGTGTCAATAAAGGTGGGAAGTTGCAGTCAAAGGCTCCGTCTGGTGAGTGCGGTAGAGAAATCCCCAGGTAGCGAATATGGGACGACCCCCATAGGGAAGGGGAAGTCCGCCCGGAGGAGAGCGGAAAGAGCGGGTGAAATTGCCACCGCGAGGGCCTCGGACTTAGTTTGATTAATTTTATAGAACGAAAGGGATTCATAAATACGGAATTCCCGCAGTAAATTGGGCAAAGATGTCAGAGGTTTCGTAAGAAAGAAAAGGAGGTCATCCGCGTACGCCGCCACCTTAGGGGAAAGCGTCGGGGAGACCGACACCCCCGCAATATCAGCATTAGCCCTCACCATACGCAGGAAGGGCTCGAGGGTCAAAACGAAGATCAGCGGGGAGAGTGGACAGCCCTGTCAGGTCCCATTGGAGATTAAAAGGGGGTCAGATAGGTGACCATTGACCCTCACTCTCGCCGAAGGGGCTGAGTATATAGCCCGAACCCAAGACATGAGCCGCTCCCCTGCTCCAACATGCTCCATTGTAGCCAAGAGGAATTCCCAGTTCACCCGATCAAATGCCTTCTCCGCGTCCGTGGATAAAAGCAAGGTCGGGATTTGGCGGATATTGGCAAGGTGCACCAGGTCAAGCGCTTTAGTGGTGTTGTCTCGAGCTTCCCGGGAAGCAACAAAGCCCACCTGGTCGTCGTGGATCAATTGCGGAAGCAGCGGGGCCAATCTGGAGGCTAGGATCTTAGTAAAGAGCTTCAGGTCGCGGTTAAGAGCGAGATAGGCCTGTAGCTGGCGCAGACCAGAGGATCCTTACCTTCCTTCGCGAGAACCGCGATGTGCGCCCTAAGCGAGTCCGTCGGGAACGCCGCACCGTCACCCGTAGCGTTATATGCGGCAAGGAAATGGGGAGAAAGGATGTCATTAAAGCACTTGTAGTAACGGATGGAATAACCATCCAGGCCTGGGGCCTTCCCCGGCTGTGTCGCCTTCAGAGCCATCATCAGTTCACCAGGGCGCAAAGGTTCATCCAACTTCTCCACCTCCTCCGTCGGAAGGGAGGGGAGGCCCGAAGCACAAAGATAAGATCGGATCGCATCAACCCGCCCAGCCCCGGAAGGGGACGGTGAGTCCGGTGACAAATTGTAAAGAGACGAATAATATTGATGGAAGGCTTCAGCGATGTCTGTCGTAGAATGCACCTTGCGTCCCCCCAAGGTCGAGAGCTCTGGTACAAAGGTGCGGGCCCTCTGCGCACGTAGTGCGCGAGCCAGCAATTTTCCGCACTTGTCTCCATGCTCGTAAAAAAAGGGGGAAGGAAAGAAACACAGCTCATTCGGAACCCCCACAAACCCACATACAATACACGACCAAGCCCCTGGAGTGGCACCACAGTGGGTGCACGCCCGCTCCCCGACCTAGGAAACCGCAACAGACTGCAATATCACCCCACGAGCAACTCAGCTAGGGTAAGTAGGCAAGGCCGAGCAAGGGACCCTGCCCGGGTGACGCTTCCCAATGGGAACCCTGGGTATACAGGAGGAGATGAAGGAAACGGGGCAGGGGGAAGGGTGGAGAGGAGGGGGGAAAAAGGGGGGGGAAGAGGGGGGAAGGGGGGGAAAGGAGGGAGAAAGGAAGAGGGAAAAGCAGGGAGTGGGAGGGAGAAGGGGAAAGGAGAAGAAGGGGGGAGGGGGATGGGGGAAGGGGGAAAAAAAAAAAGGGGGGGGGGGTCAGGGGGAGAAGGGAAGGGGAGAGAAGGGAAGGGAGGAAGTAGGGATGGGGGAAGGGGGAAGAAGGGAGGGGGGAAGGGGGAAGAAGGGAGGGGGGGAGTAGGGAAGGGGGGGAGGGGGGGAGAAGGGGGGGGAGGGAGGAGGGGGGGAAAAGGGAAGGGGGAGAGGAGAGGAGAGGAAGGGGGAACTGGCCCCAGTGCGGGGTACACCCAGGGCAGGGAAACAATACCTACCATCGCCCCCAGGATTGGGGGAGCTGTGATCTATATCAATATGAGCAGAGAGTACATATCAGCACAGCCCGAGTTCAGGGACCCGTGAGAACGCTGCGACCCTCGCGATCGAGCCCGCGAGGGGCCACTGCTCGGGGGGCGAGTCGTACGGTCCGGGAGCCTTGCCATCCAGTCCGGTAAGTCCTGGGGAGCTAGGCCTGCAAATCGATATAAGGCCGGGAGATCAGCATGCCTACGGAGGGTAAACGAAGATCCATTCCGTCGGACCGTTAGTTGCAGGGGAAATCCCCAGCGGTAGGTGGCGTCCTGGGAGCGAAGTCTTTCTAGAAGAGGCTTCAGCATAGCCCGGCGGGTCAGGGTACCTCTAGAGATGTCCGGGAAGACGGCGATCCTCGCCCCATCAAAGTCCACCGGGCCGTGGGACCACGCCGCCCGCAGTATCTGCTCCTTTACCGAGTATCTGTGCAGGCGGCAAATCACATCCCGCGGTCTGTCTGCATCCAGCGGGCGGGGGCCCAGAGCCCGGTGTACCCGGTCAAAAAGAAAGTCCACCGGGGGGTCCTGAGGAGGCAGCCTGGAGAATATGGCCTGGACCGTCACCACCAGGTCCTCTCGCCCCGTCGCTTCAGGCAGGCCCCGGAGCCGCAGGTTATTACAGCGGTTCCGGTTCTCCATATCCTCCATCTGGAGCTGGTGTTCCGCCAGAACATCGGCGTGGGAAGCTTGGGTTCGTTCCAGGTGAGCCACCCTTGATTGGAGATCTCCAAGTGCGGATTCACCTGCCGCTACTCGTCCCCGAACTTGAGTCACTTCAGCCGTTAGTGCCGCAAAATCTCGGCGGTGCTGTTCCGCCACTTGGGCCACGATGTCCTCCATGTCCAGCTTCGTAGGAAGGGAGCGGAGAAGCGCCCAGATGTCCCTCTCCTCCTCCGGGGGAACCAGCAAGGAGGTCTGTGATGAAGGGAGGGAGCCCTGAGACATCGTCGCGGTGGTGTGTAGCTGGGGAGAAGCAGGCAGTAGCGGAGGTGATGCGGCGGTCCGGGCAAGGCCGCTGCTGAGGCCTACTGTCGGAGATAGCGGTCCCGGGGTCAGGGAGGCCTGGAAAAAGCTGCGGATGGGAGCCAATGGCATAGCCCGGGAAGCAGCCTTCGTTCTCCGCCTTTTGTAGGTGCTCATGACAGCCTAAAAATGCCAATGTAAGCCGGTTAGGGAGGCTAGGGAGCGGGAGCACCAGAGAAGAACGTCTTCACACATATGACCTAGCCACGCCCCCCTTAAAAATTTTTTATCAAATATCCACCCTACCATTCTGTACTTTTTCTTTCACAATACTAAAATTTATAGATATTTCTCCTTGTTCCTCCCTCCCTCCCTCTTCCCTCCCCTACTCCACTCCATTTCCCTGTATCGTTAAATAATCCCTTGTTTCTTTAAATTCTTGCCATTTCTCCCACATTTCTTCCCAATCCCCTTGTTCCTCTTCCCCCCAGTTTCTTAATAATTCTAATCTTCTTGTTTTTTTCTACCAGTTTAAGCCACTCTTTACACAAGGGAGGTTTTTCTTTTTGCCAATTTAAGGGAATTAAACTTTTTGCCGAATTTAACAAATGAGGAATTAATGTTTTTTTATATTGTTTTACCGACATTTTTGTACCATGAAACAAACATAACGAGGGGTCTTCAGAAATATCTATATTTGTAATTATTTTTATCAAGAATAAGACTTCTCTCCAATATTTTTTTAATTTTCGGGCAATCCCACCATATGTGTTATTGTACCAATTACCGTACATCCCCTCCAACAATATTTTGAACTCTCCGGTTGGTATCTCCCCACTTTATCTGGGGTATTATACCATCTGGAGATAAGTTTGTAATTCATTTCTGCCATATTTATGTCTATTGCAGAGCTGTGCACTAGTTTTATACTTTTTTCCCATTGAAATCCCTCACTACGTATACCCAATTCACTTTCCCATTTTTCTATGAGTGGGGGTCCTGCCTGCTTCATCCCTGCAATCATAATTTTATAGATATTTGAGATTTTATTTACTATCTTCTAAGACATGCACATTTGCTCATAAGGCAGCAGCTCTTTCATGTCTCTTATTGCCCGAGGCAGGGAGGCAACAAAGTGCTTCAGTTGACAGTACCTTCACTCCTTTACTTTCCAGTTTATTTTTTTTTTTTGTTTTAAATCTGATAATATGATTATTTTTCCCTTTTCTAATATATCTTTTAACCGTACATCTTCCTCTCCCATCCATTTGCCAAATTCCCTCCCCTCCCCTGGTGCAAAAAAATGTGTGTTTTGTAGTGGTATCAGTGGTGAATTGTATTTCCATTTTTCTCTAGAATGTATCCTTTTAATTTTGTATAATTTTTCCTAAGTATGTGTCACTCATAGTGTTTTAAATTTTTACCCAGCTTTTTTTACTCTCTTTTTTTCCCCATTCAATCACCCGTGTAAGAACTGATGCCTGATAATATTTTTTTAAATCGGGCAACCCTAACTCCCCTTGCATTTTACTTTTACTGTTGTGTATTTTATCCTTGGCTTTTTATTTTTTCATACAAAATGAGTTATCAATTATTTTAATGTTTTGAAAAAGGCCTGTGGAATTGGTATTGGGACCATTTGAAATTTATACAATATTTTTGGGAGGATTGCCATCTTTATAATATTGATTCTCCCCATCCATGATAAAGCTCTTGGTATCAATCTATTTATTTCTGTTCTTATTTCATTTAGTAGTGGTAGGAAATTTGCCTTATATAACATTTCTGGGGTGGATGTTAATTTAATTCCTAGGTATTTTAATTCATCTTTTCTCCACACAAAGGGGAATTCACTTTTTAGCCTCTCTCTCTCTCCTTTTTACTCATATTGATACTCAATATCTCATATTTTTTTTTTATTAATTTTTAGGTTTGAAAGTTCTCCATATTGTTTTAAAATTTTAATTAGGTTTGGCAAGGTAATCCTAGGGTTGGAGACATAGAGCAACACGTCTTCAGCAAAAGCTGCGACTTTATGCTCTACCTCTCCAACTTCTACCCCTCTAATATCTGGGCAGCCTCTTATTGTTGACAGAAGGGGTTCTAAAGAGATAACGAACAGCATTGGAGACAAGGGGCATCCCTGTCTCATTCCATTATGCATCTCAAATGGTTCGGACAGTGTCCCATTGATTTTTATTTTGGCTATATAGTGTTCTAATCCATGCCATCATTCTGGGACCTATACCCAGTTCCTTTAGGGTTCTTATCATGAATTCCCAGTTGACCCTGTCAAATGCTTTCTCAGCATCTATTGACAGTATCACACTTGGTAGCCTATTTTTAAGCATCTGTTTCAGCAAGAGGATTGTTCTAATCCCGTTGTCTCTTCCCTGTCTCCCGGGTATAAAACCTACTTGGTCACTATGAACCCACTCATTCATTATCCCTTTCATCCTTGTTGCTAGAATTTTTGTAAACAGCTTTGTGTCTGCTTTTAAGAGTGATATAGGTCTATAACTAGAGCACAATGTTGGATCTTTCTCTTCTTTTAAGGTGATAGTGATGGAGGCTAGAAGGGCTTCTTTACTCATATTAAACTGGGTATCTAGACCATTCATATAGCCTTTCAGCCTCTGAACTAATAGGTCTCTGTACTTTTTGTAATAGCTGATAGTAAACCCGTCAGGGCCTGGGCTTTTTCCTGAGATGGTATCTTTTATGGCTCTCTCTATCTCCTGATCTGTGATTGGTGCCTCTAGATGTGTCAGTTTTTCCTTTTCTACCTTTCTCATTTTTGCCTTTTCTAAATACTCTTCGATCTTCTCACTCCTAGCTGAATCCATCTCTTTTTTGTCCTCTCCTCTTACAGCATATAGGTTACCATAATATTTTTGAAATTTCCTTGCTATTTCGGGCGATGAATGGACTGCTTCCCCATTTTTACTTTTGATCTTATCTATAAAATTGATAGCTTTTTTTCTTTTTTAGGGTCCTTGCCAAATTTTTCCCAATTTTATTACCCTCTACATATTTCTCTTTTGCTATCCTATTAAGTTCCTGTCTAATTTCCTGTTCCAACATGTCCTTTAGTTCTTCTTTTTTTCCCTCTAATAAGAGGGTTAGTTCTCCATCTGTAGCTTTTTTATGTTTTTGTTCTAGTTCATATCTCTTTTATCAATCTATCTTTATTTTTAGTTCTTTCTTTCCTGTGTGCTCCTTTTGAAATTAGAATACCCCGCATATAAGCCTTCTGTTCTTCCCATATAATATTTTTTGGTGTCTCATCTATATCGTTGTTTTGAAAATAAAATTCCAATTCTTTCTCTATTTCCCTTCCCCACTTTTTATCGTTTATCAGTTCTTCATTAATTTTCCATGTGGTCATTTTAGGTTGCTCTCTAGTCATTTTCATCTTTACAGTAATGGGGGAGTGATCTGACAAGGTCCTAATCCCAACCCTCGCCTCAGTTACTTTGTCGATCCATCTATGTTCTATCAAAAAATAATCAATTCTCGAATATGTCCCATGTACATTTGAGTAACAAGTATAGTCCATTTCTTTTGGATGGAGAACTCTCCATATATCTGCTAATTGATTTTGATGTAATTTTTTCCTAATCTTCTTTATCTGATTATTTGTAATCCTTTGGGACCGCGAGGTGTTATCCATTTTTGGGTCGAAGCTCAGGTTGAGGTCCCCCGCCAGAATCACCCCTCCCTTTTTGAAGTTCATTAATTCCCCCATGATCTTCCCTAAATAGGCCACCTGGCCTTTACTGTATTGGGACTATATATATTTACCAATGTAACCTCCTCATCATATAGCTTCCCTTTCAGAAAGAGGAATCTTCCCTCCGGATCTGCCAGCCTATCTTCTAAGATGAACCTCACTTCTCTAGCGAAACCAATAGCCACTCCGCTAGATTTTTTCTTAAATGAGTCTGCATAATACCATATGGGGTGGTTTTGGGACTACAACCTGATGTTTGATGAGTGGGTAATATGGGTCTCCTGTAAACATATTACATCTGCATTTAAGTATTTAATTTCCCCCAGAATTTTTTGTCTCTTGACTGGTGAATTCCTTCCTCGTACATTATAAGACATAAAATTTACTACTACCATCCCCTTATTTAGATTTTTTCCTATTTTTCCTTTCCTTGGCTATACTCCTCATTTTTTTTCCTTTACCACTCTTATGTTTATTAGGCTGGGGTCTCTGAAGGTCTGGCTCCTCACAGGGGACCAGGGATTTTTGCTTGGTATAGGGACAGGATGCTCTTTTTCACCCCTCCCCCCCTCCTCCCCCCTCCCCCATCCCCTTCCCTCTGGGCATTGAGTATCTAGCTACTCCCTCCCTTTTAGCTAGAATAGTCGATTATCTTCCTCCCTCCATCAATCGACCTTGCCCTAGGGTCGAGCTCTGTCTTGCACACCTGCATCTCCCCCCTCCCCATATTGTGGGGGGCAGGTTAGTGCCTATCTCAAGCCTCGGGGCTCCGTCCGGATTTCACCTCTATCCTCCCTCCCCCCCCACGACCCCCCCCCCCCCAAAGCCCTCAGAGTCCCCCTTTTCAGTTTCTTAAATTATTTTTCGCTGTCGGGTTCTTCTTAATTTTCTTTTCCCACTCCTCATCTTCGTCTACTTCTTCCCCTTCTGATTCCTCTTGGTCTAGCCACCCAGGTATGTTCATTATTGGTATATTTAGGGTACCACAGAAAGTTTGAATATCTTCTGGGAATCTTAACATTACTGTTCTCCCTTCTTTCCGTACTCTGAGGCCAGCTGGATGTCCCCAAAAGTATTGTGTATTATATTGCCTTAGAACTTCAACTACTGGTTTCAAGATGCGCTTTCTATTAATTGTTTCCTGTGATAAGTCTGGGAATACCTGTAGGTCTACTCCTTCATATCTCAGTATTGGCCTTGCTCTTAATTGCTCCCACATTTGCGCTATATCTTCATATCTATGAAACCTGGCAATAACATCTCTTGTTTTTTCTCTTGGGGCATTCTGTGGTTTCCTTATTCTTTGGACCCTTTCAAATTACATTTTTTCTGTGGCTACTTTTCCCAGGAGGGGGTTAAACACAATTTCCAACATTTCTTCCAGTTTTTCTTCCTTTTCCCTCTCTGGGAGTCCTCAAATCCGCAGATTTTTTCTTCTATTTCTATTCTCTTTATCTTCTATTCTATATAGCATGTTTCTATGTTCTAGTTGTATTTTCTTCATTTGATCCTTCAATTTGTTTATCTTTTTTCCGTGTGTATCTATTTTCTTTTCTGTTTTTTCCACTCTCTACAGCATATGCCCTAGATCTCCGTGTATTGTAGCCATTTCAGTTTTGATTGATCGTTCTAGGTTTGCAAACATCTCAATCATTTCTGATTTAGTGGGTGGTTGATCTTTATGTCTTATTTCATCTTCTCTCTCTATTTCTGTATCACCCACTGTCTGCGTGCTATCCTTAGACACTTCAAGGCTTTCTTCTCAACTTGCGCCTATGGCTTTTTGACCTCTGGATTTTTTATTCCCCTCCGTATTTTGTTTTGGTTTTACACTTTGCTGTTTTTCAGGGAGCGGGTTCTGTCCTCTCCCATCCGGGGTCATATACATTTTAATAGTCCTTGGGCTAGCAGTTATTTTTGCTGGCTTCCCTGCGCCCTCTTTTGTCTGTTTATTCTTCATTATTATTTTAGGGTTCTTCTCAAGTTGGAATAGTTCTAGCCTCCTTTTCTTTTATTTATTTCAGATCTTTAAACTGGTCATTTTCAGTGGGTTCAAGTGGGTTTAAATGGGACTTCAACTCTCTATCCCTGGTTTACCCCCCAGATGTCTTAGTCCCACTGAGGCTTTAATATCATTCCTGTTTGGTTGGACTGCCTTTCATTGACTTTTAGTGTTATGCCAAGTCCATGTATCACAATTTAAAAAAAAAAAAAAGAAAAGAAAAATGTCTCTTTTCTTTCCTTTTTTCTTTAAGAGGAGGGGTCACCCGCACTCCCTTCCAGGACTAAGAAGGAGGAAGCCAGGGGGGGGGACTTCAGTTATATTCTGCTCATTCACCACTTCTGTGTCTTATTTTATTTTTTCTGTCTCCCTACACCCCTTATAATATGCTTTCTATTCCACTTGTTCATAAGCTGATTAGATCAGAACATAGTTCATTTATATGCTGTAAGTTTCATTTATAGGGATTTCCAGTTCATGTTGGTAAATGCAAGAGTAGAGAAAGCAAATCAAACATGGGGGTTTACACGCTCTCACCACTCCGTTTGTAACGGGCTCCCTTTAGTCCCTCCACCGCTGCTCCCGTCTATCGATATCATGTCCTGTCCTCTCCTCTAGGACTCTCTATTGTCCTCTCTCCTAGGCGCCGAGCGCCTGCGATGGCTGGTGGGGTTTCTCTCCCTGGACGGCCGAGCACTCGCTACCTCTTAGCGTCTAGTGATGCCTCCGCCCCCTGTGGCTCAGGGGCTCGGCTTCTCCTCCGGTGTCAGCGTTGGCTCCGGTGATGGGACAGCAGCAGCACGGTTTAGGAGTTCCAATGGGAGGCATCCAGTCCGAGGACCTAGGGGTAAGGGGGGGGGCCAAGGGGATGGGGGACGGGGGTTAGCGATCCATCGCCATCGGGAGGTTACTAGCTCTCCACCTCAGATCTCCGGACAGCATTCCCCAGGGCTTCAGCAGGCACTCTGCATTGGCGCCATTGACAGGCTCCTCCCCCCCCTCGACGCCTTATTTCTGGAGCGTGCATTGCGTTGTGTCATTGATCAAGCCATCGAGGAGCAGGAGCAGGAAGATGAGGAAGTCGCAATGTTGGATGAATTCCCAGTGGGTGCTACTCCATCTGAGACAAGTTAACAGCAGGAGTCTGAAGAGGAGTCAGAGGAGGATGGTGCTGAGGGGATGAGGAGGAGCAAGAAGAATATGCTTTATACCTTTCTGGGATCCCTGCAGTTATCCGTGGATGGGGAGGAGAACGAGGACGACATTATCCTGGATAATGAGCTGGAGCCAGGCCGTTACACCGCTTCCAGTTTAGTGCGAATGGGGGCCTTCATGCTCCAGTGTTTTAAGGGGGACCCCCATATAAAAATAATAAAGGGCAATGACCAGTACTGGGTGGCAACTTACTTAGACCCCCGGTACAAACAAAAATGTTGGAAATTTTACCAGCACCACAGAGGGCGGTCAGAATGCAGCACTTCCAGGCTTGGCTGTGAGAAATGCTGCATTCTGCTTTTGCGTGTGCTGGCAGAGGAATTTCCAGTCACAGAGAGACAGTACTGACGTCATCTGATCGCGACCTGGGAGTGCGGACGAGCGGTGACCGTCCGGCCGGCGGCTTACAATCTATGCTCCTCATTCCCTTTGACACTGTAATTTTTATTCCTTTTCTGTTTTAATAAACTAAAGCGGTTTTACACTATGGAAGCCTTTCTTTTTATTTGATGGTGATCCCCTTGGCCTGGTTGGAGTTACTGGACAAGATTTCGCCACAGTTCCCTTGAGGTCCATTATTGCTACAGGCGATCTGTGTACTCCCTTTGGGTAAGAGGCCAATCTCTCCGGTGAAGGCTGGCATGCCACCTTGTTTGGTGCCTTTGGTTTTCAGCTATTTGGCTTGATCTCAATATCTTCTGGTAAGATTATAAAAATGAACGTTCAGTCATTCAACCAACAGCACCATCACCCCTAGACTGAAAGTGCAAAAAATTAGTTGAAAAACTAGTAATTGGGGCTATAGCGGTGCTGTATACTCCCGTCCCTGGAGACAAAGGATAGCAAGACAATATTATTATAAAAAGTCGCTTTATTTCAAATTACAAACATTAAAATGACAATTAACATATAAACATAAATACAACCCCCAACACATATCAACCAGACCATAAGTGTGGGCCTCTATAGGTCACCTTACTCACACCCAACTCCACATATAGATAAAGCTAGCCTATAGTGGTGCAGGGTACGGGTTACCAATGCATTTCGCCTCAAATGGCTTCTTCAGGGCAAAATAGGTGCCAGAGACTCGTTGAGGTTCATGGGGCTGTTAGTACTGATATGCAAAAAACATACAAAAAAAGAAAATCAATATATTATAGATAATGTACTTTTTGTCTTGCATTTACAAAATCTTTTTGCAATACATGCATCTATCAAATCAATCGTAAATATGATTTCTATTATGTAAAGGATAATTCCACATGTTTATATATCCAAGCATTCACCCAGAATTTACAAAAATATATATCAATACTCACAAATCAACTCAAAGTGTTGTCACATAGATACAAGGGCCAATGGGGCGTCCAAAAACGATTGTAGATTGAATCATCCACAGATGGAGTCCAAATATCTCAGAAGGACTTAATGTATGTCACCAGAATTATAGTAAGTTTAAATCCATGGCTGCCCAAAATAGCAAGGGGAAATATAGAGAGATGGCCGGGGTTAGTTAGGTCAAAATGAATTGATCCACAGAAAAGAGCAGAACCCCAATCCTTCTGAGGACAGCAATGTCACTGGAAGGTCCCTGCAAGTTTGAAAAAAGAGAACATTGAGTGCAATACTGCTATTGGCCACATGGTGCCAGCAGAGGTTGCTCGTTTAATATTATGTAAAAAAGGGTATAGCCTACCAGTTCAGACTATCATAGGGTAATGGGATTGCTAGTGTGGATAGGAATGTCCCATGTAGCAAGTCATTCCAGCCAGTCCAATAACCAACGACACATAAGAGTTCTAAAAGGAGATAATGTTAGGGGAGCATGTTAGTTAAACGTGCCCATTCTCACCTCCGAATAATCCATTCAGGAGGACAGAGAAAGCCCTACATATATGTACTCACTTTAAAGCCCGTCTGGTCCGCTTGCACAGCAATCTCGCTGTGCTCACAGATCCTCAGGCTATTTGAATGACTGGGTTTGGCGCCAAAACGGCAGCCGCCACCAGCCTTCTCTCATTTCCCCCTGATTGCTGACATCTCCGGCCAGAAGCCAGGAGAACGTCAGACAAGAGGATGCTGCCGCGCATGCGCGAAAAAGCCGCACATGCGCAGTAATGGCGGGACGTGCGATATGCCATCCACTCCATAAAAACTCCCCGTTGGTGAGAGGGAGGGAGAGTGAAGGGAAAGAGCAATCGCCACGTCCCACCACAAGATGCATGGGAGTACTGTCGGCCGACTGAGATGCCCCAATAGGGGCTAAATCACCCAAATTGATTTACATCTCAGTATTCACTAAGGCGGAAGTACCTGCTAATAATGCCCGGGGACATACATCATTGATCTCCAGCGGTCCCTTGTGGTCAAATAAAGCTATAGCATGCATAAAAGGGCACAAGTACTTTCTTATCAAGTCATCAATAGACTATATATTTTAGATAAAGAAGGAAAACCTAAAATTATGCTTGATACCGAGTTTATGGCCCAGGTGACTAGACAGAAAGTCCCATTTTATCTTACACCCTCAAAATTTAGGCAGTCAGAGATTTTTCTTAATTGGGTTAATATATAAATGAATCATTAATTCTGAGAGCATATAATAAAAATAAAAATAAAAAATGAATAGCAGACAGCTTCAGACGCATATATCACTGTCTACATATTATATCTCTAAGATAGCTTATAGCATAATTTTTGTCAAAAGTCCCTTGGATGTGTGACCAAACATTGACTCGTGATAACAAAGTATACTAGTTACCTATTGATACATATACATTTATTTAAAAAAAATATATATCTTTTTTATATCCATGTGGCATTATTAAGAGCACATTGCTGTTAATACCCTCACTAAAAAGCAAAAATCCTAGTAAACATACTTTGGATAGTAGGTCGGGATAGCAAACCCCAAAAGTGGGTTAAACAGGACAGAATCCAGAAAAACAAGTTCTATAGAAAACATTTGTAACTGATATATTCGTTTAACCCAGGTGACCTTGTCGCATCAAGCAAGAAGATCCACTGTGTTTCCAACTGTAAAAGTCTCCTGTCTATATCACCCCCTCTTGGTGATTCCTTAACACGTTCAAGGGCAAAGAAGCTCATACAATCCAAGTTGTAACCATGATAGAGGCCAACATGCCTACTAATGGCCGACACCAGTTTACCCGTATTGACCTCATATACATAGTCTCGTATCCGATTGTGAAAGGGTCTTTTAGTTTTCCCTATGTAGAAAGCTCTACATAGGGAACATTTCATATAGTAAACCACCCCTACTGTGCGGCAGTTTATTAGTTCTCGTGGAGACCATTTCTGGCCATTAGGCAACCGAATACTCTCTCCAACCCAGATCCATCTGCAAAAATTGCAATCTCCACATCTGGTATTGCCTCTGGGGTTATTTCCCTCGGCGATTGCCACTGGCCAAAGATGGCTATGGGTGAGATGGTCCCTCAGTGACCTAGCTCTACGATACGTGATCTGTGGTCTCTCACCTATATATTTAGCCACAATGGAGTCGTCCCTTAGCAGGTGCCAATGCTGTGCCAATATTTGTTCAACCTGTTTGTATCTGCTCGAGTAGCGTGTGATGATACGGGTGGGTTCCTTTTTAGTTTGTTTTCTTTGATCATATAAGAGGGAATCTCGTGATCTAAGTTTGGTTTTATTGAACGCTTTTTTCAAGCATTTTTTGCTATACCCTCTTTCCAAAAAGCGCTGCTGCAATAATTTAGCTTGGCGATAATAGTCCTCCTCTTTACTGCAATTTCTCTTGAGTCTGAGATATTGCCCATAAGGTATACTCTTTTTCAGACTATGTGGATGTGCACTCGAGGAATGTAAAACCGTATTTGCTGCTGACGATTTGCGAAATAAATCGGTGCTCAAATTGCCCCCAGTGTCCTTCATGATTGATATATCCAGGAAATTGACTTTAGATTGACTACATTCCATAGTGAATTTCAAATTATAGGTATTCTCTCCCAATCTTTCCATAAAGGAATCCAATTCCTCCTTGGTGCCCGTCCATATGAGTAGGATGTCGTCTATGTACCTGTGCCACGCAAGAATGTGGCACAGGTACATAGACGAGTCCCCTCCATAGAAGACAGCACGTTCCCACCCCCCCAGGTACAGGTTTGCGTACGATGGGGCACATTTCGTCCCCATCGCCACTCCCTGCACCTGGAGGTAGTGGGAATCGTTGAATATGAAGACATTCCTAGACAGGATATATTCCAGAATTTCAAGAATAAATGTATTGTATTTCCAGGTCGATCGATCCCTTTCTCTCAGGAATTCTGCTATTGTTGCAACCCCCCTCGAGTGGGGTATGGAACAATACAGGGCTTCCACATCAATGGTTACCAACCAAGCGTTTTCAGGTATATTTTTGTCCTCTAATACTCTTAGGAGATCTCTAGTATCCTGTATGTGGGAGGGTAGGGATTTCACAAAGGGCCTGAGATAATCATCAATTATTTTGCTGGCCTGTTCAGAGATACAGCCAATCCCTGACACAATGGGGCGGCCCGGGGGTTTCTTCATGCATTTATGCACTTTAGGTAAAGAATAGAATGTAGGCGTGACCGGATTCTTTACATTCAGAAATTCATAAGTGCTTTTCGTTATTATGGCATTATTAAATGCTCTAAGGATGATTTCTCTATATTCCTGGTAAAACTTGGATATTGTCTTCTCTGGGATACGCCTATACCACGCTTTGTTGTTCAGAATGTCTAAACACATGTTAACATAGTCTTCCCTTCCCATCACTACTACGTTACCCCCTTTATCAGACGGCTTTATAATTATTTCTATGTTATTTTTTAATTTGTTGAGGGCCATTGTTTGTTGGGGGGATAGATTACCATCTAGATGTATATTTTCTGGTAACTGTCTCAAATCATACATGGCCTTTTGAACAAATGACCAAATATGCAGGTTGCGTTGCAGTGATGGAAAATTGGAAGACTTGTTTCCATACTCTGGGATAAGATCTCTAATTACTTCCATGGATGTGTTGTCAAGCTCATCTAAAGCCGCATTTTCCCCTGTATTACCCTCCTCCCAAAGTTGCATCAGGTCTTTCAGTGCTTTGAAATCCCTAATTGTGAATTCCTTCCATAGTTCCATATCCTTAGCTTTTTGTGCTTGAGGAGTGGGGGTTTTGTCATAAATGGTGTGTAATGTCAGCTTCCTGGCAAAAAGTATAATATCCTTTGCTACCTCAAATTTATCCAATGGTGGCGAGGGGCAGAAATTTAAACCTAACCCCAAAACAGTGATTTCGTCCTTTGTAAGTTTATAGGATGAGAGATTAACAATTTTCAAATCACTGTTACATTCTTTCATTTCTTGACCAGATGGGGTTCTAGACTCCCTTGTTTCTTGGCTATCGCTCCTAAAGGGGATGGGTTAGGTTGATTAACAGTCATATTGGGGTTTCTCTGGGTGCTTTCAATTGCCCTTCCTTCCTGATGTTCTGCCCCCTGTCCTAATCCCAGATTGAGGGTTTTGGGGGCATTTTTGCCTCCAAATGAAAAACCTGATGACGACGGTAGATGTAACTGTGAAAAAGAAAAGGATGGAGGCGAGGGATGAGACATACCAAGATTGCTACCTTGATTACTGTTATTCTCCACCAAATTAAATCCTCCCTTGTTCATATTTGGTCTTTTATTGCGTTGGTTGCTGGTCCCCCTCCCAGCACTCTTGGATTTCTTGTTACGGAATCTCATCGGAGAGTTTGATATAACGGATTCCGTTTGCCTAGAGGATCTGGATGATGAGGAGACAGACGATGATCGGTCGGTCTCGTCACCCCCCTCCCGTTCCACCCCTACCCTCCTGTGATTATTTGAAGGTCTGAGGGGGCGTCCCGGTCTCCCCCCCTGACTCGGTTGCCACCGATATGCTTTGCCAGTATCATAAGCTAATCTGTCCCTAAGGAATTTTTTGTTTTTATTCATGACTAATTTTTTATTGTGTTGTTCCATTAGGTCATTTAGTTCACTTTGTTTGGGCCCATAGCTTGGATCGGATATGATGTCTTGATGTACTGTACTTAGTGCTTGTATCTGTGCATCTATCTCCGTAATTTCATTCTGATAGTGATTTCTAAGAATTCTCATCATTTGCGTAGAGCATTGATGGAGATTATTCTCCCATATATTTTTCATTTCTTCACTCACAGTTGGAATTGTTGGGAAAATTTGAATTCTCAATCCAAAAGGGACAAGTTGTTGTTCTATGTATAAATCAAAATACTTCATATGCCAATAAAGTGAGGACTTTTTAATCAATAATTGCCTAATCTTTTGTGAAAAAACGTCCACATCCCGATGCCCATCCGTAGTGCCTACCGTTTCTGATCTAATCCTAGAGGTAAAACCCTCCCAATCTTGTCCACAGAAGTTCATATCTAAAATATAAAATATAATTCAGATATAACTTCTCAGAGATAGATTAAAAAATAAAGGGGAAAGAGGAAAGAAAAAAATGATGGATTCGATCAAAGAAAATCAAAAAGGGTATACCGATGTACTCTTGGTCATTACAATAGTATATTCACATAGTTTAGTTCAACAATGTAATCATATAATTACTCAAATTTGTCTCCCTGGGCGGGTGATTGGCTGAACGTATGTAGCCTGGTGGGGTGTTTAACCCCCAAAAAGATTAAATTATAAAAATGAACGTTCAGTCATTCAACCAACAGCACCATCACCCCTAGACTGAAAGTGCAAAAAATTAGTTGAAAAACTAGTAATTGGGGCTATAGCGGTGCTGTATACTCCCGTCCCTGGAGACAAAGGATAGCAAGACAATATTATTATAAAAAGTCGCTTTATTTCAAATTACAAACATTAAAATGACAATTAACATATAAACATAAATACAACCCCCAACACATATCAACCAGACCATAAGTGTGGGCCTCTATAGGTCACCTTACTCACACCCAACTCCACATATAGATAAAGCTAGCCTATAGTGGTGCAGGGTACGGGTTACCAATGCATTTCGCCTCAAATGGCTTCTTCAGGGCAAAATAGGTGCCAGAGACTCGTTGAGGTTCATGGGGCTGTTAGTACTGATATGCAAAAAACATACAAAAAAAGAAAATCAATATATTATAGATAATGTACTTTTTGTCTTGCATTTACAAAATCTTTTTGCAATACATGCATCTATCAAATCAATCGTAAATATGATTTCTATTATGTAAAGGATAATTCCACATGTTTATATATCCAAGCATTCACCCAGAATTTACAAAAATATATATCAATACTCACAAATCAACTCAAAGTGTTGTCACATAGATACAAGGGCCAATGGGGCGTCCAAAAACGATTGTAGATTGAATCATCCACAGATGGAGTCCAAATATCTCAGAAGGACTTAATGTATGTCACCAGAATTATAGTAAGTTTAAATCCATGGCTGCCCAAAATAGCAAGGGGAAATATAGAGAGATGGCCGGGGTTAGTTAGGTCAAAATGAATTGATCCACAGAAAAGAGCAGAACCCCAATCCTTCTGAGGACAGCAATGTCACTGGAAGGTCCCTGCAAGTTTGAAAAAAGAGAACATTGAGTGCAATACTGCTATTGGCCACATGGTGCCAGCAGAGGTTGCTCGTTTAATATTATGTAAAAAAGGGTATAGCCTACCAGTTCAGACTATCATAGGGTAATGGGATTGCTAGTGTGGATAGGAATGTCCCATGTAGCAAGTCATTCCAGCCAGTCCAATAACCAACGACACATAAGAGTTCTAAAAGGAGATAATGTTAGGGGAGCATGTTAGTTAAACGTGCCCATTCTCACCTCCGAATAATCCATTCAGGAGGACAGAGAAAGCCCTACATATATGTACTCACTTTAAAGCCCGTCTGGTCCGCTTGCACAGCAATCTCGCTGTGCTCACAGATCCTCAGGCTATTTGAATGACTGGGTTTGGCGCCAAAACGGCAGCCGCCACCAGCCTTCTCTCATTTCCCCCTGATTGCTGACATCTCCGGCCAGAAGCCAGGAGAACGTCAGACAAGAGGATGCTGCCGCGCATGCGCGAAAAAGCCGCACATGCGCAGTAATGGCGGGACGTGCGATATGCCATCCACTCCATAAAAACTCCCCGTTGGTGAGAGGGAGGGAGAGTGAAGGGAAAGAGCAATCGCCACGTCCCACCACAAGATGCATGGGAGTACTGTCGGCCGACTGAGATGCCCCAATAGGGGCTAAATCACCCAAATTGATTTACATCTCAGTATTCACTAAGGCGGAAGTACCTGCTAATAATGCCCGGGGACATACATCATTGATCTCCAGCGGTCCCTTGTGGTCCCTTGTGGTCAAATAAAGCTATAGCTATAGGAGGACTATTATCGCCAAGCTAAATTATTGCAGCAGCGCTTTTTGGAAAGAGGGTATAGCAAAAAATGCTTGAAAAAAGCGTTCAATAAAACCAAACTTAGATCACGAGATTCCCTCTTATATGATCAAAGAAAACAAACTAAAAAGGAACCCACCCGTATCATCACACGCTACTCGAGCAGATACAAACAGGTTGAACAAATATTGGCACAGCATTGGCACCTGCTAAGGGACGACTCCATTGTGGCTAAATATATAGGTGAGAGACCACAGATCACGTATCGTAGAGCTAGGTCACTGAGGGACCATCTCACCCATAGCCATCTTTGGCCAGTGGCAATCGCCGAGGGAAATAACCCCAGAGGCAATACCAGATGTGGAGATTGCAATTTTTGCAGATGGATCTGGGTTGGAGAGAGTATTCGGTTGCCTAATGGCCAGAAATGGTCTCCACGAGAACTAATAAACTGCCGCACAGTAGGGGTGGTTTACTATATGAAATGTTCCCTATGTAGAGCTTTCTACATAGGGAAAACTAAAAGACCCTTTCACAATCGGATACGAGACTATGTATATGAGGTCAATACGGGTAAACTGGTGTCGGCCATTAGTAGGCATGTTGGCCTCTATCATGGTTACAACTTGGATTGTATGAGCTTCTTTGCCCTTGAACATGTTAAGGAATCACCAAGAGGGGGTGATATAGACAGGAGACTTTTACAGTTGGAAACACAGTGGATCTTCTTGCTTGATGCGACAAGGTCACCTGGGTTAAACGAATATATCAGTTACAAATGTTTTCTATAGAACTTGTTTTTCTGGATTCTGTCCTGTTTAACCCACTTTTGGGGTTTGCTATCCCGACCTACTATCCAAAGTATGTTTACTAGGATTTTTGCTTTTTAGTGAGGGTATTAACAGCAATGTGCTCTTAATAATGCCACATGGATATAAAAAAGATATATATTTTTTTTAAATAAATGTATATGTATCAATAGGTAACTAGTATACTTTGTTATCACGAGTCAATGTTTGGTCACACATCCAAGGGACTTTTGACAAAAATTATGCTATAAGCTATCTTAGAGATATAATATGTAGACAGTGATATATGCGTCTGAAGCTGTCTGCTATTCATTTTTTATTTTTATTTTTATTATATGCTCTCAGAATTAATGATTCATTTATATATTAACCCAATTAAGAAAAATCTCTGACTGCCTAAATTTTGAGGGTGTAAGATAAAATGGGACTTTCTGTCTAGTCACCTGGGCCATAAACTCGGTATCAAGCATAATTTTAGGATTTCCTTCTTTATCTAAAATATATAGTCTATTGATGACTTGATAAGAAAGTACTTGTGCCCTTTTATGCATGCTATAGCTTTATTTGACCACAAGGGACCGCTGGAGATCAATGATGTATGTCCCCGGGCATTATTAGCAGGTACTTCCGCCTTAGTGAATACTGAGATGTAAATCAATTTGGGTGATTTAGCCCCTATTGGGGCATCTCAGTCGGCCGACAGTACTCCCATGCATCTTGTGGTGGGACGTGGCGATTGCTCTTTCCCTTCACTCTCCCTCCCTCTCACCAACGGGGAGTTTTTATGGAGTGGATGGCATATCGCACGTCCCGCCATTACTGCGCATGTGCGGCTTTTTCGCGCATGCGCGGCAGCATCCTCTTGTCTGACGTTCTCCTGGCTTCTGGCCGGAGATGTCAGCAATCAGGGGGAAATGAGAGAAGGCTGGTGGCGGCTGCCGTTTTGGCGCCAAACCCAGTCATTCAAATAGCCTGAGGATCTGTGAGCACAGCGAGATTGCTGTGCAAGCGGACCAGACGGGCTTTAAAGTGAGTACATATATGTAGGGCTTTCTCTGTCCTCCTGAATGGATTATTCGGAGGTGAGAATGGGCACGTTTAACTAACATGCTCCCCTAACATTATCTCCTTTTAGAACTCTTATGTGTCGTTGGTTATTGGACTGGCTGGAATGACTTGCTACATGGGACATTCCTATCCACACTAGCAATCCCATTACCCTATGATAGTCTGAACTGGTAGGCTATACCCTTTTTTACATAATATTAAACGAGCAACCTCTGCTGGCACCATGTGGCCAATAGCAGTATTGCACTCAATGTTCTCTTTTTTCAAACTTGCAGGGACCTTCCAGTGACATTGCTGTCCTCAGAAGGATTGGGGTTCTGCTCTTTTCTGTGGATCAATTCATTTTGACCTAACTAACCCCGGCCATCTCTCTATATTTCCCCTTGCTATTTTGGGCAGCCATGGATTTAAACTTACTATAATTCTGGTGACATACATTAAGTCCTTCTGAGATATTTGGACTCCATCTGTGGATGATTCAATCTACAATCGTTTTTGGACGCCCCATTGGCCCTTGTATCTATGTGACAACACTTTGAGTTGATTTGTGAGTATTGATATATATTTTTGTAAATTCTGGGTGAATGCTTGGATATATAAACATGTGGAATTATCCTTTACATAATAGAAATCATATTTACGATTGATTTGATAGATGCATGTATTGCAAAAAGATTTTGTAAATGCAAGACAAAAAGTACATTATCTATAATATATTGATTTTCTTTTTTTGTATGTTTTTTGCATATCAGTACTAACAGCCCCATGAACCTCAACGAGTCTCTGGCACCTATTTTGCCCTGAAGAAGCCATTTGAGGCGAAATGCATTGGTAACCCGTACCCTGCACCACTATAGGCTAGCTTTATCTATATGTGGAGTTGGGTGTGAGTAAGGTGACCTATAGAGGCCCACACTTATGGTCTGGTTGATATGTGTTGGGGGTTGTATTTATGTTTATATGTTAATTGTCATTTTAATGTTTGTAATTTGAAATAAAGCGACTTTTTATAATAATATTGTCTTGCTATCCTTTGTCTCCAGGGACGGGAGTATACAGCACCGCTATAGCCCCAATTACTAGTTTTTC
This sequence comes from Pelophylax lessonae, assembly GCF_965119305.1. Classification (NCBI taxonomy): domain Eukaryota; kingdom Metazoa; phylum Chordata; class Amphibia; order Anura; family Ranidae; genus Pelophylax; species Pelophylax lessonae. The sequence goes on along the minus strand of NC_138771.1, from coordinate 338,454,462 downwards.
AACTAATTTTTTGCATCTTCTGGTAAGAGGCGAGCCATCATTGGTGGAGGTTTCACATACACTAGGATATCCATATAGGATTCTGCACTCACTTTGGTGTTTCTATTTTTCTCATTCTGGTAAGAGGCGACACCTGCTGGCTGAGGATCGTACTTCAGTCATTTGATCTGCACTTATTATCACTAATATTTGGTAAGGGGTACCTATAGGTGTCCCATCTACAGTATTCCTACATTTTTTGTCAATATTGAACACATTCACAATCAGTTATCACTCACTGTGGTGTAATAGCTCCATTTGTGTTGGGTTTTACGCTATTGCGTTTTTATTTTTCTATCCAAAACTGCCGAATCAATGGGAGAATATTGGTTCCGGTCTGCTATCAAGGGGATGTGATTAATCTAGAGAACCTGCCTTTGTCTTATCAGCTCTGGTAAGCGTACATCCATAGGGAGCCTGTTTGAACATTGTGATCCCAATTATGGACTTTATGGACTTGATTTTCCATTTCTTCAATTAGCGCAACTTAATATACGGATTCTTCTGGGGGTGTGGTCACACTTGAAGTCGCTGCTGTGTGTTTATTCCTTTCCATTAGCGCGGTTATTTATCCATTTATCCTACAAAGAGACAGTTGCGGGTAGCAATCCAACAGCGCCTGCAAGAAGAGGGCGGTTTGAAGATGTCTTGGTCACTTCAGATATGAGATCCTTCTTTCACCTGAACCATCGACAGCTGTACTCCGGATCCAGCATCAGGGAACGCCTAGACCGTCAGGTGTCCGACTACATCAGGTTAACTCTGAGGAGTGATGAACCCCTGGACTGCTGGGTGGGCAGGCTTGACCTCTGGCCAGAGCTTGCACAATTTGCAATGGAACTGTTGGCTTGCCCCCCCCCTCCCGTCCAGTGTCCTGTCCGAAAGGACGTTCAGCGCAGCAGGGGGGATCGTGACTGATAAGCGCACTCGCCTAGTGTAGACAGTGTAGACTACCTCACATTTATGAAAATGAATGAGGCATGGAGCTCTGAGGAATTCAACACATGTGACCAGTAGACCATGTTTCATTGAAATTCCTCATGCCAGGCCACAAATATCCGTCAGACCGCCATCCACCCACAACAATTCCTGGTCCTTGTCTTCGCTAAATACAGCGGCATAAAAGGCATTTCATGTCCATTGAATGCCTAATTTTTGGGGCCTTTCATATATATACTGGCCGACACTTACTTCTGTATCCTGTGAATGCCTAATGTACCTTCAGCTACAGAATACAACGTTCTTAGCTGTCAGGTAAGCCCATGTGGGCTAATTTTTGGGGCCTATACTGGCCGACACTTACTTCGGTATCCTGTGAATGCCTAATGTACCTTCAGCCACAGAATACAACGCTCTTAGCTATTAGGTAAACCCATGTGGGCTAATTTTTGGGGCCTATACTGGCCGACGCTTACTTCTGTATCCTGTGAATGCCTAATGTACCTCCAGCCACCAAATACTACATTCTTTGCTGACAGGTAAACCCATGTGGGCTAATTTTTGGGGCCTTTTATGGCCGACACTTACTTATTTATCCTGTGAATGCCTAATGTACCTTCAGCCACAGAATACAACATTCTTAGCTGTCAGGTAAACCCATGTGGGCTAATTTTTGGGGCCTATACTGGCCGGCGCTTACTTCTGTATCCTGTGAATGCCTAATGTACCTCCAGCCACCAAATACTACATTCTTTGCTGACAGGTAAACCCATGTGGGCTAATTTTTGGGGCCTTTTATGGCCGACACTTACTTATTTATCCTGTGAATGCCTAATGTACCTTCAGCCACAGAATACAATGCTCTTAGCTGTCAGGTAAACGCATGGGTAACACCATCCCTGCAAATAATTTCAGTAGCGCAGGGATAGGGTTCCGCTCCTTTCACACCTATATGTGTGTATGTGTATATATACATATATGTGTGTGTGTATATATACCCCTACACAGAAGTTCAGATGTCTTGCCTGCCTCCAAAGACGTCCACAAAAAAGCCCAATAAATGCCTGAAACAAAAACGCCCAGGTGTAAAAGGAGCGGAGCCCCATCCCTGCTCTAATAATAATTCTAAGAAAAATTATCTTTTTCTTATGGCGATCACCCTGACATTGATTAGTTCTTTCACACTGGCATAAAAGGAGCGGAGACCCATTCCTGCTCTACTAATAATTCTAAGAAAAATGATCTTTTTCTTATGGCGGTCACCCTGACATGGATGAGTTCTGTAACCCTGGCATAGCAGTCAGAGTCAGTTCACCCTAAACTACACTACGGTCACCCTGACACTTAACACTTTCCCTACAGAAACTAGATGATTGAATCTAACTATAGTGGTATATAGTACCCTAACTACACTGCATATCCCTTTCCTCACACTAAGTGTCCACCAGTGCCACGTATCAGTGCCACGAATCAGTGTCCATCAGTGCCACGTATCAGTGCCACGAATCAGTGTCCACCAGTGCCACATATCAGTGCCACAAATCGGTGTCCACCAGTGCCAAATATCAGTGCCACGTATCAGTGCGACAAATCAGTTTCCACCAGTGCCACATATCAGTGCCACGAATCCGTGTCCACAAGTGCCACGTATCAGTGCCACGTATCAGTGCCACAAATCAGTGTCCGCCAGTGCCACATATCAGTGCCACGTATTAGTGCCACGAATCAGTGTCCACTGGTGCCACGTATCAGTGCCACATATCAGTGCCATGAATCAGTGTCCACCAGTGCCACATATCAGTGCCACGTATCAGTGCCACGAATCAGTGTCCACCAGTGCCACATATCACTGCCATGTATCAGTGCCACGAATCAGTGTCCACCAGTGCCATGAACCAGTGTCCACCAGTGCCACGTATCAGTGTCCACCAGTGCCACTGACCACCAGTGCCACTTATCTGTTTCCACCAGTGCCACGTACACACAGACCAGGCAGAGATAATGGTATATAGGAACTGTAGGCATGGCTGCAATGTGGGGAATGCCTGGTTAATTTTCCTTCTTCTTCCTGGAAAGTCGGATCACAAGTCTCTTCAAATAAGATAAGGATCCGACTTGTAGGCGACTCCCATTGAAGTCTATTGGGACAAGTCCGATGCAAGTCGGCTCAAAGTAGTACAGGACCCTTTTCTGAAGTCGGAGCGACTTCAGTAGTGACAATTAAGACGGCTCTCATTGATTTACATTGCTTTTATTATGTCAAGCGACTTGGGGTGACTTGAGGGCACACAAGTCGCCTGACAAGTATCGGCAGTGTGAATGGACTCTTAGTGATCACCCCTCCTGTTCTTCAGACATCACTGTCCACTCAGATTTTATGTTTTTGAGAGCACAGTACTATATGAAGAACAGGAGGGGTGATAGCTAAAGCTACAATTGCTTTTTGTTTGCCCATGTAATGTAGAGTTTTATGTTTTAAAAAAAGTGATTGGGCTCAGTTGTGTGCATGTCTGTTGGACTTAGGTTTTATTAGGCATGCCCATTAAGACCCTCCCACTGTTAGCTCAGCTTAGCCACAGCTACCATTTGGTACTGTGGGCTGTGTGCGCTGCTTTATTACTAACTTAGATTTTTTTTTGTATTGGGGTAATAAAAAACGATTGGCCCTGGGTGCCAGATATACTAGATATGTAATTGTCCCTCAAAAAAAATCTGTTTTTGGTGTCTCTGGTCACTATAGTCTAGTAGACTTATACAGGTTGAAAAGGACAATGTTTTACCTATTTTTTTTTCTTTTTTTTAATGACTCGCCAAAGGTTGTTTAATGAAATATGTGGTGTTCCAATATTTAATTTTGTCTAAAAGCCTAAAAGTCCTAAAGTTGGTGACATACCTTTTAAAGCTGACATTAATAAAATAAAATAATGTTCAATAGATTCAAGCATTACCAAAGTCAAGTAATAGACAAAAAATAGCAGGAACAATTTTTACCCTAGAGTGTAAATGATAAATACTCAATGAGATTTAAAAGAATTTAGAAAATTAGAAGCTTCCCCTAAACCTGATTAGGCAGTTAAAGTTAACAAAATCTGAAGTAAATAATACTAGTAAATCTAGTAAAATAACCCCAAGGTATACATATTTGTCTTTTCATGATTTGATAACAAAAAAAAAGTCATGCATATGACTTTTAGAGAAGAAATACTTAAAATCCTACATTCTAAAGTGTCTTAAAGATTTACCACATTATAGTCTAAATATTTGCTGTTTGAAAAGTAGATAATGTGCATTACTTCTAAGAATGTAGCATTACCATTAAACCTGCAAAAATATGCTTTGCATAGTTTCTTGGAGCCTTTCCTTTGGGCCCTGAGGTAGAATAACTATGAATAAGAAGGTAAAAAGAACATGTAAGGATTTGTCAAAACACAAATTGCAAATTGCAAATTATTAGCATGAATGAGCACAGTAAAGGCATGGAAGCTATACATTTTATTATTTCAATGTCAGGATGTGTCAATAACTATTGGTGTATATGTGCATGTGTGTGTCAGTGTTAATTTCGTCGACTAAAACCGACTAAAACGTTTTCGTCGACTAACACAATTCAGATGACTAAAATACGACTAAAACTAAAATGGCATTTTAGTCTTAAGACTAAAATACGACTAAAACTAAAATGGCATTTTAGTCAAAAGTCTATAACTAAAACTAAATCGAAATTTGCTGCCAAAAATTAACACTGGTGCATGCTCAAAGCATAAATAATAACATATTAGATTTTTCACTCCAGGACCAGCAGTAGTATATAATGAGTTTGGAAATTGTAGAGAAATGCTTAAATAATGCATTACAAATTACAATTGAACTACACCCATTCGATTATAGATGACTAAAATGAGTTTTAGTCGACTAAAATGTAGGGCGTTTTAGTCGACTAAAATATACTGGAGTTTTAGTCGACTAAATACGACTAAAACTAAAACACTTGCAGAAGACTAAAATAGGACTAAAACTAAAATGCCATTTTAGTCCTAAGACTAAGACTAAAACTAAATTGAAATTTGCTGCCAAAATTAACACTGGTGTGTGTGTATCTACAGTTAGGTCCATATATATTTGGACACACACACAATTTTATTTTTTTACAGATATTTACCAAAACATATTCAAGCTATAGTTATATAATGGATAGGGGCTAAAATGGCACACTCTCAGGTTTAATTTGAGGGTATGTACATCGAAATTGGAGGAAAGGTTTAGGAATTACATTTCTTAAGAATAGCAATCCCCCCTTTTCAAGGGACCAAAAGTAATTGGACAATTGAATCAAAAGCTGTTTCATGGCCAGGTGTAGGCTACTCCTTCGTTATTTCTTCATTAATTAAGCAGGTAAAAGGTCTGGAGTTGATTCTAAAGCCTAGTACACACGCAACGAATTTCCGCCGACCGGTCGTCCGTCTTTTGTCCAGAGTTGTGTTTTGTTGGTTGGAATGTGCTCTAGACTGCACTGGACTTTTGTCCACCGACAAAAAATGACGTCACTACGTCCGACGCTACAAAAGAGGAAGTGAGTCTTTGGTTGTGACCCTTCTGGGCATCTCGCTGTGATTTCGGTTGCATTCGTTTGGTTAACGACATTTCGCTAGTTTCCGAGACATCGCTCGAGAAGTAATTATGGAGACCGAGGATTCTACTCTTGCTGTTGTTGGGCTGGGAGTTATGGCTCTAAGCCGAGTTCTTTGCAAGAGGAAGAAGAAGCGGACCTCTTGGACCAAAAATTCGTTGCTCAACCGTGATCAATTTTCCCACATGTCCTTGCTGAGGGAGCTCCAGGAAAATAATCCTGATGACTTCAGGAATTATTTGAGGATGACGGATCCAATTTTTCACCGTCTTCTTGCCCTGGTGTCCCCCTATATTCTGAAGCAGGATACATGTATGCGAGTTGCAATTACTCCTGAGCAAAGGCTGATTGTAACTTTGAGATATCTTGCAACAGGGAGAAGCCTGCAGGATCTCAAATTCACCACAGGCATCTCCCCCCAAGCTCTTGGAGTCATCATCCCTGAGACCTGCTCTGCTATCATCAAAGTCTTGCAGAAGGACTATATCAAGGTATGTTTCTTTTTTTATATTACATTCCATGTATTTGTCATCTCATCCTAATTTAGATTAGTTTGGATGTACATCAAATTACAGATGTCATTATTTTGTAACTACCCTCTGGCTGCATGCACATAGTAGTAAAGCTTTATATTTTCCTAACCATTTGTAAAATGACCCAGTAACCATCCCAGCATTCTCTCCTATGTGTCCCTAAACGCATTGCCTGTTAACAGTATATTGTATCTGTGTCATTTTCGGACTTTCCCAGAACCAATTATTCCATTAGAAATGTCTTTGTACATAGTTTATGAGGTTTATTAAACACATCAGTCCATCCATTCCAACCTAAGATTGTGTATGTTGAATTTATGATGTAAAGTGGGCACAAGGCCTTAATGATGTTTTAAAGCATAGTTTTACCCACTCACCCACCCATGCTAAATGTAAAAGTCAGCATATACCAAAGCTGTAGCTGGTGAATTACAATATTATCACATTAGGAGGTGAAATGTGTTTTATTAAAAAATGTTTACACTCAACAATGTGTGTTAGAATATTTCTTTGACTTTCTGTGGTGGGAGGGGGGGGGCAGGTCTAAAGCTGGGTAAGGTGGCACAAAATGTATGATGGCTGTCCTGTTCACATATTTGAATGTTAATTAAAGCATTTTAGTTTGTGTGTATAATTATCAGCCGGCCAGAATGATTGTTCCTTCTGGACCAGTGGCCATCTAACAAGTGATATTCACTAGTACACTGAATGCACAATGATATCTGTGGACTGAGTGGCAAACAGTCTACACATATACAGGTTCTATTTAAAGGACTAGCAATCCTAGGATTCTATATGGCATTGCGATGGGTACTAGCAATCAGTGTAGGGAGATCAGTGTAATATATAGTGTATTGCAGCTTCGTTTGTCCATTTCACTTTACATTACCTATACACTTATATCTCTACACTGAGCAAGTTTCACATAACACTGACATCTCCTTACATTGGTGGGCAGTGAGAAGGATGTCATAAATTAACACAACATAACAGGTGGAGGTAAGTTGTTATTACACTAATGTATTAATAAAAATAAATAGTATGGGGACCTTCTGGCCAATGACCACCAATGAAAGGTGACATTGGGTGGACCTTGGGTGTGACCTACTTTACAATGTGAGAGGGCTTTTAGAAATTAACAGGGGTGCTGAATGCCCTGGTATTTTGGCCACTGGTAAACAAAACACACATGGCCAAAATCGCATTTGAACAGCTGGGGAGAGACAACAGTAGATAAACACACTGATGAATGTATTAACCCTTCAAAAGTCACACATATAGAACACATGATGAAAAAAAAAATTTTGATTTGGATATGTACCCAAAATATTAAAATACATACTCCAGAATAATTGCAATATTTTTTTATTGCACAAAGAAGATTATATAGATCCAAATTATACTTTATCGGGCAGGAATTGCTGCCAAGAAACAGCCTCTCTCCCCACAAAATATTCCACATATTGTTGCCTAATATCACGGGCACTTCGGGATGGCAAGCCAGAATGGGCTTCTTCCAATGATGTCATGGGATCCACTGGCACACGTGGTTCAGCCTCTCCACTCGGCCCTGGCATGGCAGGGTCACTCTCCACTGGCTGCAAACTCACATATGTCTCTGCATGCCTGCGCAATTAGTTATGCAAAATGCAGCAACACAGGACCACATTATCTATTTTGTAGAGTGCCAGATGAATGGAAGTCAGGAAAATCCTAAACCGATTGGACATTATCCCGAAGGCATTCTCCACCACTCTTCTAGCTCAGGATAATCGGTAGTTGAAGATCCTTTGCTCGGGGGTGAGGTTCCTCTGAGGGAAGGGCTTCATAAGATGCTCCCCAAGCGTAAATGCATCATCAGCCACAAAAACAAAACTCAGCCCCTCAATTGTTTGCTCCCTGGATGGCAAGTCAGAATTGCGGCCATTCTTCCCAATGTCCAAAAACAAAAACTCATAATTAGCATTGACAATTGCTAGCATGACAATGCTAAAAAAGCCTTTGTAATTGTAGAAATATGACCCTGAATTCGGTGGTGGAACAATGCGGACGTGCTTCCCATCAATAGCACCCCCACAATTGGGAAAATTCCACTGCTCCTGGAATTGACCAGCAATTTCCTGCCACTGCTCTGCGTTGGAGGGAAACTGTGGGAAAAATGAAAATACAATTAGTGCTTGAGCACATCACATTATTACACACACATTTGTCAGTAAAATGCTTATGCAACTTTAAGATAAGAACAACATGAAGGAAATCTTTAGCATTTTGGGGTATGACATCTACATACATTTATTTTCACAGGGTTAGGGTTAGGGTGTTGTAAAGTACTTCATATGCATAGGAGCCCTGTATAAAACATTAAACAACTTGGGGACACCTTTTGCAGATGATGAGGTATTGGCTAAAAAATAGGCCATCAAATTTTGAAAGATCATCGGGAAAACAAAAAATATCCCAATTAAAACCAAAAAAATATATACATAAATAATATTAAAATTTAGCTAGCAGGTCAACAAAGTCACGCATTTTTGTTTGTAATGCTGTAGCAGCCTCCTTATTTTTTCCAGTTCTGAGCAACATTTTAAAGCCTCAACTGTCATCCTGGCTATTGTGCAACTAGGAATAACATGACCTGTTAATAAAAAATAATATATTAAGTACATGCCAAGCAACTAGATGAGGTCATAATATCTAAACATTTGGGGTCAAGTTCATCATAAACTAATTAAGAGTTAGTACCTACCCTGTGCATTGTTGTGTGTAACCAGCTTGCCCTTTTGACACCTATACTACTATGAAAGTACACAGTGCAAACATTATGTTCTCTTTACACTGGTGTCTGTGGTTCATAAACGATTCCACCTGTTGACACAAACAGCTCACTACCTACACCTCTTCCTCCCCAATGGTAATCCACTTTATAATATGTACATTAGCACTGTATGGTTTCACATCTTGCTAATGTAGCAAACAGTGATGTTGTGTGAAAAAAGTGTGCAGGAACAATAAGAAAAGCTGCAACCTTGGAAAATGTATGTTATGTAGAAAATGTGAATCAGGTGCGCAAAACTTAAAAATAATGTGTCAAATATATAATCATATAGTGACAAATCAACAAAAATGGTGAAAATTTTTATGGATTTGTCACTATATGATTATATATTTGACACATTATTTATACGTTTTGCGCACCTGATTCACATAATGTAGCAAACAGGTAGTTCCTTTGAAGCATTACATCAAATACACCAAACGAGAAATACACTAGAAACAACATTAGAATAATACTTACTTGGGCACAAAACTGGCTCCCCAACACTTGTTTCTTTTTCCTGATTTTTCGGAGACACACTCGGAATGATCGCAGGGGATCTTGGATCAAATATTTCAATATTAGATCCGGCTGGAGGTGACAGATCCCATGGCTCATATGAGAGAACCTCTGGAATGTCCATTTTGTCTGAAATACAACAATAGAAGGTTAAACAATCATCCCAAAAACACATATTTTTCGTCTCCCATTTAAAAACATTATGTGCCTACCAACCTTGATGTTGCTGTGGTGGTATGCTTATTTGCTTGACTCCACCATGCTGCACTCTGGACTACTTTCCATTTCCTCCCTAGTGGTCACAGTGGGTTTTCTTGGTTCTTTTTCTACATAATAAAAATGTTGCATGTCAGAAAATTCACAGGAGGGAAATTTCCTATGACATGGTGCACTGCTTGACAGCTATTTTCACATAAAAGATTCAGACATGTACATGGTTACCTCCAAAAAAGTAGGGACATTAATGATTGACTCAGCATAGGAAACAATTACCTTGTTGGGAATGTGTCACAGCATCAGGGCCCATGTCTTCTGTTTCTTCATTCAATGTGGATGGAGCAGCCACTGTAGATTTCCTTCTCCTCATCCTTGTCTTTCTTTTAATTTCATTTTAGTTTTTGCCCTATTTAAAGGTTACAAAAAGAATATGGAACAAATATGAGTTTGTAAAGAAAATTCTTTGCAATAAAGAAAATTCTTTGCAATAAAATGCATATATAGTTTACTGTGGATTCCTGTCTTTTAATGTAATATACAAATAAATCATCAATATATCAATAAAATCAATACATGACCAAAAAAAATATAAAAAGTCAAGTTTTCATATACGTTAGTATCTATACATTTCTATACAACATACACCAAATATACCCAATACATATTGCTTGAAAAACAACTTTTGCTTACTTTTTTTCAGGATATGATGGATGTGACCTAGCTGTTCTTGCTCCCGATGTTTCAGATCTGACCATCTTTTTCTTATTTGGTCCTTTGATCGATCCACCCCATAAATATTCTTTAAAGATGATATCACCTTATCCAGAATTCTGTCTTTTCTGGAGTTGGGCCTTTCATAATTCTCCAGCTTGCCATCATAATCGTTTTTTTTTCTAGTATGGCCACCATCTCCACCATCTCACCCTTGCTCATAGGTGTGGCTTTTGTTTTTTCTGAGCCCAACCACTGCGGCCTTCACTGGAACTCCGCGATTCCGCCATCTCCTCCACGAATCTTCCGCCGACTATGTGTGTGTGTGTCGCATGCAGCTAAATATTCGGCACGTACACGCCCGTGCGTCAGCGCGCCACTGGAGGTGGAGTTGATGCATGCGCTGTATTTAAAGGACGCCAGATTGTTCGCTCGCCGATTTGCCATCGGACAGATCTTTTCCAGGAGCACGATCGATCAGCGAACCACGATTCTTCCGAACAAACAAAGGTACAACTTTTGATTCAAAGCGGGTGTTTTGGGCCCTATACAGCTTATATTGGGCCTATCTTTATTATGTGACAAAATACATGATCTTTGACTATGTTTTGTGTCGTGTTGTGTCTTGCAGGCATACAAGTCCTTCTCAAAAAATTAGCATATTGTGATAAAGTTCATTATTTTTTGTAATGTACTGATAAACATTAGACTTTCATATATTTTAGATTCATTACATACAACTGAAGTAGTGCAAGCCTTTTATTGTTTTAATATTTGATGATTTTGGCATACAGCTCATGAAAAAACAAAATTCTTATCTCAAAAAATTAGCATATTTCATCCGACCAATAAAAAAAAAAGTGTTTTTAATACAAAAAAAGTCAACCTTCAAATAATTATGTTCAGTTATGCACTCAATACTTGGTCGGGAATCCTTTTGCAGAAATGACTGCTTCAATGCGGCATGGCATGGAGGCAATCAGCCTGTGGCACTGCTGAGGTGTTATGGAGGCCCAGGCTGACTTTATGATCTCCATAAAGCTTTTCAGCAGATGGAAGCATGAAGTGCTCCAAAATCTCCTGATAGCTAGCTGCATTGACCCTGCCCTTGATAAAACACAGTGGACCAACACCAGCAGCTGACATGGCACCCCAGACCATCACTGACTGTGGGTACTTGACACTGGACTTCAGGCATTTTGGCATTTCCCTCTCCCCAGTCTTCCTCCAGACTCTGGCACCTTGATTTCCGAATGACATGCAAAATTTGCTTTCATCCGAAAAAAGTACTTTGGACCACTGAGCAACAGTCCAGTGCTGCTTCTCTGTAGCCCAGGTCAGGCGCTTCTGCCGCTGTTTCTGGTTCAAAAGTGGCTTGACCTGGGGAATGCGGCACCTGTAGCCCATTTCCTGCAAATGCCTGTACACGGTGGCTCTAGATGTTTCTACTCCAGACTCAGTCCACTGCTTCCGCAGGTCCCCCAAGGTCTGGAATCGGTCCTTCTCCACAATCTTCCTCAGGGTCCGGTCACCTCTTCTCGTTGTGCAGCGTTTTCTGCCACACTTTTTCCTTCCCACAGACTTCCCACTGAGGTGCCTTGATACAGCACTCTGGGAACAGCCTATTCGTTCAGAAATGTCTTTCTGTGTCTTACCCTCTTGCTTGAGGGTGTCAATGATGGCCTTCTGGACAGCAGTGAGGTCGGCAGTCTTACCCATGATTGCGGTTTTGAGTAACGAACCAGGCTGGGAGTTTTTAAAAGCCTCAGGAAACTTTTGCAGGTGTTTAGAGTTAATTCGTTGATTCAGATGATTAGGTTAATAGCTCGTTTAGAGAACCTTTTCATGATATGCTAATTTTTTGAGATAGGAATTTTGGTTTTTCATGAGCTGTATGCCAAAATCATCAAATATTAAAACAATAAAAGGCTTGCACTACTTCAGTTGTGTGTAATGAATCTAAAATATATGAAAGTCTAATGTTTATCAGTACATTACAAAAAATAATGAACTTTATCACAATATGCAAATTTTTTGAGAAGGACCTGTATATACATCATAATGGTAGACAAATTTACCTCTCCGGACTTTTTCAATTCATTGATGAATACCGCAAATTGCCATGTTTGTGGAAGGTAAAGAGTCGTGAATATTCCAACAAGCAATTAACCACTTGCCTACAGTGCACTTTCACCCCCTTCCTGCCCAGACCGATTTTCAGCTTTCAGCGCTCTCACACTTTGACTGAGAATTACTCAGTCATGCAACACTGTACCCATACAAAATTTGTGTCCTTTTTTTTCACACAAATAGAGCTTTCTTTTGATGGTATTTGATCAATACTGGGTTTTTTATTTTTTGTGCTATAAATAAAAAAAGACTGAAAATATTGTGAACAAACACATTTTTCTTTGTTTCTGTCATAAAATTTTGCAAATTAGTCATTTTTCTTCACAAATTTTGGCCAAAATTTATACTGCTACTTATCTTTGGTAAAAATAACCCAAGTAAGTGTATATTATTTGGTCTTTGTGAAAGTTATAGAGTCCACAAGCTATGGTGCAAATCATTGAAAATTGATCACACTTGATCACACCTGATGTACTGAAGGCCTATCTCATTTCTTGAGACACTAAAAAGTCAGGAAAGTACAAATACCCCCCAAATGACCCCTTTTTGGAAAGTAGACATTCCAAGGTATTTAATAAGGGGCATGGTGAGTTTTTGAAGTTGTAATTTTTTCCCACAATGCTTTGTAAAATGAAGATTTTTTTTTTTTTTTACAAATTGCCGTATTAACAGGTTATTTCTCTCACACAGCACATGTATACTTGCAACTACACCCCAAAACACATTCTACTACTCCTCCTGAGTATGGCGATACCACATGTGTGAGACTTTTTCACAGCCTGGCCACATACAGAGGCCTAACATCCAAGTAGCAGCGTCCGGCATTCTAGGAGCATAAATTACACATATAATTTCCTGACAACCTATCGCACTTTTGAAGGCCCTGGAGCACCAGGACAATGGAAACCCCCATAAAATGACCACATTTTGGAAAGCAAACAGCCCAAAGTATAATTTTTGAGGCATAATGAGTCTTTTGAATACGTCATTTTTTTCCACAAGTTTTTGGAAAATGTGGAAAGAAAATGAAAACACATTTTTTTTACACAAAGCTGTCCATTTATGCAATATTTCTAACACATAGCATGTACATAGCAAAAATTGCACCCCAAAATACATTCTGTTATTCCTCCTGAGTATGGCGATACCACATGTGTAACACTTTTTCAAAGCCTAGCCACATACATAGGCCTAACATCCAAGTAGCGCTTTACACAAAGTTGTCCATTTATCCACTTTAAGACTGGGCCTATTTTTGACACTTGGTGTTTACAAGCTAAAATCATTTTTTTTGCTAGAAAACTACTTGGAACCCCAAACATTATATATTTTTTTTAGCAGAGACCCTAGAGAATAAAATGGAGATCGTTGCAATATTTTTTATCACACCATATTTGTGCAGCAGTCTTCCAAATGCGATTTTTTTGAAAAAAATTCACTTTTTTGAACTAAAAAATAAGAAAACAGTAAATTTAGCCCAATTTTTTCCATAATGTGAAAGATAATGTTACGCCAAGTAATTAGATACCCAACATGTCATGCTTCAAAATTGCGCATGCTCACAGAATGGCGCCAAACATTGGTACTTAAAAATCCCCATAGGCAACATTTTAAAAATTTCTGCAGGTTACTAGCTTAGAGTTACAGAGGAGGTCTAGGGCTCAAATTATTACTCTCGCTCTAACGATCGCGGCGATACCTCACATGTATGGTTTGAACACCGTTTACATATGTGGGCGGGACTTGCGTATGCGTTTGCTTCTGCGCGCGAGCTAACGGGGACAGGGCGCTTTAATTTTTTATTTTTTTTCCTATTTATTTTATTTATTATTTTTTTATTTTTACACAGTTTAAAAAAAAAAATGTTTTGATCATTTTTATTCCTATTACAAGGAATGTAAACATCCCTTGTAATAGAAATAGGCATGACAGGTCCTCTTTATTGTGAGATCTGGGGTCAAAAATACCTCACACCTCACAACTACACTAAAAAAGAAAAAAAAAAAAAAATTGTTGAAAAAGGAAAAAAAAAAAAGAAAAAAAAAAGCGGCCCTTTAAACTGGTTGCTAGGCAACGTCTTTTGACGTAGCTCCGGTCCTCCAAGACCATAGAGTCGAGTGAGGGCCATCTTGCCCTCACTCGACTTCCTGTCTCTGAGGATCCGGGACCGGATAGTTTTCCCCGCTGCCGGCGGGTCCGGTAAGCTGGGAAAACGTCTGGGACGCGGCAGGAGGGGGGGGGCACCTCTTCCCCTGCACCGTAAGGGTAATTCTGCGGCGAACCTGCCACTGGGACCACCCTTATCTGAAAGCCGACCGCCCGCCGTTTAAAAAAATACCGGGGTTATGGGGGCTATCTGCCATAACCCCAGTATTTAGCTTTTAATGGCCGACGCATATAGTCGTTAGGCGGTCAGTAAGTGATTGCATGTATATGGCAAACAGGTGACGATGACTGATGGGGTGACAGGTGACGATGACTGATGGGGTGACAGGTGACAATGACTGATGGGGTGACAGGTGACAATGACTGATGGGGTGACAGGTGACGATGACTGATGGGGTGACAGGTGACGATGACTGATGGGGTGACAGGTGATGATGATTGATGAGGTGACAGGTGACGATGATTGATGAGGTGACAAGTGACAATGATTGATGGGGTGACAGATGACAATCACTGACGGAGTGACATGTGACGATGATTGATGGGGTGACAAGTGACGATCACTGATGGGGTGTCAAGTGACGATGATTGATAGGGTGACAGATGACGATGACTGATGGGGTGACAGGTGACGGTGACTGATGGGGTGACAGGTGACGGGCGATGGTCACTGATGGGTGACAGGTGACGGGCGATGGTGCACGGCGGTACTGATGGCAGTCTCTGGTTACCGGTGAATTTTAGGCTACGTTCACATGTGGGTGTAGCGATCGCGGGCAGAATCACTGCGATTCTGCCCGCGATCCAGAAATCATTGCAAATCGCTGGACGCCTGTGCGTTGCCCGTGATTTGCAATAGCACCCCAAACGCTGTGCGATGTTGCTGCGATTTCCGCCTGCCGAATCGGGGTAACATCACGCAAACAACGCATGACGCCCCAATGAAACTCTTGTACCTTTTTTGGGCGTCATGCGATGTTTGCGTGATGTTACCGCGATTCGGCAGGCGGAAATGGCGGCAACATCGCACAGCGTTTGGGGTGCTATTGCAAAAAACGGGCAATGCACAGGCGTCCCGCAATTTGCAATGATTTCCGGATCGCGGGCAGAATCGCTGTGATTCTGCCCGCGATCGCTGCGCTCACATGTGAACGTTATGGGTGTCAATTTCTGGGCACTGATGAGGTGACTGTTGGGAACCAGGTAACATTGGGGGGGGGGGCTGAGGACTGTGTGGGGACCTTTATTAGTGTGATTTTACTGTGATTTTACTTTTACAGGTACACAGAGCAGTAACTCACTGTTTCTAGCTCTGCTCTCCTCATACTGGAAACTGTGTGAGGGGAGAAGAGCTAGTAACAGTGAGTTACTGCTCTTTGTTTACATTTTGTGATCAGCTGTGAATGGATTCACAGCCGATCACATAGTAAACAGTCACTGTCAGTGACTGTTTACTACTGCCGGTGACAGCTGTGTTCCTACGGAACACAGTGCCACCGACATGACCACGCTGCACGCTCCCGATCGCGCATGCGCGGTCATCTCCTGGGCACCTCCATTGTGATCGGCTGTGTCATTGGAACACAGCCGATCACGTGGGAAACAGCCACGCCCATTGGCTGTTTCCCCCCTGTCGGTGACGGGGGGTGTCCCGGGGACACCCCGGCACCGGCAGTGCAGGGCGGCGCGCACGCGATCGCGCGCCTGCCCTGCATTCCTGGGATCACGTCATATGACGTCTTCCCAGGATAATAAGGCGGCAAGTGGTTAAAAAGTGAGGCCTACCAAAAATTGGCCGAGTTATGCAAACCTATTTGCCCTAATGCTGACATCAGTTATGTCAAGGGCAAAATCGGAAACCTCTGCAGCACATACAAAAGGGAGCACAACAAGATCAAAAAGTCGGAGAAGTCAGGAGCTGGGACCGAGGAAATCTACATACCAAGGCTCTGGTATTTCGAGAGCCTGCGGTTCCTGACGGAACAAGCCGAATCCAGGCCATCCCTGACGACACTCCCTTCCACTTCGGGAGAGGGCTCATGTGGTGCAAGCCAGGAGGAAGAATTCCTGGAGCCAAGCTTGACACAGGTATAGCATTTAACAATATATTGTCTGCAATAAAGATAATGATGCAATAAATATATTATCAAGCCAATAATTCACCCTTAATGTAAAGTCTGCTATTTGGTTAAAATAATCATACAAACATGACTTTTTATATACACTATAACATTATAATAATTTGTTAATTTCATCAACAGGAAAGTGTCAATGTGGAGGAGGCAAGTGGAAGCCAGGAGTCTGTGGAGCAGGCGGTAACCACCCAACCTCCACAAAAACGGAGAATGAAGAGCAAAAATTTGGAGGACGCCACTGCTGCATTTCTCAGCCAGGCCTCTATGGCCCTACAGAGAAAGCCAGATGAGGCAGACTCATTTGACATGCTCACAGCAAACAAATTGCGCAAAATGACTGAGCAGCAGCGGCAAAAGGCAGAGCTCCTCGTCCTCCAGGTGCTCAATAGAGGGGTCTGTGAAGAAATTCATGCGCACACCCACCTCTCCGATTATCAACCACCCCCTCCACCTCCACCTCCACCACAGCAATCACAGCCACCACCACAGCCACATGGCAGTCAGTGGCAATATGCCCCTGATCCCCACCTATCCCAATGGTCACATGACTACAGTTATTCCCAATTATAAATGAAAAGAATTTATAACATGATTTTTCTGTTACCCCTTTTTCTTTATTTATACATTATATGAGGAGGAAATGCCCTTTTTTATGTTTTATTTTGAATACGGAGAGTATCTCTATATTTATGTTGGAATTTCTTTATTTCTAAAATAAAGAAAATTATAAAAAAACTACTTGCCTTTCTTTATTTTTTACTATTGAGCATATTGGGAGTAAGCAGCAATATATGTTTTATACATTAATGAAAAAATGAATAAAGGGACACATCAATAGTTAGATATTTTCCAGTCATAAACCAAAGAGAATGGTGAAGAGTTTTAACAATTATTTGTAAAAAAAAGATGCAACATATAGAATAGCCAAATCATTATCATCATCATAACAGAACACATGCCTCTTTAATTGTAAAGTATAGAATTATGAGCAGCAGCTTCCTTCTTCTCACATTTAACCAAGATGAGCATGTGCACCGCATTTAATATATTTTTTTTGACTGCCGCGAGACGAAAGTTCTTTCTTGATACAATGGCTAGTTTTCTTGAGAAAATTCTTCCGGGTCGTTATTTGCTTCCGATCATGCGTGTTCCGATTTGTAGATTTTTGTCTGACGAAATCTGTACTGACTGAAGGAAAATCGGACGTTGTGTTTACGGCCGACAAAAATTTTATAGCCTGCACACCAGAATTTTTTCGGCCGAAAAGTCGGATTCGGTTGTCGGAAGCATCATACTAACAAGCCGAAAATTGGCGGATCGGTCTTCGGATGAAAATTCCCGCCCGAATTTTGACGCGTGTGTATGAGGCTTAAGTTTGGCATTTACATTTGGAATCTATTACTGTGAACCTACATAAAACGTTCAATGGAGCTGTCCATGCAATTGAAACAGGCCATTGTTACGCTTCGGAAGCTAAACAAATCCATCAGAGAGATAGCAGTAACATTGGAAGTGGCCAAATTAACAGTTTAGTACATTATGAGAAAAGAACGCACTGTTGAGCTCAGCAACATAAAAAGGCCTGGACATCCATGGAGGACAACAGTGGTGAATGATCGCAGGATCCTCTCTATGGTAAAGAAAAATCTATTAACAACATCCAGGCAAGTAAGAACACTCTCCAGGAGGTGGGTGTATCATTGACAAAGTCTACAATCAAGAGAAGACTTCACTTACAGAGGGTTCACCACAAGGTGCAAACCATTCATAAGCTTGAAGAATAGAAAAGCCAGATTAGACTTTGCAAAAAAACATCTAAAAAAGCCAGACCAGTTCTGGAAAAGCATTCTTTGGATGGATGAAACTAAGATCTGTACTAGAATGATGGGAAGAAAAAAGTGTGGAGAAGGCTTGGAACAGCTCATGATCCAAAGCACACAACATCATCTGTAAAATATGGTGGAGACAGTGTGATGGCATGGGTATGCATTGCTTCCAGTGGCACTTGGTCATTGGTGTTTATTGATTATGTGACAAAAGACAGAAACAGCCGGATAAATTCTGCAGCGTTTAGAGATATACTGTCAGCCCAGATTAAGCCAAATGCAGCAAAGTTGATTGGACGGCACTTCACCGTACAGATGGAAAACAATCCAAAACACACTGCATACGCAACCCAGGAGCTTTTGAAGGAAAATAAGTAGAATATTCTGCTATGGTCAAGTCAATCAACTGATCTTAACTTAATTCAGCATGAATTTAACTTGCTGAAGGCAAAGCTAAAGGCAGAAAGACCCACAAATAAAGAACAACTGAAGACAGCTGCAGTTAGAGCCTGGCAAATCATCAAAAAGTAGGAAACCCAGTCTTTAGTAATGTCCAATGGTTCCAGACTTCAGGCAGTCATTGCCAATAAAGGATTTTCAACAGAATGTTAAAAATGAACATTTTATTTACGATTTTATTAATTTGACTGTGTATAAAAATGGTTGCATTTCCTAAAATTTGTACTTCATATTCATGTTCAACCCCTTAAATAAAAGCTGAAAGTCTGCACTTCCAATTCACTTGGGGTTGATTTACTGAGATGAAAACTGGAGAGTACAAAATCTGGTGCCGCTCTGTATAGAAACCAATCAGCTTCCAGGTTTATTTTTGTCAGAGCTTGGTTGAACAAGCTGAAGTTAGAAGCTGATTGGCTACCATGCAACGGTTGCACCAGATTTTGCTCTCTCCAATTTCAGTTAATAAACCCTAATGCATTTATTTCTGTCTGTTCTTCCTTTGGAGAGACATCTATTACTTTCTGTTGTGATGATCAGTCACTTGATAGGAAATGAGTAGGGATGAGTTGAACATACTTGGATTCAGCTTGAGATGGGTTTAATGAACTGAAATAAGAGGGTACAAAAAAAAAAAAGAAGAATGGCCATTTTCTTGGCCAATAGGCAAGGGATTGTCAAACAAATGGGGGCTAGACACTGCTCTGGGGAACAAGTACCAAAGCCAAATAAAAAAAAAAAAAGAGATTTAAATACCGTTTGGTGAGCAGCAGCAATTTTAATGGTTAAAGGGCAAAATTGAACATGCTAAAATCCTTTAAAGTGGATATAAACCCTCACATATACCCAGTGAAGTAAACAGCCTCAGATGATACACAGAGATGAAACAAATCTCCCTACATAAGTTTTATTTGTGTTAAAGATGTTTCTTCCTGTTCAGCACTGGGTGTGGATTCTTGGCATACACTGTGTGACAGCTGATTGAAGGAAAGGCACACACCCCCACTCCACATAGGCAAATGAAGGAAAGAATGTGCAGATCTGTGCTGTGAATAGACTAGCTCTCTGCTAATCTAATTATAGCACCCACCCCGATAAAAATGTCAGGCTGGTTTTATCTTGGTTGTCGGAGAACTTGTCAGAAGTTATCATGCTGATAACAGAAGAAAGGACAGGACCTAGTGCTTTGGAGAGAGTTAAGAAAACACTACAGATATATATGCTTAGGTCAAATTTCATGAATAGAGTTGAGCGGACACCTGGATGTCCATGTTCGGCGGGTTTGGCCGAACTTGAAAAAAAAGTCTGGGTCTGTGTCCCGGACTTTTTCCGAACTTTACCCGGACACCGAACCCCATTGAAGTCAATGGGGACCCGAACTTTCAGGCACTACAATGGCTCTAAAACACCAATGGAAAGGGCTAGAGTGCTGCAAATGGCAGCAAAACGTAGTTAAGAGCATGGCAAGCACTCTGCAAACAAATGTGGATAGGGAAATAACTTAAAACAACAAAAAAAAACAGAAAAATAAAACAATTTTCTTCATCTGTGAAGGACGAGGCCCATATGGAGTAGGAGGGAGGTTGAGGTGGCGGTGGATGTGGCGGTGTAGGTGGAAGCGGCGGTGGAGGGGGACGAGGTAGCCAACACTGCTTTTTTTCAGTCATTTTAAATTAGGGTACACCCCAAAAGAGTGAGAAAGATCAAAAATATAACAATGGCTGGGTAAGGTCGATATCCATCTCTATTCTGCACAAGGTACGGAAAAGTCCTGTGGGATCCATGCCTGGTTCATTTTAATGAACGTGAGCTTGTCCACATTGTCTCTGGAAAGGCGGCTGCGCTTGTCTGTGATAACGCCCCCAGCCGTGCTAAATACACGTTCAGATAATACACTGGCGGCAGGGCAGGGCCATGTAGGCGTGTGCACACATACTGCTCCACCATGTTGGTGAAATGCTGCCTCCTGCTAAGACGTTCCATATGAGCTTCTAGTGCTGCTGGTTGTTGTGGCGTGCTGACAAAGCTTTTCTACATTTTGGTGTAACGCTCCTGCGTTTTCTGAACAATGTGGATTTGCAGCTGCAGAAATACTCCACTCAGTAGTCATGTAGAGAAACGCTGAGATACCAATCCCAACTCCCAAGACTCATCACTGTGGATAGTCTCTGATTCAGCATACAAATATAAACACTCAATAAGATGTTCCTGGAGTGATCTATGTATATAGTAGTATAGTGGTGATAGGCTGAAGAGACAGGTTTAAGTAGAGACAATAGTTGACAGACACTTGAGAGGAATGTTCTTGAGAATGAGATGGTAACAGGTAGGATGCAGATAGGTTAGCAATCATGTATGGTAGTAGATGATAGGATAGCAGATGACATACAGGAGAGACTAACCCAGTGCAAGGATAGATGTTAGTAGGCTCAAGAGCTAGCAATCTAGATAGTGCAGATGATAGTAACAGTCCTTAGTATGCAGAGCTAGATAGTGTAAGCTTTAGTATGAAGGTTTATGGAGGATTCCCCTGCGGGGTACTTATCACTAGTAGCAAGCAGTAGTAGAGAGGTTCGGTATGAGCGGGTGATCCGGTAGCGGGATACAGGGATCAGCAGCGAGGTTCCGACAGCGAGGTATGCTTGCAAGCATGTGAGCTTCAAGGCAGGTTATGCGGTGTTGAACGAACAATGTTAGTGAGACCGCCGGCGGTTGAAATAGCCGCTCCTGCGGCGCTCAATGATGACAGCATCGGTCTTAAAGGTGTATGCGCACCTTACCAAAAGAGAATGGTGGGGCGCATACACTAAGGAAAGTGGAATTAGGGTACCAAAGGTACCAGAACATTACAGTACCCCCCCCCCTTAAGGCCGGCTCCTGAAGGCCTCTGGAGCTGGTTTTTCCGGGTATTTCGCGTGAAAATTGCGAATTAGTCTAGGGGCATGTATGTCAGAGGTATTTAGCCAGGTGTCGTCTTGGGGCCCATAGTTCTTCCATCGGACTAGATATTGGAGTCTTCTTCTGTGGATACGAGAATCCAGAATCTCTTTTATCTCATATTCTTCTCCACCTTCAACTTGTACAGGAGGTGGAGGTGGGATAGTAGGCCTTATTCCTTGGTCAGGAACATGGGGCTTCAGTAGCGACACATGGAAGATGGGATGTATTTTGAGGTCTGTTGGTAATGTGAGCTGTACTGCAGCTTTTCCAATAAGTTTCCTGATTGGGAAAGGTCCCAAGAACAGAGGCCCAAGCTTTTTGCTAGGGATCTTTAATCTTAAGTTTTTTGTTGAGAGCCAAACAAGGTCCCCAATAGCATACTGAGGAGAAGGTCTTCTACGAAGATCATAGTACTTCTTTGGTTGACTATGAGCGTGTGAGATGGTAGTATTAAGTAAACCCAGAGAGTCCTTTATTTGGGTAAGATAGTCTGAGGCTACTGGGTTATTTGAAGGAAGGATGCGTGGTGGAAGAATAGTGGGATGAAACCCATAGTTCAAGTAGAACGGACTCTGTTTGGTCGTACTGTGGGTTGCGTTGTTGTAGGCAAATTCTGCCAGAGGGAGGAGATCCACCCAATCATCCTGTTGGTATGATGTGTAACAACGTAAATATTGCTCGATGCACTGGTTGACTCTTTCAGTCTGTCCGTTGGTCTGAGGATGGTAGGGAGAAGTGAGCTTCCGCTCAATTCGTAGTATGTGACATAGTTCTTGCCAGAACTTGGAGATGAATTGCGATCCACGGTCAGACAAAAGAGTTTTCGGAATACCATGTAACTTAAAGACATGTTTCATCAGTAGTTCCGCTGTTTGTTTGGACGAAGGTAGTCTGCGAATAGCAACGAAATGTGCCATTTTTGTCAGATGGTCCACTGACACCAAGATGGTATTAAATCCTTTGGAAGGAGGTAGTTCTACTATAAAGTCCAAGGACACAACTTCCCATGGAGTCTGGGGTATTGGTAGACTGCATAGTAGACCGGATGGTTTTGTAGTGTCTATTTTGGACCTGGCACAGACGTTGCATGAAGAGACGAATTTCTGTATAGATGTCTTCATGTCAGGCCACCAGAACTGCCTGGTAAGCAAATTAAGAGTCTTTGTCATACCCATATGTCCTGCCATAGGCACATCATGCGACAATTCCAAGATCTTGGTGCGCATGGTAGGGGGTATGTAAAGTTTGTCGTTGTAGTAGAGGAAGCCTTCTGCATCAGTACTTAGTTGTGGTGGGGGTGAATCCAAACTTATACTGTGCAGAACCTCTTCCTTCAAGGAACGGACAACCCCAATAATACGCTTGTAGGGTATTATAGGAAAGGAAGGGATTTCGAATTAATTATCTTCAGTTAGTCGTGATAGCGCATCCGCTTTTTTATTCTTGTCTGCAGGTGTATAGGTCACTAGAAAGTTAAACCTTAGGAAGAATAGTGACCATCGTACCTGCCGGTGGGAGAGGGTTTTGTTAGTCTGAAGATATTGAAGATTTTTATGATCTGTATATATGAGTATTGGTAATCGGGTGCCTTCAAGTAGATGTCGCCAATTCTCCAGAGCCAGTTTTATAGCAAGCAGTTCCTTTTCACCCACTGGGTAATTTACCTCTGGACTGCTTAAAGATTTATAGAAGAAGGCGACTGGATGGAGTGGTGAAGTATTAGTTGGTCGTTGGGAGAGTATTGCTCCTACTGCCATGTTTGACGCATCTACTTCCAGAATGTATTGGAGGGATGGGTCTGGATGGCGTAGTATGGGAGCAGAGGTAAAACTTGCCTTTAACAAGTGAAAAGCTTCATTTGCTTCATCTGACCATTTGAATGGTCTCTTAATACTCGTGAGTTGTGTGAGGGGTCTCACAATGGCAGAGAAGTTCTTGATGAACTTCCTATAGAAGTTTGAAAATCCAAGGAATCGCTGTAGTGCTTTGCGGGTGGTTGGTATAGGCCAATCCTGAATACAGGATATCTTACTCATATCCATCTTGATTCCTGTTTTGGATATGATGTATCCTAGGAATAGTACTTCTTCTTTATGAAATAAGCATTTTTTTAGTTTCACGTATAGGTTGTGTGCAAGCAATCTGGATAACACAAGTCTTACATGTTTTATATGTTCAGACAAGGATCGTGAATAAATAAGTATATCGTCCAGATATACCACAACACAGACATCAAGTAAGTCTCTAAAGATATCGTTTATAAATCGTTGGAAGGCTGCGGGAGCGTTACATAGCCCGAATGGCATTACAAGATATTCGAACAAACCCGTATCTGGTTCTGAATGCTGTCTTCCACTCATCTCCATCACGGATTCGGATTAGATTGTATGCCCCTTTCAGGTCCAATTTTGAAAAATAGGTAGCTCCACGCACTTGCTCAATGAGCTCAGGGATAAGCGGTAGAGGATAGCGATCTTTTATTGTAATGGCGTTCAATTGCCTATAGTCGATAATAGGCCTGAGACTTGAGTCCTTATTGCGGACAAAAAAGAGTCCTGCTGCTGTGGAAGAAGTGAAAGGTCTAATAAAACCTTTTGTCAAATTCTCATCCAAGTATTCCTTGAGATGGGAAAGTTCATCCTGCGAAAGAGGATAAACATGACCAAACGGCAATTTGCTATTTGGGAGTAGATCAATAGTACAATCATAATCCCTATGGGGAGGCAGTACTTGAGCATTTTTCTCAAGAAAAACCTCGGACAGATCCTGATAGCATAGTGGTGCAATCTCATCTGACACCACAGACAGGATCTTTCCATAAGACGGGAGGTTACACGTACCCTCACAATAGCAAGAGAGGAAGGCCAGGGTCCGTTTCTTCCAATCTATGGTTGGTTGATGTGTGTGTAACCAGGGAAGTCCCAAAACAATGGGAAAGTGGGGTGAAGGTATTAGGTCGAAGGTGGTGGTCTCCATATGAGACTCGTTAGTGGTGACTAGGAGTGCTTGTGTCTGATCAGTGATCGGGCCAGAAGATAAAGGAATACCGTTAATAAGACTCACTGAGACAGGTTTAGGTTTAGAAATAATAGGGACTTTATTTAAAACAGCAAAACGTATGTCGATATAATTTCCACAAGATCCTGTGTCGATCATGGCCTTAGTAGTAATCCTGGTCTGGTCCCACTGCAATGTCAAGCGAACAAAAAGGTAAGGGTTAGTAATTGAAGTTGTCAATCCCCCTAGGAGGACATATGAACACTCACCCTTTTTTTTTGTAGACAAGGGGACAGACGTTTATCATATGATCCGGGGATGCACAGTACAAGCAGAGATTACTAGATCGTCTCCTGGCTCTTTCAGTAGTTGATAGAGGTGGGCGTATGGTTCCTACCTCCATAGGAGTAGGGTCAACGGCCGAAATCCGAGAAGAACTGGATAATGGCATTCCCATTTTTTCAGCCTTTCTTTCTTGTAGCCTTCTATCTATGGTGATACTGAGTTGTATCAAAGCATCCAGGGTTTTCGGCAAATCCGCTCGGGCGAGCTCGTCTTTAACGGCCTCTGATAGGCCAAGTCTAAATTGAGTTCTCAGAGATGCATCATTCCACCCTGAATCAAGGGTCCATCTCTTGAACTCCGCCACAAAGTCTTCCACAGGTCTCCTACCTTGTTTTAAGGACCTCAATTGAAGATCGGCAGTACTCTGCCTATTGGGGGTCATCATATAGACTAGCAAGTTCCGCTAGAAATAAAGCGTAGGAGTTGAGAAGCTGATCGTTTTTCTCAAAGAGAGAGTCTGCCCGGGCCCGTGGATCGCCTGTTAGGTAAGAAATAATAGTGCAAACCTTGATATGATCAGTAAGGTAGGTACGAGGTTTTAGCAAGAAAAGTAACTCACATGCGTTTTTGAATTCACAAAATTTTTTGCGATCGCCTGTAAATACTAAAGGAGGATTTATTTTGGGTTCAGGGTGCTGAGCAGCGGCAAGTTGTGACAGCCTGGTTACCTGCTGCGTCAGAGCCTGATGAATCCATTTTAAGGTTCGTTCAATCTGTAACGCTCCTGCGTTTTCTGAACAATGTGGATTTGCAGCTGCAGAAATACTCCACTCAGTAGTCATGTAGAGAAACGCTGAGATACCAATCCCAACTCCCAAGACTCATCACTGTGGATAGTCTCTGATTCAGCATACAAATATACACACTCAATAAGATGTTCCTGGAGTGATCTATGTATATAGTAGTATAGTGGTGATAGGCTGAAGAGACAGGTTTAAGTAGACACAATAGTTGACAGACACTTGAGAGGAATGTTCTTGAGAATGAGATGGTAACAGGTAGGATGCAGATAGGTTAGCAATCATGTATGGTAGTAGATGATAGGATAGCAGATGACATACAGGAGAGACTAACCCAGTGCAAGGATAGATGTTAGTAGGCTCAAGAGCTAGCAATCTAGATAGTGCAGATGATAGTAACAGTCCTTAGTATGCAGAGCTAGATAGTGTAAGCTTTAGTATGAAGGTTTATGGAGGATTCCCCTGCGGGGTACTTATCACTAGTAGCAAGCAGTAGTAGAGAGGTTCGGTATGAGCGGGTGATCCGGTATCGGGATACAGGGATCAGCAGCGAGGTTCCGACAGCGAGGTATGCTTGCAAGCATGTGAGCTTCAAGGCAGGTTATGCGGCGTTGAACAAACAATGTTAGTGAGACCGCCGGCGGTTGAAATAGCCACTCCTGCGGCGCTCAATGATGACAGCATCGGTCTTAAAGGTGTATGCGCACCTTACCAAAAGAGAATGGTGGGGCGCATACACTAAGGAAAGTGGAATTAGGGTACCAAAGGTACCAGAACATTACATTTGGCCATGCTAACCCTGCCATCTGAGGTGCTGGCGGTGCCCTGGTTGTGTTGGCGACCTCTTCCTCCTCCTCCTCTGCCTTGGCCTTATGCTTCCACTGTGGCCCCGCTGTCAGGTGGGAATGCCAGCAGCATCGCATCTACCAGCGTGCGCTTGTACTCGCGCATCTTGTGATCGTGCTCCAGTGAGTGAGTTAAGGAAGGTACGTTGTCCTTGTAACGGGGATCCAGCAGCGTGGCCACCCAGTAATCAGCACAAGTTAGAATGTGGGCAACTTGGCGGTCGTTGTGGAGACACTGCAGCATGTAATCGCTCATGTGTGCCAGGCTGCCAAGAGGCAACGAAAGGCTGTCCTCTGTGGGAGGTGTATCATCTCCTCCTCCATCTCCTCCTCCTCCTCATCCTCCAGAACTGTGCCCCTGCTGGACAATTGTGTACCTGCCGTTTGTGTGTGCAGGAACCCACCCTCGGAGCCACTTGCGAATGACTGCCCTGAAAGCCTTGGAAATGTTACCTCTTCATCCTCCTCCTCCTCATCCTGTGCCACATCCTCTTCCATCATTGCCCGAATCGTTTTTTGAAGGAGGCATAGAAGTGGGATAGTTAAGCTGACAACGGCGTCATCGGCACTGGCCATGTTGGTGGAGTACTCAAAACAGCGCAACAAGGCACACAGGTCTCGCATGGAGGCCCAGTTATTGGTGGTGAAGTATTGCTGCTCCGCAGAGCGACTCACGCGTGTGTGCTGCAGCTGAAACTCCACTATGGCCTGCTGCTGCTCGCACAGTCTTTCCAGCATGTGCAAGGTGCAGTTCCACCTTGTGGGCACGTCACATATGAGGCGGTGAGCGGGAAGGCCGAAGTTACGCTGCAGCGCTGACAGGCGAGCAGCAGCAGGGTGAGAACGCCGAAAGTGCGCACAGACGGCCCGCACTTTCTGCAGCAGCTCTGACATATAGGGGGTAATTTTTAAGGAACCTCTGCACCACCAAATTCAGCACATGCGCCAGGCAAGGGATGTGCGTCAAACTGGCTAGGCCCAGAGCTGCTATGAGATTTCGCCCGTTATCCCACACCACCAGGCCGGGCTTGAGGCTTGCTGGCAGCAACCACTCATTTGTCTGATGTTTCATGCTCCTCCACAACTCCTGCGCGGTGTGTGGTTTTTCCCCCAAACAGGCAAATTTTAAAACTACCTGCTGTCGTTTACCCCTGGCTGTGCTGAAGTTGGTGGTGAAGGTGTTACGCTGACCGGATGAGGAGGCGGTAGAGGATGAGGAAGCGGAGTAGGAGGAGTTCGGAACAGGAGGCAAACTGAAGCGCCCTGCAATCCTTGGCGGTGGAAGGAGATGCGCCAAACAAATGTAAAAGGTGTACCTCACACGTACCGATACAGACTATGCTGTAATGTAATTTTTTTCACCCCAAAAGGGTGTATATTGAATAGCGGAATAGAAAAATTTTTATAAAATGGTGCATCTCACACGTGAAAACACAGACTAGGCCCCGATTACAATCTTTTGTACCCCAAAGGCAGGATGAGGATGAGGAGTAGGAGGAGTTCGGAACAGGAGGCAAACTGAAGCACCCTGCAATCCTCGGCGGTGTAAGATGCGCCCCAAAAATTGGAAAGGTGTATCTCACACGTACCGATACAGACTATGCCGCAATTTAATTATTTTTACCCCAAAGGGTGTAGATTGAATAGCGGAATAGAAAATATGATATCAAAAGGTGTATCTCACACGTACAGACCCAGACTAGGCCCTGATTACAATTTTTTTTACCCTAAAGGCAGGATGAGGAGTAGGAGGAGTTCGGAACAGGAGGCAAACTGAAGCACCCTGAAATCCTCGGCAGTGGAAGATGCGCCCCAAAAATTTGGAAGGTGTATCTCACACGTACCGATACAGACTATGCCGCAATTTAATTTTTTTTACCCCAAAGGGTATAGATTGACTAGCGGAATAGAAAATATGATATCAAAAGGTGTATCTCACACGTACAGACCCAGACTAGGCCCCGATTAGAATTTTGTGTACCCTAAAGGCAGGATGAGGATGAGGAGTAGGAGGAGTTCGGAACAGGCAGGAGGCAAACTGAAGCACCCAGCAATCCTCGGCGGTATAAGACGCGCCCCAAAAATTGGAAAGGTGTATCTCACACGTACCGATACAGACTATGCCGCAATTTAATTCTTTTTACCCCAAAGGGTGTAGATTGAATAGCAGAATAGAAAATATGATATAAAATTGGTGATTTTTCAATAGCACATGTGAACACAGCAGTGTCTTATGTTTTATGTCACGGTCAGCTCTGCAGCAGGCTATGAAGGGAAAAAAAAAATTCCCCTTTAACTTTGTAATTTTTAAATAGCAGATTAGTACAGACTATGCCACAATTTAATTTTTTTAACCCAAAAGGGTGTATATTGAATAGTGGAATAGAAAAATTTGGAAGGTGTATCTCACACGTACCGATACTGACTATGCAGCAATTTAATTTTTTTTACCCCAAAGGGTGTAGATTGACTAGCGGAATAGAAAATATGATATCAAAAGGTGTATCTCACACGTACAGACCCAGACTAGGCCCCGATTACAATTTTTTGTACCCTAAAGGCAGGATGAGGATAGGGAGTAGGAGGAGTTCGGAACAGGCAGGAGGCAAACTGAAGCACCCTGCAATTCTCGGCGGTGTAAGATGCGCCCAATGAATTGGAAAGGTGTATCTCACACGTACCGATACAGACTATGCCGCAATTTAATTATTTTTACCCCAAATGGTGTAGATTGAATAGCGGAATTGAAAATATGATATCAAAAGGTGTATCTCACACGTACAGACCCAGACTAGGCCCCAATTACAATTTTTTGTACCCTAAAGGCAGGATGAGGAGTAGGAGGAGTTCGGAACAGGAGGCAAACTGAAGCACCCTGAAATCCTCGGCGGTGGAAGATGCGCCCCAAAAATTTGGAAGGTGTATCTCACACGTACCGATACAGACTATGCCGCAATTTAATTATATTTACCCCAAAGGGTTTAGATTGAATAGCGGAATAGAATTTTTTTTATAAAACGGTGTATCTCACACGTACAAACACAGACTAGGCCCCGATTACAATTTTTGGTACCCTAAAGGCAGGATGAGGATGAGGAGTAGGAGGAGTTCGGAACAGGAGGCAAACTGAAGCACCCTGCAATCCTCGGTGGTGTAAGATGCGCCCCAAAAATTGGAAATGTGTATCTCACACGTACCGATACAGACTATGCCGCAATTTAATTCTTTTTACCCCAAAGGGTGTAGATTAAATAGCGGAATAGAAAATATGATATCAAAAGGTGTATCTCACACGTACAGACCCAGACTAGGCCCCGATTACAATTTTTTGTACCCTAAAGGCAGGATGAGGAGTAGGAGGAGTTCGGAACAGGAGGCAAACTGAAGCACCCTGCAATCCTCGGCGGTGAAAGATGCGCCCCAAAAATTTGGAAGGTGTATCTCACACGTACCGATACAGACTATGCCGCAAATTAATTCTTTTTACCCCAAAGGGTGTAGATTAAATAGCGGAATAGAAAAAAATTTATAAAATGGTGTATCTCACACGTACAAACACAGACTAGGCCCCTATTACAATTTTTTGTACCCTAAAAGGCAGGATGAGGAGTAGTAGGAGTTCGGAACAGGAGGCAAACTGAAGCACCCTGCAATCCTCGGCGGTGGAAGATGCGCCCCAAAAATTTGGAAGGTGTATCTCAAACATACCGATACTGACTATGCCGCAATTTAATTTTTTTTACCCCAAAGGGTGTAGATTGAATAGCGGAATAGAAAATATGATATCAAAAGGTGTATCTCACACGTACAGACCCAGGCTAGGCCCCAATTACAATTTTTTGTACCCTAAAGGCAGGATGAGGAGTAGGAGGAGTTCGGAACAGGAGGCAAACTGAAGCACCCTGCAATCCTCGGCGGTGGAAGATGCGCCCCAAAAATCTGGAAGGTGTATCTCACACGTACCGATACAGACTATGCCGCAATTTAATTATTTTTACCCCAAAGGGTGTAGATTGAATAGCAGAATAGAAAATATGATATCAAAAGGTGTATCTCACACGTACAGACCCAGACTAGGCCCCGATTACAATTTTTTCTACCCTAAAGGCAGGATGAGGAGTAGGAGGAGTTCGGAACAGGAGGCAAACTGAAGCACCCTGCAATCCTCGGCGGTGGAAGATGCGCCCCAAAAATTTGGAAGGTGTATGTCACACGTACCGATACTGACTATGCCGCAATTTAATTTTTTTTAACCCCAAAGGGTGTAGATTGACTAGCGGAATAGAAAATATGATATCAAAAGGTGTATCTCACACGTACAGACCCAGACTAGGCCCCGATTAGAATTTTGTGTACCCTAAAGGCAGGATGAGGAGTAGGAGGAGTTCGGAACAGGCAGGAGGCAAACTGAAGCACCCTGCAATCCTCGATAGTGTAAGATGCGCCCAAAGAATTGGAAAGGCGTATCTCACACGTACCGATACAGACTATGCCGCAATTTAATTCTTTTTACCCCAAAGGGTGTAGATTGAATAGCGGAATAGAAAATATGATATAAAATTGGTGATTTTTCAATAGCACATGTGAACACAGCAGTGTCTTATGTTTTATGTCACGGTCAGCTCTGCAGCAGGCTATGAAGGGAAAAAAAAAAATTCCCCTTTAACTTTGTAATTTTTAAATAGCAGATTAGTACAGACTATGCCACAATTTAATTTTTTTAACCCAAAAGGGTGTATATTGAATAGTGGAATAGAAAAATTTGGAAGGTGTATCTCACACGTACCGATACTGACTATGCAGCAATTTAATTTTTTTTACCCCAAAGGGTGTAGATTGACTAGCGGAATAGAAAATATGATATCAAAAGGTGTATCTCACACGTACAGACCCAGACTAGGCCCTGATTACAATTTTTTGTACCCTAAAGGCAGGATGAGGATAGGGAGTAGGAGGAGTTCGGAACAGGCAGGAGGCAAACTGAAGCACCCTGCAATCCTCGGCGGTGTAAGATGCGCCCAATGAAGTGGAAAGGTGTATCTCACACGTACCGATACAGACTATGCCGCAATTTAATTATTTTTACCCCAAATGGTGTAGATTGAATAGCGGAATAGAAAATATGATATAAAATTGGTGATTCTCACATGTACAGACCCAGACTAGGCCCCGATTACAATTTTTTGTACCCTAAAGGCAGGATGAGGAGTAGGAGGAGTTCGGAACAGGAGGCAAACTGAAGCACCCTGAAATCCTCGGCGGTGGAAGATGCGCCCCAAAAATTTGGAAAGTGTATCTCACACGTACCGATACAGGCTATGCCGCAATTTAATTATATTAACCCCAAAGGGTGTAGATTGAATAGCGGAATAGAAATTTTTTTATAAAACGGTGTATCTCACACGTACAAACACAGACTAGGCCCAGATTACAATTTTTTGTACCCTACAGGCAGGGTGAGGAGTAAGAGGAGTTTGGAACAGGAGGCAAACTGAAGCACCCTGCAATCCTCGGCGGTGGAAGATGCGCACCAAAAATTTGGAAGGTGTATCTCACACATACCGATACTGACTATGCCGCAATTTAATTTTTTTTACCCCAAAGGGTGTAGATTGAATAGCGGAATAGAAAATATGATATCAAAAGGTGTATCTCACACGTACAGACCCAGACTAGGCCCCGATTACAATTTTTTGTACCCTAAAGGCAGGATGAGGAGTAGGAGGAGTTCAGAACAGGAGGCAAACTGAAGCACCCTGCAATCCTCGGCGGTGGAAGATGCGCCCCAAAAATTTGGAAGGTGTATCTCACACGTACCGATACAGACTATGCCGCAATTTAATTTTTTTTAACCCCAAAGGGTGTAGATTGACTAGCGGAATAGAAAATATGATATCAAAAGGTGTATCTCACACGTAGAGACCCAGACTAGGCCCCGATTAGAATTTTGTGTACCCTAAAGGCAGGATGAGGAGTAGGAGGAGTTCGGAACAGGCAGGAGGCAAACTGAAGCACCCTGCAATCCTCGATAGTGTAAGATGCGCCCAAAGAATTGGAAAGGCGTATCTCACACGTACCGATACAGACTATGCCGCAATTTAATTCTTTTTACCCCAAAGGGTGTAGATTGAATAGCGGAATAGAAAATATGATATCAAAAGGTGTATCTCACACGTACAGACCCAGACTAGGCCCGATTAGAATTTTGTGTACCCTAAAGGCAGGATGAGGATGAGGAGTAGGAGGAGTTCGGAACAGGCAGGAGGCAAACTGAAGCACCCTGCAATCCTCGGCAGTGTAAGATGCGCCCAAAGAATTGGAAAGGCGTATCTCACACGTACCGATACAGACTATGCCGCAATTTAATTCTTTTTACCCCAAAGGGTGTAGATTGAATAGCGGAATAGAAAATATGATATCAAAAGGTGTATCTCACACGTACAGACCCAGACTAAGCCCCGATTACAATTTTTTGTACCCTAAAGGCAGGATGAGGATAGGGAGTAGGAGGAGTTCGGAACAGGCAGGAGGCAAACTGAAGCACCCTGCAATCCTCGGCGGTGTAAGATGCGCCCAAAGAATTGGAAAGGTGTATCTCACACGTACCGATACAGACTACGCCGCAATTTAATTATTTTTACCCCAAATGGTGTAGATTGAATAGCGGAATTGAAAATATGATATCAAAAGGTGTATCTCACACGTACAGACCCAGACTAGGCCCCGATTACAATTTTTTGTACCCTAAAGGCAGGATGAGGAGTAGGAGGAGTTCGGAACAGGAGGCAAACTGAAGCACCCTGCAATCCTCGGCGGTGGAAGATGCGCCCCAAAAATTTGGAAGGTGTACCTCACACGTACAGATACAGACTATGCCGCAATTTAATTATTTTTACCCCAAAGGGTGTAGATTGAATAGTGGAATAGAACATATGTTATAAAATTGGTGATTTTTCAATAGCACATGTGAACACAGCAGTGTCTTATGTTTTATGTCACGGTCAGCTCTGCAGCAGGCTATGAAGGGGAAAAAAAAAAATTCCCCTTTAACTTTGTAATTTTTAAATAGCAGATTAGTTCAGACTATGCCACAATTAAATTTTTTTTAACCCAAAAGGGTGTATATTGAATAGTGGAATAGAAAAAATATATAAAATTGAAAATCACTCAATAGCACATGTGAACACAGCAGTGTCTTATGTCACGGTCAGCTCAGCAGCAAGCAGGCTACGAAGGGGAAAAAAAAAAAATCCCCTTTAACTTAATTTTTAAATAGCAGATTAGAACAGCAATCTGTAGTAAAATACAGCTGAACGCTGCACACAACAGACTGATAAAAATAGATTTTTTTCTCCCTCCTCCTCCTCAGTGGGCTCAAGTGAGGGCAAAAAGATCGTTCACTGTACCACCCCCCACACAGCAAAATCAATGTAGACTGTCCCTGCCTAATCTCTCCAGCCTGTCCCTAAAATGCTCAAAAAGATTGTTCACTGCACCACCCCCCACACAGCAAAATCGATGTAGACTGTCCCTGCCTAATCTCTCCAGCCTGTCCCTAAAATGCTCAAATAACTTTCCCTGCCTACACTCCGACCTGTCCCTGCATTCTTTTCGGGCACAATTTTTCACTGTCTGTCCCTAATCAGCAGCGAGAACGTATGATGTGTGCTCTCTCCCTAAACTACAGCAGAATGACGCGCCGCGCTGGGTCTCTCGAACTTATAAAGACATGGGTCACATGCTTCAGATGGCCAGTCACAGCTATTAATACATTAGTAGGCATGGCTGGGATGGCTTAAGGCACACCAGTTAAACGCTTGTTGATTGGCTGTTGAAAGCCCGCCATTAAAAGCGCGCCATTACATACAAAACAGGAAATAAAATTACCGAACACAGATTTTAAACCCGAACATACAGTAAAGTTTTCGGGTCCGTGTCCGGATAGCAAAAATCCAATTATTCGGTACGAACCCGAAAAATACAGTCTGTGTTCGCTCAACACTATTCATGAATCAGGTTTTGATCCACTTTAAATAACATGCCTGGGAAATGCCCTGAACCTGTCTGTGAACTGCCCCATCTGTACAATGTATTCAACTTACTGTAATAAAATGTATTTTAGCGCCCCCGCACTAGGCTGACTACATTTAGAATATAACTCTGCTGTAGTTAGCTGAGCTGCAACTTACTTTTTAGGTCTGATCAGGTTTGTCCCTAAACCTGGGGACAGATTGCTTCTGCCTGTTCAAGAATAATATTTCAGAAATAGTGTGGGAGAATCAGTCGCTGGATTATGGATCATTATCTAAATTTACAGAAGCTTGGGAGGCTGGTCCAAAATGTTTGGTTGGAAGATGGGAGGATCTGATTAGAGCTCTCTTCCTCTGGAGCCTTTCCCCTGGGAGGAGGCATGTGTGATGTGTTCCAGAGAGTTACTGCCGCTAGGCCTCAGCATGTGCTATGGGCTGAGGGTCAAAAGAAGACTTGCCTGAAGGAAACCTGAGGAGGCTGGACTAGAAATGAAAACTTTTCACTGAAGATTGTTGCTGGGGATCTGGCCAGAAGCTTCCCCTTGACATTGTGATTAGGATCTCTCATTAAAGCTCCAGGTGTGGGCATACTTCTTGAGGCTGAGATGCCAAAAGTTGCTACTGAGCACTGTGAATGTTCGTAAAGTGTCCCATGTAAACTGACTGTCCCCTCCACTATCAAAATTGTTTTCAGGCTGCTACTATAGGACCAAATACTGCTGAAATAGGAAAACTGTCCTCCAAGATTTTGTGCCTTGAGTATTCTGAAACTCTAAACCCTCCTCCCTGCATTCGTTCAAAATCTGCAATAAATGTTCAGAAGACACCCCTAAACTGGAGTCTAAGTTTGTCATTCTGAAAACAAGGTCGGCAGCCCCTGAACATATAGGGAGGACCCAGTTAATTTGCAGCAGCCCTTTCAAGGGTTATCCGTACAAGACATTTAAAAGAACAAATTGCTGTTTAAATTGACAGTAAATTACAGTCCCTGGATGCTTTCTTCTGTGTTTATAAAAGGTTTGTGGGGATTTCCTTCATTTATACCAGACCCTTATCCTAGATGGGGGTCTGATGTAGATGTTAATGAAGGACCCCAAACAAAAAAAAGTACCCCTAACAATAAAAACAATGCCCTTATCCCTAATGAAGGTCTAGAATAGATGCCAAGGGGCAACTCATGCAAACGAACAAAACAATAGCATGGGACCCCCAAAATTCCATACCAGACCTATATCTAGCATGCAGTCTGGAAGGCCAAGAACAGAGGCTGCTTCTCCTGAACTATCAACATGGGGCCCTGGCAAAGCACCTTGTTACCCTGTAGATGTGGACAAGGGCCTCTTCCCCGCAGCCCTGACCTGGTGAGGCTAGTGGACTTACAGACAAAAAGTTAACAGTACCCAATATTGTAGTTTAGCTCTGCGCTAGATACATTTTGGGAAAATTCGGCACATGGGTGCAGTTGGTTTGAGGAGGGGAGCCATTGAGAGAGAACTGCTTCAATGCGGACATCCAAGGTATCAACTTCCACAACAAAAGGCAAGGAAGGGTCAGGATGAATCAGGACTGAGGCTTCAACTAAAATAGATTTGAGTTTCTGAAAATCTGAGGTAGCCTCAGGGTTTCATAGAATAGGTTTGCACTTTTTTGGTAATGGCAGTGATAAATACTATTACGGTGGAAAAGTGTCTAATAAATTTTGTATAAAAAATTGTGAATTCCAAAAAGCACTGGACTGCTTCCATGTCCATAGCCTGGGTCCATTGGATGCTTGCCTGTAATTTAGGAGAATCCATGGGCAATCTGGTTTTAAAAATTATATATTCCAGAAAGAAAACCTCTGAAAGATAGAGCATGCACCAGAAAAGTTTGGCATACAGCTGGTCTAGGTACACCAGGGAAAACTATTCAAGAAACTCACAAAAAAAAATGTTGATGAACTCCTGGAAGATGACTGAGACATTATATAGGCCAAATGGTATGATCAGGTACTCATGATGACCCTCACATGCATTACAAACCATCTTCCACTGATTGCATTATAGGTTATTAGCCCTCTGCAAGTCCAACCTATAGAATATCCAAGCCCCCTGAATCTGGCTAAAGAGTTTGGTGATAAGTAGCAGTGGACATTTATTGGGTATTGTGAAATTATTTAAGTTTATTTTTTTTTCCACCAAAAGAAACTCTCCAGTGCCAGCAAGATGGATAGGTAGATGTAGCCCTTTATATAGTCCAAGGTGAGTTGGGCTGGTGTGAATTTGTTTTGTTTAGGACATGGTTTCAGGTTGATTAGAGAGGCAGACTTGTGCTTCTTCAGACTTAGTATTTCTGGTTTGGTTGAGGCACCTGACAGTGAAGTGGTCTTCACCATAATATAGATAGAGTCCCTGCTGTGTCCTTCTCCTATGTTTCTACTCTGGGGACAACCCAGGGGCTCCTCTTTTCATCAGTTCCTCCTGACTCTGAGCAGAGGGTGTGAGTGCTACCAGAAGAAGGGCTGCTGTGAGGACACAGGGAGATTAGGACAATACTTTCTCAAAATGCCTCTCCCACAGTCATCTGTCTATTATGATATCTACCTGCATGGCCTCTTATAAGGTCTTGGGCTCTTGGAAGTGCACCAAGGATTTCTTAATGGAATCACCCAACCCAAATCTGAACTGACTCGCTAAGACATGATAATTTCATCCAGAGTCAGACACCCACAGAGAGGACTCTAAACATTATTGTTCCACCATGCTCCCCCTTTCAATAGGGCGCTGATGGATGATTCAAAGATGCAAGTACATCAGGGCTATCATAAAGGAGAACAAGGACTTTGAAAAACTCATAAAAAGAGGCAAGAGCAGGGATGTCCAAATGTAAACTAATAGCCCAGAACTGGGGGTCTGACTGCAACAGGGAAATTATTATGTGTGCCCGCTGGGCCTCAAAACCATAGCCAAAGCTTTAGATACAGTTTACAGCTAGGGACAAAGGTGAGAAACAAGTGGCAGTCCCCAGAAAAGTGGTCAGGCAGGTTAATCTTAGGTTTGGGATCTGGCAGGGTAGGTAGAAGGCCTAAGATTGTTGGAGCAGGCTTAGAGATAACTTCTGGACTTAGCAGGACACATTACACAGTTCCTTAGCAAAACAAGCAGACCCACAAAGGATCTATCACTTCTTTGGGGGTAAAGTGGGCTTGTGATATTGTAATATTCAGTCTGATGCCAAGTCAGGAACTATAGCTAGCAAGTGTTTATTCTGTCAATAGGACTCCCTGTTCCTTTAAGGCAAGCAGGCCTACCAGTACACCCAGGTTTTAGTACAAAATGCTTTAGCTCCTGGACACATGATACAAGAACTGGGTGGCAATAACAGGCAAGAGTAGCCAAAGTCTCACGTCAGAAAGGGCAGGGCCCATGGCACTGCTAGAGAGCATCCTTGCGATAGTATAAGATCAGGGCATACTGCAGATAAGCAATCCAGTGAACAGTTACAAGGTCAATGCAGGCAGCAATCTGATAGGGTCAGTAATGAGGTATCCAAGGTAGGTAGACAGATCATAGACTAGCAGATATTCAGGTAGGGAGCCAGGAAGCAGGAAAGCTATCACAAGCCTGGATCCTTGGACTAGTGATGCTTAAATACGACACCAGAGAAGACGAGCCAATGTGGGCAGAGCAGAGAGAAGCATGGGAGTGTAGCTGCTGGGATGCAGGCCAATAAATGAAAAAGTAGGCTGGCAGCAGCTACCGATCAGTAATTCCATTGGGGATTACTGGCCAATCCACAGTGGATCACTTTTTAGATAGCTCTTGATGGGTGGCTGTGAGTTGATAGGAGGTTGCCTCCTTAACCACCTGTTTTACCTTTGTAAAGCCCTCACCACTGCACCACAACCACATACATTGAACATGGTTACAAGGCAGTTGAAATGGTGCCCCATTCACTTGAATGGGTTGTGTTCAGTGGTGGCACTGTTAAATGAGGGGGCAATCTGAAGCATAAAACCACAGTTTAACCACATGTTTTACTGGCTGCATGAAAACTAGAGCTTCATTTTCATATTTCTTGAACTGTTTGTTAAAATATTTATTTCATAGTTGAAATTAAACAGTACCCCCAGCTTACCTAGCTTCTGATACTGTCTTAGAGGACTTTAGTGCATGGTTTCCGTATTGATGAATTCCTAGTAAATTGGCTTATTACTCTCTTCTTTAAGAATTTCACAGAGCAGCACTGAAATATGAATTCTGGTTTGGTATTCACCAGCCTGTTATTTCAATAGGCAATTAAATATTATATATCTCTGTAGTTAGTTGCATCCCTGATACATATCACAAAGATAATATAACACTCTTTCGAAGCTGGACTACTGAGTCATTCTAAGTACATCAAGGTTTATCATGTATCATGTAATAGCTGTGGCAATAAGTAATACAGAGGCATTCTCAAAGTGATGTGTTCTTAGTTATATGTAAGAAGCTAGGGTTTGATTCAGCCTGATAGCAACCCAACAAAAACAAAACAATTCTGATTGGATAATACCCTTAAAAAGTAGAAATGGTGAGTGGATAGGTTATTGTATAAAGGAAACTGGGAAAAGCCATCGGTCATATAGGGGAAAATATTACAGGAAAATCTTCTAAACTTAGCACTGTTTTTGAGAGCTAACTGTCTATTTTAAATATAAACATTTATTTTACTATGCATTTTAAAAAGCTTATACGCTCTGAAAGCATATCTAGCAATAATTTAGTTTTTCTATTATAGCTGTAGGAATCAACTGCCCTCTGCTGTCTGTAAGTGACTGTGTCGTTTAATGTTCACATAGATTGTTTATGTACACCACTTCCTGTCTGTTTGTGTCTGGGTTAGAAACCCCAGAGGGAGGAAGTAAATAGAGAGGGTCTAATACCATATGTCCTGCTATGGAGAGCTGCTACTAACCCAGGTCATAACTAGGGATTATTAGGGTAAGTGCTCCTATGTTTAATAGCTTACTTTTTTGCCCATAGCTATATATTTAAAGACTGGTGACAAAGGTATATCTGTCTCCTTGTTAATTATTTTACAAGCACTATACCAGATAATTAAATATGAGATATAGTGTGCGTGTGTAGTGGTCACCTTGCTGTATCACAGTAGGGGAACCTGTTTATTGCAGTATAGTTTATATGCAGCTCCTGATATTTTAGTTAACTCTGGCCCCTCTCGTCTGGGATTCTATAGCTAGTTTTAGTTCAGGATTCAATAACCAACATAGGATACAGGCAAGTTAGGCATCCAACAGCCACTTTTGGTTGTTAGAGGTCTCGATGCATTACAGATTAGACACTACTATGAACTAAAATGCAGAGTAGATAGACTGACTCTGAGTTCCAGTGCCACACACACAATTTCTGCTGGTGAGAATCTGTGTTCTAGTTTGGTTCGACAGTGATTGGAGGATCAATGACAGCACATTGCAATCATTCTCAGGGGGCCCCTGCAACTGAACTTTGCTGCTATTTTCATCTGGAGGTATCTTTTTTAATAACTATATATACATAGGGTATACAGTATCTCACAAAATTGAGTATACCCCCTCACATTTTTGTAAATATTTTATTATATATCTTATATCTTTTCATGTGACAACAATGAAGAAATGACACTTTGCTGCAATGTAAAGTAGTGGGTGTACAGCTTGTATAACAGTGTAAATTTGCTGTCCCCTCAAAATAACTCAACACAGCCATTAATGTCTAAACCACTGGCAACAAAAGTGAGTATACCCCTAAGTGAAAAGTTTCCAAACTGGGCCCAAAGTGTCAATATTTTGTGTGGCCACCATTATTTTGCAGCACTGCATTAACTCTCATGGGCATGGAGTTCACCAGAGCTTCACAGGTTGTCACTGGAGTCCTCTCTCACTCCTCCATTATGACATTACGGAGCTGGGGGATGTCAGAGACCTTGCACTCCTCCACCTTCCATTTAGGGATGCTCCACTGACCTACTTGGTTCAGATGGTGTCAAGCGTGTGTAGCGGCAACCAGGTGTAGCCCTTACCCTGCACACAGTGTATGGACAGGCTATTGGAGCCAAGGTAGCACCATTGTTTTGGTGGGAAGTAAATGAAAGCATGATTGTGGAGATAGACACAGAGGGATTGGGATAGGCAAATTTTGTAGTCCAGCAGAGTAGAACTCTGGATCAGTGTCGGGAAAAGGTCATCCAGTGCACAGGGCAATATGCTAAACTGTGCCCCCCTCCTTCCCTTAGGGTTAGGGTCAGAGTGCCCACATCCCTGAAATAAACCATTGCCCCCAGGGCAGCCGCCCCTCCTGCCCTTCCCTTGTCCCAGCCCTGCTCTGGATAGTCTTGGCAGGACTTACAAAACGGCTTTAGGATTTTTAAGCATTATCACCCAACAACAGAAAGCTAGAAGCACATTGGATTTCTGGCAGTATATTTTGTTACTTACAGAATTCTTAAAGAGATAAAAGATGGGGAAATGTGCATTTATCACAGAGGTGCACAAAGTAACAAACACTGTTTGTTTGTATGTTTTGGCAAAATAAAAAAATAAATGTTCTTGCGGATGCATGACTTGGTACGAATTCACCTTGTTCCGTCATTGCCATCATGCCATGTATGTGATTCACACTGCTGCACATAAACATTACAAAGTATAATAATTACCAAACGAAAGATGTGAATAACCTAAACAGCCTTTATACTACCCAACAATTTTAAACAGCTGGCAACAAGTGCACTTGTAGTGACCCCTGAGGATTCAAAATGAATTAGATAATACACATTAAAACAGTGTAGGAGTGTTCAAGAAAATCCACCTTTGTATGTAAGAGAGAAATGTCCATGTTCTACCAGAGATATGTTATGAAACCTAAGAGGGAACTGTGCTCCTGTATCCTTGATGACAAGGCAAGATGAAATGTCCCCAACCATGACAACATCAAGGTGGTGGGAGGTGTTGGTGGAAAGACTTGACATGGCAGGTTATGATGTAGACAGTGTTTCTGATGTTGCTGTTTGAGAATTCAGCGGTCCATATTTTGTTTAATTTAATTTTGAAATATGCTGGTCTTGTAAAGTCTGCCTTTGTTCCTTCCTGCCAATGAATCTTAATCAACTATAATATCAATTTGGTGACCTTTGTCTGATGCAAGTAACCCCAAGATAAGTTGAAAAATGTAGAATTAAATTAGCTAACTGCAAGTTTCAATTTAGTATAATGAATGTACTTAAAGTTTGTCTGAAATACAATAAAGTAATAGTTCAATTAGCAGTACTGTTAATCTATATTTTTAACAATCAAATTTTAAAAACATATTTTATGAAATATCTACAAAATATGCATTTAAGCATTTTTCTGTAGCATTCATTTTTTTGTAGTTGCAAATATGGCACTTTCATTCTTGGATAACCATTGGCACCCATCAGAATATTAAGACGTTATCCAAGTCTATATACTGCATAGTTAATAAACAGCTGTTTCAGAAATGATGGAGGAGCAGGGCCAGACAATAATGCAAAATTTTGTGAGGAGTATGGTTTGATAATAGACCAAAAATATTGTAGCAAGGCGAAAGTCACAACTCATTGAAAATTTCTGGGGATCTGTCATTTTTGACAGATCACTGTGGTGATGGAGCTACAGTGCCTTTGCGAAAGTATTCGGCCCCTTGAACTTTGCGACCTTTTGCCACATTTCCGGCTTCAAAAATAAAGATATAAAACTGTAACTTTTTGTGAAGAATCAACAACAGGTGGGACACAATCATGAAGTGGAATGAAATTTATTGGATATTTCAAACTTTTTTAACAATGAAAAAACTGAAAAATTGGGCGTGCAAAATTATTCAGCCCCCTTAAGTTAATACTTTGTAGCACCACCTTTTGCTGCGATTACAGCTGTAAGTCGCTTGGGGTATGTCTCTATCAGTTTTGCACATCAAGAGACTGACATTTTTGCCCATTCCTCCTTGCAAAACAGCTCGAGCTCAGTGAGGTTGGATGGAGAGCGTTTGCGAACAGCAGTTTTCAGTTCTTTCCACAGATTCTCGATTTGATTCAGGTCTGGACTTTGACTTGGCTATTCTAACACCTGGATATGTTTATTTGTGTGAACCATTCCATTGTAGATTTTGCTTTATGTTTTGGATCATTGTCTTGTTGGATGACAAATCTCTGTCCCAGTCTCTGGTCTTTTGCAGACTCCATCAGGTTTTCTTCCAGAATGGTCCTGTATTTGGCTCCATCCATCTTCCCATCAATTTTAACCATCTTCCCTGTCCCTGCTGAAGAAAAGTAGGCCCAAACCATGATGCTGCCACTACCATGTTTGACGGTGGGGATGGTGTGTTCAGGGTGATGAGCTGTGTTGCTTTTACGCCAAACATAACGTAGCATTGTTGCCAAAAAGTTCGATTTTGGTTTCATCTGACCAGAGCACCTTCTTCCACATGTTTGGTGTGTCTCCCAGGCTTCAAACATAAAGATATAAAACTGTAATTTTTTGTGAAGAATCAACAACAAGTGGGACACAATCATGAAGTGGAACGAAATTTATTGGATATTTCAAACTTTGTTAATAAATAAAAAACTGAAAAATTGGGCGTGCAAAATTATTCAGCCCCTTTACTTTCAGTGCAGCAAACTCTTTCCAGAAGTTCAGTGAGGATCTCTGAATGATCCAATGTTGACCTAAATGACTAATGATGATAAATAGAATCCACCTGTGTGTAATCAAGTCTGCGTATAAATGCACCTGCACTGTGATAGTCTCAGAGGTCCGTTTAAAGCGCAGAGAGCATCATGAAGAACAAGGAACACACCAGGCAGGTCCGAGATACTGTTGTGGAGAAGTTTAAAGCCGGATTTGGATACAAAAAGATTTCCCAAGCTTTAAACA
Organism: Pelophylax lessonae; assembly: GCF_965119305.1. Classification (NCBI taxonomy): domain Eukaryota; kingdom Metazoa; phylum Chordata; class Amphibia; order Anura; family Ranidae; genus Pelophylax; species Pelophylax lessonae. The sequence continues at coordinate 338,410,548 of NC_138771.1, read as the reverse complement.
TCCCAAGGAGCACTGTGCAAGCGATAATATTGAAATGGAAGGAGTATCAGACCACTGCAAATCTACGAAGACCTGGCCGTCCCTCTAAACTTCCAGCTCATACAAGGAGAAGACTGATCAGAGATGCAGCCAAGAGGCCCATGATCACTCTGGATGAACTGCAGAGATCTACAGCTAAGGTGGGAGACTCTGTCCATAGGACAACAATCAGTCGTATACTGCACAAATCTGGCCTTTATGGAAGAGTGGCAAGAAGAAAGCCATTTCTTAAAGATAGCCATAAAAAGTGTTGTTTAAAGTTTGCCACAAGCCACCTGGGAGACACACCAAACATGTGGAAGAAGGTGCTCTGGTCAGATGAAACCAAAATTTTTGGCAACAATGCAAAACGTTATGTTTGGCGTAAAAGCTACACAGCAGATCATCCTGAACACACCATCCCCACTGTCAAACATGGTGGTGGCAGTATCATGGTTTGGGCCTGCTTTTCTTCAGCAGAGACAGGGAAGATGGTTAAAATTGATGGGAAGATGAATGGAGCCAAATACAGGACCATTCTGGAAGAAAACCTGATGGAGTCTGCAAAAGACCTGAAACTGGGACAGAGATTTGTCTTCCAACAAGACAGTGATCCAAAACATAAAGCAAAATCTACAATAGAATGGTTCACAAATAAACATATCCAGGTGTTAGAATGGCCAAGTCAAAGTCCAGACCTGAATCAAATCGAGAATCTGTGGAAAGAAGTGAAAACTGCTTTTCACAAACACTCTCCATCCAACCTCACTGAGCTCGAGCTGTTTTGCAAGGAGGAATGGGCAAAAATTTCAAAAGTCTCTCGATGTGCAAAACTGATAGAGACATACCCCAAGCGACTTACAGCTGTAATCGCAGCAAAAGGTGGCGCTACAAAGTATTAACTTAAGGGGGCTGAATAATTTTGCACGCCCAATTTTTCAGTTTTTTATTTGTTAAAAAAGTTTGAAATATCCAATAAATTTCGTTCCACTTCATGATTGTGTCCCAATTATTGTTGATTCTTCACAAACAATTACAGTTTTATATCTTTAGGTTTGAAGCCGGAAATGTGGCAAAAGGTCGCAAAGTTCAAGGGTGCCGAATACTTTCGCAAAGTATTTTGCGAAAGTATTCAGGAGTGTATACAGGAGTGTGTATAGAAGAACACACATCTGAACCTGGTCAATCGTACAAAAATTGTATATGATAAGGATCCAAAGAGATGGCTAGCAGAAGTTTTCTGACAAGTTTACATTAAATATACCGGTGGCCTAACATAGTGTAACAATGACAATAGTAGGCTTACATACATAGTTATAAAGAAAAGCAACCCAAAACACAACATCTGGGGGAGGTATTTGGGTAAACAAAAAAAGTATGGGAGTTAAAGAATGCTATGCACCTCCAATTGCTTGTTCAACCCATTGGGAGATAAAGTGGCCGGTTTATAAACCCAAAAGGATTCTCCTCTGCATAGCAGAGAAAACCTCTCATTGGTGGTCAAAGAACTTCCGGGTATGTACTCTATAGCTGCCACCCTTAGGCTCTGGATGTTCTTAGCATTGTACGTTTTAAAATGATGGGGAACGCTATGTTTCGGGAAGCCCTTCTGTATAAAACAGTGATGCTCACCCACGCATTTGCGTAGGGTGCGCATTGTGTGTCCTACATACAGAAGCTTACACGGACACTGAAGTATGTAGATCACATATTCAGACTAACAGGTGATGAATTGTTTGATGTCATAGGCGTTGCCCATTCAATTTGAAAAGCAAGACTGACCATGGTGGATGAACTGGCATGTCACCCTCTTTTCTTATATTGGAAAATGCCAGTTCTATTGTCAAAGAGCTTATGTCGATAGTTATATTGGCTCAATAAATTTTTAATTTGCTGGGTGCAATGATATTTTTTATGGTACAAGTTTTTTTAAAACTCACTAGGGGCTAGAGGCAGGGCTGGCCTTAACTTTGGATCCAGTAGCAGAAAAGTCCAATGTTTCCTGACGATAGTTTTAGATCTGTAGTTATTAAATTCTGTCACAAACCTAACCGTATTGATATTTTGTCTCTCATCCTTTTTGGGAGATGGTGGATCATCTAAGAATTTCTCATAGGATGTCTAGATTAAATAAGAAGGATACCTTTTTTGCATAAACTAGTCCCTCAATATCACACTTTGTTTCACATACTCATCTTGTTTGGTACAGCTCCTGCATAGTCTTTGAAATTGTCCACTGGGGAGTTAGTGGTCCCAATGGGGGTCTCCTGGGCCTCTCCTGCCCCCCTAACTGATAAAAAAAAAATGTTTTTTGTTTTATTTTCTTATGCAGTCCAACATAACTGTTTTGTTCTAACTTCTGCCTCATGATAACATTCTGGTTTAGTTATTACTTGACTGTATTAGTGTTCTCTTGTGATACCCTCATGATCTGTATTGTTTTCAAAATTGATCCTGTTTTTGTTCCTTGATTCATGAAAAAAATAAAACTTTTTGCAAATGATATTGTCCACTGGGGATGGTGTTGCAACTAGTTTATCTTATATCTTAACATATATATATATATTTTTTTTTTTTTTTTTTCCTGTAGGATATTGCACTTTACACACAATCATAGCAACCATGCTATTGAAAAGGTCTGTTAGCTCATGATTTGACTTTCCTTTTCATCTCTATCAATCACACAAATGTAATAAGATTGCTTATTATGATGAAGACCATTGTACATGGTGTAGTAACCTAAAGTCATCTCAGACCAAAACTGATATTTTGATTCTTGGATGGACATTGGTGGGCTGAAACATATGCTAGCCCTCTAACTCAAATAATACATTGGTAATGTTTTTCCTCAGTAAGATAGTAAGGAAACAGTCAACCTCAGAGCTGGACTTCTCCAGTTATTCCAGTCCATCAACCAACAGTGACTCAAATTTCTGACTTTTTACTGGCCCCAACAGATGTAAAATAACTGGGAACTCCTGTGGGCAGAAATTTCTTTCAGAGTCCCATAAAGATATACGGTAGCTTTGGGGGATTCAACATGCCAGAAATCATGCAATACTGTGAAATCCCCTTTAATGATCTTTGAGTGAGAGTAGACAATATTTAGTCTGGCCCAGGGATAAACCTTAGTCACTAAATCTGGGTCAGGGTTATTAGAGGCCAGGGCAGGATGACTCCCCCTGTTTCTAGAATGTTGGGGAATGTTCTATTAGATAGTGGGCGGAGGCGGGGTTGCCTTGAATATTTAGGGGCACTTAACCAATCAATGGAACTGGGATCAGTGTCTACAGAAAAGCAGAAGGTGATGCGAGATGCTGTTCACTTCATATAGGCTACTCTGTCAAGGGACTGAGGGTTCATAGCCTGTAATGGGCAGTTGCTGAGCTAGCTATAGACTGTTAGTTCCTCCAGGAGTGAGCCAGCAGAAGCTGTAAAAATGAAAGTTTTTGCAGAAGGAAGGAAGAAGAAGAATCTGTAAAGAGGGAGGAAGTTGGCCCTGGTTCTGTTTGTTGCACATTTTCAAGTTGGGCATCCCATAATCCCTTACCCCATCCAAGTTATCATCCCCTAATAAAACAAAAACACAAGCCAAAGGACTGATTTCTGTGTCTGGATGCAAGAAGAAAATGCCGTGTGACTGGCTGTGTAGCAGTGGGGAACCCTGACATCAGTGATTACTACACTAGTAAACAAGTCTTATTAGCTGCCATGGGTTGCTGTACTTTACAGATCATTACCCTTTGTACTGCCTTACTGAGTAGGCCTGTATAGTTTCCTTACCATCTTGAAATCAATGAGTTTTAATCATTAATGACATCAAAGTCTATACGTAAATCACAAAAAATGTCTCAGATGTATTAAGGCTGTCACATACTTGGCATAATAACTACTGTATGAGGTCAATGATGATGACAGTGGTGAATGATGGTAAAGTAATAATGAAATATATTAATGATAAATGTAGAATGTTAAACATTGTTCCAGTATGTTCATGTATCCTGTTTTTTATTGGGGATGAAAGTGACACCACAATGCTGCCATAGACAAACATGTGGCTTCAATAAACTGGTCTAGTAATCGTTATAGTTTTTTCTTTGCTGACTTTACCATTCAAATTTGATGTTTTTTTTAATTTATTTTTTCTTAAAACTAGCACAATGGCATCACAATAAAATAATAAATAAAAAGTTAGTTTTAACTACTGACAAATTTAGTATTTAGAGATGTCAAGGAGGCAGTATGTTCCTTAAACCATTGTACATGTGGGCAGAATGTTTAACATACTAGCGGAGAGACTAGTATGTTTAGGATTCACTGCAATGTTAAACTGTGATGCTGGACACACCAATGTATTAATTGCTGCCCCCCTATGGTGCTTTGTTTTGGCCATCTAATCACTCTTATTCCCTTTCTTCTTGGCACACATGTGTTTGTGTTTTCTGTGCCATCTAGTAACCACAGCAATGCTTTGGTAGGGGCCAATTGTTGTCTCTTGAAGTGTATTTGAACCATAAAAATAAAATATCTTATTTGATCATTTTTGGTCTGTTAATTATTCCATTGAAGATGTGTCTATTGTTAACTTAAAATAAATGTTGATCTTGTCATAAATTTTGTGAACTAGTAACTTCCTGTGCTCTTTGCCTATGCTAGCTGTCGTTAATTCCATTTTTCCCTTAGAACTAAAGAACCACACCCTTCTTTATCATGGACAATAGCAGAGGGCCTTTTGTAGTCCTATCTGCAGTTCTGTAGTCCTATCTAGTTTCAATTGTCCTGATATAAAAGAGTGTTATCCTAAGACTAGAAGCAGCCCCCCTTACATATAGTACCCATCGGGAGCAAGATGGAAAGGTGGGTGGTGATGTCAAATTAGGGATGAGCCAAACTACCCTGAGTTTGGTTCGAGCAAGTGATTGTAAATGTTATTTTTATTTTTTTATTTTTTAATAATATATGCTTATACGTATCTGCTCTGTGCAAAACTAGTTTAAAGTAAAACATTACATTTTTTCTTTAAATAACATGTTTGGTGGATCCTGTTTTCCTGCCTGTGAAGGAATTAATTTCTGTGATGTACAGAAAGTACTGCAGCAGCATTGACATTTACAAAAGAAAAAAGTGTTTAAAAATGACAGCAAATGACAGTTCACTCCTGGCTTCTTTAACCTGTTGCTGACCGGCCCACGTACATTTACTTCTGGGCGGCAGCTCTTGTGCACAGAATCACGTACAGATACGTCATTCTGCGTTTTTCGAGTCTGGGGCATGCACGTGCGCCGAGCCAATCAGCGTGTCCGGCGGACACAAATGTCCACCGGTATCTTGCAATTGTTCGGGACATAGGAAGAACGGGGGTCTGCCTATGTAAACAAGGCAGATCGCGGCTCTGTGAAAAGGGAAGGCTGTGATCATGTGTTCTTACAAAGCAGGAACACAGATCTCGGCCTTCCCACAGTGCACTCCCTAGGAACACATTTAACCCTTTTATCACCCTTGATGTTAACCCCTTCCCTGCAAGTGTCATTAGTACAGTGACAGTGCATGTTTTTAGCATTAATCACTGTAACAATGTCACTGGTCCCCAAAAAGTTTCACTTAGCATCTGATTTGTCCACCGCAATGTCGCAGTCCTGCTATAAGTCACTGATCGCCACCATAACTAGTAAAAATGTTTTAAAAAATTTGGAATTCTATCCCATAGTTTGTAGACTCCAAAACTTTTGTGCAAACCAATCAATATGCGCTTATTGGGATTTTCTTTTACTGTAGCAGAATACATATTGGCCTGATGAACTGATGAAGAAATTTGATTCTTTACATTTTTTTTATTGGATATGTTTTATTGCAGAAAGTAAGAAATATTGTTTTTTTTTTTTTTTTTTAATTTTCGTTTTTTTTGTTTATAGTGCAAAAAATAAAAACTGAAGTTAAAATGCCATATCGCAAAAAACGGCTTGGTCATGAAGGGGGCTAAAGGTAAACCTTCCGGAGCTGAAGGCGTTAAAAAAAAAATACAGATATATTCAAAGTTCTGCTATGTATTTTGGGGGACCTTTGGAGGGTCAGTGTGCTGTGTTGTTGTTTAAGCTGGCAACAAAATATAATTCACTGGCAATTTAAACTTTTAGTCTCTTTTTTCCTTTGTAAATGCCAATTTTATTGTAGCATATCCTATAGCAAAAATGAAAAAATAAAAATAGGAAAAAAGTGCATAAGATCCCTCAGAAAATCCATACCAGACCAACATGACACTGTACTATATTTATTATTCAGTTCAATCATTATTTCTTTGAAGTACATGCTTGATCATGAGACCTACACATTGTTATTCCTTGTTCCTCATTGTAACATTCTACTTTTAATTCTCCTCTATTTCTCCTTCCTTTATCCCCGGATTTTTCCATGCTTTCTTGCCTTTTCCTTTGTCACTAGCTGAATATTTTCTGTCCTCACAGGTAAAGATCTCAATGTCAAGCATAATAATAACTGCTAAATATTAGTAGCTCAGATATCTAAGATACTAACTATAAGGCCCCGTTCACATACAAGCGACGCTACTTCGCACCCCGACCTCCGAGGAGCGGCCGCCACGGACTTCATAACATTGAAGTCTATGGCGGTCGCCTCCTGGTCGCCCCAAAGAAGCTCCGGACCCTTTTTCTAAGTCGGAGCGACTTGTGTCGCTCCTATTAGAACGGGTCCGCAGCTTCCCAATGGGAGGCGACCTACGGCGACCTGTGAGGCAACCAGGTCGCCTCACAGGTCGTCTTAGTGTGAATGGGGACTTAACCTCTGTACTGTATGTTTCATTCTGATCTTACCTGATTTTGTTACAAATGTAACTTTTGTTTTGGTAACTCAACACATTCTTAATAGAGATCAATAGTTTAAAAAAAATCCATACCAAATGCTTAGTTCAAGCATGCAACCTAGTTGGCAAAGAAAGAAAGGGGGGGGGGGGCAAATGTGTGAACCATAACAGGCCACATGCTCTCAACATGAGGGTGGTGCTTTGCTCGGGGGGGAGTCCCTGATGGTGTTGATGAGAATAAAGAACTCTTCCCCAGGAGGTCTGTGGATGAGGATTGTAAGAATCTTGCAGCCACGAGTCTAGGGTACATAGGGTACATAGTACCAATACTCATTAAAAAGAAAAAAGGAAAAAAAAGAATTGGGACCTAGAAATAAATACACTGAAATGTTTTCATTTGGCACACGCAACCAATCCTGGTGGTTCTCCAGCCATGTCCTGGCCATATTTGGTCACTGTCATTTCCCAAATATGGCCATTAATCATATTTGGGCAGTGAAATCATCACTATTACTGCTCCTTTGCCTACATGGCCGCAGATGCCTGGTGATGCCAGTGGTTGACATGGGTTCCATTGACAGCGAGAAGCTGTCATATACAGAAGAAGTAGAAATATGGCTTCTATATGTAATGCTCAGCTCAGATGGGCAAAAGTTTAAGCATTGGTTCGAACGCCCACACAGCTTCACCTCAAACCTAAGTTTGGATTGAACCCCCAGCTCATACCTAGTCAAAATCTCTAACTTGTGCTATCAGAAAAAGTCTTGTATTTATTGAAAAAAAAATAAAAAATACAAGGCATTCTGTGAATGATAGCAGGGCCAAGCAAGTGACCCCTTGTTACAATGCAGAAAGGAGGGTGCCCGACACCAACCCCATAGGATCACTGCTATCACTGTAGTATCTCTGACTAATACAGCGATTTGCAGCTTTCACAGCAATCGCTGAGGTATAAGATAATCATACTTACATTGGACCAATGTAACTAAGTAGTAAAAATTATACCTGGAGTTTGGCTTTACAACCCAACCAAATCCCAACAGCCAAATTCCAGTTGGAAAGGTGTGTCCTTATTTCCTTTTCTGTCTAATACCCAACACATGGACAGGAAGTGAGTGTGGGAAAACATAGTAGTTAAAAAAAAAAATAGATAGAGGTTCTACCCTTGATCTCTACAAAAATAACACTTTTTTTGATCTGTGTCTCCATTGGTGAGATTTCCTATTACTTAAAGCAGAGTTCCACTCATAAGGGGAAGCTTTGCTTGTCTGCCCCCCCCCCCCCCCCCGCTGCCACAATTGGCACATTTTGGGGTGGGGGAGCAGATACATAGTTTTGACAGGTTCGGCTCCCCTCCTTCCCCAGCAGCATTCTGGGACATTTTACAGGTCTCAGAATACTGTGGCCCATTCACAAAGCGCAGCGTGCTTAGCGCATGCACAGTAGGAAACCGGCTGTGAACCCCAAAGGCTTCACTGCCGGCTTCCCTTAATCAAGATGGCGGTGCCAGGACCTGATAACTTATTGTAGAATTGGATCGGGTGAGGGCACCGCTGGATCCTTGGACAGGTAAGTGCCCTAAAATTAAAAGTCAGCAGTTACAGTATTTTGTAGCTGCCAGTTTTTATTTTTTGGGGGGAGAGCCAGGAGCTCTTCTTTAATTTTTTTTTTTTTTAAGGGAAAAAATATGGAGTAATTTTTTGTAATGCATGCGCATTTCTCTCATGTTTTGACTCATAAAATAAATCTGCAAGTACAGAAAAATATCAGTGGATCCTGTCAGAAATCCATAGATCTTATCTTTGGAACTGCGCTGATATTCCAACCAATTTTATCAGCCCTAGCAAAATCTCTTCTTCTAGACTACAGAACACCTCCTTCAATTATAGAGATGAGGGGAGGGGAAAATGTTTTGTGTAGCCTAGCAGACAAGATCTCAGTACAGTAGAGACACTATGTTGTCAGATCAAACAGGTAGTTAGACGATCAATAGATTTCTGTCAGAATCCACAGTTATTTCTCGATACTTGAAGCATTTATAAAGTGAAAAAATATGGTGAAATATGTCTGTATCGCATATGTTTTTTTTTTTTTATTTACACTTTATTATTATTATTATTATTTATTATTATTATACAAGATTTATATAGCGCCGACAGTTTGCGCAGCGCTTTACAATACATTTTACGTGAATTGTATTATTTTCTCAAATATCGCTGCAAGTGATTATATTTTCCCAGTATAAATTAATACCATCAAGCACGATATATCTACATTTTTATAAATCAAATGTGTATGTAAAAGCGCACGTGATCGCGTTCACATGGACATTTCGCATTCTTAACTACAGACAAAACTGATAATAAATTACATTTTAACTGTTTTTTTTTACACAGCTGAGAAACGGAGGCAAAGAAAAAGGCTGCAGAGAAACTCAGAGACAAACCAGATGCCTGGCAGGGCTTTGATCAGTTTGTGTGCAGACAGTCAGGCTGCCTCCTAGCACCTCTTTAACTACAGCTTGCCGGTAGGAAAATGAGAATTTTAACTCAGCAATTACAGCGCTCTTTACATGCTCTCCTTTAACTTTTAGAAAACTGATCTGAAGGGTTTGTATATAACAACATAAAGAATGACAAGTGGTGTAACTTTCAGTCATTTCTCCCACTTATGATGATCATAATCTCAAGGCTGAAGTCAGGGTGGTTCAGAATGGTTATGCAATGAGAACACAGTTCCCCTAATCAGTCTACAGGGTATTTTCCTTGCTCTGGTCAATATTTAAGTCTGGGGATATGTTTGCTTTACATTAATGGATGAAATAGGTTCTAGATGAAGAGGTCATGCCTCTTGCATTTACAAATTGAATTTCCCCTATGAGCCTTTTAGGTTAATATTGCTAAATTTCTATCTACTTATTAGTGCTCCTTGCTTATGTTATGTCTTCTTACCCACTTCCCAGCCTCAGAGATGAGGTTTGCTTCTACTGGATTGCTACTGGAGGGGGGGGGGTTAAAGCCAGTGGTGGGATTCGGCCGGTTTGCACCAGTTCGTTGGAGCCTGTTACTAAAGGGCCATACACACTATAAGATTTTCTGAAGACTTTTTCCTTCAGATTTACCTTTTCTATGTAGTGCAAGGGCCTGCCAGATTGCATACAAATTGAAAGTGTTTAGGTTTGACCTCATATTATATGGTTTTGGTAAATCTAAAGGAAAATTCTTCAGAAAATCTTATAGTGTGTATGGCCCATAACATTTCACAAGTTCCCCGAACCGGTGCAAGCCAGGACGTTATTGCCACCCAGCCGGTAATATATTTTTATTTCAGCATCTGGTTGGTATGATGGCCAGCCGACTGGCATCTAGCAACCAGTGACGTGCAGAGGAGGAGAACGGAGAAGACCCAGCATGCACATGAATGTCTGGCTCCACCCACCTCCTCCCTGCATCTTCACAGTGTGGCCACTGCAGAAGGGAAACTTGCCTGACAGAAGACACAAACTGATGCTTCGGTGAGTCTCTCCCTCTCCCCTTCTTCTCTCTCCTTCTTCTCTCTCTCTCTCTCTCTCTCTCCCTCTCCCCCCCCCCTCTCTCACTCTCTCACCCCCTCTCTTCATCCCCCTTTCTTTCCCTCTCTTTCTCTCTCTCTCTCCCTCCCTTCATCCCTCTTTCTTTCCCTCCCTCCCTCCCTCTCTCTCTTTCTCTCTCTCTCTCTCCCTCCCTTCGTCCCTCTTTCTTTCCCTCCCTCCCTCTCTCTCTCTCTCTCTTTCCCTCCCTTCATCCCTCTGACTTTTGTTCTTTCTTTCTCCATCCCTCTTTCTCTTATACTCTCTTCCTCCCTCCCTCTCTTTTCTCTCTCTCTCTCCATACGGGGGGGGGGGGGGGGGGAAGGGGGGAGGTCACTGTGTCCACCACCACTCACTGATGTACTACTTCCCTGCTTTTAATTTAACCACTTCTAGACCGGAAGATTTCCCCCCTTAGGCTCAGTTTCCACCATTGCGACTTGTTGTGGAACTTGACACATGTCAAGTCGCACAGCAAGTCAAAAGCCATTAATTTCAATTTGGCCCATTCTAACTTCTGCGACTTGAGTTGCAGCGACTTGAAAAATAGTTTTTGCACTACTTTTGGGCCGACTTCAGTGCCACTTGTCCCTCATAGAAGGAAGGTCGCACTGAAGTCCCCAGAAGTAGCCGCAAACAAGTCACACTACAAAGTCGCGCTAGAAGTAGCGCGACTTTGTAGCCGCAATAGTGGAAATGTAGCCTTAATGAACAGGCCATATTTTGCGATTGGGCACTGCATTACTTTAACTGACAATTGCGCTGTCATGCGAAGCTGTACCCAAATAAAATTGATGTCCTTTTTTCCCACAAATAAAGCTTTCTTTTGGTGGTATTTGATCACCGATTTTTATTTTTTGTGCTATAATCAAAAAAAGAGCGACAAAAAAAATCCCAATAAGTGTATTTTGATTGGTTTGCGCAAAAAATATTGCATCTACAAACTACGGGAAACATTTATGTTATTTTTTTTACTAATAATGGTGGCGATCTGCAATTTTTAGTGGGGCTGCGACATTGCAGCGGACAGATCGGACCCCTGACTGACATTAGATTAAAAAAAAAAATGACACCATGCTTGAAAGTCGGAACCGGTTACTAAAATTTTTGAATCCCACCACTGGTTAAAGCCTTTATAACAGGAACCTTTATCTGAATTTTAAAGGTCACCTTTTCTGACTTCAGATTGGAATCCTGCGAGCTACCCCCCTAATCTAGATTTTACAACTGCCGCAAACACCTCACTCCTGAAAGTGCGCTGTGCTTCCCCCTGAGGAAGACACGAGGTCCCTGTGTCGTCACGCGTAGGTGAGGGGCTAGGACGGGCGGAGCGTTGCACCCAGCGTAGGTGAGGCTGTCGGGCAGACCAAGGAGGACGGTCGCAAGCCGAGGCGGCTCCCTATTTATCTGAAAGGCATCCGGGAACGGTTAAAGCGATTCATACGTGCATACATGCACCTGGAAATGTGAGTGTACAACTTTTCACTTGGCATTTAATAAAAAGTATAAAACGATATAAGCACTATCTGGAGCTATCTCTTTCACATAGTATCGTCCCCTATGGAGTGTTGGAGTTACATGTAGGAGGATACTGCCAGCGATCTTTCGGTATCTCAGTGGAAGGGAGGAGAAGTGCCCCAGAGGAGTTAATATTGTATACGATTAGAGGCATATCTACAGTATATCGGTCTTAAGGTGAGCGCCCAATCACGAGGGGGTGCATGGAGTTTGGTGATATATCGGTCAAGCATACCGGTTGGGAACACAACCACATGTCCACAGACTTGGTGGATTGAGCACCTGCAGCTGATTATTTCACAAGCACCTGGCACTTTTTCTTTATATTAAGGACTCACAGATTATAACACCTATAAGCACTTTATGGACTATTTATATATATTAGAATCTTTTATATATATTGGTTTCTGTTTGCATGAGAGAACATAGCAAATATTGATTGCAAGGATTTTTTAAACACAACGGTATCAGCACACAGCACTTTATATTTGGTAACACTGTATGATTATTGAAGCGGGTTACACATTTATTTATATACTCAGCATTGGAATCACATCAAAACATTGACTTTTCACGAAACAATTTATATCACACAGGTTTATTTTATTTTATATTTTTGGATAGCACACCATACACAGTACAATCTGGATTGGTCACCACCTTTTCTGACTTCTTGTTCAGAAGCCTGACTGTCTTGGTGACCCTCTGACTCCAAAACTCACTACCCCTGAACAAAGCAGATAAGTACTTCTGACTTCACTCTGATGTATGCAAACCAGAAAGCCAGCACAGCAGCCAACTACAGTTGTGCTCATAAGTTTACATACCCTGGCAGAATTTATTATTTCTTGTCAATTTTTCCGAGAGTATGAATGATAACACAAAAACTTTTCGTTCACTCATGGTTAGTGTTTGGCTGAAGCCATTTATTATCAAATCAACTGTGTTTACTCTTTTTAAATCATAATGACAACAGAAACTACCCAAATTACCCTGTTTAAAAATTTACCTACCCCAGTTCTTAATACCGTGTATTGCCCCCTTTGACATCGATGGCAGCTTAAAGTCTTTTGTGGTATTTGTGGATGAGGCTCTTTATCTACTCAGATGGTAAAGCTGCCAATTTTTCCTGGCAAAAAGCCTCCAGTTCCTGGAACTGCTTGTTTGAGATCTCCCCAAAGTGGCTCTATGATATTGAGGTCAGGAGACTGAGATGGCCACTCCAGAACCTTCACTTTATTCTGCTGTAGCCAATGACAGGTCGACTTGGCCTTGTGTTTAAGATTATTGTCATGTTAGAATGTCCAAGTACATCCCATGCACAGCTTGCAGGCTGATGAATGCAATTTTTTCTCCAGTATATTTTGATAACATACTGCATTCATCTTGCCATCAATTCTGACCAAATTTCCTGTGCCTTTGTAGCTCACACATCCCAAAACATCAGTGATCCACCTCTGTGTTTTACAGTAGGATTGGTGTACCTTTCATCATAGGCCTTATTGACTCCTCTCCAAATGTAGCATTTATGGTTGTGGCCATGAAGCTCAATTTTGGTCTCATCAGTCCAAATGACTCTGTGCCAGAAGGTTTGAGTCTTTTTCTCTGTGCTGTTTGGCATATTGTAAGCGGGATACGTTGTAGCATTAGCTTAGTAATGGCTTTCTTCTGGCGACTTGACCATGTAGCGCATATTTCTTCAAGGGCCTCCTTATTGGGCATCTTGAAACAGCCACACCACTTTTTCAGAGAGTCCTGTATTTCCCCCTCAAGTTATTTGTGGGTTTTTTCGTTGCATCCTGAACAATTTTCCTGGCAGATGTGGCTGAAATTCTAGTTGGTTTACCTGACCGTGGTTTGGTTTCAACAGAACCCCTCATTTTCTACTTCTTGATTAGAGTTTGATCACTGCTGATTGGAATTCTCAATTCCTTGGATATCTTTTTATATCCCTTCCCTGTTTTATACAGTTCAACTACCTTTTCCCGCAGATCCTTTGACAATTATTTTGCTTTCCCCATGACTTGGAATCCAGAAACATCAGTGCAGGACTAGATGAAAGATGCAAGGGTCTGTCAGGAGTCCAGAAACTCATTGACCTTTTATACACACACACTAATAACAAGCAAACAGATCACAGATGAGGCTGGTTACCTTTAATAGCCATTCAAAACCCTTTGTGTCAACTTGTGTGCATGTTTTCAGGCCAAAATCACCAGGGTATGTGAACTTTTGATCTGGGTCATTTGGGTAGTTTCTGTTGTCATTATCATTTAAAAAGAGCAAACACAGTTTATTGATAATAAATGGCTTCAGCCAAACACTAACCATGAATGAAAGACATTTTTTTTTTGTGTTATCATTCATATTCTCTGAAAAATGGCCAAGAAATCATAAATTCTGACAGGGTATGTAAACTTATGAGCATAACTGTATTTTCAGAAGAAGGTCAGCAATGTTAGGGGGGATGGAAGGAGCTGGGATGGGTGTGGGGGGATGAATGCAGCTAGGATAGGCTTTGGGGGTGGATGGAGCCTCAGATGGGTGTGGGAGATGGATGGAGCTGGTATGGGATCAGAGGGATAGATGGAGCGGGGATGGATGGAGCTGGTATGGGGTAAGGGGGAAGAATGGAGCTGGGATGGGTGTGGGGGTATGAATGGAGCTGGTATGGGTGTGGGTAATGGATGGAGCCAGGATGGGATCAGGGGAAAGGATAGAGCTGGGATGGGTGTGGGGAATGGATGGAGCTATGGAGCTGGTATGGGTGTGGGGGATGGATAGAGCTGGTATGGTATAAGGGGGAAGAATGGAGCTGGGATGGGTGTGGTGGTATGAATGGAGCTGGTATGGGTGTGGGGGATGGATGGATGGAGCCAGGATGGGATCAGGGGAAAGAATGGAGCTGGGATGGGTGTGGGGTATGGATGGAGCTGGTATGGGTGTGGGGGATGGATAGAGCTGGTATGGGATCAGGGGGAATGGTTGAATCCGCCCCCTGAATTCTGTACATTACACAAAATACTGTCCCCTGCATTCTGTACATTACATACTCTTGTACCCTGCATTCTGTATATTTCACACTCCTGTACCCTGCATTCCGTACATTACACACTCCTGTCCCCTGCATTCTGTGCATTACATACTCTTGTCCCCTGCATTCTGTGTATTATATACTTCTGTACCCTGCATTCTGTACATTACATACTCCTGTCCCCAGCATTCTGTACATTACACACTCCTGTCCCCTGTAGTCAGTACATTGCATACTTCTGTCCTCTTCATTCTGTACATTACATACTCCTGTTCCCTGCATTCTTTACATTACATACTGCTGCCCGCTGCATTCTGTACATTACACACTCTTGTCACCTGCATTCTGCACATTACATACTCCTGTCCCCTGTATTCTATACATGACATACTCCTGCACCCTGCATTCTGTATGTTACACACTCCTGTCCTCTGCATTCTGTGCATTACACACTCCTGCACCATATACACAATACTTTACATTATATACTTCTCACCAAAGTCTTCATTGTCTCGACAGCTGCTGGTTGCTATGCAGTCCCTCACTATTTTAATGACGTTCTTCTTTAAGGTAGGCTCAGACAAAGCAATCAAAGCATATTTTATAGGTACAAGGAAGCCTGGGTTTTGTGTAACCACATCCCCTAAGCCCCTCCCACTGCTAATTGATTGTCCACGCCCAGATTTTACCACGCCACAGGTGTCCCTCATTCTGAAGTTCAAATGTTGGGAGGTATGCATGCTATTGAGCCAAATAGCATATTTCAGTCCAGCAGCACCTTCAAAGGCCCGAACCTGGGGAAAGTAAGAGATCACAAGGCCTGCCTTTAATATTTATATCCTCTTCTAGCATCCATCGGTGACATGAACCTCCTACTGGGTTGACTGAAGGAAATACATGATATAAATGTTATGAAATATCATACTATTACCAGTGGTACCAGTGACATCTACTGGCAGCAGTGAGAAATAACAACCCCACTGAGCTTAGGGAAATACATAGTGAAAATCTACACAAATCAGTTTGAGCTAACTACCACTTAACCAAAAACGAAATTTGGGTAAAAGACCCTGTTTAAGACAGGGTGCTACAGTTGCCTTACCTTGCCATGAGTACAGTGTGTTCAGTGCATTTGATAAAAAGGTTTGTATTGCTTTTAGTTCTATCTACTGCTTGTGTCAGCAAGGTTATTTATCCACTTCCTGTCAACATTGCCTTTTATTGTCTAAATTACAACATGTCCTGTCTATTCCTACTGATTAAGCACCTTCAGCAAGAACCATAACACAGTACCTGTGCATGTCACACTTGCACTCTACATAAGAGGGCAAAAAGCTTGGTACTTGTAGTCTAGGGCCATCTTACCACACACAGAAGGTTTCTAGACAGAGGCACATAGCTGCACACAGCTTTGGGAACTGGAATCATACACAACAAAAAAATGCACACAATGAACAGTTTCAAGAAAGCACAGCTAACCTGTACAACAGATAGAAGTAACACTAGTAAAGTAATTTTGCTAGAGGATTTAGTAAAAATTAAACTTTCTGTACAAAAGGAAAGATTAGCATTTCAGAGCAGCATGGGTTTAGGGGCTTACAGAGTACTAGAGGCAATAGACAAGGCTGTTTGAAAGCACATGCATTGCACTCAATTTATATAATAAAAGTAGGCACAGGGCAGGACACTTTTTACTGAATGACTACCTTGGTTTGGTTAAAGGCAGAGATGTATAGTAACTAAGTAGAACTACTTCACTACTGTACTTAAGTACCGAAAGACGGTATCTGTACTTTCCTGGAGTAGAATTTTTTTCTCCTACTTCCACTTTTACTTCACTACATTTTTTCGATGATTTCAATACTTTTACTCCAAAAAGTAGAAATCAGCGCTCTCCTCTTAAAGTGAGCCACTCTAATTATTTAAATGACGGTAATACAACTGAAGATTCTCAAAAAAAAAAAAAAAAAAACTGCTGATGCATAAACAACGTAAATGAATCTAAAATCAATATCCTTGAAACCCAGCTCACTAATGGAGACAATAGAGATGAAATAATTCTTCTATTCTAATAAGTCACAAAGCACGGAGGTGTTGCAGATACAATGGGACGAAATTCCCAATAAAATTATATTCAAAAACAAATGTGAAACTAAGTGAGTGAAGTGAATGAGAAAAAGTTGATGTCAAAAAGTGCGTAAAGGTAGTTGACTGATATTAAATAAAATAAAAAATTGATCAATGACCCTGTGGAACATAAATAAGTGGGCAAATCAGAATATAAATATTCAAAAAAATCAATACAGTTTAACCAATTAATATTAAGATGAATTCAAAGTGCAATGGTGCTAAATAAGGTGCATAATGTCCATCATTCCTTCTAAGAAAAAAGTTCTTGTGATGAAAAGTGCAAAGTGCTCAGGAAATTCAAAACAAGAAGAAGAAATCCAAGTGAATAATCAAGGTGCATTCAGACTTCAAATTATAGTAGGTAAATGTGCATTCAGACTTCCAATTCAGGCTTGGAAGTCTGAATGCACATTTACCTACTATAATTTGAAGTCTGAATGCACCTTGATTATTCACTTGGATTTCTTCTTCTTGTTTTGAATTTCCTGAGCACTTTGCACTTTTCATCACAAGAACTTTTTTCTTAGAAGGAATGATGGACATTATGCACCTTATTTAGCACCATTGCACTTTGAATTCATCTTAATATTAATTGGTTAAACTGTATTGATTTTTTTGAATATTTATATTCTGATTTGCCCACTTATTTATGTTCCACAGGGTCATTGATCAATTTTTTATTTTATTTAATATCAGTCAACTACCTTTACGCACTTTTTGACATCAACTTTTTCTCATTCACTTCACTCACTTAGTTTCACATTTGTTTTTAAATATAATTTTATTGGGAATTTCGTCCCATTGTATCTGCAACACCTCCGTGCTTTGTGACTTATTAGAATAGAAGAATTATTTCATCTCTATTGTCTCCATTAGTGAGCTGGGTTTCAAGGATATTGATTTTAGATTCATTTACGTTGTTTATGCATCAGCAGTTTTTTTTTTTTTTTTTTTTGAGAACCTTCAGTTGTATTACCGTCATTTAAATAATTAGAGTGGCTCACTTTAAGAGGAGAGCGCTGATTTCTACTTTTTGAATATCACTTGGATATGTGGTGACACTGCCAAATCAGCAGCTTTCTCTGTGGTGTTCCACGATTGTCTTTGTGATTTAGGGTGTCATTTACCCCGTTTTAGCGCACAGGTCTTGTTTTTACCAATACTTTTACTCCGATATTTTTTTTTTTTTGTGCTGCATAGTTACTCTTTACAATTATAAAAATTACCACTGCCAGAACAGTAGATGGCAGGTTTCATGAAGTTCAAAAAAATGTGTATAATGTCATGTGTAAATCAGCGCATACGAAAATAAATGCTACTGTATGTATAAATAAAATGGTCTACATATCTGCTGTTAAGGGGAAAGAGAACCTCCCCCAACCAAGGAGAGTCACAAGCGTACATAGACCTTTTTTTCTGGTAAGAGGCTGATTTTGCTTTTTTCACTGGAAGTTGAGAGCACAGGTTTTGCAGTTTTGTTTCACTGGAAAAGTCTATTTGGATATTATTTTGCACTTACTTTCATCCGCCGGGTAAGGGGGAAATCCACAAGGTGGTGGGAGTCTGCGCCTATTATTTGGAATAGCACCTGTTTGATTCCTGCACCTTTGAAAATATATTCATCTTGTTTTGTCACATTTATATGGTATTATGGCATTATGGCATTATATATATGGACTTTTTATTGACTTTGATTTCATGCACTCTTCCTTTATTTCATTATTGGAATATATGGTTGTATATCACATTGGTTTATATATGATTTTGAGCACCAATAAGCTGTGGAGAAAAAAAAATATGCAGGGAAGAGACGGAGGGATACTTTAAAGGGGAAAGAAAGGGAGGGACATACTTTATCTGTTTTTGTTTACAAAAAGTTACAGCCAAAGGAATTGTGATTATCCTTTAGGTTAATCATTTGAAATAATAAAAAATAATATGATGTTCAAACGTTTGACTTCTTTCTTTAATAACTACATAACACAGTACTTGTACTTTTACTTTCAGTACTTGAGTAGCAAATTTTTTTAAAAAACTACTGGTACTTTTACTTTCAGTACTTGAGTAGCAAAATTTAAAAAAAAAAACTACTTGCAATACTTAAGTACAAAAAATGTTGAATACTTTAGTACTTCTGCTCAAGTCACTTTTTGATAGAGCACTTCCACTTCTACTCAAGTCAGTTTTTTATCGAGCACTTGTACTTTTACTCAAGTATGGGTTTTGAGTACTTTATACAAGTGTGGTTAAAGGTAACTAAGAAAAGGAATAGACCAGTAAAAGCAGATTGTCTTCTGTTTAAAAGACCTAAGTAGTTAAAGTATAATTGAGCGTACTTATTGTTTTTGTTTCCCTAGCCCACCCTCTCTAGAATACCTTTATCCAATGGCCACAGCCTATGATGTTAATTTACTTCCTGTGCCTCAGATTCTAACTCTTTGGCCAAGCCTGCACAATACAAATTCATAGACTTCTATGGGGCCTTCTCTTGAAGCCAGAGATGCTCAGGACACAGCCTCATTGAAGTCCATGGTGATTTATCATGGTGATTTATAGCACTGGTGTGTTGTGAAGTGTTGTGGCACAGGATGTTCTCAAGTACTGGAGGCTACTGGTCTGTATAAAAGTATGCATCTGGCTGGGGAGGGGAAGAGTGTCCTAGATTAGATAAGGGACTGGAGACAAAAATGATAAATGTACTTTGTTTTAAAATGTACTTATTCTTTAACCACTTTAAGACCGAAAGATTTGACCCCCTTCCTGACCAGGCCCTATTTTGCGATTCGGCACTGCATTATTTTAACGGACAATTGTGCGGTCGTACGAAGCTGTACCCAAATAAAATTGACATCCTTTTTTTTCCACCAATAGAGCTTTCTTTTGGTGGCATTTGATCACCGGTACGATTTTACATTTTTGCGCTATAAACAAAAAAAGAGTGACAATTTTGGAAAAAAAAAAACAATATTTTTCACATTCTGCTATATAACATTCCCAAAAAAAAAAAATATTAAAATCAACATTTTAGGCCAATTTGTTTTCTGCTACATATTGTTGGTAAAAAAAATTGCAATAAGCGTATTTTGATTGGTTTGCCCAAAAGTTATCGCTTTTACTAACTACGGGAAAGATTTATGTAATTTTTATTGTTTTTTACTAGTAATGGCGGCGATCTGCGATTTTTTTGTGGGACTACGACATTGCGGCGGACAGATCGGACCCCTAACTGACATTTTTGACACTTTTGGGGGGACCAGTGACATTACTACAGTAATCAGTGCTATAAATATGCACTGATCCTGTAATGATGACATTGGCAAGGAAGGGGTTAACCCTATTGGATGATCAAAGGGTTAAATGTATGCCACATACTTACTGACGTGTGGGGGGTTCTTTGACACAGACAGAGATCGCAGGTTCTGAATCCTGCGATCTCTCCCTGTTTGTCACTGAGAAGATCCGCCTGCTTTGTTTACATAAACAGGCAGGTCTTCTCACACTTTCTCCGACGATTGGGGAAGAGAGGCGGCGATCGTCACCTCTACTCCTCCGGCCCGACTCCTGCTGTATCTAAACACAGTGTGAGAGAGCCTCCGGCGGCGCACGCTGCCAAGACCACTAGGAGTCCAGCGACGTAGGTCTACGTCACTGGACCCAGGGGAGCCGCACTGCAGCAGTAGGATTACTGTCAGCAGTTGGCAAGTGGTTAAAGAAAGTGAAACACACTGAAGTCTATCCATCCACCCATGGTTTGTAATTTTCTACCATTCTGCACCTTTTCTTTAGAGAGAGTGAATAAAAATAATGAAATTTGAGAGTAAGTAACTAAACCTTTATATCACTGCCTGACGCAAGGACAATGCCACCAACAACACTAAATGCTAGGACTACTGAAGGTTTATGCATGTTGTTAGGGTATTTTCCCCGTCTTTCCCTTCCTAGCCTTTTGAGAGTTCACCAATAAGAATTTGTTTATAAGAATAAGATTCACCTCTTCAGTTTCTAGGGTCCCCCTATTTCTGCACAGCCAAGCAATATGCATTTTTAACTTTCGTTCAGAGACAAGGATACAGTCCAGGACTTGTTTTTGTTGTTTTATTGGGGAAAACAACCTGGACAGGGTATAGGGATTAGGGATACCCAACTTGATTTAAAGAACAATAATGAGGACAGCTTCCCTCTCTATGTGATCTGGAAAATGAACATACACTTGACATTATATCTTTGAAACAGCAACAGTCTCTATGCAGTTAGCAAAGAAATCCCTCTTTACAGGAGTTGTTTCCCAAAGAAGAATTGTAGCAGAATCTCAATTGGCAGGAGCCCTAAGTCCCTTTTCTTGAAAATACCAGCCCATCTAGCTGCTTAGTGAAATGTCCCAGGACAAAGGATTGGGCCACAGCTTGGTAGCACAATCCCAGAAAAGCTTGTTTGATATATCCAGCAACTTTAACCCCTGGGGAATGCAGAAGTACTCACACTGTCCCTGGAATTCCTGCTGTTCAGGCCTCTTACTGTACAGTTCCTCTCCGCAAACCAATCTCCTAACCAAGACCATGGGATGGTGGAGATCCCTCAGTAGGTCTTTCTTTCTCAGCTCCCAGCCCGGAGGCAGAGCCCCCCTCTAAGACTACATGACACAGCTTCCTCTTTCAGCTCCCTGACTAGAGGCAGAGCCCCTCTTATTCTGGGGTGCCCTCCCAGGCTACACGACACATTTTCTCACTCCCTCTTCCACCCAACTCCCTTGCCGCCCAGGCTCTACAATATTTAAGGGCTGATCCAGCCACCCTGCCAGGGCCTTCTGCCTGATGATTGGCCAGATTATCTCAATTATGCAGATCACTAACATTTAGAAGCTTCTAGAACCAGGAGATTGTACCAGAGACCTGCCCTGTAGAGCCCTCTAGCCTGACCTACAGTAACCCTACCCAATTATAGACTCACACATTTACCTTTAGTCACAAAATAAATTTACCTACACTAGTCTAGCAGTACAGGGTGCTACACTGCATTCCAGTTATTATATTAAAATGTGATAATCAATAGATTCAATTCATCTACCCTTAAAAGGTCATGAAAAATATTTTGTCTCCCTTTTGTGTGAAAACAATTGGCAGCAGTTGCTCAGAGAGTGTTGTCTTCCTTCCACTGGACTAAAAGTGCCAGTGTTGTGAGATGTTCAACCTAATGAACAAGAGCCTTTATTTCAACCTTATTAACCATGCAATTAGACATCAATGGCATGGGAATAGTATGCCATAAAACCAAAACCTTCTTGTTGGGTCTATGTAAATACCAGCCACTCCTTAGTTATTTGTGACATCAAAATCTAGTTAAAGTGGTCACCTTTGCTAGAATATTATCATATTTACTGCTTGTATTATTCTTCACCACATATATGCTACAATCAGCATCCCAACTGTGCTTTTGTGTTTCTACACACTAATTCTGCTAGCAGAGAAGGATCCTCTAATTTTGCTTTCAGGGCTCTGCAAGGTTTTGCACCCTTAGCCCTCTGTGCAAGCTTCCCTGAGATACCTGCTCCCCCAGTCTTCAGTTGTTCTGAATATTACAGTAGATCCAAGACCTTTGCTGCCCTGTTTCTCTACTGGACTAGCCTTAGGGACCAGAGCCTATGGAGTGGATTAACTAAAGACAAATAGACTGCTCACTTTGCAAGATAAGCTGCACTTCACAAGGGGATTTTCCCTAGAGCTTTGTGAATGAGATGAAACTGTACTGCCTTCCATCATACAACCATGTGCAGGTAAAAAATGCTGTTATTTTTTTTCCATTTGCTTTGCACATGGTTGGATATTTTTTGCAAAGTACAACTTCCCTTGCAATGTAAACAGCATTTACATTTAGTAAATCAACCCTTTTCTCGATCAAGAACCTCTCTTGGCTTGTCCATCCCACAAGGCTATTTAAGTCCAGCTTTCCCCCAGATATTTTCTGAAACTCTCTTCTGATATTCTGTTTCACCCTAAAGCTTTCATAATCCCTGACTCTTATGATACCCCTGACTGAGCCTCTCTCTAGCAATTCTGTCTAAGCTTGTCTTTTCCAAGATTTTGTATGAGCAGGCATGAACCCCCAACCTCCTACCTCAAAAGCTTGTATCTCGGTGTCTGTTTTGTTATGGAAGCTATTCTGAGATGATGCTTGGCTACCATACCATTTATTCATAAGATATTGTTATGTTGAGATAAATTAATTGATATATGCATTGTTTCTTCAAGTGTGCTGCTAACTTTGCAAGATATCTGAATGGTTCCATCTATTCCACAGCAGCTAAAACATTTAACGAGATTCTATGCCATATAGAGGGCAGTTTAAACAATGAGCAGGATAAATGAAGTATAATTTATTGTCCTCATCTCTAGTGTGAGGGGATGAGAAGGTAAATCCACAATTCTATGTTGCCGCCAAAACAGGGATAAGAGGAAATCTATTAATTGGGACACATGTTCCTGTGACAACTGTCAATTAAGGGATTTCCCTCAAAATGGAAAATATGCCCTCAAAATGGAAAATATGCCTGACAGCGGTTTTTAACTGTCCCCTACTTTATGCCAAATATTAACCCCCATGAAATCAATGTGAACCAAATCTGTCAAATAAAAATGCCATTTTTGTGGGCTAATAGGCATGGTTTTGTAGGCTGGTAGTGGTTAATACTGCCCCAGTTGGGAAGGTTAGCGTTAATTGAGTTTCCCGGTCTTTTCTTGGCAGGCTTTCCTGAGTCCGTTTCACTGCTTCTGTGAATTATAAAATGGACACTTATCCATACCCAAGGGGGCCGAAGGAGCACAGAGCTAGAAAGATCTGTTGCTTGTCACTGTGGCTGGAGTCTTGATCACCAGTATCATGCCTAAATTGGAGCTCTCGCTTTTGGGGAAGATTGCTGGGACTTGAAGTCCTCCCTGAAGAAACCTCATATGGACTCTGCCAAGCATGGAATTTCATCCTATGCAGGTATGCTGGGGGAGCTGCAAGCCTGAAGTTAGGAACTAGAGATGTTAGGCAAAGAGTGCACTTTACGTTGGACTGTTATCTATGTGTATATGTCATCACGCTAAGTTATTTAAGTAAACAAAACTTGGAAACGTTGTCCTTGCCTAGTCTGAAGTTACTAAAGGAGTGTAATGCAAGTAACTGGCACACAAAGTCTACAGCTTGGGTCAGTTAAAGCAGTGGTCCTCAACCCTGGCCTACAGGGCCCACTAACAGGCCAGGTTTGCAAGATAACTGAAATACATCCCAGGTGATATAATTTGCTGCTCAGTGATTGCAGTACTCTAGTCTGCATCTCCCCAAGGTAATACTTAAAATCTGGCCTGTTAGTGGGCCCTGAGGACCGGAGTTGAGGACCACTGAGTTAAAGCATATTGGCATTTAAAGACATCAGTGTAAGAGTAAACACTCCTACACAGGCCACAGACAAGTGGTACCAAGGGTAACAGAGATCCACCAAGCAGCCTGTCATGGAGCGTGTACATGTGGCTTTTGGGATAGCCTCTTGCAGGAGGAGTTGTTGTTGGCACTTTCTCTGTGAGCAGGTCAATCTCCCAAAGCAACGGGAGCCGATTAGCACCACAGAGGTATGGAAGAGGAAGAGGCAAAGTGGTTGTAAAGGTTTAAGGTTTTTACCTTCATGCATTCATGCATAAGGGGAAAAAACCTTTTATGTGCTGTTCCCCCCCCCATAGCCACCCTATTACGCACCTGAGCCCCCACTCGATCCAGCGATGTGCATGGAAGCCTCAGCTGTCCCCAGTCTCTCCCTCTAGCTATTGGTTTCACTGCTGTCAATCACAGCCAGGAAACCAATGAGGAGAGAGTGGGGGGCAGGGCCGAGCCACGTATGTTTTGGACACATAGAGCAGGGCTCGGAAGCAAACACACACCAGTGCCCCCAATAGCAAGTAACTTCCTTTTGGGGCACTGATCAAGGTGGAGGAGCCAGAAATGCCAGCGCAGGACTCCTAAGAAGAGGATTGGGGATGCTCTGTGCAAAAACTATTGTATGACATGTTTGTTATTTTAAAAAATATATATATAATAAATAAAAATCTTTATTATCACTTTAAGTGAAGTGCATACACAGAGTCAGCGCTAGGTGCATGGTGTGACACCATACTGTTACTGAGAGATATGCTGGACAAGGACTCTGCGTGAGGGCAAGGACTCTGCGTGTGCCTTCTTCATGCATCAGTGACTGTAATAGTGTATAATTACATTGAGAGAGTAAACTAGAGTTCAGACGTCTGCTCAAGCAAAAGTACCCCATGTGTAAAGCAGTAACCCTAACCAAAGTGCCTAGCGCTGCCCAAATGGGCCCAACCCGCGGTAGGCCTTACATGTGACCCTTGCTTGGTGCCCAACGAGTAGGGAAACATGGAGAACATGACACCTTATCTATTGCCCCCTCAACCATCCGACAGGTGTCAAATTGAAAGGGAGGGGGGGTTAGCAAATGCATATAAAAATGTTTAAATTTCCATTCGGACAGGAGTAGTGATTTTTTTAAGTACTGTAATCGAAACATTAAAAATGCCCAATTCCTTTACATAACATGTCTGGTGGGTATCCTGATCCTGCCTGTGAAGGGGTGCATCTCTGTAATGTACAAAAAGTGCTGCAGCAGCACTGACATGCAGAAAGTGTACAAACGTTTTTAAAATTGCTGGCAAATTACATTTTGTTGCCAGAATATTTAAAAAAATAAATAAATAAATTGCTCATACCCCCCTACAAGGGTCTGCTATATCCATGCGTGCAGCCTGGCTGGCCAGGAAGGGTTGGGTGAATGTGCACAACCCCTCCTGAACCATAAAAGGCCACATGCCTTCAACATAGGGAGGTACCTTGCCAGGCATCTTGTCCTAATGTTGATGATAACAAAGCCTCTTCCCCACAACCCTGGCTAGTGGTCATTGGATCTTCAGGTGAAGGGCTTATTGTTATCTGGAGTACCCCTACTCATTCACAAAAAAAAAAAAACTAGAAATAAATACACCCAAATATTTTTCAATACTTTGTTAAAAATATGAAAACAATCAAAAAAATGTAAATCCATTGTCAATTATGATGCCCGCCACCCACCGACTTGACAAGAAAAAAAACCCAACTTGGCACACACGACTGATCCCAATGGCACCAATACCCAAAGGACAGCTGTGCAAGTTTAGGTAGAGATGTAACCCGTCCAATCCGCACCCATCTGCTTATGCTGCAGAGGATACCTGGGCATTTTAGTGGATGGGGACAGGTGATGTCATTGGTTGGTAAGGATGCAGCAAACACCCCATTTGTCAAACTCCCTAAATGAACATCGGAACAGCCAATGTTCGGTCTGACCTTGTGTTTAAACTAAACAGTAAGCTTATATCTACTTTTCGATATGATATGGTGACTTAACACGTTTTCTCTCGCATTAATGTGCATTTTGTTAGGGTTGCCTTTTCAAATGAATAGGATGCCAATGCACCAGAACGAACCAAAAATTGAACATGCATAATTTATTCTGATGCAGCACACCACAACCCACGATACCTCATTACTGTTGTGGTGCAATGCAATGCATGTGAGTTGGAGGTGCATTGGGTTTATGCGTTCAAGTGTCATTAACAATAAATACCACAGCAATGCACTAACACCCTCATTCCCGCCAATGCACCACACTGGGCAGGTCAAAATTAGTTCTTAAGCCATTAAAAATAGGAAAAAAATATATTTTTACAGGGACAGATTACTGTGCGAGATTGTTAGAATTCTGTAAAATACCTAGAATTTGTAGTACAAAGATCATTGCTATATTAAAGTAGTCAAAACTTGTTTTTTTTTTTTTTTTTTTCATTTTTAGACCTTTTTCCCCATATTCATCTTTTAATGTAAGGAGGGCATCTGTCCACTTTAATATAGGGGACTTCACATGCTGCATTCAGTAACATGCATTAATGCAATGCTGTATTGTGCATTAAGCAGCATATTTATTTTAATTGGACTGGCAGCACACCTCAACACATGAAAAACAGACTTTCTTTTTGAAGCACACCCCACCACAATGCATAGCATGTGCTTTAAATTGCACTGCAACGCGTGTGCATTGACCGATAGTTTAATTGTGTGTTGGGGTGCCATTTCGCAATTCCTGCTTTATAGTGCATTGTGGTGGACACAAAAATGTGAATGGTCCCTTAGTGTATGTGGAAGCCCAGATGGATGGTTCATTCTCCCTTTTAGTGATTGCATAGCAATTGCCCCTAAAGCATCCAAGTATGAATTCCAGAATAAATACCATACAAGTCACAATATATTAATAGATGTAAGTGTCTTGCTATAGCAAATAATCAGTATAAATAATGAAAAGAAAAATCAATTTTTTATGAACGCAGCATACTCTGGAAAAAACAAAAACAAATACCACATAGCATTTAATACATTCATTTATTCTCGAACATAACCACAATTGTGTTCTTTCTCCACTTTGAAGAATTACCACTACATGAATGCAAATAAATCTTTCAAAACATTATTATATGTTTCTT
This sequence comes from Pelophylax lessonae, assembly GCF_965119305.1. Classification (NCBI taxonomy): domain Eukaryota; kingdom Metazoa; phylum Chordata; class Amphibia; order Anura; family Ranidae; genus Pelophylax; species Pelophylax lessonae. The sequence goes on along the minus strand of NC_138771.1, from coordinate 338,382,907 downwards.
GAGATTATTTTTCCATCCACAAACAATGACTAATAATGTGTGCATGATGCTTTTCTTGTAATAGTGCTTTATTGTGATTGACAATGCCTTTGTCAGTTTACAGCACCCTCTTCTGACCTTTTTGAAGTATTGCTTCCATTTCTTATTCACTGACAGTTTATCAGGGGTCTCAAACTTCAGCTGTTGCAGAACTTCAATTCCCATGAGGCATTGCAACGCTGACAGTTACAAGCATGACTCCCATAGGCAGAGGCATGGTGGGACTTGTAGTTCTTCAACAGCTGGAGGGCCATCAGTTTGAGACCCCTGGTTGAAATAAATGCACTGGAGAATTTTAAAGTGTCATTTTGCTTTTATGTGTAATTTTTTTGCCCCCAAAGCCTTCCTCTTCGCCTATAAATATTATGTTCCCTCCTAACATCTTCTGATTTGCTCAGGGATAGGCAGAGCACAGGTCACGGCTGTACCTTTCTGCATACACTGCTCATTGTGCACCAACTCCTTAAAGAGAAAGTTTTTTTTTTGTTACCTGAAAAGTAACGACATAATGTGCTAGTATGCATCACATATTAGCACATTATGTGACACTTGCCTCCAAATGAAGCCCATGTCTTCCCTGCTGGAGGCTGCCTCTATCTTCACCCATCTTCCTTCCGGGTCCACGGACTCCAGTTGTGCTACAGGCCGGAGCCGCGTAATGTCACTCCCACGCATGCTTGTGGGAGCCGCCGCTTACGGCACAGGGCTCTGAAGAAACGGCACATGCAGCCGTTCCTTCAGAGAGTATGCGCCGATGACATCATTGCCGCACTACCGCACTATACAGTAAATGTCTCCTAAATGGTGCAAGTTTAGGAGATATTTACAGTACTTATAGGTAAGGCTTATTATAAGCTTACCTATAAGTAAAAGTCAGAGATGGGGGTTTACAACCACTTTAAAAAGTAATGGCTCTACTCTACATTTGGAAGTATTGCACAGTTACTTTCCTATTTTTTAGTTGCATGGAGTTCTGGTTCAACAGTGGGAGCTATAGATCTGGTAAAAGGCAAAGATTTTTCACCAACTATGCTATACTTAGTATTAGCATTATTGTGTTTTACTGTGTACGGATATATCATTTTTGTTAAATTTCGTTTTTTGTATTGTTGTGAATCCTGTAGTCAGCAGTGGTCTCTAACTGGCCTAAATGGACCTCATGAGAAGTGATTCTGTAAGAATAGATTGTATTTTCCCTTTCAGGTGTTATTTGAGGTTGTTCCAGATGTGTAGTAGTAATAGAGAGGTGTCTTTGTGTGTTATGGTTGTTTGATAGTGTGTCCAACCAGTCACTCTAGGGAACCTGCTGACACATGCTGGGAGAACTATTAAATATCTGAGACACTTCTTGTTTTGGATCTACCCTCCTGGAAAGTTGTGCCTATTGTAAATTGGATTTTGTTTTGGGAAGGTACGCAGGCATTTGTCCCTTTGGCTGGCAGTGATGGAGGTAACTTTTTAACCCTGACCTGGCAGAAAGGTTTTGGCACAAACCCACTGCTTGAGCTGGTGGCAGACTAGAGCAAAAAAGAGAAGAGTTTCTACCCCTTTCTGCCTTTGCCAGACCACATGATGAATGAAAGAGGAACCGGTCATTTGTGTTGCTGTTGTTGCAAAGAAGAAGAGAAATGTCCTATGTTCATTGGTTCATTTCACCATGTTAGAGTCCAGCTGCGATAGGAGATAGTCAGATCAGTATTCCTAAATCATCAAGCTGGCTGGACATATGAGAAGTAATAACTGACTGACACAGCAGTACAGATGCCAGCTTGTGGCCATCTGGGTCTATGCAGCATTTCATATTAGTAGATAAGGAGGAGGAGAGAAGCTCCAGCCAATGTTTCCTCAACAGTCCCAGCAGTGATAAAACATCCAGCGATACCTACCAAAGTTGTAAGGTATACTTACAGCTTAGACTAGTAAACCTAGTGTTGACTGAGACATTGGACAAGGAGAGTATTGTCACCCAGGATGATAGTGACACTTCTGGAATAGGGAAGGAGGTAACCCTTCATTCAGTCTAAAGGCTCGTACACACTTGACGAAAATCGGACTAAATATCCTCCGATTTTTCTTTCTCATGCTCAGCGGTCATAACCGTTTTTAGTTGACAGTGCATAATGTTCACAAAATTTCTCGTCCGTTTTTTTTTTTTTTTGGGAAATTGTTCCTCAGCAACTTCAGATCATGCGTGGTCTTTCGTATCCGATTTTTCGCAGACGTACTGCATACACATTGGTCGTCTGGGGATGGAACAATAAAAATTTTGCTGTTTGTCCCTCCGGTTTTCTTTTTTTGTTGAAAATGTCGGCATCAGCTGCTGAAATGTTGTGTACACACTAGCCAAAAATCGTACGATTTTACCTCGGACGGGGATTTTTGGCAGATTTTCTACTAGTGTGTACCCCACTTAAGCTCTAGCATGAGCCCTGAGGTAGAGAAAATTGAGTAGTCTCATTCTAATTCTGAGCAGGAGGAGGGTCAAGATCTATCCCCTGAAGATATTACATGGCAAGAGAAGAAACAGATGGTGATCCCTACAGAACTCTTTTGAACTGCCCTGTACTAATCCTCTAATCCTGAATCAGTGAAATTCAAGTGTAGCGCTCAGCTCTGAAGGGGTCGCTGAGAATATGCCCATGTCTCCCTTACTAGTGCAGAGATTGCCTGCCACAGACACAGTTCCAAGCACAATTACAACACAAGCTCAGTGTAAGAGATGTATTTAAAAATACTCCATAACTACTTCTTAGCACAAATCCTTGACTGGAGTTGATAGGGACTTTCCAGTTAATCATGCCTCTATAAGAGCAGACCTAGACCAAACAGTAACCCCTGGAACGAATTTCCTTCTAGAAGCAGCTTAGAAGCTGTCTGCCACCAAGCTTCCATGCGACATTCTTCAGGGAGGGAGACAAAGATTCTTCTCGAGACAATGACTCCAAAACGATGCTCTCCAGCAAAAACCATTTAGCAATCTTCTCTGGGGATCTAGCTAAACACCAGCTGAGGCCCAGATTATAACTCTAGTTTCCCACTAGCTGTCACCCAGAGGCAACAGCCCCAGGAAAAGAGGCACCCCCTAACAGAGGAAGAACACTCTGCCCAGGCCTCCCCAGACTTGTATCACTTCCCTCAGATATCTTCTGGGTGCCCCCCTGGCCAGGGATAGGCTGAGGTCCGATAAATGTTCATAAATCAGTGACTGATCCTCCTAATATATTTTCTCAAAGCTTCCTCCAGAAGCAGACAGGAGCAGCCAACCAATAGCCTTATGGAAACCCTGACCAGACCAAAAAAAAAGAATAATTTCTTCACTGTACAATGAAGCCAAAAAACTATAATTAGTGTACCTTTTGGCAGGGTGCTACACTAACTTCCTTCATCTATGTGTATTATTGCAGCAGGCTATCCTGCCCTCCACATAACCAGTCATTGATGTTCTGTGTACTCATCTTACCAATCAAGGTCTGTGCATATTTCTCGGCAAGCAGCGTCTTCTGGTAGACACACCAGTGCAATTTACCATTCACAGTGGCCAGGTACTGCTAAGCATCCTCTGATGATTGGGATTACTTTGCGAATAATCTTAGTTATAATAATTCATCTGCACCCACATGTGCAGATGCAAGATTTAATTTGCAAGAAACCTAAATGGAACATGATGTATATTGTTTTGGTCACTGCAAGTTAATCAGTGTACAATCTACTAGACCACAGAGTTGAATTATCTTTACATGTCAATCACAAATAAACTCAGCCACACATTCATAATTCAGAAAAAATACAAAAACACTGCTCATCAGTGTGTAGGTACCAAAATGCTGGTCATTCATGCATGTGAACAGCAACAAGCAACGACATTTGTTTATTTTCTGCTGTGAAACCAGAGCTAACAGAGAACGCCTTTATGCAAACCTACTATGCCTGTGTGTCAGTAATAATAGTATATTTAAAATGTACAGATTATATTAGCCCATATTAATCATTGCTGATGAAGAAAACTGTCATTTAAGACTGCCTACGTGGTTCTGACCTAGTATGAGAGAATGAGTGCAGTCAATATATATATGTAATGCATATAAACTGTATATATATATATATACATTATCTCACAAAAGTGAGTATACCCCTCACATTTTTGTAAATATTTTATTATATCTTTTCATGTGACAACACTGAAGAAATGACACTTTGCTACAATGTAGTAGTGAGTGTACAGCTTGTATAACAGTATAAATTTGCTGTCCCCTCAGAAATAGCTCAAAAGACAGCCATTAATGTCTAAACCGCTGGCAACAAAAGTGAATACACCCCTAACCGAAAATGTCCAAATTGGTCCCAAAGTGTCAATATTTTGTGTGTCCACCATTATTTTCTAGTACTGCCTTAACCCTCTTGGGAATGGAGTTTACAGAGCTTTACAGGTTGCCACTGGAGTCCTCTTCTACTTCTCCATGATGACATCACGGAGCTGGTGGATGTTAGAGTCCTTGCGCTCCTCCACCTTCTTTTTGAGGATGCCTCACAGATGCTCTATAGGGTTTAGGTCTGGAGACATGCTTGGCCAGTCCATCACCTTTACCCTCGATGATTAGTAAGTAGCTTGCGCTCTGGTCTGGTGTAGTAAGGTCGGTGTGATAGGTGTAAAAATAGCTAGAAGGTAAAATCATCAAACAAGGTTATATCAATACCTTAACATACATGATAAATGAGCATAATCAAGTCCATCAGGTGGGGGAGGAACCCCGATGATAGATGTGTCTGTGTGGCCAGAGGATCTATCTCAACCTGCAGCAAAGGGCCAGCTCCACCGCACAGGGAAGTCAGTTCTGTGGAGGATGCAAAAGAAAAAAAGGCGAAGCGCCTCTAAGTGCAGTAAGTTTTTATTTCAATGGGCACACAAGATCTAACAACTCACATGAAACAATAGTAAATAGGCTCGATCTGGAGTCATGGGGTGATCGTAAAATCCAGGGTCCTGAGTCCGGGAGAAAAGATGTTCAGGGCCGGTAGATGGAGGCGGAGGACAGTACAAGCTGGTTGCTGTCTTCCGGATCCGGCTAAGCTCCGCGTGTCAGGCTTGAACGCAGCGTCTGCCGCGTGACGTCACCAAGGTCAAAGGGAATCATACGACGTATTTCAGAGCATGCGCCAAGCTCACAGAGAGCATGCGCGCTCTTTTTTAAAAAACAAGAGCGCGCATGCTCTCTGTGAGCTTGGCGCATGCTCTGAAATGCGTTGTGTGATTCCCTTCGACCTTGGTGACGTCACGCGGCAGACGCTGCGTTCCAGCCTGACACGCGGAGCTTAGCCAGATCCGGAAGACAGCAGCCGGCTTGTACTGTCCTCCGCCTCCATCTACCAGCCCTGAATATCTTTTCTCCCGGACTCAGGACCCTGGATTTTACGATCACCCCATAACTCCAGATCGAGCCTACTTACTATTGTTTCATGTGAGTTGTTAGATCTTGTGTGCCCATTGAAATAAAACTTACTGCACTTAGAGGCACTTTGCCTTTTTTTCTTTATCACCTTTACCCTCAGCTTCTTTAGCCAGGCAGTGGTCATCCTGGAGGTGTGTTTGGGGTCATTATCATGTTGAAATACTGCCCTGCGGCCCAGTCTCCGAACGGTGGGGATCATGCTCTGCTTCAGTATGTCACAGTACATGTTGGCATTTATGGTTCTGAACTGTTGCTCCCCAGTGCCAGGAGCAATTATGCAGCCCCAGACCATGACACTCCCACCACCATGCTTGCCTGTAGGCAAGACACACTTGTCTTTGTACTCTTCACCTGGTTGCCGCCACATACGCTTGACACCATCTGGTTCAAATAAGTTTATTCTTAGTCTCATCAGACTACAGGACATGGTTCCAGTAATCCATGTCCTTAGTCTGCTTGTCTTCAGCAAACTGTTTGTGGGCTTTCTTGTGCATCCTCTTTAGAAGAGGCTTCCTTCTGGGACGACAGCCATGCAGACCAATTTGATGCAGTGTGCGGTGTATGGTCTGAGTACTGACAGGCTGACCCCCCACCCCTTCAACCTCTGCAGCAATGCTGGCAGCACTCATATTTCCCAAAGACAACCTCTGGATATGACGCTGAGCACGTGCACTCATTGCTTCTTTGGTGGACTATGGCAAGGACTGTTCTGAGGGGAACCTGTCCTGTTAAACCACTGTACGGTCTTGGCCAACATGCTGCAGCTCAGTTTCAGGGTCTTGGCAATCTTCTTATAGCCTAGGCCATCTTAATGTAGAGCAACAATTCTTTTTTTCAGATCTCCAGAGAGTTCTTTGCCATGAGATTCCATGTTGAGCTTCCAGTGACCAGTATGAGAGAGTGAGAGCGATAACACCACATTTAACACACCTGCTCCCCATTTACACCTGAAACTTTGTAACACAAACGATTCACGTGACACTGGGGAGGGAAAATGGCTAATTGGGTCCTATTTGGACATTTCCACTTTGGGGTGGAACAGTGGTTTTGTTGCCAGCAGTTTAGACATTAGTGGTTGTGTGTTGAGTTATTTTGAGGGGACAGCAAATTTACACTGTGATATAAGCTGTACACTCACTACTTTACATTGTAGCAAAGTGTCATTTCCTCAGTGGTGTCGCATGAAAAGCTATAATAAAATATTTACAAAAAATGTGGGGGGATGTACTCACTTTTGTGAGATACTGTATATATATATATATATATATATATATATATATATATATATGTATACCTGTATATAATCATTATAAATAATGTTAAGTAAACCCTAAAAAAACATTTGTCATTTCACATATATACACATACATACACACATACATATATGTATTTGGTTTGTTTAGGCCTCTCTCTCTCTCTAGATTTCTATTTCCCTTTTTTATTCAACTGGGCATGCTCCAATATATGCACAGGACACACACAGTTAATTTTTCTCCTGGGCGTTACCATTACTGGGTGTGTTTTTTACTTGATTATATTAAAACCACTCAGACATGAGATAAGATTTGGCCTGGCAACAGGTCCAATATATTGTGCGTGGGACATGCTTTATGTTTAAGATTTGGGGGCCTTTGTTATTTTTAGGTGGGAGGTGGGATTTGGCTGTGTTGTCTGTTATGTCTAAAGACACATAGCCCACTTGGCTCTCTGTAAGTATTTATTGGTTTTAACATAATTGTGTATTGTTTAGTCAATCTGCACATGTATCTGAATATTATTGGATCTTTGTCGATGTATATGGTATAAATGTTGTACAAAGTTCATGTTGGCAAATTTTTTCAATTTGTGTTGTTTCATACAGTATTCAGACTTTAACTTTTTTCAATGTTGTTCTGTTGCAGCCTGATACTAGTCAGTTGTTTAATTTTTTTTTTTATAATTAATCTACATGTAGCAGGTTTTCCAGGCATTGGGCCTGATATGGGTCTGCCATTGTTACCGGTGACACCTTCAGCTCATTTAAGCTGAATACCCAAGTGTGAGAGCTGAGACAATGACCATTAAGGCATCTTTGGTTTGTTTTGTTTATTTAAAAATGGGGATGGAAGAAGGGAATGAGTGGGATATTCCTCTGGCTCAACTAGGTACAACTGGGACACTTTGCAGAAAAATGCTTGTTAGTGCTGTCTTGACTCCAGCTGGATGCCGACCAACGCCTACTGACGCTTGAAAAATGCTTTATTACTGAACTGTGCTAGAACTTGACTTGTAACCCTCTGGTTAACTCAAAAGATCCTGGACTGCAGTGAGACTTGACACTCTGTTAAGCTCAAAAGTCCTGTGAACAGCTCCCTCCAGCCCTTTACTGACTGAGGTAGCTCCTTGTAACTGCTTATGCTGCTGCAACTCTCAACACTGCACACTGCAAGCTGTACACTTTAACTCTTCAGGGCCCAACCGCTGGCACCCCCTCTGCACTTCAGGGTCCTCTCACTAGGCACCCCTTCTGACACTTCAGGGTCCTCTCGCTAGGCACCTCCTCTGACACTTCAGGGTCCTCTCACTAGGCACCCCCTCTGACACTTCAGGGTCCTCTCACTAGGCACCCCCTTTACCGCTAGCTAGCTCCTGGATCCCTCGGACCTTCATCGGAGCGGTCCCCTCTCAGCTAGTCAGACCCCCAGGGGCAGTTACAGTACTCACAAACTTGGAATGCTTTCCTGAAACTGGGCCCCCTCAACTCCGCTGGTCCTCGGCACACCGGATCCTCTCTGCAGCTCAGCTCAGCTCTCTCTATACCCTCAGGCAAGCCACCCGAGATGCACAATCCTTTTGACAGGAGCAGAGACAGCCGTACTCTCCCTCCTGGGACTCTGCTTCCTTCCTAAGGTAGATACAAGCCTGAATGTGCCCCTGATTGGGTTTCCTCCACTGCCCAATGAGAACTCTCTCATGGAGCCAGTGCGGAGACTCCCCTCTCAATACCAACACCTGAGAGACATGACAGCCCAGCTGAAAATCAGGGCCCTGCTGTTAGGCAGCCAAGGCCCACTATACTTTTGCCTAGCACCTACCTTGTAGGGTGCTACATACACTCAGTACCCCATAGCGACAAAGTGAAAACAGAATTTTATGACAACAGAATTTTAGAAATGTTTGTAGATGCATGAAAAAAGGAAAAACTGAAATATCCCATTGACTTAAGTATTCAGACTCTTTGCAACAACACTTTAGGCTGTGTTCACACTGTGTGTGAAGGGACTTGCAGCGGGGGGTCCGGTGGGTGCCTGTTCACCGTTTCAGGTCTGAATTTGGTCTAAATTTTTGGCTAAATTCATACCTGAAAGGGACCAGGAGACGCAAAGGACCCTTCTGCATACCGCTCTGCAGCTGTTTCAAAGCTGTGTGAACCAGCTCCATTGAGAGCTGGTCACAGTCTCCTGAAGTGTGAATTGCAGGGAAATCCGCATCCAATTCGCACCAGTGGGAACCCAGCCTTAAATTTAGCTCAGGTGCCTCCCATTTATCTTGATCATTGCTGAGACATTTCTACACCTTGAGTGGAGTCCACCTGTGGTAAATTAAATTGATGGACATGATTTGGAAAGACAGACAGTTCTCTGTTAAATGCCTCACAGCTGACAATGCATACTGTATCAGAGCAAAAGCCAGGTCAATGGAACTCCCTGCAGAGTTGAGAGACAGTATTTGTGCAAGGCACAGATCTTGGGAAGGTTACAAAGAAATTCTGGTGCGCTCAAGTAAAATACAGTGATATCCTCGATAAAAACCTGTTCCACAGCGCTCAAGATCTCAGACTGCGTGGAAGGTTCACCTTTCAACGTGAAAAAATCCTAAGCACACAGCCAAGACAACACAGGAGTTGCTTGGGGACAACTCTGTGAATGTTCTAGAGCGGCCCAGCCAGAGCCCTGATTTGAACCTTATTGAACATATCTGGAGAGACATGAAAATGGCTGTCCATTGATGGCCCCCTGCAAGCTGAACGAGCTTAAGAGGATTTCTAATGAAGAATGGTAGAAAATCCCCAAATCAAGGTGTGCAAAGCTTGTCACATCATACCCAAATGGACTTGAGGCTGTAATTGCTGCCAAAGGTGCTTTAACAAAATACTGAGTAAAAGTATGTGTGAATACTTAAAGGAATTGTAAAGGCAGAAGGTTTTTTTTTTTTATCTTAATGCATTCTATGCATTAAGGTAAAAAAAACCTTCTGTGTACAGAAGCCCCCCTCAGCCCCCCTAATGCTTACCTGAGCCCATCTTTATCCAGCCATGTTCCAGGAATGTCTAAGCTACCTGAAACTCCCCTTCTACTGTTCTCCCCCTTCGTCATGATTGGCTCCCGCTGCTGTCAATCAAAATCATTCAGCCAATCAGGAGAGAGAGGGGCAGGGCCAGATCGCGGCTCCGTGTCTGAATGGACACAGTGAGCTGTGACTTGGCTCGGGTGCCCCCATAGCAAGCTGGTTGGGAAGTGTTTAAAATAAAAGAGACTGTAAGGCAGTTTAACTGTAAAGCATGTATCAAAAACAGAAATAAGTTTAAAAAAGCTGGTCACTGGTTGCACGAAAAAAATCCAGCAAGAAAGGCACCCTAATTGTGGTTTGGATCTAGCAACAAATATTAATTTTGTGGATGGTCGATAGACAAATATTTTGGCCAAATGATGCAACTCCAATCTTAGTGTCTGGTTCTTGGTGTGTGGTTTAAAGAGTATAAAGTTTGACCCCAGTCACTTGAGTCTCAGTCTTCGCTCAACCCAATTCTAACAGAGACGGTTTACTGTGCAGCCTGCAGGATACCCAAAAAAGAGGATAGGTATTCTGAAGTAGCAATAGTAGTAGCAGTAGGCCCTTTAAAGGTTTAGTTCACCTTTACCAAAAAACTGCCTATGCAGGTAAGGGGCAGCTGTGCAGCTTTGACCAAAGCAAAATAATGCCCTTGCTGTAGGTGTAGGCCAATTACGTGCTTCCCGAAGCCAGACTAAAAAACTCTCTGGGTAGGCATCATCCGGTCCTGCCTTGTTGCTAGGACATTTCTAAGACACTCCCAGCCAATTCAAACCCCCTAACATGCACTCTTTCTCCCTGTCACAACAGCTTACAGCTCAGTGATGCTGTGATTGAGAAGATAGTGGACAGCACATGTGCATAGCTCCCAACTGTCCCTGATTTCAAAGTACAGTTCCTCATTCAGAACAAGGTCCTTCTGTCCCTCTTTCCTCCTCATTTGTCCTTAACCACTTCCATACCGGCCATTGTACAATGACGCCGGCAGGAAGGGCTCGTCGATCCGGGCGGCCGTCATATGATGTCTGCCCGCTCTCGCCGCTACTGCGTGCCCCCGGGGGTGCGCAGCACGGCGATCAGGGATGAGGCTTGTCCCTCAGACTGAGCCCATCCTCGATCAAAGTAAACAGCCAATGAAATTCTCTCCTCAGTGCACGCCCCTGGGGCATGCAGTGTGGCGATCGGGGACGAGGCTCATCCCTCGGAAAGAGCCCATCCCCGATCTAGGTAAAGAGTCAATGAAATTGGCTTTTTCCCACGTGACCGGCTGTCAATCACAGCTGGTCACAGAATGTCAACAGAGAACACGGTAACTAGCTGTCACCGTGTTCTCCTCCTCACACACTGATCCTGTGTGAGGAGGAGATTGTGGTAACAGCTAGTTACCCATCATAGTGCACCCCAAAACACACTGATTGCCCCCCCCAATAAAGAGGACCTGTCACCAGCCCATCAAAGTACCTGTCACTAGCCCATCAAAGTACCTGTCACCAGCCCATCAGAGTACCTGAAGGGCTGGTGACAGGTACTCGGGTCACCAGCCCTTCAGGTACTCTGATGACAGGTACTCGGGTACTCTGATGGGCTGGTGACAGGTACTCGGGTACTCTGATGACAGGTACTCGGGTACTCTGATGACAGGTACTTGGGTACTCTGATGACAGGTACTAAGGTACTCGGGTACTCTGATGACAGGTACTCGGGTACTCTGATGACAGGTACTCGTGTACTTTGAATACCTGTCATTGGTGTACCCGAGTACCTGTCATCGGAGTACCTCAGTACCTGTCATCGGAGTACCCAAGTACCTGTCATCGGAGTACCCGAGTACCTGTCACCAGCCCATCAAGTACTCTGATGACAGGTACTTGGGTACTCTGATGACAGGTACTCGGGTACTTTGAGTACCTGTTATCGGAGTACCCGAGTACCTGTCATCGGAGTACCTCAGTACCTGTCATCGGAGTACCCAAGTACCTGTCATCGGAGTACCTGAGTACCTGTCACCAGCCCATCAGGTACTCTGATGACAGGTTTTCAAGTACTCTGATGGGCTGGTGACAGGTACTCGGGTACTCTGATGGGCTGGTGACAGGTACTCTGATGACAGGTACTTGGGTACTCTGATGACAGGTACTCGGGTACTCTGATGGGCTGGTGACAGGTACTCGGGTACTTCAATGACAGGTACTCGGGTACTCTGATGATAGGTACTCGGGTACTTTGAGTACCTGTCATCGGAGTGCCCAAGTACCTGTCATCGGAGTACCCGAGTACCTGTTTCTAGTCCAGAGTGCCCGAGTACCTATCTGCACCCCATCAGATTACCCGAGTACCTGTCTCTAGCCCATCAGAATACCCAAGTACCTCTCTGAGGCTCATCAGAGTACCCGAGTACCTTTCTGAAGCCGATCAGTGTACCTGAGTACCTGTCTGCAGCCCATCAAAGTACCTGAGTACCTATCTGCAGCCCATGCCTCCTAGATTATGTGTTGGGGTGTTTGCTTTCCAAAATGGGGTCATTTTGTGGGGGTTTCTATTGTCCTGGGGTTCCAGGGCCTTCAAAAGTGTGATTGGTTGTAATGAAATGATACGTGTAAGTTATGCTCCTAGAACACCTGATGGTGCTTCTTGCATGTTGGGTATCTGTATGTGGCTATGCTGTGACAAAGTCTCACATATGTGGTATCGCCATACTCAGGAGGAGTAGCAGAATATATTTTGGGGTGTCATTTTTGCTATGTACATGCTATGTGTTAGAAATATCTTATAAATTGACAGCTTTGTGTAAAAAAAAAAAAAAAAAAAAACTGCGTATTAATTTTCTTTCCACATTTTCCAAAAACTTGTGGAAAAAAATGACATGTTCAAAAGACACATTATGCCTCATAGAATATACATTGGGGTGTTTGCTTTCCAAAATGGGGTCATTTTGTGGGTAATTCCATTGTCATGGTGCTCCAGGGCCTTCAAAAGTGTGATAGGTCGTTAGGAAATTATATGTGTAATTTATGCTCCTAAAACACCTGACTCCTTGAATGTTGGGCCTCTGTATGTGGCCAGGCTGTGTATGTGTAAAAGTCTCACACATGTGGTATTGCCATACTCAGGAGGAGTAGCAGAATGTATTTTGGGGTGTAATTGCAAGTATGCATATACTGTGTGTAAGAAATAACTTGTTATTATGACAATTTTGTGTAAAAAAAAAAAAAATTCTTAATTTTCCCAAGAATTGTGGTAAAAAATTACAACTTCAAAAAACTCACCATGCCTCTTACTAAATACCCTGGAATGTCTACTTTGTCATTTTGGGGGTATTTGTACTGTCCTGACATTTCAGGGCCTCAAGAAATTAGATAAGCCGTCGGTACATCAGGTGTGATCAATTTTCAATGATTGGCACCATAGCTTGTAGACTCTATAGCTTTCACACAGACTAAATAATAACCACTAACTGGGTTATTTTTACCAAATATATGTAGAAGTATACATTTTGGCCCAAATTTATGAAAAAAAAATTACTTATTTGCAAAATTTTATAATAGAAACTAAAACAAAATTAGTTTTTTTCAAAATTTTCGCTATTTTTTCACTTATAACGCAAAAAATAAAAAACCTAGTGGTGATTAAATACTACCAAAAGAAAGCTCTATGTGTTTGAAAAAAAAGATAAAATATTTGATTGGGTACAGCGTTGTATGACGAGTAATTATCATTCAAAGTGTGAGAGTGCCGAAAGCTGAAAATTGATCTGGGCAGGAAGGGGGTGTAACTGCTCTGTATGGAAGTGGTTAATGATGGTCTGATCTATAGAATTGTATATAAAATCCACTGCTTTTCTATTATAAAGAGTTTTACAGTGCTAAACCTTTATTCCAATATTGAAATTGGTGCATTTGTAAACTCCAAAAGCCAGTATACAGACATGGTAGTGGTAAAAAAAAAAGCACTTGTAGGCTTAACCAATCATTTTTTGTACAATTCTCCTTTAAGGGGGGCATGGTGGGGGGTGCCCTATGCCTACATACTTTTGCTAATAGATATCCCTCATTCCCATCTCAGAAATTTGGAAGGTATGCATTTGCAAGGGTTTGCGAGCTCGCTCCTCTGATGGTGGGGTGAGCAGTCATCGTTGGGAATGTATTAGCAACATTCTAGCAGTAAGGAGTTTTTTAGTCAGGCTTCAGATATACAGATGTAGCACGCTCCTAGGTAGGTGCTAGAGAGAAAGTATAGTTTTGAAGCCTTTCTGCTTACTAGAGGAAATGCAGGTAAATCTATATTGTTCTCTGCCTACCAGAGAGTAGGATCTGTTAGTGAGGTCTGCTCCATGTGCTCAGATGCAACTCAGTCTGTCTACAGAGTGTTTCACACTACTCCAATAGGGAGGCATATTGGACAGTGGGAGGAAACCCAACAAATGAGTGCACAGGCGTTTAGTACAGCCCTGGTGATTTGTCAGAGGAACGTGTATCGTTGTATGCTGGGATACTGTATAAATTCCAGGAGCACATGTGCTCGGGGTCTTTCAGCTGCATAGCGGAGTCCCAGAGGGAGGGGGAAGCCGTCTCCTCCTCTGTAGAGGTGCCATGCGGCCTCAGGTAGTCGATCTGAGGACCAAAAGAGCTAGAGAGGAACTGAATCCAGAGGTCCTGTGGAGCTGACTGAGATGGGAGACACTTAAGGATCTGATTCTGCATACAGTAAACAGATCTGTGTCAAGAGGCCTGACCTGAGGGGGGCCACCCCTGCAGCTAGAAGAGTCAGTGGACGGGTGTCAATAAAGGAAACCCTAGTGAATATCCTGAAGAGAATGTAGATCACCAAGTCTATTGCTGGAGAAAAATAGCAAGGAGACTTAATCCTTTCCATACATGTGGCAGTATGGTATAAGCAGTGTGTCTGCTTCCACAAGCAACCTGGTGGGGCCAAGTGAGAGTTGTCCTTATCAAATGTACATAGTTTCAGTTGGAGTATCCCACTAGTCCCTTCTCCCCTCTAAGTTCCACAATAAATACTAAAAATCAACCTCCTGGACTGTTTGAGTAACGAGCCATCGGGAGTAAGGAGGGATGTGTAAACTGTACCCTAAGTGACTGTGTTCTGGTAATCAGAGGAGGCCCAACAAATCATCATACAGCAAGTCCTACTGGGACCGTGCTACCCATAAAAAAGCCTACACGTACCGCAAGGGCATTATTCAACTTTAGTCAAATCTGTACAGTTTGTTTTTTTTACTACAGCTGCTCCTTACCTGCGTACATCGTTTTTTTTTGTAAAAGGGAACTGACCCATAAGGAGCAGCTTCTTGATAATTAGGGCCATGTGAGAGCAGCCAGGCAGATCTATGACTCTGCAAAAGCAGTCACAGTGTTTCCTAAAGTGGTTGTAAAGTCAGAAGGTTTTTTTATCTTAATGTATTCTATGTATTAGGATAAAAAGCCTTCTGTGTGCAGCAGCCCCCCTAATACTTACCTGAGCTCCCTCCCATTGCAACGATGGCCACGAATGCCTCAGGCATCCGAGACTCTCCCCCCTGATTGGCTGAGACACTGCAGCCATTGGCTCCCACTGCTGTCAATCAAACTCAGTTAGCTAATGAGAAGAGAGAGGGGTGGGGCTGAACCGTGGCTCCGTGTCTGAATGGACACAGAGCTGCGCCTTGGCTTGGGTGACCCCATAGCAAGCTGCTTGCTGTGAGGGCACTCAACAGAAGGGAGGGGCCAGGAGCTCCATCCAG
The DNA here is from genome assembly GCF_965119305.1 of Pelophylax lessonae. Taxonomy (NCBI): domain Eukaryota; kingdom Metazoa; phylum Chordata; class Amphibia; order Anura; family Ranidae; genus Pelophylax; species Pelophylax lessonae. The sequence continues at coordinate 338,367,370 of NC_138771.1, read as the reverse complement.
GGACCTGAGAAGAGGAGGATCTGGGCTGCCCTGTGCAAAACCACTGCACAGAGGAGGTAAGTATAACATGTTTGTTATTAACTTTAGGTTGCAGTAGATCTCTCCCTAATAAATCTGGATCTTGACCAGTTTTAGAGAAGTCAAATATATCTTGAACCTTGGGCAATATTTTCTTCTTACAATATCCAGACAGTAGTTTCTGCCCAATTCCTCTGTGACACTCTGCAGAAAGAATATCCTTTTCGAGCCCAACTACCTCCAGATATCCACTCTAGCAGGTAGCCTTAATCGGAACTAAAAGGAATTGATTTAATCATTTACCAAAACAATTACATTCAAGGCATGCGTGCACCACCATGGTGAATGCAGATCAAATGGAGGCTAAAATGGCAGTAAACGGTAGGAGTGTGTAGTTCCGCATTAAACCCTCAGACCTCTGGCACATGCCCTAGGCCCATGTAGAAATGGATACTCTGTGAATGTGAACACTCTGTAAATGTTCCCCAAATATGTATCCTCTCTCAAACCATACCTCTGAACATCATATTCAGAGATGGGTTGTGTTCAGATACATATTCATTAAACTTATTCAGATAAATATTCTTATCTCAGCAGACTCAGCGTATGACAAGCAGGCATGTAAATTGAGGACAACCCTGGACGATTGGGAGTTGCTTGGAGATGATGTCATCACGCATGCACAGCCGCAAACACGGAGCAGTGTTCGCTTTGGCCGACAGCTTGCCGGTATCTTGTATTGCTGTATGACCTTTGTAAGGTAATTGCACAATTGTTTTAATAAACATCACATCTTATTCTTTGGTGGACTTCACTATGGGATTTATTTATTTTTTTTATGCTCGAGAATATGGATTCCCATACCTGCAGTCTGGCTTTCTCCCCATTGAAATCCATCTGCCTATTTTGAGCGCATCTGACCATTATAATTTATGGTTTTGTGATTTGGTAGGAGGCGTGTGTTGGTGGTGGTGGCTGGTGTTGGTGATTTCCACTTTGATCTTCAATCATATCACATTGTGTAAGGATAATGTGATCCTTACTGATACCTACATCATAGTGTATATACTGTGTGTGTATATATATATATATATACACACATATATATATATATATATATATATATATATATATATATATATATACATATATATATATATATATATATATATATATATCTTCAGGGCTTTTTTCTCAGAAAATAGGTGCAGGAACTTAACCACGATCCACAACCCCCCCCCCCCCAAACACCCTCCAAACCGCATTGAATAGTGGGTGTGGTCAAATTTTACTAACAGTGACTGGATCTTAAAGGGGCACTAAATACCAGGAGTGCACTGGGTACCAAGTGCAGAGTTTGGGGGTGGTTCACACACAGAGTGCAGAGTTTAGGGGAACGCTATGTGCAGAGATCCAGGGTGCGTTATGCACAGTTTAGAGTTCAGGGGTGTAGAGTGCAGAGTTCAGCCTTTTTCCACAGTTGCTTACTCCTGCATCCCTGCATCCCCCTTCCACACCTCACTTTCACCCCTCTTTAGCTCTGACCTCTGAATGCAACAACCCCACCTCCACTGCCCCTATCTTCTCCCCTTCTTTAAAGCTCCACCATCTTCTGTATGTCTTACCTTTTATTCCTTTATTAAGCTGGATGATCTCCGCCTCTCTCACTTGCAGGGAAATCATCCAGTAGGGGTGTAGACATCCACACTGTGCCCAAGCACCTGCATCTCCCTGGTCCCCATCCTACACTCAGTAGTAAGCCACTCAGGAGATCAGATCTGTGGGAGCCATTAGGAGACAAGGAGTCACTTGTAAACACAGAAGACAGGCTTCTGTGTTTACAAGTGATAGGGGTGAGCAGGGAGCAGAGGGCTTGAGCGAGAGGTGGTTCCACCAAGTGCCAGCTGAAAAAATGCCCTGTATATCTTAATGTATTTCTATATTAATAAGTGCAAGCTAAAATGACATTTGGAAATGTGTTAAAAACATGTTTTCAAATAAGATGTTATCAGGAGAGCCCGTTGTGGGCAAGTAACCATGTATCAAAGTGCCACACCCTAAATGTGTGATGTGTTGATAAGAAACCCTATAAAAGGAGGGATCTGAGCTCTATCAGATCAGAGTATACAGGGCGGCTTTATATGGGTGTGCTCTCATGTAGCTACTTTTGCCAATAAACCTTTCTAATTTGGAACTCTCGGTATGAAGGCTGTTTCATTTCAGGTCAATTTCCTATACAACATCTTTGGTTTAATATTGGATACGCAAATTTATTGGTCTTTTTATATATGAATTTTCACTTTTTGCACATTAATTTGCACTGTTTTTGCACTATTTTTTAACTACATAATTTTTAGGTATACCAAAATAAAAGCTTAAAGTGGAACTTTACTCTAGGTTAGGATGACATCCCTTGCCCCTCCACCCTCAGCCCCGCGGCCTCCCAGGAAATGTCCCAGGAAGCTGCAGGACTGTTCGCAGAGTGTGCGATCTTGTGCTTTTACAGTGGGAATCTGGCTGTAATTCCTCGGGAAGCCACAGCCAGCTCCCATATCCCAAGATGGCAGCCCGAGTGACAAGCAGCGGTACAGTATTTATAGCTGCTGACTTAAAAAAAAAAATCAAGCTGAAATTATTTTATAAAATAAAATTGTAAAAATGAATTAGGTATAGACAAAGTAGTTAACTAAGGTGAGATGATGCTGCTAAATTTGGCCAGGACATCTAAGTTTCAATGACCTCTGGATACAAAAGGTTTAAAGTAATTGTACATGAAATATGAACAAAGCATATCCCTCTATAGTGTATACATGTTTTAATTAGGAGCACTAAGTGCCATTTCGGTCTGTTGCTTTGTTCCTCTGCTATCTGCATGAAACAATTATGACCAGTTTTCTTGACACCAAGAAAAAAATGGTGTGTGCTGTGTGAAGGGGGTGTGTCTCTTCCTTCCAATAGGCTCTCAGAGCTCCCCTAACTGAGCTCTGCAGAATTAAATTTTAGCTCTCTTCCCCGCTTTTTCCTGAACTCTCAGACAAACTTTATAACTTCTGTACTTTAAAGGGCTGTAATGAAGAGAAGGCTGCAGAGAGACAGGTACACCTTATGTAGAAGGATTTGTTTAATCTCTGTGTATCACCTGAGGCCAATCACTTCACCGGGTATATGTAACTACTTTATTGAAGAAGAACCTATGCCCTATTTTATGAAAAATGTTATCCAGAGGTGGCAGAAGGTACAACTTTTTGCTTGGCACTAGCAGCACTGGACAGTAAGCCCCTGGTCACACCAGTGCGACTTGTCATGCAATTTGATTTGCGATTTTAGTTTCAAATTACAAAACATAGCAATGGAAGCGGTCAAAGCAGTATGGCTCCAACTCCATCAGAGTCACATCAATTTTGAAAGTAGTTCTTGCCCTACTTTATGTAATGTTGGGTGCAACCTGCATAGACATCTGTGCATGAAGTAGCACAGATGCCTTCCAAGTCGCACCTGGAGTCGTACTGACATGTGACTTAGAAACTGTGCGATTTCAAGTGAAGTCACGCAATTTCAAAGCCGCGTTTGATGTGACCTGAAGACTAATACAGGAAAGGGTAACTGACAAATAAAAAATGGAGGGCACCCAATGTTTTATCTTTGAAGAGACATGAATCCCAAATAACCATGCCTCCTAGACTGGTACTAATGTTTTTTATATCACAAAACCACTTCATGCCACTAAAACGGTTTTTGATTGATAGACACACCACATAAGGATTTTTCTTTAAATCTTATTCAGAAGATCTTTTGCACATGAAAATGCCAGCATGCTAATGACAAACTCATGGCGAGCATTTCTTTTCCCATTGTTGGCCATTCTGTACACACACATTATTTTCAAAATGAAAAATAACAAAAAAGGTTGTCTTTGGAACATATGTCAGGTTATTCATTTTTATTATATGTCTGTCTTCGTGAAGAGATAAATTTGGCGGCAGGAAATACCTTTCTTTTATCGCTTTTGAGAATACAGCTTAAATACTCAGGTGAGAGTAGACATTCTAGGAGAATATCAGTTCTTCAAAGAAGTGTCTTGACTTGATCTTTTCCATGCCCTAGATTTGGAAAGTGATTCTCAAAGATCTATCCTAGGCAGAAAAATGTTTTAGTTACAAAAAATAGTTGTTTCCATTTACTGTTAAGACAGTAATGCTGATGTAGCACTACCTCCGTAGGAGTTGCTGAAGTCAGGGTTACCCACTGCTGCACAGCCAGTCACACAGCATTTCCTTCTTTCATCCAGACACAGTCTTTGGCTTGTTTTTATAGGGGATGATAACTTGGATAGGGTAAGGGATTATGGGATGCCCAGTGTGACAACGAGGATACTTCAGGGACACTTCCTCCCTATTTACAGACTCCTCTTCTTCCTCCTTCCTGCCCAAACTTTGTTCCTATTTGTTCACTCCTGGGGGAACTAACACTCTACTGTCAACTCAGCAATGGCCCACTACAGACAGAAACTCTTAGTGCCTTAGTAAAGAAACACTTAAAGTGGAGTGCCACCCAAAAGCTCCACTTGTTTGCTTCCCCCCCCCCCCTCCACTGCCATATTCGGCACCTTTCGGGGGAGCGGATACCTGTCAAAACCAGGTACCTCCTCCCACTTCCAGGTAAGATCGCTGCAATCGCTGTCCCTTCTGGGAGACATACAGGTCCCAAAATACAGCGGGGCCATTCAGAAAGTGCAGCACGACTTGTGCATGCACAGTAGAAATCAGGCTGGGAAGCCGCAAGGCTTAACTTCCTGTTTCCCTTAGTGAAGATGCCAGCACCTGCACCCCGAACCGATGTGGAATCCCTGGACAGGTAAGAGTATTCTCTCGAGGGCCAGTGACAGCCTCCCTCAGCACTGCTTCTCCATCTTCCACCCAACTCCTCTGCTGGCATGGCCCATGTCTATTTAAGGGCTTCTTTAGCTCCCTGCCAGGCTCCCATTCTCAAACATTCTAGAAACAGGGGGAGGCACCAGAGAGCTGCCAGGATGTCATCCAACCCTAGCCTCTAAGAACCCTGACCTAGATTTAACGACTCAAGTCTAACCAAGAGCCTGCTATATTTTACATACTCTCACTATTAGTATCACACACTAAATTGTTAAAATAGGATCATAGGAACAGAACAAAACATGTATGTAACACAAGCCTAAGTTTAGTAACTAGTTTAAGTTAGTTACAGGAATTTAGACTGTAAATGAAAATGAATGTAGTCATGAAACATTAGAAATAAAATAATATAAGTCTGATCTATGTATTAATCTTCATTAACCTTCTGCACACTAAATACCCTTATACACAGGTAGGCAGGTGACGTGGCTCCTCCTACAACAGTCACCTCCTGTTTAGGGGAGTGATAAATATAGGAGGAGGTCAGGTCTTGTGGTCTTTTGGAAGTCGGGAGTGCGATAATACACTGTGGGTGTGATCATTGTGGTAACAGGATCCTGGTCTGGTCTGAGCACTGGACTTTCTCTTATTTCACCTTATGGGGTCATCCTTGACATGGACATGTTTTGTATTAGGGCTGTTGCACCATTATTTAATTTATGCTGGAAGGGAATAGACCTCTATGTAAATTATGCCAAATAACAAGTAAAGCAGTTACTGTTTAAGACACATACATACTGTATACTGTACATACATAGAGTATGAAGTGTATGTGACCTGTTGTAGTTCCTCTCGTTGGACATTAGATTCCCCCTATAGCTTGAGAGTAAAATTCAACTAAGCTCAGGAGCTGCATATTATTTGGAAGGCAGAGAACTAGTTGAGTTAGACTGGCTGAGTTAGTTATCATGAGGAGCATGATTACTGCTCTTTTTTGTGGTTACAAGAACATGGACCATCATGTTGGCAGGGAGCCTATTTTGTGCAACTTCCAATTATGGGGGAAGCTGGGGCTGTATGCATTTTATGGGGCTTTTCTAAACCCCCTGTTGGGGGTATAATGGGTTTCTTGTCTTCCCTCATGCCACATCTCTCTGAACTATGTTGAATAGTTGTAATCTTAACTGACACAGAACTCTGGTTTAAAAAAAAAAAAAAAATAATATTCTATTCACGTATATGAATTTCTAACTCAGAAAAGTATCATCTATTGCTCTTAGCCTCCTCAAATTCTACAAACTCTTTTTTTTTTTTTTTTTTGGGTGTTGTTGTTTTGACTGTCCTGTTAAGGGTGGGTACATTCGTTATCCATGGTCCCACTGTAAGTAGGACTGTAGCCACCGTCTCTTTCTCAGTTCTGAGATAGACTAGGGACTATGGACCATGAGACTTGTAGTGTGCATAGAACGGTGCATATGACGGCCATCAACATGCACTGCAGTGGCGGAGCTACCAGGGTCATAATGGTTGCCCTTGACGGGCCCTGGCATTTTGCCACCGAGTAAGTAAATGAGTAAAAAAGTGATAGTGAGGATGATGATATAGATGGGGATGACAGTGATGGAGATGATAATAATGGATGATGAGGGAAGACATGACAGGGATCGTGTATAGTAATGTGGGAAGTGAGAAGTGATGTTGAGGATGATGATGACAGCGAAAAAGATGAAGATGATAAAGACAAGTGATGAGGATGATGAATATGGAAGGAAATTAAAAATTGTGACGATAATGCTAAGGATGATGATGGTGATGACAGTTGAGAGGATTATGATACAAGAAAAGAAGGAGGGAGGTGTCACTAAGTGCATTATTAAAATGGATTAATTTATTTCAAGCCGGTAAAAACACTTACAAGAGCCCACAGAAGGAGCCGCTAGCTCAGAGTGCGTAGCCTTTCCTGTCTCCACGGACTGAGTGTCTCTGGACTCCCTGCCCCGCACCGGTGACATTATTTCCACCTCCGCATCCTATGCCGGCCTAACACAGAGGCAGAACACAGGAGAGCCAGCCTTCCATCTTCAGTGGCATTTGGGGTGACACAGTCCCCAGAAACTCAGTGGAACAGCCAGACCACACATCTTCAGATGAGCCTATGGATTTCACACTCTTGTAAGTGTTTTTAACCAATATAAAAAAAATAATCCATTCTAATACTGCACTTAGTGGCGCCCCCCCCCCCCCCCTTCTTTTCTTGTATATATTACAGAGCATGAGCACTCTCTGAGAATGGCTGCCTGAATTAAAGTGTACTCAGTCTACATGGAAAGCAGATCCACCTTATGCCCCATATAAACAGTTCAGGTGACTCTTCAGCATTTGAAATTGTGGAGCGCCAGACTCCCATCCTGATTTTTTCCTTGAGAGGATAATGGTGAGGCTGATAATGGAAGAATGATGAGGACAGGGGTGACAATGATAATGTTAAGGAATAGGAAAAGTGATAGTGAGGATGATGATACAGAAAAAAATTATATGGATGAAGATTATGATAGGGAAGATGATGACAGCATAGAGCATTTGATAAGAATGATAACAAGGATGATGATGATTGTGGTAATGACAGTAGAGAGGATAATATTGAGAATGGGTATAATGAGGAGGGGGATGACAGTATAGAGCAGTGTTTCTCAACCTTTTTTCAGTCAAGGCGTCTTTTAAAATGATGGACAATCTCAAGGCACCCTCCAAAATTATGGACAGTTTTGAGGCACCCGATTCTAAAGTCTAAAAATGAATATTAGGGACTTTCACTGATGGCTGGATAAAGGACTGTATCGCATAGGGCACTTTTTCAACTCCATGGGGCCGCTTTCTGCAAGCTACTGCATCATAAACTTAAAAATCTCCCCCATAGAGAAATTTTGATTCTCAAAAATCTCAATTTTTTTGCACTTTATTTGGATGAACAAACCTCTCCCCCCCAGAATTTCAGCATATGAATGTTGGCGCTTGGAGCTTCTGTACCAGAGGGGAGGCATCTGCATAATTTACTCACTGTTAGCAGAGAACCAGGGAAAGCCGGGCTAAGCATTGAGCTGGGAACAGGACCTGGAGGAGGAAGGGGGTCTAGCCACTTGGAACCAGTGTTTTCAGCAGTCTTTCAAGGGAGTAGTCAATGTCTCCCTATAACTTCAACTATTGTCAGAGTATTCATGCTTCTTCCATGGTGACTTTCTTTCCCACTTTTCCCCCTCTCCACTTTTATCTCTCTCTACTCCTTTCTCCCTGTCCGCCTTCTGTTCTGTATATATATATATATATATATATATATATATATATATATATATTTTTTTTTTTTTTTTTTAATAAATAACGTTGACTTCAACCTCTGTTTTGTTAAGGAATACCTGTTCTGTCTCCCTCCGAAGGTTCCCTTTCTTCAGGATTAGGGAGATGCTGCAGGATCCCTTATTTGTTACCTACAAATTTTTAGGAAGCCCCAAAGGCAGGGATGTCTAATAACGATTTATTTTTCTCAACTGTTTTCTTATCATGACTACAGGCTGCCTAGTGTATTCCAGTTGAGTTATACACTTTTCGGACAATTTATCTCCTGGTTGGCTAGTCCCCTAGGATCTGTAAGTTTTGCAACCAATATACTGACGCACAGCTCCTGGGTTTCTATCCCTCCAGATTAACAGTAACCTTGATAATTCCCTGAAATCATACCAGTGACGAAGTCACATGAGATAAGGCGATTATTCTCCCAGCTGGTGGATAACAAGGAGTTCTGGAAACTTTATGTACTATTTGGCAATTATTTCATTTCTGTTAAACTCCATTTCTCATGATTATGTTGTTTATTCTGTATTTGATAATGTTTTCTTTTTGGTAAACTTCAATAAAAAGATTAAAAGAAAAAAATAATGGTGAGGATGATGATTATGATAAAGATGAGATGGTGAGGATAGTGATGACAGTATAGACTCGGATAATGATGAGAATGATAAAGGAAAGTGAAGGGGATACTGATCAATGGATGACAAATAAAGAAATGACAGGGATAAAGTAACATAATGGGGAAAGTGAGTAAAGTGATGTTAAAGATGATGGCAGCAATGCGGGGTGGGAGGTTGCAAGGTGGAGGGGAGGAGGTGGCAGGAAAATGGTTTGGAGGGGGAGGGGGAGCAGCAAATAGCACTGCATCCTGTGCAGACAAAATTTCTGGACAGGAGGGCCAGAGGCTGGGGGTGGCATTTACTAAAAATTATGGGCTGTATTTTCCTCTTGCAGCAGCAGAAAGCTGGCTTCTCCTTCTACCCCTCCTGCCAGCATTCAGCAGCTTCAGGAGCAATAAACAGTAGATCATTTCTAGTAAATGCTACCCCCACCGCCCCCTCTGTCCAGGTTCCACTGGAAATTCAATTTTGCAAAACGTACTGTTCAACACAGCATGCTACACACACCACATTACTACTCTCCTTGGCATACCCATAGGTGCCCCAAGTGTTTTACAATCCTATATTGTATACTGCAAAAAAAATAAAAAATAAAAATCTGCTGTGTGCCACTAAAGGGCTTAGGTTCAGCTTGAAGAAAGTGTGGCAACCCTTGCAGCTGCTCCAGAAGAAAACAGCAGTGATTTTTTGAGGCAATTTCAAGCCCAGAAGTGGGTTTATAATAATTCACTTATTTCCCGTTGGTGCCCATCCTAATCAGCTTCATTCGAGCCTCACCCCCACAATGGATTAAGATGGGCACTGCAAGGTAGGAAGAAGAGCTCACAGAAGCAGGCCTCATTAATTGACCCGCTTCTTGGCCCACCTTTTCCAGGGGCTCCCCTCCTAATCCGTTATGGAAGTGAGGCTTGAAATCTCCTCATGCAAACCTCAGCTGCACAGTGATTATGTAGGCCTTCATGCTACATATGCAGTAAGTCACTATTAGCAAAACTTTGAAATTACTAATATATATATACACAGTATAAAATCTATAGCCAGACAGACAGATGTAGGTTCCAGGCTGAACACCACAGGAGCTGCTGATTCCTGGGTCTATTTTAAAACAGTACTGGGATGAATAACAACCCAATGATTTTCCTTTCATTTTCTGTTGTATCTCTGGGACAGGAAGTGAAGATAAATATCCCCAATAGGATACTTTATCCCTTCCCTACTCTATCCAAAAGAAAAAAAAGTTGGGGGCTATGTAGGGTGACCACGTGTCCCGGATTGCCCAAGACAGTCCTGAATTTTGCAGGTCTGTCCCGGGTCCCAGGCACCTTCATTCCAGGACAATACAGTGTCCCGGAATAAAACTGACACAGCCACACCCCCCCCCCCCTCGGGCTGATCTGATGCCTCCAAAAAAGGCCGCCACATTGCCGCTTTTTTCACTGACAGTACTTGTCCTTGCTGAAAATGTCTGGAGAGGCTCAATCCCCGCCCCCTGCTTGTGACTGGAGAAATCATAAATCTCATGTGTCTAATCACTGCAGAGCAATGTAGAGCCAGCGTTGGAACAAGGTAAAACGGCTCTTAGCCAGCCAGGACAAATACGGTCAGTGAGTAAAGTGGCGATGTGGCGTCCTCTTTTGGGGGCGTGATCAGTGCTTCTGGGTAGAGCGCACACCCACCGCCCCAACTGTGCTGTAATTCATTACAGCACAAGCTTATTTTTGGGAAAGGGGGGTGTGTGTTCCTAAATGATGTTTGGAAATGTGGTCACCCTAGCCAGAGGTGCGAACGTGCGCTGATTGGACACAGGAAATGCCAATCAGCGGGTCTGTTGGACCCGATGTCTGCTTCTCACCTGTGATCATTCTCTGGAGAGGCAGAATGCCTATGTAAACAAGGCAGATCGCCATTCTGCCAGGGGAGAAGATGGAAATATTGTGTTCCTGCCAAACAGGAATCTCTGTCTTTCCCCAGTCAGAGCAACCCCCACACAGTTAGCAAGCACCCTTTAGAGTCATTAGTACAGTAACAGTGCATATTTTTAGCACTATTCACTGTATTTGTGTCACTGGTCCCCAAAAAAGTGTCAAAAGTCTCAGGTGTCCGATTTGTCCACCGCAATGTTGCAGTGCCACTAAAAATCGCCGCTAATACTAGCAACAATAAATAGAAATTCCATAAAAATATCCCATCGTTTGTAGACTCTATAACTTTTGTGCAAACCAATTAATTTAGGCTTATTGGGATTTTTTAATCTAAAATATGTAGCTGAATACATATTGACCTAAATTGATGAAGAAATTAGATTTTTTTCAATTTTATTTATTGGATATGTATTATAGCAGAAAGTAAAAAAAAATATATATATATATATATATTTTTTTTTTTTTCTAAATTGTCACTCTTATTTTGTTTATAGCGCAAAAAATATAATAACCGCAGAGGTGATCAAATACAACCAAAAGAAAGATTTAGTTGTGGACATCAATTTTATTTGGGTACAGCATTGCACAACCGCGCAATTGTCAAAATAATGCAGTGGCGTATCGCAAAAAATGGCATGGTCATTAACCGGTTGCCGACCGCCGCACGACTATATACTGCGGCGGTCAGCCCCGGCCAGGCAGAGTGACGTATGGGTACGTCACTCGCCTGTCACTGACTTGAGAGCCAATTGTGGGCGGGCGCGCGCCCGCCGCGGCTCGTTCACTGACAAGTCAGTGCGTGTGACCGGCGGACCCGATGTCCGCCGGTCACACTACGATCGCTCCGGTGAAGGGAGAAAGGCCATGTCCCAATACAGTTAGAATCACGCCCCTAGGACACACTTAACCCCTCCCTCTCCAATACAGTTAACCCCTTCCCGGCCAGTGTCATTTTTGCAGTAACCGTGCATATGTATAGCACTGATTACTGCAGTAATGTCACTGGTAACCCCAAAAGTGTCAAAAATGTCAGTCAAGGGTCCGATCTGTCTGCCGCAATGTCGCAGTACCGAAAAAAAAAAATCGCAGATCGCCGCCATTACGCGTTAAAAAAAAAAACCACCAAAAATGACAAAAATCTTTCCCTGTGTTAGTAAACGCGATAACTTTTGCGAAAACCAATCAAAATACGCTTTTTGCGATTTTTTTTACCAAACATATGTAGCATAATACAAATTGGCCGAAAATGTTAAAAAATTTTGATTTTTACATTTTTTTGGGGGGAATTTCATATAAAAAAATGTGAAAAATATTGTTATTTTTGCAAAATTGACGCTCTTTTTTTGTTTATAGCGCATGATCAAAAAATCGCACAGGTGATCAAATACCACCAAAAGAAAGCTCTGTTTGTGGGAAAAAAAGGACGTCAAATTCGTTTAGGTACAGCGTCGCACGACCGCGCAATTGTCCGTTAAAGTCACGCAGTAAAAAATCGCAAAAAAAACCCTGGTCTTTTAGCAGCCAAATCCTCCGGGGCTTAAGCGGTTAAGGGGGTAAAACCCTCCAGGGTTGAAGTGGTTAATAATATCAAACAGTGTAATAAAGGCATATCTGCCCTTTATAGAAACGTATAGTGTGAATAGATTGAAACAAGCCTATAATTAATCAAACCATGTAAGGTATCGCCCAGGGCATACTTTGGGGTGTCATAGTGTGAATAGGTTGCTAGAAGTGGACTTCAGAATACAAATATGAAGCAAGCATCTCCAAAGCCATCCTAATAGTGTGTTGACATTACCCATAGGTTCCTGTTGCCTCCTATCCACCGACTTTCATAGTAAGATACATAGTTGCAGTTCGGTCACAATCAGCTCACTCCTTCTGTGTATATTTTTATAATGGTCTGCGCCAGCATAAATGTTTACAAAACATTTATAGACTTTTGGACATGCTACTCATGTACTTCTACGATGGTGAGTCAGCATAACTAAGAGCTGCCCCAGCCTAAAAATAAGCACATCATATCAACATTACACTCACACCATCAGACAGGTTTTGTTTCTTAATTACTATTGTGAGTATATGAACACGATTCTTCCATTTCCGCTAGTGGCAGTTAGGATGAAAACAACATAAGAATATATGAAGTGTGCAAATTTATAGGTGTAGCAGTCCAGCATATTTTATGAAATGCTGGTTTGTAAGCTCATACACCATGTTTTCTTTTCAGATTTACTCCAGGGCCAGAATCCACAGCTGTGGCATCACGGCGACCATAGCGGTGAGATGTGTCACGTTTCTGTCAGCAGTTCTGCTCAGGACGCTCTAACGCAGCTGACGTGAAAAGGGTGCTTATGACAGATAGCTTGCATGAAGACGTCTTTTGCTGGCTAAGCCTAGGAGCAAGGCACCTTTTTTGGACACACTATTGCAAAATGTAAATTGGCTTTTCACTGTTTAGCATGGCAAGTATTGTAATAACTCATATAAAGGTGTCCATTATCACATTTTAACAGATCAAAACCTGTCTGACAGCTTGCTATATAAGCAATCATACAATCCTGATTTTGCTGAAGGTATCTGGGACTTGTTTATAAAGATATCCCAAACAGCAACAATGAGCAAAAGGCTTGTTCATCTGCAGTCACAGTTTAATCCCTTTACATACTTTGATATGCAGTGACTGGAAGGATATGCCTTGACATTCACATACTGTATATGCCTCAATGTCTTGTTCTAGGGCAGTGGTGTAAAACTCAATTTCATCGTGGGCTGCATCAGCAGTAGGGTCGCCCCCCAAAGGGCCGGTTGTATAGGTGTGCTGCACACAGAGTGCAGAATTCAGGAGTGTGATGTGTACAGAGTGCAAGGTTTAGGGATGCACCATGCACAGTGTGCAACACCAAAATTCACCCCCCCCCCCCCAAAGCTTCCTTGCATCTCTAGTTTCTACTACCTCTCCCTATGTAGGCAGCTTAAGTATGGCCCTGTTATGCGGCTCTCTCTACTACACTAGTATTTGGTTTTGTTAAACCTCCTCGTGTGGGAGGTGGTGGTGGTGTGGGGGGGGGGGTGTGGGGGGGGGCGAGTGGGGGAGGAGTTCCGCCATGATCCAGCTGCAAAACTGGGTGGAAGGGCCACATCATAAGGACTGTGGGGCCAGATTTGACCTGCAAGCCTTGTGTTTGACATATTTGTTCTAGGGCATCCTTCATTGGCACTCTCAGAACTGAACCAAGCTGTCACCCATAGCTCACAGTCAACTACTTACTACCAGGATATAGTAGGGTGGGCTCCCAATAATGTCAGCACTGTGCAGCTAATCACATGGCCAGATCATTAGGAGCCCCTCCAGCCAACCTGTGTGTTGACTCATTTAACCACTTTACCACCGGAGGATTTTGCTGTCTTACGTCTGGGCCACTTTTTGCGATTCGGCACTGTGTGACTTTAACTGACAATTGCGCGGTCGTGCGACGCCGTACCCAAATTAAATTGATTTTTTCCCCACAAACAGAGCTTTCTTTTGGTGGTATTTGATCACCTGTGCAATTTTTACTTTTTGCGCTATAAACAAAAAAAGAGCGTTTATTTTGAAAAAATAACAATATTTTTCACATTTTTTTTATATGAAATTCCCCCCAAAAAAATGTAAAAATCTAATTTTTTTTAAATTTTTGGCCAATTTGTTTTCTGCTACCTATGTTTGGTAAAAAAATTGCAATTTTGATTGGTTTGCGCAAAAGTTATTGCGTTTACTAACTAAGGGAAAGATTTATGTCATTTTTGGTGTTTTTTTTTTAACGAGTAATGGCGGCGATCTGCCATTTTTGTTGCGGGACTGCGACATTGCGGCGGACAGATCAGACCCTTGATTGACATTTTTGACACTTTTGGGGGTACCAGTGACATCACTGCAGTAATCAGTGCTATAAATATGCACTGTTACTGTAAAAATGACACTGGCAGTGAAGGGGTTAATTTTATTGGAGAGGGAGGGGTTAATGTATGCCTGGTGCTTACTGACATGTGTGGGGGGAGGTGACTGTCTGACACAAGGACAGATCGCATGTTCAGGTATGCTGAACCCTGCAATCTGACCCTGCCTGTCACTTCGGAGATCCGCCCGCTTGTGTTTACACAAGTGTGGCTCGGGGGTTAATATACAGTACCAAAAGTGGTAACCCCGAGCCACACTCAGTATTACCCCACAATAAAACTCACCTTCCCCTGCGATCCCCCGCCGTCCTTCCCCGCCGTCTTCCAGCCATCCTCCTGCTGTGTGCTCGGCTGATGCCGGCACCTGTATTCAAGGTCCCTTTCCTGCGAGCGTTGCAAAACAGGGGGGTGGAACCGGCGGCAATTTCAAAAATGTAAATACACTAAAATGACATGATACAAAGCTGTGATCCTAACGGATTACACTGTATCATGCCATTTCACCACAGGATTTCACCTGGTGACTTTTCCAGTGCCCTGCCTGTGCTTTTCCAGTGCTTTGTGCCTGGAAAATTGAGAAAGACCATGGCGTCCAAAAAGCGTTCTTTTTGCGCAAAAGCGCTTTTAGACGAACTGGAAAACAGCGACAGCAAAACTGAGTTACTTGAAGAACTGAGCGCTAGCGATTTGTGGGAAAATTCGTCATCAGGTACGGAAAGTGACGACAGCGACAATTCTGATGTCTCTTTCTGGCACATACCTGTAGCTCCGTTGGATATTCTGAAGAATCATTTGATATACTTCCCAATTTTTTTTTTGTTTTAGTGCAGAGTAGTTTCATCAAATTCTTCACTATTTTCAAACTACTCATTCTGCACCAAAACATAAAAAAAATTTGGGGACAGATTTAATTGGGTTTTTCCTAAAATATAAAACAACGTATTTCCATGCAAAACAATGTACCGATTTTAGCACAAAAATTCGGACATAATCAGACCGCCAGGGAGGTTAAGCTGGAAGGAGGAATGTATCCTTGTGCACAAGCCCTTATTTACGGGATATATCTTTTTTGGGAGAATTTCTTGATGAAAATGTGCAGCAATTGACACAAAAAAACAATATAAATGTTCTACTGCATACATATTAAAAAATAAATAAATAAAATCACTATACAATACCAACATAGCAATTAAAAACAAAAAATAAATAAAATCACTATACAGTACAATACCAAAATAGAAATTACAAAAAAAAAAACAAAAAAAAAAACTAAGGAATGTTTGCGCATTTAGAGCTGGTTGACAGCAGCTGCATGGTAAAATGCCACAATTTAACATGCCAGAAGTTATATTTCTGGCTAGTGGTACCTTGTGCTTTTAAAGCACCTAGCTCTGTTTACTTTTTTTTTTTTTTTTTGTAAATCCTCACAGCTGTGGCATGTGTACACCCCTATCTTTGCAGTTTAAAGGGAGGCATTTTGGGGGTGGTAAAACCACAGCTCATCCGGTTGTTTTTACTGTCCCTCCAACCCACACTTGTAAATATAGCCTAAAATTATGGATATGAAACACAAGAACACATTAAATGTGCAAAGTGTTTTGTATTTCATTTTATATACAGTATATGTAAATCACAGAATGTTTAATGCTGCACCTAGGTTGATTGATATCTTTTTCATAACAATGTATGTTCTAGCTGCATAATAGTATTAATTAAGATCAGAAACACTGAAGAGTGCTATGAGTAAGAGGGCAGATAAAATGACACCTTTATTTACACATTTAAATTTGTATTCTTTTTTCATATAGATTTTTTATAGTTTATTTTATTACGCCTCTTTAATTTGCATTTTAAGCTAATTTGTCTTGCTCTAGTTATATTATGTCTTTGTAAGTTCCCTTAAACTTAAAACAAACCTGTGTTTAAAACCAAATAACAAGGCTAGCTGACAGCATAAACTATCTTTATATACTGGTTCCAGCAGAAACTTTAACCCCAGTGTCCCTTGGAGCCTCCATTGGTGTGTACCATTTACATGTAGTAGAGATTAGACACACCCCCATTGTACAATACGCTGCCTGTGCTGTTTATATATTCTTATTCAAATGGTGATTTTAGAAAAGTCAGTTTAAGTCATATATGAATAGCATTTTACACATTAACTTTGCTACGTAGCTAGCGGTGCATTGAATAAAAATTGCTTGCTTCATTCTTTTAAATAGCCCCAAAAGAGACAATGTCAGGCTGTGGTTATCAGTTAAAATAGACCTCTATGATTACAAATATTTTATAGGGCATTAATCTGCAAATCATACATTTATTTAGGCAAAGCTGTAGGTTATTGGATTTTTTTCATCATCATAAATTATTTTATTATGCAATTTTGTAAAATAAAAATGATGCAAAATACATTTATCATTACAAAAGAGATTTTTTTTTTTTTTGTTAGTGATGTTATGATGTAGATGGTAGCAATATCAGTGCTATTATCAAACAATTAATAACTGCTTTCATAAAACAAGCACTATTTTATTCGAATTTAGTGATAAATAGTTACATTTGCCAGTGTTTAATCATCTTAAAAGGTAGATTTTTATTAACACAATTTTGTGCATGAATTAGAAAGTTTCGCATTAGCTACCGTGCTTAACAATATTTTATTTTATACTTACCAATATAGAATAATTGCATTAACAGTTTTATACTGCCATCTTGAGGCAAAATAGAAATATGCAGCAGTGTCATCCCTTACAATACATAATTGCTTCTGTCTACTTACTTGTATTTTAAAAGCAGTCATTTGTTGCTGCACATTGTAGACATAAAAAAAATAGCCACTGAATTTGAAGTAACTATCGAAAGCACATAAATATGTCTTAAAGTGCATCATGCTGATGTGTGGTAGTGTGCACTGATGGGCATTTTATTCCCCGTTACCATGCACATTGACATTTGTTTTGATGCTCTTCCATTGACTTCAAATGCCATAATGCAGTATATTATTGTATTGTGAGTCTGCTGTAAAGGATATATTGTGATTGAATTGAGAAGATTGTGTACCTTTCATTCACAAGATTCATTTGAGAACTTGCAATATTAAACACAGCCTATTAGATTGTGAAAGCTTGTATTTTATTGTATTATTATAAATGTTCTGTCCCATTTATATTGTATGCACTATCAATCATGTATTATAATAACACAGGGATCACCAACTAAATTTCTGGTCCAAATTGTCTTTATTAATTTGATATTGGTATAAAAAGATACATATAGTCTGGACTGTAGATTGAGTGCCCTTGTTTAATATACAATGAGGCAGTCTGAATGCACCTTTTGAATCTCTGTGAGCATAGTGCAGAATTAATAGGAGCACATAACAAAAAACTCAATGTTCCTAAATTAGGAACATTTTTGATAAAAATAGGAACATTAATAAAAATAAAAGTGTTTTATGGGTCTACTCACGTTTTACAGCATATAGGGAACCATTAGGTACAATTGTGCAGTAATAAAATGTGATTAGGGATAAGAGTATATTACCCATCAGGCGCTGGCAGGGGCCAGCATAGAGGAGGAAGGAGTAGAGGAGACGCAAGCATCAGTGGTATGCAGCTGGGTGACCGTTAGGAAGGGTAGAGGGATGAGTGTCAGGGAGGCCAGTCCTGAGTTGGTACACCCTAACAAATTTGCCACGTTGCAGGTTGAGGGGGATATCAGCTCAGGGGTGGCAGAGCTGGAGCAGGCACCCTCCCCCAGCTGCCAGGGGAGTGGTGGCTTCAGGAAGAAGGGGGGCCGTGACTCAGGAAAGGTTAGACAGGTTGTGGTAGTTGGGGAATCAATTATCAAGAGGACAGAGAGGGCAATCTGTCAAAAAGATCTCGGTAGCCGAACAGTATGTTGTTTACCGGGCGCCCGAGTTCGGCACATGGCGGATCTGGCAGACAGATTATCGTGCGGGGGTGGGGATGACCCAGCGGTCATGGTGCATGTGGGAACTAATGACAAAGAAAAAGGAAGGTGGAGGATCCTAAAGAACAATTTCAGGGACTTAGGTAATAGATTGAGGAATAGGACCTCCAAGGTGGTTTCCTCTGAAATACTGCCTTTACCTCGAGCCACACAAGAGAGGCAGAAGGAGATTAGGGAACTTAACAAGTGGCTGAGGAATTGTTGTAGGAAGGAGGGGTTTGGGTTCCTGGAGAACTGGGCTGACTTCTCAGTCGGCTACCGGCTTTTTAGTAAGGATGGGCTGCACCTTAATGGGGACGGTACAGCTCTTTTGGTGAGAAAGATGGCCACCAAGTTGGAGGGGCTTTTAAACTAGGAGACTGGGGGGAGGGCTCAGAAGTAGAGTCAGTCAGGAGGGAGCAAAGGACTGAAGGCAGTGGCAGGGTCAGCAGCGACAGTAGGTCCATAACGGCAATTGGCAGGTCTGTGCGGGAAAACCTCAGACCAAACAGGAATAAACATAACCACCAATCACGTTTAACTTCCGTAAAAATAAGAGGGGTATATGCTAATGCCAGGAGCTTAGCTAATAAAATGGATGAGTTGGAAATGTTAGTACATGAGGATGACATAGACCTTGTGGGAATAACGGAGACTTGGTTCGACCCCTCACATGACTGGCTGGCCAATATCCAAGGGTATTCAGTGTACCGGAAGGACAGGGTAGGAAAAAGAGGGGGAGGGGTATGTCTCTATGTCAAGAACAATTTAAAGGTGATTGAGAGGAGTGACATTACGGAAGGGATGAGCATGGATTTAGAATCTGTGTGGGTAGAACTCCATAGGGAAGGAGAAAAGGGAAAAGTAATTGTGGGGGTTTGCTATAGGCCACCTAAACAAGGGGAGGAGGTAGAGCTGGAATTTTTAGCACTACTGGGTAAAGTGGCAAGACTGGGATCAGTCATATTGGGGGACTTCAATTATCCCGACATTGACTGGGAAGAGGGGACTACACACTCACAGAAGGCCCGTCTATTCACGGAAACTTTACAGGATAATTACATGTCACAGTTGGTGGACTCTCCGACTAGAGAAAATGCAGTCCTGGATCTATTGATCACTAATGACCCAGACCTAATCTCGGAGGTAGCGATCACAGGATGATCACATTTAGTGTAAATAACAATATAACAAGGCAAGTGGGGAACATAAGAACAATAAACTTCAGAAGGGCAAACTTTCCAAAATTGTACTCATTGATGGAAAGGGTAAACTGGGACCAAACCCTGGGATCACTGACCACAGAAGAAAAATGGGAATGCTTTAGGAACATAATAAGCAAATGCATCTTGCAGTGCATTCCTATGGGAAATAAATTTAGAAGAGACAAAGCCAAACCTGGCTGGCTAAACAGTAGCGTTAAAAAACTTATTAGGGGAAAAAAATTGGCCTTCAAGAAATATAAATCAGAGGGCACAGTATCGGCTTTCGAGCAATACAAGGAGGCACATAAGAAAAGTAAACACGAAATCAAGATGGCTAAAATCAACTTTGAGAGACAAATAGCGGAGGATAGTAAAAAAAAACACAAAGAAAATCTTTAAATATATCAACAGCAAAAAAACTAAGGCAGAGCATATTGCACACATAATTAACGATGATGGGAGGATGGTTACAGAGGACACTGAAAAAGCAACCGTGCTGAATGCTTTTTTCTCGTCAGTCTTTACACAGGAAACGGAGGGGTACAATGACCATGACTGTATGGTTAGTAGTAATACACAGGACTTGCCACTACGGATAACAGAGGGTGAAATCAGGGAAAGGCTGGATAAACTTAACACAAACAAATCACCAGGCCCGGATGGCGTACATCCGAGAGTACTCAAAGAACTCAGTAAGGTTATATCTAGACCACTGTTGCTGATCTTTGCTGACAGTATTAGGACAGGAGATGTACCAGGGGATTGGAAGAAAGCTAATGTGATTCCGATATTCAAAAAGGGACAGAGGCATATCCCGGGAAATTATAGGCCTGTCAGTTTGACATCAATAATATGTAAACTTCTGGAGGGGATGATAAGGGATTATATCGTAGAGTTTGCTAAAGACAACAACATCATCAGCAGTAATCAGCACGGGTTTACACGTGGGCGTTCTTGTCAAACCAATCTCTTAACATTCTATGAGGAGGTGAGCTGTGAGCTAGATAGGGGCAGACCAGTGGATGTGGTGTACTTGGATTTCGCTAAGGCGTATGATACAGTTCCCCACAAGCGCTTAATTTATAAAATAAGGTCTGCAGGTATCGACAGCAGGGTTTGCTCTTGGATACGGAACTGGCTAAAAGGGCGTGTCCAAAGGGTGGTAATAAACAGCGCATACTCAGACTGGCCTGAGGTAGTAAGCGGGGTCCCCCAGGGCTCAGTCCTGGGACCGACCTTGTTTAATTTATTCATAAACAGCATTGAGGTCGGGATCAGTAGTTCATTATCAGTTTTTGCAGATGACACAAAATTGGCCAGGGCAATAACTGCACAGCATGAAGCAGCTATCCTACAGAATGACCTGGACAAAATAACGGAGTGGGCAACGACATGGCAAACAATACACCTTAGGAGGGGAACCCTTGGGGGAATCAAAAATGGAGAAGGATCTGGGAGTCTTGGTTGATGATAGATTAGGCAATAGCATGCAATGTCAAGCGGCAGCTGCCAAAGCCAGCAGAATATTAGCATGCATAAAGAAAGGATGTATTCCAGAGATAAGACTATAATCCTTCCACTTTATAAAACTCTGGTCCGACCGCATCTGGAGTATTCTGTCCAGTTCTGGTCGCCAGTCCTTAGAAGGGATGTGCTGGAGCTGGAGAGAGTCCAGAGAAGGGCAACTAAACTGATTAGGGGATTGGAGGACCTTAATTATGAAGAGCGTCTGCAATCGCTTGATTTATTCTCCCTGGAGAAGAGACGCCTGAGGGGGCACATGATAGCAATTTATAATTATCTCAATGGGGATCTCAGCATAGAAAAAAGCTGTTCAGTCGAAGGGATTGCATGAGGACTAGAGGGCATACAATGCGATTGGAGGAGAAGCGTTTTAACCTCAGGCAACGTGGGGGGTTCTTTACTGTTAGGGCTACAAGATTGTGGAATTCTCTACCACAAGAGGTGGTTTCTGCGGGAAGTATGGTGGCTTTCAAAAGACTCTTAGATGTACATCTCAAGGCAGGGGCGTTGCTAGGTGGTAAAAAGAACAGGGGCTGCAGCCCAAAGGTAAATTTGATAACCCCTCCCACAAGTCCTGCCCAAACTCCACCCAATTCCCGCCCCCTCACCCCTGCCCAATGCCCCACCATAAAATGACTCACCCTTCGCAGCTATAACAGGCACAGATGATGGCTGAGAAGCCCTGACCTCAATAATGTGCTTCTGGAAGAATAGAATCAGAATAGTCAGGGAGGGAGAGAGGGAAAAAGAGGGATAAAGAGAGAGAGAGAGGGATAAAAAGAGAGGGGGAGAAGGAGAGAGAGAGGGATAGAGAGGGAGAAAGAGTGATAGAAGGAGAGAGAGGGATAGAAAGAGATACAGGGAAAGAAGGAGAGAGAGAGAGGGATAGAGGGGGCTAGAAGGAGAAAGAGGGTAAGAAGGAGAGAGAAGGAGAAAGAGGGTTAGAAGGATAGAGAAGGGGGAGAGAGAGGGATAGAGAAGGAGAGAGAGGGATAGAGAAGGATAGAGAGGGATAGAAGGAGAGAGAGAGAGAGAGAGAGAGAGGGGGATAGAAGGAGAAAGAGAGGAATAGAGATACAGGGAAGAGGGAGAGAGGGAGTGAGAGAGAGAGAGGGATAGAAGGAGAGAGAGAGAGGGAGAGAGAGGGATAGAAGGAGAGAGAGGGAGGGATAGAAGGAGAGAGAGGGAAGGATAGAAGGAGAGAGAGAGAGGGATAGAAGGAGAGAGAGAGAGAGGGATGGAAGGAGAGAGAGGGATAGGAGAGAGAGAGAGGGAGAGAGAGGGATAGAGGGAGAGAGAGGGAGGGATAGAAGGAGAGATATAAGGAGAGAGAGGGATAGAAAAAGAGAGGGAGAGAGAAGGAGAGAGAGGGATAGAAGGAGAGAGAGGGATAGAGGGAGAGAGAGGGGGTAGTGAGAGGTAGAGCCAATTTCAGGCACAGAGGATGGAAGCTCTGAATTCTGGGGGAGGAGGGGAAGCTGTGTGTGGACATACAGCAGTTACAATTGGTCCTGCCCCCTGCCACCTTCCTCCTTCCACCTGAGAGAGGGGAAATGGGGGAAGTAGTGAGAGAGGGGGGTAGTGAGAGAGAGGGGGGAAGGGGTGGTAGTGAGGGAGGGGAGTAGTAGTGAGAGAGGGGGAGGGAGGAAGTAGTAAGAGAGGGGGGTAGTGAGAGAGAGGGGGAGGGGGTGGTAGTGAGGGAGGGCGGTAGTATTGAGAGATGGGGTGGGGGGAAGTAGTGAGAGAGGGGCAGGGAGAGAGAGGGGGATGGTAGTGAGGGAGGGGGGTAGTAGTGAGAGAGGGAAGTAGTGAGAGAGGGGGGGTAGTGAGAGAGAGGGGGGTAGTGAGGGAGGGGGGTAGTAGTGTGAGAGGGGGAGGGGGGAAGTAGTGAGAGACGAGGGTAGTGAGAGAGAGGGGGGCAGAGCCAGTAACACTTACCAAGTCCAGGAACCGGCGCTGACACCATCCATCCATCCCGCGGCTGAATCCTTCCTGCCCCGGCCAGCTTCAGTCAGTTTCCCTGATGGCAGGGAGGTGGGTGGAGCCAATTTCAGGCACGGGGGATGAAAGCTCTGAATGCTGGGGGAGGAGGGGAAGCTGTGTGTGCACATACAGCAGTTACAATTGGTCCTGCCCCCTGCCACCTTCCTCCCCAGCCAGCTTCTGTTTCTCCAAGCACGGAACAAGGGGGACTCGCCCCCTCCCGCCGCTTCCCGGTTGTTTTCCCCGCTAACCGGAGCCGTCGGTAGTGGGGAAAACGATCCGGTCCTTTCCCCTCCTAGGCAGGAAGTCGAGTGAGGGCAAGCTGGCCCCCACTTGACTCTATGGCCTTGGATGACCAGAGCGACGTCATACGTTGCTTCCTTCCAACGGCTTTAAAGGGCCCATTTTTTTCATGATGAAAAAAAAGGGCATTTTTTTTTTTTTTTGCTTTTTAGTGTAGATGTGAGATCTGAGATCTTTTTGACCCCAGATCTCACATTAGAGGACCTGTCCTGCTTATTTCTATTACAAGGGATGTTTACATTCATTGTAAAAGGGAATAAAAATGATCAAAAATTGTTTTTTTTTTTTTTAAAGGGAAAGTGTAAAAATAAAAAATAAAAGGTAAAATAAATAAGAAAAAAAAAATTAAACCGCCCCATCCCGCTGAGCTCGTGTGCAGAAGCGAACGCATACACAAGTCGCCCACATATTTAAACGGTGTTCAAACCACACATGTAAGGTAAATAATTCTAGCCCTAGACCTCCTCTGTGACTCTAAACTGGTAACCTGTAGAAATTTTTAAAGCACCCCATATGGAGATTTTAGGTACCGATGTCTGTCGCCATTCCATGGGAGTGTGCAATTTTGAAGCATGACATGTTGGGTATCTATAAATCAGCGTAACATTATCTTTCACATTATAGAAAATAATTGGGCTAACTTTACTGTTTTCTTATTTTTTAATTCAAAAAGTGTTTTTTTTTTTTCCAAAAGAAATTGCATTTGTAAGACCAGTGTGACAAAGTATTGCAACAATCTCCATTTTATTCTCTAGGGTCTCTGCTATATATATATATATATATATATATATATATATATATATATATATATATATATATATATAAATTTGGGTGTTCTAAGTAATTTTCTAGCAAAAAATACTGATTTTAACTTGTAAATAACAAGTGTCAGAAATAGGCCTGGTCCTTAAGTGGTTAAAGAAGTTTGTATTAGGGTTAAAAAATCATTGTACAAAACACATAAACACTTCCAGCGGATAGAGTTCTGCCTCAGAGTCTATCTGTGCAGTAGATCATCAAAGGCAGTGGAATAACATCTTCCAGGTATGCTTTGTCATTGTCAATGCAGCCCTCCTCAGATCGAGGAATCCAGTAGACAACTGTAAAAGAGCACATAGGAGGGAACACACACCTAGTGCATTGTTGAAGGTTTATTGTATAAAACAAAACATACAAGCAAATGAATACTCACAAAAATAAATGTATCAATGCGTTGTATGACACTAACATCTCAATAGCGTGGCCAAACACACCGTAACGCTGTGCTGTCACACCCTTCTTTAGAGCTAAACCCCTTCAGCACAACCAATGCCATAAATATGCACACTACAGTTGGTGACACCCACAGGAAGGGGCGGTTACACAGCCTCAGACAGGGTCAAAGGTGAACTGCAAAAATAATGGAGAAAAGATAGATCTGGAAAACCTGTAATTTTTGCACAAATTAACCAGATGGTCCCTGGCAGTCTCTATGACTCTCGGAGGCCCGGGCGCGATGTGATGATGTCACGTCTGGCCTGGCATTTGGCAATACTGCCGTGATCTCAGCTGGATAGCCGAGATCATTTTTTTTTTTTTTTTATTTCAGGCTTTCTAGCCTGTAGGAGAGATCTGAGGTCTTATTGACCCCAGATCTCCCCATAAAGAGGACCTGTCATTCACTATTCCTATTACAAGGGATGTTTACATTGTAATAGGAATAAAAGTGATCAAAAAAAAAAAAAGTGAAATTGTAAAAATAAAATAATAATTTTAACGTGCCCCCGTCCCTGGGTACTCGCATGCAGAAGCGAACGCATGCGTAGGGCGCGGCCACATATGTAAACGGCATCCAATCCAAATGTGAGGTATCGACCACGAACGTTGAAGCGAGAGCAACAATTATAGCCCAAGACCTCCTCTGTAACTCTAAACTGGTAACCTGTAAAAAATGTTAAAGTGTTGCGTATGGAGATTTTTAAGTACTGAAGTTTGGCTCCAAATTGTGTGTGCGAAATTTTAAAACGTGACATGTTAGGTATCTATTTACTCAGCGTAACATCATCCTTCACATTATACAAACAAATTGGGCTAACTTGTTTTTTTTTAGTTCATAAAACTGTTTTTATTTCCAAATAAATTGCATTTGAAAAATTTCTGCGCAAATACCGTGTGACATAAAAAGTTGCAATGACCGCCATTTTATTCCCTAGGGTCTCTGCTAAAAAAAATATATATATAATGTTGAACGCCTAAGTGCCACTTCTCCTCCTGTTATTAATGAGATGTTGACATATAAGTATTTTTTATGAAGCAAAATATATTGTCTATGATAATAAAAAATGTTTTGGCATATTTATGCGAATTCAATAAATCTACAATCCATCTCACCCCCCTTCCATTCTATGAGTATTTCATTATAATGAACCATGTTTATCCCATATCCATGCTCTTCTGGCAGACTTCTGTGCGCGCATTATATCCCGAGCCGTTCCTATTCCAGATGTATGCAGTGGGGAGAAGACCCAGTTGTTTTCGTAAATTGCATCTTGAATTATTTAGTGAATTATTGCAAACACCAGATTAGCGGTTGTTAATGTAATACACTATATTGATTTTGTATAATCTTGCATACTGTATCTTTGTATTGTTTTTGTATAGGTTTTTTTGGTCCTTATGTAGCTCACTGATTGTTTCCCCTGACTTGGCATCTATGTGCGTACCATTGCCCCTGTTCTTTTTGATTGGCGGATGCTCCACGGCCGTGTTTTGGTCCTATGGGCGGGTGCACGCTGTCGGGAGAAGGGGCGGGCTCTTTGATGGGTGGCTCCCCGCCCGTGGTCTCCGCCTCCTCTGGCCATCCCGGATGTGGAGCTCCACTACGTCTGGGAGTAGCAATGCGCGTGCGCAGGTTTGCGCATGCACATTTCGACAGCGGGTCCGGTCCTTCCGGATTGGCTGACGCCCGGATTGTGGCGCGAATAAAGGCATGGACTCGGCGTCCTGGGAGTCTCAGGTGGCCATTGTTCCTGTGCGGTCTGGATACCAGGTATTGATTACTTATGCATATGTCACTCGGCTTCACAGCGTAATGTAGTGGGACGTTTACCCTATACTCACTATCTGTGTTGCCTTTTTTTCTTTGCATTCTTTCCCCACTGTAGCTTCTCTACACAGGGGCTGACATCTGATTACTTTGGATTATCTCCACTATTGAGAGTCATCTTAGGACAACCTCTGCTCATAATAGTATTCCTTTATGCCTAATGATCAGCCTATTGACCGCACACGTTGGCCCCTCTATGATTCCTAGGACCATTTTTATGGTATGTTAAATATTCGATATTATACTTGATCTTCCATATATATTTTCTTGTTACATCATTCCACCAGTCAAGGGCATTATTATTATAACCTCTATTTTCAAATTGTATATTTCCTCTCTCAGGCTAGGGATTTTAAGGATCATACCATCATACTATAGTATGGGTCTTCCCTTGCTTTTAAATGAAAATTTCAGAGGATCAAAGGATATCTGAGAGGTGTATATATATATATTTTTTTTTAAATAATATTTTTTATTGAGAATTCAACAAGGTAATGCACATCATTAGAGAACAACAGGGCAAAGTACAACAAAACAGCATACATTAGTGCCCAAGCAAGATAAGTAGGGGGAGAGGGGGGTGGGAGGGAAAGGGGGGGGGGGGAGAGGTATATTTTTGATTACACCTACAAATGGTGATTTTTTTACCTTTGTGACTATCTCTATTCTTGATTTCCCTCCTCTCTACCCTGAGTCTATTGCCTCTCTTTCTGGGCCACCGCACTCGCCCTGGGGACCTTTATATACGGCTGGGTGCACACCTCCAATCATTTTTTCCAACTATGCCCTGTTGGCGTCACAGCATCCCAAACGACCAGCACCCGTGCGCGTATCCCCTATCAGTGAGCTGATATATAAGAATATGTATTATTGAATTCTCATCATTGACGCTGTTTCTTTTCCTTTTTTGTTTTATTTGTTCCATATTAGAGTATTTAGATCATTTTGTATAATAAACTTCTGAAGAAGCGGTCTAAACACTGCGAAACATGTAAAGTATTCCAGACGGACATGGACCCCTTGTACCAACTTACCGGAGGTTCTGGTTCTTTGATAAATGTGTATCTTCCCATGTCCCTCTTGTCAGAATAATTTGATATTATATCCTATGTCCTCTGAATGGGTGTATTTATCCTGTTCTTTGTATTTTTAAAGATATGTTTGTCTTGATGTAATAAAAACTTTTTTCAAATTTTATTAAATTGTCTCTACTAATCTTTTGTATGACACCATTAAAGTCCCATATATTGCCCCTCCCCCTTCAATGTTTTTTGGGGTTTTCCATGTCACGAGTGCAGTAGCCCACTGATTATTGGGTGCATGGGCGTCTCCCATCCTTCAGCTGGGTTACATTTTTGCATTTGCCTCATGGTGACCCCTTTAAGCATTTTTTGTCAATATATATATATATATATATATATATATATATATATAATGTTTGGGGGTTCTGAGTAATTTTCTAGCAAAAAAATTATGATTTTTACAGGCACAAGGTACAAGCGGAGTGCCAGAAATGGCCTGGTATGAAAGTAGTTAAAGAGGAGTTCCACTCAAAAGTGGAACTTCCGCTTTAAGTGGTCCCGACCCCCATTTGGCATGTGATTTTTTTTTGGGGAGGTACCTAGTTTTGACAGGTACCCGCTCCCACTTCCGCTCGGCCGCCTAGGTGGCTTGGGCGGAAGTTCTCCTCTCCCCCTCCCTCCCTGCAGTATTCTGGGACACGTCACAGGTCCCAGAAGATTGCCTGGCCAGTCACGACATGCAGCGCGACTCGCGCATGCGCAGCGTGCACCCGGCTGTGAAGCTGCAAGCTGCACAGCCGGGTGCCCACGGTAGTGATGCCGGCGCCGCGGGGAGAAGACAGAGAGAACTGAGGCTCCTGCCGGGTGTATCGCTGGACTGTGGTGACAGGTGAGTGTGTGTTTATTATTAAAAGTCAGCAGCTACATTTTTTGTAGCTGCTGGCTTTTAATAAACACAAAAGCCAGTGGAACTCTGCTTTAAAGAACTTGGCCAGCAAAGGGTACACATTACTTTACCTTAGAATTATTTTATTGCAGGTACTTATACAGCGCCGTCAATTCACACAGAGCTTTATATATATATATATATATATATATATATATATATAATGTACATTCACATTAGTCCCTGCCCTCAAGGAGCTTACAATGTAAGGTATTATTATGCTTTTCAATTACAGTACTGTATGTCTAAGATAAAATCCTAGAAAACCACAATTACAATCCGTGTCCATTTGCTGCTTGCAAGATTACTGTTCAGCATAGGAATGTAATATACTGTACATATACTGCCAATTCTGCATACTTCTGGCTAGCTAAGCATGTTGCTTGCCTTGTAATTTTATAAAGGGCTCACTCAAGAAACTGATTTCTACTAGGTAATGCTTTGCAACAGAAAGAGAAGGGTACGTAGTGCTACAGCCTGATCATTAAATTTTTGCATGTATTCTGTTGGGTATGAGAATCAGAAATAGAGCTGTAATATTATGTATGCTCCACATACCTAAAAAAAAAAAAAAAAAAAAAAACAGTAATAGCGTGGTGGTAGCCCCAGAGGAGACACTGAAGTGTTTTGTGATTTCTCTGCACACCTGAAGATGACACACTTCGCTCACCCAGCACTTACCAACTCCTTAAGGTATTTCAAAGGATTTATTAGGCTAAGCATAGCCTAAAAGAAGAGAAGATTAGCACGTGTACTTATGTAAAGAATCAATATAACAATACCATTACTCTGAGTGCCGGTTCACACTTCCGCGTGTGCGGCGATCGCATGTAATATCGGAGCGCACTGCTCCTTCATTACATGCGATCGGATGTGCAGTGCGAATTCAGCCATACACTTTGTATGGCTAAATTCGCACTGCACCCGCACAAAAGTCGCACATGAGGCATTTTTTCAGCCGCATCAGGATCGGATCGCACAGTGGTTCACACTTGTGCGATCCGATCCTGTGCGAACTGTCAGATCGCACTGCGATATGCGATCAAACTGGGGGTGTCGTTAACATGTCATTGACACCCCCAGCGTATCGCATATGGCAGTGTCAACTGCCAGATGTGCGTTTGCGATGCGGGAACAGGCTGCGAATTTGCAGCCTTCCCGCATCGAACAAGTGTGACCCGGCACTGAGAGATATGGTTAAACACCTGCAGTGTTCTGACAGTAAACAGTAACTACTAACAGTAAATAACAGAACTGAACTGCATTCACCTAACAACAGTAAAAAAGGAAAGTCCTAGCCTATACCAGTCCCAGTGTTATCCCACTGGCCAGTGATTGATTAAAGAAAACAAATAACCTGCTGTCAAAATTAGGGCCCTCCTAAGGCCATCTTGTGTTAGTCTCTGGCTTTGCGTTTGATGCAGAAATTCTGCCTGAGGAGAAGGTAGACAAGGAAGTACTTCTCTCTCCTTCTACCAAGCTGGATCAACATGAATTGCCTCATCCTCAAATTTTGTCCAAGCCTAAGGATATGATTGTAACCCCCTAGTGATGCCATATGCTTCTGAGGCTCTACATGTCTGCTCACCCCAATGTACGGGGTCTCTACAATTGCCTAAACCTACTAATATCTTCCCAGTCCACTCATTCCAAGAGCCGTCTAATATGGTGACTAGTCTCGCTCTGAAAAACTGCTCTCAAAAAATATTTTTGCTCAGCAGTCCGTGTGGTGGATCCTGCCTTTTCTTGTCTTAGCAAGACACTAATGTCCTTGTAGAGGATAATACTGTTTTGAAGGGTACAGTAGACAAAAGATTAGAAGCCCTCTTTCCTTTGCTAGAAAAGCAACTGCAGATTGCATTGGCGAAGCCTGTAGTCTGCCAAACACTTGCTGTTTGGACTGAGCACAAGGTCTAAGACCCTAGGTCCATCTTAACTGATTCCTCCTTTCATCACCAGCTAGAGGTTTTACCTGTGGTATTAGGTTACTGTATGAACATCTTGGCAGAGGCACTTTTCCAAACCTCTGAGTTGAGCCTGTTCTCCATCAACATGCAGGAGATTCTGTGGCTTAAATGCTGGTTAGAGGAACTCCTGTGCAAGAAAACCCTTAGGCGTCTGCCTTTTGAGGGAGAACACCTGTTTGGTCATGTCTTGGATAAGTAGGTCAAGGAGATTACAAGGGTAAGAGTACTTTCCTCCTTTAGGAAAAGAAGACTAACGTTCCATGAGTAGGTCTATTACTTCAAAGGCTAGGAAAAGGTCCTTTCATTCCCATCAGGCCTCCAGCTGCAAACTGAAGTCTGTAACAATCTTTCCTCCAAAGATGTGGTTCTCCAAGCCTCCATGCTTAAAGTGTTTTCCCTTTTTTGCAGTCAAATTGTGAAAACAGCTACTTTATATTTGCTACATGTCTCCATTCACATAGCATAAAAGAAGTAAAGAACAATCACCACCACTGAGATACAAAAGATAAATGTATATAAAAACAAGGGTAACCACACTTAAAGTGTTTCCACACTTTTGCAGTCAAATTGAGAAAACATCTACTTTATATTTGTTACATGCCTTCATTCACATAGCTCAAAAATATTAGATTTTTTAGATGCTGTATTCTGAGCCCTCAAACAAGAAAGAATCCTAGGAAGTTTTATTTTGTTTTTGGGGCCCGAATGCCCTCTCAGTTCATGAAACTTTGTCTTGAATTTGCTAAGGTAATCTCCCACCTTTGTCAAACTTGAATTCTTTACAACAGCATTCAGTCACGCACTGGATTGGAATATCAGCAATTATTGTCATCATTTTCTTCTTTTCCCCAATTGACCTATTTACTAGGGAACCAGATACCTTCGAGTCTCTTATTCTACAAGACTCTACACCTGACTTGTCCTTCCAGCAGTATACAAGATCTTTCTTATGAAACTTCATCCGGATCTTCCGGAAGTTACAAATAAATGGGCATTAGATCTGAATGTTCACATTACAACAGAGGAGTTGGGAAAAACGTTTTCTCTTACCCTCTGTCTATCATTGGCAACTAGGGCACACAAGACAAACTTTAGGCTCCTCTCCCTTTGGTACCAGTGTTGGACGATGCTTCACCGCATATACCCAGATGCCTCGGATCTATGTTGGCACTGCCATTCTGCCAAGGGCTCCCTCATATTTGGTGGAAGTGCCCACTTCTTCATAACTTTTGGGATCTCATTTTGCAGCTTTATATTATCATAACTGGGGCGAGTGTCCCCAACATGCCACAAATCACCTTACTATCTATTTTGCCCGGTTCTTATAAATGCATTAAAAAAGGTCTCCTTATGCATTGGCTGACAGCAGCGAGAACGGGTACACCACACCACTGGCGACCAGCACATGCTCTCCCTCTGATTGAGTGGGTAATGGAGATGGACCATATTGAGAGAATGGAGTCTCTTTTGGTACATGAATTGAATGCATATGAACAATTCCACCAAACATGGCTCTCCTGAAAATTGTTCAGGGAGTTATCTGAAATGCAAAATCTTGGCTTCTGCATGGCGGCTAGCAGATGTGCTTGATCTGAGCTCCGGCGGCATCTCGGCAAGATAACCCCTGGCAATGCCTTCTAAAGCCCCAAACCTCAGATCTATGTCGGGCAAACGGTCTGGGAAGGGTTCGTCCTCCAAACAATCCAGCTCCGGGTCCATTAAAAAGTTCCTGTACGCGGGAAGCTCGAGTGCTCACGCACGAGGGAGCAGGGCCACAGCCTCGGAGTCGGGTAAGGCGTCCTCCGCACACTCCGCTTCGCCGCGGGAACACTCACCTGCCTCCTCCTTCTTCTCCGACACGGTGGACGAGCCTCACTCCCCCGACGCCTCCGGTATGTCCTCCCTGCTGCACGGCCTGAAACAGGAGATCGGTGGCATGTTCCGTAACCTGGAATGCTCCCTCAAGAAGGACATTGCTGCGGTCCGTTCGGACATGTCTCACCTTCTCACCAGAGTAGAGGACACGGAGCGTCGGCAGGATGCCCAGGAAGGCTCCATCAAGGAACTTCAAGATAAAGTTACACAACTGGCGATCGCCCATCGAGCCGCTCTGTACAAGATGGAAGACCTTGAGAACTGCAATAGGCGGAATAACATCCACATCCGCGGGCTTCCCGAGGCTACGAGGGATGAGGACCTCGAGGCCTCAGTGAGGGGCATCTTTAACTCGGTTCTGGGTAAGCCTCCTACTGACCCACTGCGCTTTGATCGTACCCACAAAACCCTCAGACCCCGCAACCTATCTACTGACCTACCCAGGGATGTCCTCTGCCGCCTCCACTACTACGAGGACAAGAATGCCATCATGTCCAAGCTGCGGGGTACGCAGGTCATAGACTTTGACAGGGCTTCTCTAAATCTGTTCCCTGACCTCTCCAAGGAAACTCTTGAAGGCAGACGAGCTCTGAAACCCCTGTTGGAGCAACTCAAGACAGATGGAGCCACTTATCGCTGGGGATTCCCTGCCTGCCTCATTGCTACCAAAAACGGGCGTTCCTCCACCCTGCGCTTTCCAGAGGATCTCCCGGCTTTCCTTAAGGATATGGGCCTCCCTCCAGTCAACTTGCCAGGCTGGCACGATTGCATCCCTGTGTTTTCTTGTAAAGTGGACACATGCTGGCGCAAGACACCATCCAAGAAGATGCGCACCTCGGCTCCTACATCTGCCCGCAAGTCGGGCTCCATTGCCGTGCACCCTCATCCTCCTGAGTGATTCCGGGTTGCTTTTGTATCTGCTGCACTCGATGTGATGTCTGCTCTTCTTTTTGGGTTTTTTTTTTATTTTTTTTTGGTTTCCTGGCTCGCCCTCTGTGTTCTTTTGAGGGTTTGGGCTCCTTTGTAACAGCACCAGATTGTTCTCCTACCTGAAACGTTATTGTTTTTTATGTACTTTTTTCATTTTTGTTTTTTTTACCGCTTGCCTTTTTGATTCGGTGCTATCCCCTTTTGCCAGGGGGAGGTTTCTTTGACTTTCCATTTGAGTTTATTGTTTTCATTGCCTCGACTTGTCGGGATGCTGCCTCCAGCTCCCTTCTATGTGGGTCTGCGGGATGTTTTTCCACCGGCTTGCCATGTTCCCCTTTCTCCTCCAGGGTATGGGGGCGCCGGGGGTCGGGTCCTTGTCG
Organism: Pelophylax lessonae; assembly: GCF_965119305.1. Classification (NCBI taxonomy): domain Eukaryota; kingdom Metazoa; phylum Chordata; class Amphibia; order Anura; family Ranidae; genus Pelophylax; species Pelophylax lessonae. Next base: position 338,333,487 of record NC_138771.1, on the reverse strand, counting down.
CGCGGGGGGTACCCTAATTGGTTCTATAGCCTCTCGCCTTCTAATAAGACTAAGGGGGTCGCCATTGGGTTCCATAAGGACACCCCCTTTCGACTGGATAAAATGTTTGCTGATGCTGATGGTCGTTTTCTTTTTTTGAGGGGGTCCATAGGTAACACCCGTTGCACGCTTGCCAATATATATGCCCCTAACCAGGCTCAACCCGCTTTCCTATGTAAAACTTTGTCAGAGCTGGCGGACTTCGCTGAAGGCCTGCTTATAGTTGCTGGCGACTTCAACATGGTTTTGGATCCTCTCCTTGACACCTCTAAGGGTAGGTCTAACATTCCTTTCAAGCAGATAGCCCGTCTTAAAAAGCAATTGCTCACGCTCCAATTGATTGATGTCTGGCGCATCTTAAATCCTAAGGTCGCTGATTTCTCTCATTTTTCTAAAGCACATGACTGTTATTCTAGGATAGACAACATATTCATAGACCATTATCATTTGCCCTTTTTGAAGTCTGCATCTATTGGCTGCTCCACCTTGTCAGATCATGCGCCAGTTATGGCCACTCTGCTCCTTCCGTCTTTGCCCACCCGCTCCACTAATTGGAAGCTTAATGACTCACTTCTTGCTAATCCCTCAGATGTGGCCTATTTATCATCCTCTTTGTCGCAGTATTTCAGCGATAATACTTGTGATGATGCTCCCCCCTCTTTGATATGGGAGGCGCACAAGGCCACCATGAGAGGCAAACTGATTGAGCTGGGGACGCGGAGGAAGAGGGAGCAGGGTCAATTGATTGCGGAGCAGCTCGCAAGGGTCGCAGACTTGGAAGAGTCTCACAAGTAGTGATGTCGCGAACCTAAAATTCGCCGTTCGCGAACGGCGAACGCGAACATCGGCAAATGTTCGCGAACCGGCGAACCGGGCGAACCGCCATAGACTTCAATAGGCAGGCGAATTTTAAAACACACAGGGACTCTTTCTGGCCACAATAGTGATGGAAAAGTTGTTTCAAGGGGACTAACACCTGGACTGTGGCATGCCGGAGAGGGATCACGCAAAAAAAAGTTCTTAAAAATTATAATTTTTTGATAGAGAGCCAATTATTGGAAAAATTAAAAAAAAATAAAAATAAAAAATTTCTTTGGATTTAGCATCTGGGGGGTCTAAAAAGTGTACCTGTGAAGTTTCAGCTCTGTAGCATGTCCAGAACCCCTAAAAAACAGCATTTGTCTTATATTTTCAGGAATATGGCTTCTCTGCGGCTGGCTTTTTCTCTTGCAGGCATTTATCGGGCATTTTTTTAGGCAGGCATGTCATTTTTTGTATTTAGTGTCTGGGGGGTCTAAAAAGTGTACCTGTCAAGTTTCAGCTCTGTAGCATGTCCAGAACCCCTAAAAAACAGCATTTTTCTTATATTTTCAGGAATATGGCTTCTCTGCGGCTGGCTTTTTCTCTTGCAGGCATTTAGCGGGCATTTTTTTAGGCAGGCATGTCATTTTTTGTATTTAGTGTCTGGGGGGTCTAAAAAGTGTACCTGTCAAGTTTCAGCTCTGTAGCATGTCCAGAACCCCTAAAAAACAGCATTTTTATTATATTTTCAGTAATACGGCTTCTCTGCGGCTGGCTTTTTCTCTTGCAGGCATTTATCGGGCATTTTTTTAGGCAGGCATGTCATTTTTTGTATTTAGTGTCTGGGGGGTCTAAAAAGTGTACCTGTCAAGTTTCAGCTCTGTAGCATGTCCAGAACCCCTAAAAAACAGCATTTTTCTTATATTTTCAGGAATACGGCTTCTCTGCGGCTGGCTTTTTTTCTTGCAGACATTTAGCGGGCATTTTTTTAGGCAGGCATGTCATTTTTTGTATTTAGTGTCTGGGGGGTCTAAAAAGTGTACCTGTCAAGTTTCAGCTCTGTAGCATGTCCAGAACCCCTAAAAAACAGCATTTTTATTATATTTTCAGGAATACGGCTTCTCTGCGGCTGGCTTTTTCTCTTGCAGGCATTTATCGGGCATTTTTTTAGGCAGGCATGTCATTTTTTGTATTTAGTGTCTGGGGGGTCTAAAAAGTGTACCTGTCAAGTTTCAGCTCTGTAGCATGTCCAGAACCCCTAAAAAACAGCATTTTTCTTATATTTTCAGGAATACGGCTTCTCTGCGGCTGGCTTTTTTTCTTGCAGACATTTAGCGGGCATTTTTTTAGGCAGGCATGTCATTTTTTGTATTTAGTGTCTGGGGGGTCTAAAAAGTGTACCTGTCAAGTTTCAGCTCTGTAGCATGTCCAGAACCCCTAAAAAACAGCATTTTTCTTATATTTTCAGGAATACGGCTTCTCTGCGGCTGGCTTTTTTTCTTGCAGGCATTTAGCGGGCATTTTTTTAGGCAGGCATGTCATTTTTTGTATTCAGTGTCTGGGGGGTCTAAAAAGTGTACCTGTCAAGTTTCAGCTCTGTAGCATGTCCAGAACCCCTAAAAAACAGCATTTTTCTTATATTTTCAGGAATACGGCTTCTCTGCGGCTGGCTTTTTTTCTTGCAGGCATTTAGCGGGCATTTTTTTAGGCAGACATGTCATTCTTTGTATTCAGTGTCTGGGGGGGTCTAAAAAGTGTACCTGTCAAGTTTCAGCTCTGTAGCATGTCCAGAACCCCTAAAAAACAGCATTTTTCTTATATTTTCAGGAATACGGCTTCTCTGCGGCTGGCTTTTTCTCTTGCAGGCATTTAGCGGGCATTTTTTTAGGCAGGCATGTCATTTTTTGTATTTAGTGTCTGGGGGGTCTAAAAAGTGTACCTGTCAAGTTTCAGCTCTGTAGCATGTCCAGAACCCCTAAAAAACAGCATTTTTCTTATATTTTCAGGAATACGGCTTCTCTGCGGCTGGCTTTTTTTCTTGCAGGCATTTAGCGGGCATTTTTTTAGGCAGGCATGTCATTTTTTGTATTCAGTGTCTGGGGGGTCTAAAAAGTGTACCTGTCAAGTTTCAGCTCTGTAGCATGTCCAGAACCCCTAAAAAACAGCATTTTTCTTATATTTTCAGGAATACGGCTTCTCTGCGGCTGGCTTTTTTTCTTGCAGGCATTTAGCGGGCATTTTTTTAGGCAGACATGTCATTCTTTGTATTCAGTGTCTGGGGGGGTCTAAAAAGTGTACCTGTCAAGTTTCAGCTCTGTAGCATGTCCAGAACCCCTAAAAAACAGCATTTTTCTTATATTTTCAGGAATACGGCTTCTCTGCGGCTGGCTTTTTCTCTTGCAGGCATTTAGCGGGCATTTTTTTAGGCAGGCATGTCATTTTTTGTATTTAGTGTCTGGGGGGTCTAAAAAGTGTACCTGTCAAGTTTCAGCTCTGTAGCATGTCCAGAACCCCTAAAAAACAGCATTTTTCTTATATTTTCAGGAATACGGCTTCTCTGCGGCTGGCTTTTTCTCTTGCAGGCATATATATCAGTGGTGGGTGGGCAGTGGCACAGTACACTCTCTGTGGACCTGACAGCAGTCACTGGCACCCAGGCAACTGCAATTTAAAAAATATATATATATATTTTTTACTTTGCAAGCTGCTGTGCCACTTTATATATCAGTGGTGGGTGGGCAGTGGCACAGTACACTCTCTGTGGACCTGACAGCAGTCACTGGCACCCAGGCAACTGCAATTTATAAAATATATATATTTTTTTTTACTTTGCAAGCTGCTGTGCCACTTCATATATCAGTGGTGGGTGGGCAGTGGCACAGTACACTCTCTGTGGACCTGACAGCAGTCACTGGCACCCAGGCAACTGCAATTTAAAAAAATATATATTTTTTTTTACTTTGCAAGCTGCTGTGCCACCTTATATATCAGTGGTGGGTGGGCAGTGGCACAGTACACTCTCTGTGGACCTGACAGCAGTCACTGGCACCCAGGCAACTGCAATTTTAAAAAATATATATTTTATTTTACTTTGCAAGCTGCTGTGCCACCTTATATATCAGTGGTGGGTGGGCAGTGGCACAGTACACTCTCTGTGGACCTGACAGCAGTCACTGGCACCCAGGCAACTGCAATTTTAAAAAAAATATATTTTATTTTACTTTGCAAGCTGCTGTGCCACCTTATATATCAGTGGTGGGTGGGCAGTGGCACAGTACACTCTCTGTGGACCTGACAGCAGTCACTGGCACCCAGGCAACTGCAATTAAAAAATATATATATTTTTTTTTACTTTGCAAGCTGCTGTGCCACCTTATATATCAGTGGTGGGTGGGCACACAGTGGCACTGCAGTGGGCACAGTACACTCTGTGGACCTGACAGTAACTGGCAGCCCAGGCAACTGCAATAATAAAAAATATTTTTTTTTTTCAATTTATTGCAACAAGATGCTGTGCCACCGTATATATATCAGTGGTGGGCAGTGCACTGCAGTGGGTACAGTGCACTCTGTGGACCTGACACAGCACTCACTGCAATTATGACAGAGGAAAAAAAAAATATTTTTTAAAATGCAAGGTACTGTGCCTGTGCCACCCGAAATGAGTGTGGTGTGCACACAGTACAGTCTGTGGTAGGTCTGTGGCCTCTCACACACAGCGGGCAGGCAACTGCAGTGTACAATAGATATATATAGATATATATATAAAGAAAAAACTCTATTACCTTACCAGCCCTTAAAAGGGCTTTTGGGGACACTATATATATATATATATGTATATATATAAATAAAAAAAATCCTCAATTACCAGCCCTTAAAAGGGCTTTTGGGGACACTAGATAGATATAGATATATATATATATATATAAGAAGAAACAACTCAATTACCAGCCCTTAAAAGGGCTTTTGGGGACGCTATGTATATATATATATATATATATATATATATATATATAAAAAAAAAAAACACAAATACCAGCCCTTAGAAGGGCTTTTTGGGGTGCTGATATTACAGCAGTAGTGGACCAAGAACACTGCAAGACCAGGAACACTGACTAACTGTCCCTAGCTTAACAGCAGCAGCAGCAGCAGCAGCAGCAACAGCAGCAGCAGCAGCAGCTCTCTCCCTACTCTCACTACACACACTGCTTCAGAATGATCTAAGATGGATGCTGCCCTTGCTTATTTATAGGAGGTGGGAGGGTGTGGGAGGGAGGTATGCTGATTGGCTGGAAATGTGTCTGCTGACTGTAAAGTTCAGGGTCAAAGTTTGCCTCAATGATGTCTTATGGGGGGCGGACCGAACATCGCATATGTTCGCCGGCAGCGGCGAACGCGAACATGCTAAGTTCGCCGGGAACTGTTCGCCGGCGAACAGTTCTATACATCTCTACTCACAAGCTGTCCCTACATGTTTCCCATTTGCAGGCTCTGACTGAGGCTAGGGAGAATTTACGTTCCTTGCTTGATAAGGCCACTAAACGCCAGTTTCACTTAATTGCTCATAAGCGGTATGAGTGGGGCGACAAGCCTGGTAGGCTCCTTGCCAGGTCACTTCGTGAGCAGAAAGCAGCTGCCTTTATACAGAAAGTTAGGCCTCCCAACGGCCCTATGGTACACTCAACCCCTGCTATTGCTCAGGCTTTCAGGGATTTTTACAGCAAGCTCTACCACGTTGAGGGCGACCTCAGCCATCTCCCCCCTTCTGAGAAGCGGAAGCGAGTCTGGGCGTACCTAAATCGGGCTAATCTCCCGAGACTGTCTAAACGTTCTTTGAAAAAGTTGGAGGCCAATTTCTCAGTAGAAGAATTCCAACTTGCTTTGAAATCTACACCGGTGGGTAAGGCACCGGGCACGGATGGGTTCACAGTGGCGTACTATAAAAAGTTTGCAGATGTGTTGCTGCCCCATCTCACTTTGTATGCCAACTCGATTTCCAAATCTGTAGGCTTCCGCCCAGAGTCACTCTCCGCTCACATCTCTGTTCTACCCAAGCCTGGCAAGGACCCAACAGACTGCGGTAGTTACCGCCCCATTTCCCTTTTGAACGTAGACCTTAAGTTGTACTCCAAAGTGCTTGCTAATAGGCTTTTGCCACTCATCCCCTCGTGGATCTCTGCAGACCAAACGGGATTTATCCCCGGGAGAGAGGCTCGGGATAATTCACTCCGTGCCCTCTCCCTACTTCACTATGTTCGCAGTCAATCCCAGCCCACCCTGTTCTTATCCACGGATGCTGAAAAAGCGTTTGACCGGGTGGACTGGGATTATTTGTTGACCACGCTGCGTTTTTTTGGCCTAGGCCCACGGGCCCTACACCGTATTGCGGCATTGTATGCCCAGCCGACAGCTCAGGTTCCTGTCAATGGCCTGTTGAGTACCCCTTTTCCACTACATAATGGCACTAGGCAGGGGTGCCCGTTGTCTCCCCTGCTCTTTGCTATATCCCTTGAACCCTTCTTGTCCACTGTTAGGCAATCAAATGATATCCATGGTGTCAAGGTTGGACAGACGGTGCACAAATACGCCGCCTACGCGGACGATATCCTTTTTTTCGTCCAGCAACCGCGTGTTTCGTTGCCGGTTCTGTTGCGGGCCTTCGCCGATTTCCGCCAGCTCTCCAATTTTAAAATTAATATGTCCAAATCCGAAATTCTGAACATAAATCTCCCACGTACTTTGGTTGACTCCCTCTCGCCGCACTTTCCTTTCCAGTGGTGCCCGGTTAAACTGAAATATCTCGGCATTTATTTAACTTCTCATTTAAATTCCCTATTTCAACATAATTACATTCCCTTGCTGAACGATATTAAATCCGATCTGAGGAGATGGTCCTCCCTACATCATTCTTGGCTGGGGCGGATGAATATCGTGAAAATGAATGTGCTACCCCGAATTCTCTTCTTCTTCCAAATGTTGCCGCTGGGTGTGCCTGTGGGCCTCTTCACGTTACTACAGTCTCTCATTATTAAATATGTCTGGCAGGGTAGGCGTCCCAGGATTGCTAGGGCGACGCTATATCGCCCAAAGCGTTCTGGGGGGCTTGCACTCCCTAGCATACGTGACTATTTCCGGGCGGTCTCGCTCACCCGCGTGTCCGATTGGAGGTATTCACTTCATTCCAAACTGTGGGTTCAGTTAGAATATGATATGTGTGATGCTAACCTTTCTGTAACTCCCTGGATCCCTAGGTCTACCTGTGCCCTCTCTCCCACCGCTTCCCCATTAACTTTAGCCACTTTGTCAATATGGGACAGCCTCCATAGGAAGTTCTCCTGGGCCCACAATTCCCCCCTCATGCCACTCTTGGATCATGCCTACTTCACCCCTGGTCTCCTAGATGCTGGTTTTAAAAGGTGGTCCCCGCAGGCTCCGTTATTGCTCCATCATGTGCTTCTCTCCAATACTTTGAAACCCTTACACCAGATCCTGGGCCATAGAAACGCTACGCATATGGACAGGTGGAGACATAGACAATTGGGTACATTCCTTAACTCCCTGCCACGCCCCTTGAGGGACTCCACCTTACCCCTATTGAGGCCATCCTTCACTCCCGGGATGCCCCTCTCCACTCTACGTCCCAGTTCTACCAGGCCCTCCTATCCCTGCAATGCCCTCACTATCCAGAATTCGTCCATCAGTGGGAACGGGACCTTGACTCCCAGATATCAGACGCTAAGAAGGACAAGGTACTTGCCTTAACTCATATCTCCTCTATCTCGTCCAAATTGGCTGAATCCAATTATAAGTTGCTCGCTAGGTGGTACTACACCCCCAGGAAACTGCATCGTATTTCTCCGGCCATCTCCCCGTTATGTTGGAGGAGCTGCGGAGAAGTTGCTTCACATGCGCACATCTGGTGGTACTGCGCTGCTATCCGGCCTTATTGGTTGGAAATACTACAACTAATTCAGGATATTACGGAGGTAAAACTTCCGGTTGACCCATGGGTGGTCTTGTTACATGGCACTACCTTGCCTCTTTCCAAATATAAGCGTTCAGTCATACCCCACATGCTAAATGCTGCTAAAGCCTTGATCCCTGTTCACTGGGGCTCTTCCTCCATCCCCACCATACGGCAATGGTTGTTGAAGGTGGAAGCAACGTGTCAGCTAGAGGAACTCACCTTTATTTCTCGGGATAAATTGGACCGCTTCCAATCGACCTGGTACTCCTGGTCGACTTTCAAAACCACCCCGACCTATGTTTCTGTAATCACTGATGGCGCTTCTGATGCCGCTACATCCGATTAATGTGTACATGTACTTTTTGTAACTCTGACAGCCCGAGGTCTACCCATCCTGCCCTCTCCCCCCCCTTTTTTTCTTTTTCTTTTCTCTTTTTCCTTCCTTTTTTCTTTTCTCTGTCTTTCCTCCAACATGGCTTTAGTTTTCATACTAGTGTTATTAATGGGATGATTACTTGTCTTGAACCAACGCTCTGCAGGCTGTGATCTATGCATTTATGTTCTACTGCATTTCTCGAATACTGCATGACAAATGCTGACCCTTTGTATTTGTGTTGTGTTGCCTTTATAGTTTCTATTCGACATGTTGTGTCGGACTGTGTTGTACCTATTTGTTACTTTTTTCAATAAAAATATATTAAACAAAAAAAAAAAAAAAATGCAAAATCTTCTGTGGGATAGCTGTAGTTGAGTTGAATTTGGCATAAAGTTAAGATATGTGAGGAATTATCAGGTTGTCCAACACTGGTCGATCTAACTTCATTATTATTACACTATATTCTTTTCCCTCTCCCCCCCTTTTCTCCTTTTTTTCCCTTTTCTTTTTCCTTGTATGCTCCTTTTTTCTGTTTATATATGTACTATATTTTTTTCCTTCTTCCTCTGTGCCCTGTTACATACACCCTTTCGGCAGGGATGATTGATGATAGGGGTTAATGTATTTTGGATTACAGTTTTTTTTCGATACTATGAGGCTGCGTTTTGTCTATTCCCCTCTCGGGTGTAACAATTAGTGTAGTCTTGTACGCTATCCATAGTTATAGATATGCATTGTACTGGTCTATTTTCTTTATTAGCCCTAAAATTAGTTCATATCAAGTTTGTTTAATGGTTCCAATGGGGCATTAATATGTTATATACTATGTATATTTTTATATTATAGTATGTTTCATTGTTTTTTTTTTTTTTTAGGTATGTATATATTACCTTTTGTATTACAACTATGTATGGAAGTGTTCTCAATAAACTTGGATTGAACAGATTGTTGCAACTTGACATTCTGGCTGCGTGGGACAAACAGCCTCAGTCCTTGGACTGCCTCATGCATCTGACCTGCAAGGCCAATCTCTCCTTGGTGTGATGGATTTCTAAACCAGTGCTGGAGTCAGGGAAACCTTTTTTTCCCCAAAGCTCTGTTTTATGATGGATGCCTTTCAGACTAGGGATGAGGCCTGAACGCCCTCTCAGTTCATGAGACTTTGTCTTTGGAAGAAGCCTGTGTTCCCATCAACATCCTAGAAATCATTGTAGCTCAGTTGTACCTGTAAGACTGTAATTTGTGAGGTCACCCAACAAGAATCCAGTTGGACAAAGTCACAGCCATGGCCTACGTCAATCATCAGGGAGGCAAAAGAAGTTACACCTCTCAAACTGCAACAACAAACTCAAACAAGAGGAAAATTAAAAAAAAGAAGTCCACCTATCTTAATCACAAATAGAAAAATGACAGAATATCAGCCACACAAGGATTTTACCCGCAGGCAGAAACATCCAGACTTAGCAGTTTGGCAGCTTCCAGCAGACCTGCAGAACTTCAGACAGGTGTCTTTGTTTGTCTTGAAATTCTGTATATAGCCCTATAAATCAGACCTGTCCAGTTTTGGTTTATCTGCTGTTTAACTGCAGACAGGAAATAGGAACTATATTGTACAGAAAAAAAACAGAGCTAACCATAGATGCAGCTCCAGACTTATAAACACTGCCATTTACTGGCTGAAGAATATACTGTATCTGTAGCTGTTCTACAAACATACATGAACAATGTATTCTAACACCCCCACTTAACTACTTCTTACATTAGTACCATGTCGGATCTCAGTTCTATAAATCTGTTTCTTGTAAGCGGTTTTGCCAAAACCTGAACGCAATCTTCATCAGCAGCTCTGATCCACTTTTGTTTATCATGAGTTGGAAGTTTTTGCATCTCATTCCATGAATCTGGCTCTGGTTTTAATGCTACATGAGAAACAGGACAGACTTTGGCTGGAATGCCTTTACTGCTTCTTGTGGATTTCCTGATTGAAACCTAGCTTGTTCATTTACAATATTTTGATTGTCTGCATTCATTTCTATTTCTGAGTCACTTTGTTGCTTATCTTCATGTGACACTTATGTGCAATTTCCTTCAGTTTGAAATGTTTGTGTTAGTTCATGAAATTTTGAACACGCTGATGTTTTATCAACAAATACACTTCTACTGATGGTTACCTTGGTGGTGCCTTTTTGTGTAGAATTCTGTATCCCATTTGAGAGTCACTGTACCCTACGAGTACAGCTTCCTTGCGCAAGCATCCTGTTTTGTAGGTTTTTCTCTTGGGATGTGCACATAGGGTTCACTTTTAAAAAATGTCAGATGGTTTAAATTCAGGGCCCTTCCATTCCAAAGTTCATATGCAGTTTTCAGTTGATTTTCCTGGTAGTTGATTTTGGAGAAAGCATGCTATAATTGCCTCCGACCAGTATGTGGTTGGCATATCTGCATCAAACAGCATGGTTCTTCCACTCTCACATAGAGTACCATTCATTCTTTCTGCAACTCTATTTTGTTCTGGATTGTATGTTACAGTAGTTTTAAATATTATGCCATGCTTTCTGAGAATCGCTTGTGTGTTATCACCTGTATATTCAGTTTAATTGTCTGTGCGCAATACACTTGGCATTTTGTCAAATTTGTTATTTACTTGAGCCAAATACTGTTCAAGTTTCTCTGGTACATCACTTTTAGTGTTTTTGTGATCATCTATAAAAGTGAGAAAATACCTCTTCTTTCCTGGAGTAAATTTTTCCATTCGATCTCAAAGATCTTAATTAAATAAAGTACAAAGGTTTCTGACCTCTGCTTTTACTCTGCTTTGGAAAGGTGTTTATATGCATGTAGAAAGAAAGGGGCACTTCCAGTCTCAGGAAAGTAGAAACTTGAGTTTTATTTCTTCAAATCAAAAAGTCCAACATCGACATGTACAAGACAAACAGGATAGCAGCAAACACGTTTCACACCATGTGCTTATTCATTGCTGATTGCAAGCAGACATGTGTCCTCATTTATGAGCCAGGCAGCACCATCTTGTCCAATCAAACAAGTGGTTTCCGGAACATAGACACCTGGCTCAAATAGATGAAGACCAATAGGTCTGGCTGCATAAAAGAGGACATACACATTCAATCCGATTGTTCCAATCGTTGTGCAAAAAAAAACTTTTTTACTCCAAGAAAACAATAAATCCATGAGCAACATATAGATTGAATGTGTATGCAAAGACCCACAATATTCCATATATAAACAAAGCATCAAACATTCAATATAAAATCTTTAGCAGAAAGATACAAAAAAACTATCTATAACCAAATAAATGAATACATGTATATAATACAAAAGGAGTAAGAGGAATTAATACACATGATGCGCATGATGAATGCATGATGAAAAAAGATCAATTCACTATTTAAACAAAAAATATATATATAATTTTTTTTTTTTTCTCATGCGCACCATATATATCTACTCCTATTCAAAACCAGCTAAGCCCTGACAACCCACTGGGAGCAAAACAACCAGAGAACCCTTCACATATATGTTTATATGGCAAAATAATTTAGTAAAGTCTAAAAAAAAATTCACGTGCGATTTTGTAGTCGCTTTAAACAAAGCAAAAACATATCCACGGCTCATGAGGGGAGACTCTTCTATATGTCTAAGTGAATACACAATCCAGTCATACATCATTTCTGATCCCACCCAACAAACAAAGCATGTCAAGACCTGTGTGGAACCATAATATCTAATGTAAAGGGGAGGTTCCTTATGCATATATGTATCCACCCCCAAAAGAGACAAAAAAAAGCCATCTTACCCGTATTGGAGGGAATATATTATATAAAATCCTTTCAGTCAAAAAATGGCTACAAGTCCAGTCGTTATTGTATATAAACAAATAAGCTTATAAAAAAGGAAGGGAGAAGGGGGGAAAAGAAAAAGGGGGGGGGGGGAAGAGGAGGGGAAAAGGAGGGAGGGAAAGAGATGGTAGAGAGGGGAGGGGGGAAGGAGGGGGGAAAGGAGAGGAGGGGGGTGAAATGGTATTATCCTTTACTCAAAATAGTGGGAAACATCCCATTCAAAATTCATTCCACTTGGAATGAGAGTACCTAGATGGAATATCCAATATACCTCTCTTTTACAAAAGCTCCTAAACAGATCCCCACCTCTAAAGAGGAGTTTGACTTTTTCAATCACCTGGACATGTAAGGAGCTAAAATCTCCATTGTGTAGGTTATTGATATGTCTCGCTATATTGGTGGATTTTTTTGTCCTGATGGCATTACACATTCAATCCGAACAATCGGATTGAATGTGTATGTCCTCTTTTATGCAGCCAGACCTATTGGTCTTCATCTATTTGAGCCAGGTGTCTATGTTCCGGAAACCACTTGTTTGATTGGACAAGATGGTGCTGCCTGGCTCATAAATGAGGACACATGTCTGCTTGCAATCAGCAATGAATAAGCACATGGTGTGAAACGCGTTTGCTGCTATCCTGTTTGTCTTGTGCATGTCGATGTTGGACTTTTTGATTAGAAGAAATAAAACTCAAGTTTCTACTTTCCTGAGACTGGAAGTGCCACTTTCTTTCTACATGCATATGGACTTCTTAGGTTGCGGACCTTGGTGAGCTCCCAGTCTTGCAGGACTACTACAGTTTACTTGGGAATCCTACTGGCCCAGCTTTCAGCACTTTGAGCGGTGATTTGTTTCTTTGCTTCTTTGGAAAGGTGTTTGTCATTTTTTCTTTTACACAGCTGGTACATTTCATTGTTTGATCATATGGACTAATTTGTATTCCATTTCCATAGGCATTCTCGGTTATTGTACTGTATTTATTGTGTCAGGACTTCTTTGCCCAAGTCGTTCGTACCATGTGTGAATGCAGTTTGAATGTTTTTCCTCCTTGGCAGTATTAACACCTCATTGCAGTTCAGCTGATACAGCTCAGCTGTAATTTTAGCCTTTGGAAGTAAGATATCCCCGTTTGTGATGGTACAACAGCTATCTTGGAAGGTCACTACGTTGCCTTGTTTTGGGAGCTTCTTCACTGACATAGGATAGTTTCAAGAGCAGGACCATAGAGGACATTTTTCACAGGAATCTTTCTGGTAACAAGGGAAATCAGTTCCCTCCATTACACCTTTGGTATTTTGAAGTTTAGTTTGATTTTTGCATTCTAGCTTTCTAGATTCTGCATCCTGCTTTAAAATGACCTTGTTTCTTGCACACAAACCATTTATGTGTTTCTTGTTGGTGTTGCATGTTACTGTTTTTATTCCTATATTTCATCTTTAAAACAGACTGTGACAAAAGCCCTGTTACTTCTGTTTTATGCTTATATTCATCCACAAGCTTGCTGTTAACATATTCCAATGTCAGTTTATCATCTGGATGTGCACCAAGTACTGTGACAAGCGTTTCATAACAGGCCTTTTAGTAATAGTGCTGCAACATGAAAGTCTTTTATTTCTTCTCTTATACCTCTCAGGCATTTAATCATTCCCAAGGTGTGCCTTATGTAATGCTGCATTGCCTTGCCTTTCATCAGTTTGGTTTGGTATAGCTTTCTAATCAAACACAGTTTATTGCTGAGATTAGCTCATGCACCTTTTGTAATCCTTCCCACATCTTTTTTTAGCAGCTTTAACACTTAATATATGTATGATTTGATCATATGCTAAGAGCGATTGTGCCTTGAGATTTTTAGTCTCTCTATCCACTCATCTGAAGGGTGTTCTGGCCTGACTGAATTTACAGTATACATTTCCATGTACTTTCACTTATTAGCAGCATTTTCATCTTGAATTTCCAAGACTGCTAGTTCTGGTTTGTCAAATTTGCAAATGAAAGCTTTGTTGCAGCTGTGTTACTGGCCATTTTCTTTCGTTCCTTTGCAGTCTTCTTTCTGTTGCTGTATTTTGCACTTATTCGCTGTAGCTGGCTTTGACTGGGTTCTGAACTATTCTCTGGGTGGGTGTCTTTGCTGTGCCTGGGCCCATAACATGTTAGAAATTCTGTATATAGCCCTACGGAACAGACAGTGCATAGTCCACATGTGGTTTATCTGCTGCTTAACTGCAGACAGGAAACAGGAACTTTATTATAGAGAAAAAAAACATACAGCATACCTTAGATGCAGCTACAAACTTATAAACACTGCCATCTACTGGCTGAAAAATATATCTGTAGTTGTTCAAAAATACATGAACAATGTATTTCAACATGTATTCTCTCCAAACCCCTTACTACTCCACCTCTGCACTAGGCGCTTTCTGTCTTTAAAGTGGTTGTAAACTCTTACCTATACCCAGCAAAGTGACTGGAATCAGGTGATACACAAAGATGAAACAAATCCTTCTACATAAGTTGTACCTATCTACATGCAGCCCCCTCTTCTCTACATTCATTTAAGGTGCTGAATTATTAAGCTTGTCTAAGAATTCAGAAACAAGGGGGCAGAGAGCTGAAGGTAAACTTTGCAGAGTGCAGTGAGGAGAGCTGAGAGATGGTTGGAGAGCAGAGAACCCCCCCCCCCCTTCACACAGCACACAGTAACAGAGCTGAGGCTGTCAATAAGCTGGAGGTCCCTCCTCTGTCACCATGTTTATCGTAGTGTCAGAAAAAATTGCAGTTATTTGCAGGAAACAGAAATGGAAAAAGGGGGGCGGGGAAGATGAGTGAGTGGTCCCACCTCCTAACCTATACCAGGCCACATGCCCTCAACCCATTCCTGTAGTACACTCATAAGCAACACAACATCTCTCCTCAGCCATTTTAAACCTAGATCGAGTCGTTCAGGCCTTAGTGTTCCTTAACTTCCTCTTATGTACAGTGCCTTATGGCGCTTTCTTGCTCCACCTTCAGCCTTCCACTTCATTTATTTGACCTTGATGATTGAGCGGATCAGCAGAACTGTAAAACTTTGTTTTTATTAAAACATGGAATGTTCATCTATAGCACCTTTTGTTTGGGTATGAAACGTACCCCTTGCACCCCTAATGAAGGAGATATTCAATATCTGAAACATGTCAGGTGGAGGAAGTCATATCACATCAATGTCAATGTCATTCTCACAGTTGGTCCATTCAAAAGACTGTTCATACGATGTTGCTCATATGTTTTTTATTCAGTGATGTATTAATAAAATTGATGTTTTTATAAAATCTACAAAATTTCCTCATTATGGTTTTCACTTGATACTAAATCAGTGCCCTTAAAGTCCCAAAAATAGGGGAGCTCCCACTTTGTAATTGAATTTAATCACCTTTATCTCTATAATGGAGCAGGGGGCTGGCCTTGATGGGACCTGTAGCTTACGCATATATTTGCAAATGTGTGCAGACTAAACCCCTGTTTTTAACGCATACTGTTAGACAGGTCGATTGGCTGGTTGGCAAGTTAAGCTTGGAAATTTCTGGGTTTTTTTTAAACATACGTTGCACTATCAGTGCTCCTTGCTGCAAAAGCTAGTTTTAGGTGGGTGCAGTGGCTATTTGTTTGTACATGTGGCCTGGCCTGTCAGGCTGCATGCTCGGATAAGGGTCTGGTATGGATTTTGGGATTTTTTTTTCTATTGCCAGCAATAACTTGCAGCCTCGATAATCAATTTAAATGCATTTTTATTTACAAATTTCAATTTTGCTGCAGCAGGCTCTACACACAATAAAGATGCACCCCTTTACAGGCAGTCTAAGCCCCCCCCCCCCCCCTTCCCGGCACTGTATTTAAAGGAACTTTTCATTTTTATTGTTTCACTTTAAACATTAAAATCACTGTTCCTATGAAAACAATCTTTTTTTAAAGTTTTGTTTTCATTGATAAATGTGCCCCAGGGCAGTATCTGGGCCCCCATACCTTTTTTTTTTATTGCCAATAACTTGCATATAAGCCATCAAAATGGGGACTATTGATTTTTCATGTTCGGCTCCTATAGATTTTAATAGAGTTTACGGCTCAGGTCCGAACCTTTTCCCTGTTCGGAAATTCTGGTGCAAACCAAAATGGGGGTGTTCGGCCTATTACTAATTGAGACAAGTACACACTATATAGAGGGATATGCTTTGTTCATATTTCATGTCTCTTTAATGTTTTTTCTTGTGCCTATTCCAGGAATACTACTTTTGTTATTGGTTGTTATGTATTGTTGTTATGTCTTTTCTAAATGTATTAAAAAAGAATTGGAAACATATTTCATGTCTGAGGTTTACAACCACTTTAAGTGTGGCTTCCTGGAGGTAAGCTTAACCCTTTTGGGACTAGAGTCACCATTAATCAGGGATGGATGTTCCTTCCCACCTGAATATCTCTCTGAACCTCGAAATGCTGGGTAAGTAAGTCAGTTCTCTGCTCTGTGATTGGACTGTCCTGGAATCCCTCACCCTGGACAGGAGAGAAACCCTGAGTATACCAACTGCCCCAAAACCATCCTCCTTAAAGGAACCATGACCCACATACGGGCAAAACATAGCACCCATCCAGGACCCATCCTCAACGTCCTGTACACAGTGTATACACTATATTGTCGAAAGTATTGGAAAACCTGCCTTTAAACGCACATGAACTTTAATGGCATCCCCGTCTTAGTTCGTAAGGGTTAAATTTTGAGTTGGCCCACCCTTTGCAGCTATAACAGCTTCAACTCTTCTGGAAAAAAACAAGAGGAAGAAGCACCTCTAAATGCAGACCTTAAACGATTTATTACAGTATAAAATTGGAAACTCACATGTAGGTAGATAAAATCAGGCACATCAAGAAATGGAGACTGTCCCAAGGGTCATCAGTGGGCGCGAGGTCTGTTCAATGACAGCGCCGTGCAAGGTTCAACTTGCGGGTCACCGTTAGTGAAGAAGCCGGCTGTGCTTTGGACCCAGATCGAGGCTTGAGGCACCGGTGGCTCAGTGGCGTAGGAAGATGATGTCACGAGATGTGTGTATTTATATGCATATCTATCAAAAACGTTCTGTATCTCCTGCACATATACCCATACAGGCCCAGGTGTGTTTAAAACAATATTCATGGTCATGTGTTCAATGGATAAAAATGATTAAAATTAAAAAATATTGAAAATATACAATTTATCATCCCATGTTCTATCTGATGCTGACACTTCCCTCTTAAGCCGAGGAATACATTTTGCTCCAGTAAATAGGCAGAGCCCCTTTCTTCTATTTAAAGATCTCAATAGATACTATATATACCCTTTGTTATATACCTTTGGTTTGCATATGCGCACCCCCTCCTCTCCCCTTACTTTGAACCTTAATAATAAGATGTTGCCTTGCTATTTTTATAATCCCGAGCTATAAATCTAATGGTTTCTACAATTTTAATCCATTTTATCCATTGAGCACATGACAGTGAGTATTGTTTTACCCACACCTGGGCCTGTATAGGTATAAGTGCAGGGGATCCAGGAAGTGTTTGATAGAATATATATATACACACACACACACACACACACATACATATACATATACACACACACTTTTTTAATTGTGTTTTATATGCCCAAGAGAAAAATACTTCTCCTCCAACCACCCCATTTTAAAACAATGTTATACTTATCAATTAATATGTACCGTTTTGGTTTGGAATTTATACTTTATTTTGTAGTTTTTGTAGCCTGTATGCATTGTACACTTGGTCATTCCGCCAGTTGTTTATCCAGTGTAGCAGGATTTACAGGCATTGGGCCTGATATGAGTCTGCCATTGTTACCGGTAACACCTTCAGCCCGTTTAAGCTGAATACCCAAGTGTGAGATTTGAGACAATGACCATTCCCGCACCTTTGGTTAGTTTTGTTTATTTTATATTAGGGATGGGAGAAGGGAATGAGTGGGATACTCCTCTGGCTCAACTAGGTAAAACTGGGACACTCTGTAGAAAAAATGCCTGTTAGCTCTGTCTTGACGCCAGCTGGGTGCTGACCAAAGCTTACTGGCGCTTGAAAAATTCTGTCTTGCTGAACTGTGCTAGAATTTCGCTTTTAACACTCTGGTTAACTCAAAAGAGCCTGGACTGTAGTAAGACTTGACTTTTGACACTCTGTTTAGCTCAAAAGTCCTGTGAACAACTCCCTCCAGCCCTTCACTGACTAAGGTAGCTCCTTGTAACTGCTGGTGCTGCTGCAACTCTCAACTCTGTACACTGCACGCTGTACACTTTAACTCTTCAGGGCCCAACCGCTGGCGCCCCCTTTACACTTCAGGGTCCTCTCACTAGGCACCCCCTCTGACACTTCAGGGTCCTCTCACTAGGCACCCCTCTGACACTTCAAGGTCCTCTCACTAGGCACCCCCTTTACCTCTAGCTAGCTCCTGGATCCCTTGGACCTTCACCGGAGCGATCCTCTCTTGCTAGACAAACCCCCAGGGGCAGTTGCACTCCCCTCAGGCAAGCTGCCTGGGACACCCGATCCTTCTGACAGAAGGTGAGACAGCCGTAGAGACAGCCGTACTCTCCCTCCTGGGACTCTGCTTACCGCCAAAGACACTGCGTCATGCGCTTCCCTCAAACTTATACCCACTCCCAGAATGCTGTGCAGCAGAATCTGCCTTTCTGGGGTAGATACAAGCCTGAGTGTGCCATTCAGAAAACTAATAAGATATGTAGCGCCAAAGGATAAAATAATGAAGCAAAGTGAATATCAAGTGTCTTACAAACATAAATCCATAAATGAATGAGTACAACAATAAACATCAATAAATAAATAGTGAGTACCACAATAAAAGTGTGAGTGCTTTTAAATCATGTGATGACGGATAATATTAAACCAAGTGATAAAAAGACTACAATACCGCATTCACACTGCAGCGGCACGACTTCTGCACGACTTCGGGGGCGACCTGTGAAGTCCCGTGCACCGCGACTTCGGCGAAACTTGCACGGACTTCATATAATGAATGTCTATGCAAGTCGCTCCGAGGTCGCCCGAAGTAGTACAGGACCCTTTTTATATGTTGGAGCTCCTATTAGAACGGGTCCTGTAGCACTGCATGGACCGCGAGGGACCGCGACTTGTCAGGCTGACAAGTCGCCTGACGAGTCACGGTAGTGTGAATGGAGCCTAACTGTGATTGTTAATAATTAAATAAAAATATCACAATAAAGTGCCCGTGCTAATAAATAATATTTGAGTGGAATGTCATCAACAAATGGTGCAAAGTTCATAAAAATAGGTGATCCTTTCTGTGCGTATATCAGGTGACCAAGTGCTGGTGCTTTCAATTCATAAGGTGACTATGTGCATTAGTGATAATGGTGGCCGCTCACCTCCTGGTATGGCTCACAGATTATAATGAGCCAAACCCACTTTTTGCACACACACAGGTGCTAATAGATAATGGGTAGGCTGCTTCCTCCTGTCCTCCCTCTGGATGAAAATGCTTCAGGTGGGATATGGTGGCCAAGCTCGCCGTGTCAGTGACACAGTAAGAGGGATGAAGTGGTCACTTCCTCATAACCGTCTCTCCACCATCATGCATGGGTACATGTGTAAAATAAACAAAGCAATCTAGTGCTCTCTGTATAATCTCATTTATTGGAGTAAAAACAACAAAAAAAAAACTCACATGGGATGGCACTCAGCCAGTACTAGCATAGACAGCAATAATGGGTGCTACAGGCTCCTCCCCCGTGCCATTGGCTGGGTTTCCTCCACTGCCCAATGAAAGCCCCCTCATAGCGCACAGTGGGGAGACTCCCCAGTCTCAACAGCCACACCTGGAAACCATGACAACCTGACTGAAAACATGGCCCTGCTGTTAAGCAGACAAGGCCTACTATACTTTTACCTAGACCCTACTTAGTAGGGTGCTACACCAGTATACCTCAATAGATGTTCCTAAGCGCCCCCCCCCCCCCCCCAGTGGTATATATAGCTCCAGACATGTCCCTGTAGTATGTTTTAAGAAGGAGCGCAGCTGCCGCAATACCCACAGCGTGCATGCTCAGAAACGATTCACATCCCGGTGGCATCATCGTCTTACGCCGCTGAGCCACCTGTGCCTCAAGCCTCGATCTTGGTCCACATCCACCGCATGGCCATCTTCTACTTTAACGGTGACCAGCGAGGTGAACCTTGCACAATGCTGCCCTCCATGGCGCTGCCATCGAACGCACCTCACGCCCACTGATTACCCTTGGGACAGTCTCACTTTCTTGATGTGCCTGATTTTATCTACCTACATGTGAGACAGGGGCGTAACTACAGGGGTTGCAGGGGTTGCAATCGCTACCGGGCCCCATGCTCCAGGGGGCCCGGTAGCAAACCAGTGGGTGAACTTCTAGGATCTCAAAGGTCACACTTGCGACCGGGCCCTGGCATTTCACCACTGTGGGGAGACCCCAAGATTGCAGGAAGGGGGCCCACTGCAGAACTTGTGAAAGGATCCTGATGCGGGACCATAATAAAAGGCCATGCAATGAGATTAAAGAGCCCCAGGATTAGTGGGAAGAGCCCGGGGCTTGAAGGGAAGGGCCCCGGCCAGGGGTCTGGGGGGCCCTTCATGGTTTCTTGCATCGGGGCCCTGAAGGTTCTAGTTACGCCTCTGATGTGAGATGTTATTTTTTTTTACTGTAATAAATTGTTTAAAGTCTACTTCCTCTTGTTTTTTTACCTCCAGGTTGCTGGACATTTAGCTTCTGTTTCTACTGCTGGCAGCCCTAAGTTAATGGACTATTTAGTGCCCTCTATCTAGTATATGGACTTCCTCATGGACATTTGTTATGAGATCTGTAGCAATTGCGTCTTACTTTTTTTTTTTTCAACTCTTCTGGGAAAGCTGTAAGCTTTAGGAGTGTGTCTATGGGAATGGTTGACCATTCTTCCAAAAGTACATTTGTGAGGTCAGGCATTGATGTTGGACGAGAAGGCCTGACTCGCAGTCTCCTCTCTAATTCCTCAAAAAGGTGTTCTATCGGGATGAGGTCAAACTCATTCATCCATGTGTTTATGGACCTTGCTTTGTGCACTGGTCCAAATCATTTAGTGGAGGGGGGATTATGGTGTGGGGTTGTTTTTAAGGGGTTGGGCTTGGTTAGTTCAAGTGAAGAGAACTCTTAAGGCATAAGCATACAAAGACATTTTGGACAATTTCATGCACCCAACTTTGTGGGAACAGTTTGGGGATGGCCCCTTCCTGTTCTTTTATGACTGCACACCAGTGCACAAAGCAAGGTCCATAAAGACATGGGTGAGCGAGTTTGGGGTGGAGGAACTTGACTGGCACAGAATCCTGACCTCAACCCGATGGAACACCTTTGGGATGAATTAGAGCAGAGACTGCAAGCCAGGCCTTCTCGTCCAACATGAGTGTCTGACCTCACAAATGCGCTTCTGGAAGAATGGTTAAACATTCCCATAGACACAATCATAAACCTTGTGGACATGTGCGTGTAAAGGCAGGCGTCCCATTACTTTTGACAATGTAGTGTATGTGTAGTGCTTTCTGTCCCAGAGTGATGTTAATGATTGGCAGCAGGAGAAAGCTTGCTTGCATTTAGCAGCAGCAGCAAAATCAGTCTTTTCATTCCCATAACAACACTGTCAGTTTGGCTAATTCTTTACATTTAGCCTTGTTATCTGCACTAGCCTGTCCCTTTTAGCTATGAAGCTAGTTTGAGCACCCTTTTTAGTCCCTTTCAACCTATTTAAGGCTGACAGTACTTTATCCTTCCAAATAGATGAAGGGGCATGGCCTTGAAACATGTCATTGTAGTGGAGCTATTTGCTCCTCAACATTACATTTAAGATCCTCTTTCTTTGCACCAGCTTGGAACATTTTTAAAGTTCACTTCACTCAGGATTTCCCTGTGTTCACAGCAGAGGTCTTGTTGTCATATAGTCTTGCAAGCTGATATCTAAATAGTTAATAAATCAATGTTAATCACCCGCACCTACGGCACTCCCATATGTATGTGTTTTAAATTAAATATAATAACCCACTTCACAATATTACCTCCTCAAAATACACACCGTGATAATGCAATTCAAACTCAGAAACAAAAATAATTTTTTTTTTTTTTTTACTTAACCACTTTACCGCTACTCACTAGAGCTCTACTGCGGCAAAGTGGCTCTTGTAGGTCTAACGACAATTTTTACCAAAAATATGTAGCAGAAAACAAATTGGCCTAAAATGATAAAAAATTTTGATTTTTACATTTTTTGGGGGGAATTTCATATAAAAAAATTTGAAAAATATTGTTATTTTTTCAAAATTGTCGCCCTTTTTTTGTTTATAGCGCAAAAAGTAAAAATTGCACAGGTGATCAAATACCACCAAAAGAAAGCTCTATTTGTGGGAAAAAAAAGGACGTAAATTTTGTTTGGGTACGGCGTTGCATGACCGCGCAATTGTCAGTTAAAGTCACACAGTGCCGAATCGCAAAAAGTGGCCCAGACGTAAGACAGCAAAATCCTCCGGTGGTAAAGTGGTTAAACAGCATAAATCACACATAAAAAAAACCCACAAATGAGTCCCATAAATGTGATAAAAAAAGTAAATCACTGCTAAATGTGCTAAAAAAAAAAAAAAAGTAAGGCCCCTTTCACACATATGGTCCGTTCAGTTCATCAGTTCAGTCACGTCAAGATGTATCAGCTGTCAACCATTTTTCATCCGTTTTTCGTCAGTTGTCATCCGTTTTTCATCAGTTGTTATCTGTTTTTCATCCGTTTTTCGTCAGTTGTTATCTGTTTTTCATCCGTTTTTCATCCGTTGTCATCCGTTTTTCATCCGTTGTCATCCGTTTTTTGTCCGATCCGTTTTTTTGACAGATGAAAAATAGGGCATTCATCTGTTCAAAAAAACGGACATTGACGGAAGCGGATGAAAACGGATGTTAACTGACGATCATCCGTTGTCATCCGTTTTTACATAGAGATACATTGATGTCTGTTTTTCATCCGTAAATGGATGGATGAAAAACGGACAAACGGACAGCATGTGTGATAGGGGCCTAATAGTCCAGTGGTTCTCAACTCCGGTCCTCGGGACCCACCAACAGGCCAGGTTTGCAAGATAACTAAATTACATCACAGGTGATCTCATTTGCTGCTCAGTGATTGTGGTATTCTAGTCTGCATCCCCCAAGGTAATACTTAAAATCTGGCCTGTTAGTGGGTCCCGAGGACCGGAATTGAGAACCACTGTAATAGTCCGCAGTGATATGTGGCACCCTCTTAGGTAGGTGCTAGGAAAACACATTTGGTGGCTCTGTTCTGCTTATCAGGAGAGCCTGTCACATGTTTCCAGGTGTGATTTATTGGGTCTAAAGGGCCATACACACTATAAGATTTTCTGAAGACTTTTTCCTTCAGATTTACCTTTTCTACGTAGTGCAAGGGCCTGCCAGATTGCATACAAATTGAAAGTGTTTAGGTTTGACCTCATATTATCTGGTTTTGGTAAATCTAAAGGAAAAAGTCTTCAGAAAATCTTATAGTGTGTATGGCCCATTACGGAGTCTCCCCACTGTATCCAATAAGGGAGCTTGTTGGACAGTAGAGGAAACCGAACCAGCAGCACACCAGGGTTTATGGCTGTCTCAGTGGGTGGGCATTGCTGCAATGCATCCTGGGATTGGCTATAAATCCAGATGGAGCATGTGACAGGGCGTCTTTTGGCAGGAGCAAAGTCCACAGAGGAGGTGGATGGCTGTCTCTCCTCCTGCTGATGTGAGGAAGGTGGTCCAGGCAGTCGGCCTGTTGAAACGGGTGTGGAGCTGGGCTACAGAGGATCCAGTGTGCTGACCAGTGGAGCTGTTGGGCAGAAGACTTTGGGAAAAACAGTATCGTGAGTACTGAGGGATCTGCTCAAGGGTCTGCCTAGGAGAGGAGACCACTCCAGAGAAGTCAGGGGATCAAGGAGCCAGCTCACACAGAGTGTTACAGGAAAGGGGGTGCCAAGTAGTTAGCCCTGAAGATTAGGGATAAAGGGGGTGCCAGGAAGGGCCCTGAAGTTGTTCAGCAGTACGGTTTACCTCAGGAAGCTTTATTACTTCATTTACAGCCAAGGGTAAAGTGAAGCAGCGGCCTAGCCGTGACCAGCTCTATTCAGCGTTGCTCAGCATTATACAGCGTTAACCAGTGCTATTCAGCTCTATTCAAGTTGTCCCAGCCTATTGCGCATAGTTCTTTAATTTGGAGTATCCCATTCATTCCCTTCTCCTATCCAAATAAAACCTAAAAACCAAAGATACTGGACTGTTTCTTGTCTGATGTAAAAACACTTGGAATAATGCCAAACTGTCATGTTGTTGCTAATGGTAACCCAGGGGAACCCATAATCAACAGCTCCCAAGGGAGTAGTGCTTTGGATAAAAATGCTTATAATTCTTCTACTGTCAATCCACCATTCAGTGCCAACACCACTTCATGTGAAAAGTGCATCCTCCACCGGATGTGCTCTCACCTGAAATATATGACCATGCAGCAGGGGCGTTGCTAGGTGGGAAAAAGTCCCGGGGCTTCAGCCCGAAAGATAAATTTGATAAACCCCCTCCCACATTTTAAAGTATGTCCTGCTCAAGCTCCTCCCACATTTAAAGTAAGCACTGCCCAAGCTCCACCCAATGCCCCCCCCCTCACCCCTGCCCAATGCCCCACCATATATAAACCCATTATGAAACAAAATCTTGGAATTATTATTTGTAACAGGCCCTTTGGGTCTGGTATGGACCTGGCGGACCCCATGCTGTTTTATTTCACCAATTTTCTTTTTTTTTTTTTAAGGTAAATTTTTTTTACATTGAGCTGTCAGTGGGGACTCATTGGTTGTTAAGGATGTGGAGGCCAGGTTCCCAGCCTGCTCCTTAGCAACCAGCTATATACAGTATTTAAAGTGGAAAAATAAAAACCGCAAAACACATCAAAAATCTTTAAAAATCAGTATTTTCTGCTAGAAAATTACTTAGAATCCCAAAATATATTATATATATATGTGTGTGTGTGTGTGTGTGTGTGTATATACACACACTTTAGCAGAGACTATAGAGAATAAAATGGCGGTCGTTACAATATTTTATATCACAAAGTATTTGCGCTGCAGTCTTTTAAACGCAATTTTTCTTTTTTTGGAAAAATACACGTCACTGAATTTAAAAAAAGGTAAACAATGAATTTAGCCAAATTGTTTTCTTTCTATAATGTGAAATTATATAAGGGAGAACAGCTGAAGGGCCTTGTACTTGTACAAATGCTCCGACATCTAAAATCAATACTTTGTGGTGCGATTTGAGCTCATACAAATTCAATGGGCTCAAATCGCACTGCAAAGAATCATGCGATTTGAACAGGAATGCGATTCCTCTCCGAATCACTTGCAGTTTCCCACACAGCTCCTGTGTGAACCCAGCCTTGTCATAGTGACTTCAGTCTGGGTTCACACAGGAATGGTGGGTGAAACTACACGTGATTCAGACAGGAATCAGACCACATTCCTGTTCAAATCACATGAGATTCTTTACAGTGCAATTTGAGTCCTTTCATTTTGTATGGGCTCAGATTTCACCACAAAGGTATCAGTAACTGGTACCAGCGACTACTTGAGCACAAGTATCGGTACTCCTAATTGCTGGTACAAAACAGGTATTGGTGCAACCCCAGTGTGTACCCAGCTTTACACAATGTGTCAGGGTGTTTAATGGACTCAAACACAAAGCTCCCGGGCAAACAAATCTACATAGATGAAAATAAAGATAACAGGAAAAACATTTGTCATTGTTAGTACTCATGAACAAGAACACTATAGGTGAACATACACTATACAATCTGATTGTACAATCTTTGCACAACCTCCTTTAGATTTACCAAAACTTTGTTATATGAACAAACCTAAACAAATTAATTTAAATAGTATCCAATCAGGCAGGCCTTTGTACTACATAGTTGGTGATAGATCCAAAAGATATTGTACAATCAGATTGTATAATGTATGGATAGCTGGAGGCTGGCCGTAGATGGATCAGTTTTTGTTTTTTTTTTATCAGTCAGTGTCAACTAAGGTGGATGAGGGAATCGTTTCTGCTGAGACATCTATGTCAGCGCTGCAGATTGAAGGAAACAATTCTGCTGTTTTGATAGAAGTTGCTCATTAAATTGACGCCTCTTTAGCAGGAATGACCATAGTTGAATTAAACTCATCCAGTCCTTGTTGGACCAGTTGAATTTCCATCCATCTATGGCCAGCTTTATTATCTCCTGAGTAAAATCCCTGTTTTCTTATATCTGGGGAGCTCACTAAGCCTCCATGTACATCGGTTCTTTAGGGTCCATTCACATACAGTGCAGAATGTGTAACCTGTGCAGGGTGTTCTGTTATCAGTACAGGGATGTACGGGTGCTGTGTGCGTCCCTGTGCCAGTGTCCCATACATTTCTATTGGAACCCGCATCTGCGTGTCATATTAGCATACAGAGGCTGTGTCCATGCAGCCTCATGTCTCAGTAGAAATGAATGAGGTGCTAGCACTGGGATGCACGCGCCTATATACCCCCCGTGCTGATAAAAGACAGCCCTGCATGGGAAACAAATTGTTTGCACCCCTTGTTAATAGGTCCTTGCTAGAAATAGAATGTGAAAGAACAGTTGTCCGCACTACTGCGGCAAAGTGGTTCGTTATCACTCCCCTTTCTCGCTCCCGCTGTATTCAGTCACAGCGGGAGGTGGGCCAGGGGAGGAGCAGCGGCGATCGCGCTGCTCTTTCCCGATCATCGGAGAATCGAGTGTGTTTACACAAGCAGGCGGATCTCCTAAGCAGGGCCGCCATCAGGGGGGTACAGCCCATACAGATGTAGGGGGCCCAGGCGTCCCAAGGGGCCCAGTCCCAAGGGATGCCCCGAGCTCCAAGTTGGCATCTCCCCTTTTGTTCCTTTCCTCCCCTACACTGACAACTAGTCCTGACTCCCACTGGTGCCACTCACTGCACTGACTCCTGACTCCCATCCTGCCGCTGGCCACCGCTGTCAAAATTATTGGTTGCTAGGACCGCCTGGCATCCTAGCAGCCAATCATATGCATTCACAGGCCCCCACAGAGTAGGAGGATGTAACCTGGTGGGTCAGGCACTGGGGGCCCAGGCCTAAAGCTGTGTAAGGGGCCCCAAAATTTCTGATGGCTGCCCTGCTCCGAAGTGACAGGCAGGGTCAGATTGCAGGGGTCAGCATAGCTGAACATGCGATCTGTCCTTGTGTCACTCAGTCACCTCCACCCACACACGTTAGTAAGCACCAGGCATACATTAACCCCTCCCTCTCCAATAAAATTAACCCCTTCCCTGCCAGTGTCATTTTTACAGTAACAGTGCATATATATAGCACTGATTACTGTAGTAATGTCACTGGTACCCTCAAAAGTGTCAAAAATGTCAGTCAAGGGTCCGATCTGTCCGCCCCAATGTCGCAGTCCCGCAAAAAAAAAAAAAAAATCGCAGATCGCCGCCATTAAAAAAAAAAAAAAAAAAAACACCAAAAATGACAGAAATCTTTCCCTTAGTTAGTAAACGCAATAACTTTTGCGCAAACCAATCAAAATACGCTTATTGTGATTTTTTTACCAAACATAGGTAGCAGAAAACAAATTGGCCAAAAATGTAAAAAAATTTAGATTTTTACTTTTTTGGGGGGGAATTTCATATAAAAAAATTTAAAAAATATTATTTTTTCAAAATTTACGCTCTTTTTTTGTTTATAGCGCAAAAAGTAAAAATCGCACAGGTGATCAAATACCAACAAAAGAAAGCTCTGTTTGTGGGGAAAAAGGACGTAAATTTTGTTTGGGTATGGCATCGCACGACCGCGCAATTGTCAGTTAAAGTCGCACAGTGCGGAATCGCAAAAAGTGGCCCAGACGTAAGACAGCAAAATGCTCTAGTGGTAAAGTGGTTAAAAAGACTGAAATTGTTACCGGTTAGCTGAGTTAGCTGAGATAGTGGTAAGCCCCGTGCACACGTACCGATCGTTGGCGAACGATCGGCCGTCTTTTGTCCCCGGGCTGTCGGTGTCTGTTGAAAAGTGCAAAGACAGCACAAGAATTTTGTCTGCCGACTACAGCCGACTGCAGAAGTGATGTCATGTAATGGTTAACTTTCCCTGTGTTTTTTCTTTTCTGAGCATGCCCAGTCTTGCAAATCTGCGGTCCGTCAGCCGAATTCTGTACTGACTGGCGAACAATCGGCCGCTCTGGTGTCGGCATACAAAAATTTTAATGCTTGCATGACAGATTCTTGTCGGCAGAATGTGCGCTGACGGCTGTCGGAGGCATCATACTAACAAGCGTACAATCGGCAGATCGGTCGTCGGCCGACGCTTGTCTGCCGACGATCGGTACGTGTGTACGGGCCTGTAGACTCAGCAGCACAGAGACAGAGGAGAAAGAGCACCACTCAACTTTGCTGTGCAGCTAGAGAGGAGGGGGTCACTACACAGAGGAGGAGGGGTCACTACACAGAGGAGGAGGGGTCACGACACAGAGGAGGAGGGGTCACGACACAGAGGAGGAGGGGTCACTACACAGAGGAGGAGGGGTCACTACACAGAGGACATCAGGAAACTGTGACAAAGAAAGCAGGAGTGATAGAAAGGGACCAATTGTAACTCCTGTATGTGCACACACAGCGGTGTATAATTCAGGTTTTTTTATACACTGCTGTGTGTGCACATACAGGAGTTACAATTGTCCCACCCCCTGCCACCTTCCTCCCCGGCCAGCTTCTGTTTCTCTATGCACGGAACTTCTGTTTCTCTATGCACGGAACAAAGGGGCGGAGACCCGCATACCGGCCCCGCCCACACCCGACATCAATGCTCAAACTTGACAGCTGCAGGCACTCTCTTTGTGGCTGCCCCTGATCGCCCACCAATCATGGCTGTGCTTTATAAATGTTGAATTGCTGAGGTATGTAGCCCCGAGTTATCAGGCAAACACAGGCCTTGGGACTCGGGGCTAATCATTTTAAATAAGCAACAGGAGACCCGGGGCTTTTGAGGGGCCCACTCGGGGCTATAGTCCCAGTCAGCCCCCCCCCCTCCCCCCTCCCGACGCCACTGTGCAGTTCGGTATGGACTATAAATGCTTGTGTCCCACCGAAGAGGATTCAAAATTATCTTTCTGCATCTTGCATAGTTGCCAACATTTAAAAAAAAATTCCAGGGACACTTTGCAGCACAGCTAATAATTACCATACCCACTTCCCTGAAGCTCCGCCCACTCTGCATAATTAATCTTGCCTACTTATCAGATTATAGAGTCTACTCAATATAGAGAGAATTACAGAAAATAAAAAAGGGAATTTTAAGCCCCGTACACACGCACAGATTGTTGGCCGTAAATTGTCGGCCAACGTCCGATCGGCCGATTGTAGGCTTGTTAGTATGATGCTTCCAACAACCAACTGCGAATTTTCGGCCGAAAAAAATCTGGTGTGCAGGCTATAAAATTTTTGTTGGCCAACAACAGAACGGCCGATTGTTCCTCAGTCAGTACAGATTTCGGCAGACAAAAATCAGATGAGCAAGACTAGGCATGCCCAGAGAAGAAAAAACACACGGAAAGTCAACCATCACATGACATCACTTCTGAAGTTGTTTTTTGTTGGCCAACAAAAGTCCAGTGCAAGTCTAGAGCACATTTCAACCAACAAACAACACTGGACAAAAGACGGCCGATCGGTTGGCCAACAATCTGTGCGTGTGTATGGGGCTTTATACTTAAGGCCACAGTAGCAGAGTTGGAATAAGTTTCCCATTCAGCTGCACTACTTCTGCGTAACATTTATGGGCAGCCCGATTAACAGGCACTTCCAGGGACAATATAAATTACCTGGGACAGGCTCCTTTTTGCAGGGACTGTCCCAGGAAAAAAGGGACAGTTGGCAAGTATGATCTTGGATATCAAATACTTCAGGCCACGTTCATGCCTCCACTCAGCCATATATACATAAAGAGAAATCACCATATATAGTGCTTTATTCTTTTAAAAAAAACTCACCTTGCACAGGTGCTGGCAGTGCACCAAACTATAACAGTATATATGATTATTCCAACAGCCAGTAACAAAAACAATAGTCCTGGGATAATAATTACTGCGGTACCTCCTTCTCGGAGTGCCGTGATGTCATCAAGCCCCTCCCCTGCACGTTATGTGGAGGTTTCCATCTGGCTTGTTTCCACTCCTACCGACAGCTTATGTGTGAGAGTGTTTAAGCATTCTGTGAACTAGGGTTACTTTGGAAGAATTTCTTGGTGCTATGCCTTGATCAAGCCACTTTGGTGTAAGTGCATTTGTATTTTTTATGTCTCATTAAAGTGGTTGTAAAGGCTTCAGGTTTTTTTACCTTAATGAATTCTCTGCTTTAACCACTTAAGCCCCAGCCCTATTTCGGACACTTTTTGTTCACAAGTTAAAATAAGTATTTTTTCCTAGAAAACTGCTTAGAACCCCCAAACATTATATAGATTTTTTTAGCAAAGACTCTGGAGAATAAAATGTCGGTCATTTCAATATTTTTTGTCACGCGGTATTTGTGCAGCGGTCTTTAAAACACCATTTTTTGGGAAAAATTTAAAAAAATCACATTTCACTGCATTTAAAAAATACTAAACAGTAAAGTTAGCCCATTTTTTTTGTATATTGTGAAAGATGATGTCACGCTGAGTAAATAGATACCAAACATGTTACGGTTTAAAATTGCGCCCCCCCGTGGGATGGCGACAAACTACGGTCAACAGAGATTTCAATAGGCGACACTTTAAATGTATTTAACGGTTACCAGTTTAGAGTTAGAGTGTAGCTCTTTTTTTAAAATTATTGCTCACGCTCTGGAGATCGCGACGATACCTCACATGTGTGGTTTGAACAGCGATTTCATTTGCGGCTCGACTTCCGTATACATTTTTTATTTTGTGCGCGAGCTAACGGTGACGGGGGCAGCTAAATTTTGTACTAAAGGCCACTAAAGTCCGTTTTTGCATACAGCCGTTTTTCAAATTTGCCTTCTTTTGCAGCACAGTAACCCGGAAGTGACGTCATGGACGCCGCCTCCGGGTTACGTCATCGGAGACCCGATTGAAGCCGTTTCCGGCATTGATCCGGACTCCATCCAGCCGGCGGACGTGCCGGCTGGGTGCTCGGGGCTCCCGGTGGGACGGGAGCCCCGGTAAAAGCCACGGAAGGCGGTGGGAGGGGGGTGTCCCCTCCCGCCCCCCCGGGTAATGATCGAGCGGCTCCCGAGCCGCATCGGTCGGTAGCGACGGAAAGCCAACCGTCGGCTCTAAACCACGGTACCGGGATGATGCCTCTAGCTAGAGGCATCATCCCGGTACACTACCGCAAAGTTTACCGACATACCCCTACGTTAGTATGCGGTAAGTGGTTACGGTAAAAAACCTTTTATGTGTAGCTCCCCCTGAGAACAGCAGTAGCCAGTGTGTAGCCAAGCCGCACTGTGTGTGTCAATAAACATACACAGTGTGTTCTGGAACGAGCCTGCACATGCACCACTACAGGAATCGGCTAATATGGTGGCAAACAGAGCAGAGGGGCACAGAGTGTCGATGGGGGAACCCCAGATTAGGGGGATTGGGGCCACTCTGTAAAAAACCATTGTGCAGAACAGGTAAGTATAACATTGTTATTTAAATAGAAACCTTTACAATCATCAGTAGTTTTATCCACATTATCCAGAGCGCTCGGTTTCTTCTTTTATTTTATTTTTTTTCATGAGAAGTATGACCTTTGAATACATCTATCTATCTATCTACTGTATCTATCTATCGATCTATTAGGTACCTGTTAGGTAAAAACATAATAGGGAAAATGGGGAAAAAATGGGGAAAGGACCACCGATAAATCACTCAAATATCCTGTGGGTAGAGGGATATGAGGATATGACACCAATTGTAATTATACCATCAAACACCTAACGGCATATTGCCGGTGAGCCAAACAACTGGTAGACATATCAAAAAAGTAAAGGAAAAGGAATTGCATGTATGGCTCAAACACTGGTAGATGGTTAAAAATATATACTTTATTGAAGCAGATAAAATTATAGGCAAAATACAAAATACAAAAGGTACAAGCAAATGGACACAGGATAAAACACAGCATAAGGGGTCCACCTAAGATTAGTGATGTCGCGAACCTAAAATTCTCCGTTCGCGAACGGCGAACGCGAACATCGGCAAATGTTCGCGAACCGGGCGAACCGCCATAGAGTTCAATAGGCAGGCGAATTTTAAAACACACAGGGACTCTTTCTGGCCACAATAGTGATGGAAAAGTTGTTTCAAGGGGACTAACACCTGGACTGTGGCATGCCGGAGGGGGATCCATGGCAAAACTCCCATGGAAAATTACGTAGTTGACGCAGAGTCGGGTTTTGATCCATAAAGGGCATAAATCACCTAACATTCCTAAATTGTTTGGAATAACGTGCTTTAAAACATCCAGTGTGTGAATACGATCAGGTATGATGTTTTATCGGTCAAGTAGTGTAAGGGTTACATAGAAAAGAAAGAAAGAGGAGGCGCAAACACCTAGTGCATTACCCGTGGTCAATTTGCAAATTGTTTAATAAAAAATGCCAAATGCATACTCACAGACGTAAAGATAAAAACATGTTGCAAGAATCCACCATGTGTGAACTGGGACACGTCCTTCAGTCAGGACCGCTAACGCGTTTCGGGGGTCAGGCCCCCTTCCTCAGAGCTGGTCTTACCACATGCAGATCACAAATATATATGAGACAGCTCTAGTTGCATCAGTTCGATCCCCCTCCCTCCCTCCTCCCCTCAGGGGAAAGAGGGCGGGACCATCCAGTGCTTCTAATATTGGCTCTCTCAGCCTAAAAAGAAAATTAACCCCTTGTTCATCTTGATCAGAAAGATCATGGTGTACCCATCAGGAACTCTGCACCCTGAAGTGTGCCTATGTGGGCAGATTAGTCAAGAGTGAAACCATTAGGATGACTGTTGTTACTAGTGTGTGTGTGTGTTTTCAGAGTGGGCACTTGTCAGCAGTAAGCTGGATGGTTTACAACATTCAAGGGGATTGCATACATTTCGTACATACCCCGCTGTGATGGCTGGCCCATGTCCTCCTGCTCCATGTTGCAGCGGCATCGGTATTGTAACTGTTTCCCCTTGTTGTGTCCATGTGTCCACTGCTTCCTATTCGGGATCGCCGTTTGTTCCGGGTCTCAGGACGCTCACCCGCCATTCTGCGCCCTGGGACCCGTGTCACCACACTTCCGGGATTGTGTGCGATGTGGGGCCCGCCTCTGCTGGTTGCCGTGGGAACCTGAAAGCATTCTCTGCTCGTTTGGCATTTACTGCCGCCACCTAGCGGCTACAGTAATGTACTACATCCCGAAGGTGTAATATAGCATGGCTGTATTAGAATAATGTGTGTTTGCCTCCAGACAAAAGCAATAAACGTGGGGGTAGGAGGAAATAAACCCCTTTCCATCACTGTGCCCGCTGGCTGTGCAGGGGTAATGTCACATCACATGAGTGTAGAGGCCAATCATGTGATTGACATTTCAACCGATAGGAGACTGGTCCGACTCTAGCAATTACCCTAAAAGGACCAATAAATTGAGGGCCCAATTTGGTAGAGGGTTGCTTCAGTCTTATGTATTTGGTAGACAGCCAAACTCTGTCCCACATATGGAGGTATATGGCGTCGTCGTCTGTTGGAGAAACGTTCATATCTGCCTGCTGATTTCCATAGCAATAAGCAAATCTTTTTCCAGAGTAGCAAGATATTCTTCACCCGTTGATCTGCTGCTGGTACACCAGATGAAGGCTGAAGTAGTGGAAAGGTCAAAGGGTGATAGCCCAATGCTGCATAGAATGGCGTGGTATGCAGGGCACTGTGCCAACGAGAGTTAATGGCAAATTCAGCCAAGGGCAAATATTTAGACCAATTGTAGTGTAGCGAGTTGATGTAATGCCGAAGTTAGGTTTCAAGGGTCTGGTTCATGCGTTCGTTTTGACCATCTGTTTGCAGGTGATGTGAGGTAGAGAGTGAGAGCGTTACTCCCAGTTTCTTACAAAACGCTCTCCAGAATCGGGAAATGAACTGAGATCCGCGGTCTGAGACGATATTGGTAGGTATACCATGATGTTTCACAACATGAGAAAGGAAGAGGGTAGACAGAGCTTCCACTGTAGGTAATCCAGAGAGTGGTACAAAATGAGACATCTTTGAAAAGCGATCCACTATAACCCATATAGCAGTCATGCCATCAGATTTGGGTAATTCTGTAATGAAGTCCATAGTTAAATGGGTCCAAGGCTGGCGAGGTGCAGGAAGCGGTTGTAATAGCCCAGCAGGCAATGTGTGAGGTTTATTAGCAGCACAGGTTGGACAGGCAGCCACATAGTCTGTAACATCTCTTTTCATATGAGGCCACCAAACATGACGCTGCAAGGTCTTAAGAGTGATTGCGATACCTGGATGACCAGATAACACTCCATCATGTGCCCAGAGGAGTACAGCTCTCCTGAGGCTGAGGCCAACAAACAGGCGACCTGGTGGTACCTTCAGCCCTTGAGGAACACGATTCTGGGTTTCCCGTAACTGTTGGGAAAGAGCTGCAGAGATCTAAAAAACATGCTAAGCAAAAAAGGACACGCTAAAAACACGCTAAGGAAAAAACAACACGATAAAAAACATGCAAAGAAAAAATAACATGCTTAAAACACGCTAAGCAAAAATAACATGCTAAAAACATGCTAAGCAAAAAAATCATGCTAATCATGAAAATCACATTTGAAAAACACGCTAAGCAAAAATAACACGCTAATAACATGCTAAAAACATGCAAAGAAAAAAATCACATTTGAAAAACACGCTTAGCAAAAAATAACACGCTAAAAACACGCTAAGTCAAAAATAACATGCTAAAAACATGCTTAGCAAAAATAACACACTAAGCAAAAAACAAGCTAAGAAAAAAACACGCTAAAAACACGCTAAGCAAAAAATAACATGCTAAAAAAACACTAAGCAAAAAAATAAAATGCTAAGCAAAAAATAACACGCTAAAAACACGCTAAGCAAAAATAACATGCTAAAAACACGGTAATATGCTAAAAACATGCTAAGCAAAAAACATGCTAAGCAAAAAACACGCTAACAACACGCTAAGCAAAAATAACATGCTAAAACATGCAAAGAAAAAATAACACGCTAAAACACGCTAAGCAAAAATAACACGCTAAAAACACGCTAAGCAAAAAAAATCATGCTAATCAAGAAAATCACATTTTAAAAACACGCAAAGAAAAAATAACACGCTAAAACACGCTAAGCAAAAATAACACGCTAAAAACACGCTAAGCAAAAAAAATCATGCTAATAAAAAAAGTACAATTTAAAAACACACTAAGCAAAAAATAACATACTAAAAACACGCTAATAACATGCTAAAAACATGCAAAGAAAAAATAACACGCTAAAATCACGCTTAGCAAAAAATAACACGCTAAAAACACGCTAAGTCAAAAATAACATGCTAACAACATGCTTAGCAAAAATAAAAACATGCTAAAAACACACTAAGCAAAAAATAACATGCTAAAAACATGCTAAGCAAAAATAACATGCTAAAACACGCTAAGAAAAAAAATCATGCTAATAAAAAAAATTACCATTCTAAAAACACACTAAGCAAAAAATAACATACTAAAAACACGCTAATAACATGCTAAAAACATGCTAAAAACATGCTGAGCAAAAAAACATGCTAACAAAAAGCTAAGCAAAAATAACACACTAATAACATGCTAAAAACATGCAAAGAAAAAATAACACGCTAAAAACATGCTTAGCAAAAAATAACACGCTAAGTCAAAAATAACATGCTAAAAACATGCTAAGCAAAAAATAACACGCACAAAACACGCTAACAACACGCTAAGCAAAAAATAACATGCTAACCAAAAAATAACACACTAAAAACACGCCAAGCAAAAAATAACACGCTAAAAACACGCTTAGCAAAAAATAACATGCTAAAAACATGCTTAGTCAAAAATAACATGCTAAAAAGACGCTAAGCAAAAATAGCATGCTAAAAACCCGCTAAGCAAAAAAACATGGTAATCAAGAAAATCACATTTTAAAAACACGCTAAGCAAAAAATAACACGCAAAAAACATGCTAAGCAAAAAGAACATGCAAATAACATGCTAAAAACATGCAAAGAAAAAATAACACGCTAAAAACATGCTTAGCAAAAAGTAACATGCTAAAAACATGCTAACCAAAAAACAAGCTAAGAAAAAAATTACACGCTGAAAACATGCTAAGCAAAAAGTAACACGCTAAAAACACGCTAATATGTTTGTGTATTGGGAGGGAATGTGGATTGTCTCATTGTGTCTAAATCACATTTTAAGAACACGCTAAGCAAAAAAGTAACACGCGAAAAACACGCTAAGTAAAAATAACATGCTAAAAACATGCAAAGAAAAAGTAACACGCTAAAAACACGCTTAGCAAAAAATAACATGCAAAACACACAATAAGTCAAAAATAACATGCTAAAAACACGCTTAGCAAAAAATAACACGCTAAAAACACGCTAAGTAAAAAAACAAGCTAAGAAAAAAAATAACATGATAAAAACACGCTAAGCAAAAAATAACACGCTAAAAACATGCTAATAACACGCTAAAAACACGCTAAGCAAAAAATAACATGCCTAGCAAAAAATAACATGCTAAGCAAAAAATAACATGCTAAAAATCACTAAGCAAAAATAGCATGCTAAAAACACGCTAAGCAAAAAAACATGGTAATCAAGAAAATCACATTTTAAAAACACGCTAAGCCAAAAATAACATGAACAAAACACGCTAACAACACACTAAGCAAAAAATAACATGCTAACCAAAAAATAACACACTAAAAACACACCAAGCAAATAATAACACGCTAAAAACACGCTTAGCAAAAAATAACATGCTAAAAACACGCTAAGCAAAAAAATCATGCTAATCAAGAAAATCACATTTTAAAAACACGCTAAGCAAAAAATAACATGCAAAAAACATGCTAAGCAAAAATAACACGCTAAAAACATGCTAATAACACGCTAAAAACACGCTAAGCAAAAAATAACATGCCTAGCAAAAAATAACATGCTAAGCAAAAAAATAACATGCTAAAAAGACGCTAAGCAAAAAATAGCATGCTAAAAACCCGCTAAGCAAAAAAACATGGTAATCAAGAAAATCACATTTTAAAAACACGCTAAGCAAAAAATAACACGAACAAAACACGCTAACAACACACTAAGCAAAAAATAACATGCTAACCAAAAAATAACACACTAAAAACACGCCAAGCAAAAAATAACACGCTAAAAACACGCTTAGCAAAAAATAACATGCTAAAAACATGCTTAGTAAAAAAAAACATGCTAAAAACACGCTAAGCAAAAAAATCATGCTAATCAAGAAAATTACATTTAAAAAACATGCTAAGCAAAAAAGGACACGCTAAAAACACGCTAAGCAAAAAACAACACGCTAAAAACACGCTAAGCAAAAATAACATGCTAAAAACATGCAAAGAAAAAAAAATAACACGCTAGAAATATGCTAAGCAAAAAACTCATGCTAATCAAAAAAATTTCAATTTATAAAGCCCAATTTAGCGTGCTATTTTTTCTTTGCATGTTTTTAGCATGTTATAAGCGTGTTAATTTTGCTTAGCATGTTTTTAGCGTGTTATTTTTTTTGATTATCATGTTATTTTTTTGCTTAGCGTGTTTTTAGCATGTTATTTTTTGCTTAGCGTGTTTTTAGCGTGTTATTTTTTGCTTAGCATGTTATTTTTTGCTTAGCGTGTTTTTAGCGTGTTATTTTTGACTTAGCGTGTTTTAGCATGTTATTTTTTGCTTAGCGTGTTTTTAGCGTGTTATTTTTTGCTTGACGTGTTATTTTTTGCTTAGCGTGTTTTTAGCGTGTTATTCTTGACTTAGCGTGTTTTAGCATGTTATTTTTTGCTTAGCGTGTTTTTAGCATGTTATTTTTTGCTTAGCGTGTTTTTAGCGTGTTATTTTTTGCTTAGCATGTTATTTTTTGCTTAGCGTGTTTTTAGCGTGTTATTTTTGACTTAGCGTGTTTTAGCATGTTATTTTTTGCTAAGCGTGTTTTTAGCATGTTATTTTTTGACAGCGTGTTTTTAGCGTGTTATTTTTTGCTTGACGTGTTATTTTTTGCTTAGCGTGTTTTTAGCATGTTATTTTTTGCTTAGCATGTTTTTTTTTTGCTTAGCGTGTTTTAGCATGTTTTTTTGCTTAGCGTGTTCTTTTGCTTAGCTTGTTTTAAGCATGTTATTAGCGTGTTTTTAGTATGTTATTTTTTGCTTAAAGTGTTTTTAAATTGTAATTTTTTTGATTAGCATGATTTTTTTGCTTAGCGTGTTTTTAGCGTGTTATTTTTTGCTTAGCATGTTATTTTTTGCTTAGCGTGTTTTTAGCGTGTTATTTTTGACTTAGCGTGTTTTAGCATGTTATGTTTTGCTAAGCGTGTTTTTAGCATGTTATGTTTTGACAGCGTGTTTTTAGCGTGTTATTTTTTGCTTGACGTGTTATTTTTTGCTTAGCGTGTTTTTAGCATGTTATTTTTTGCTTAGCATGTTTTTTTTGCTTAGCGTGTTTTAGCATGTTTTTTTGCTTAGCGTGTTCTTTTGCTTAGCTTGTTTTAAGCATGTTATTAGCGTGTTTTAGTATGTTATTTTTTGCTTAAAGTGTTTTTAAATTGTAATTTTTTTGATTAGCATGATTTTTTTGCTTAGCGTGTTTTTAGCGTGTTATTTTTTGCTTAGCATGTTATTTTTTGCTTAGCGTGTTTTTAGCGTGTTATTTTTGACTTAGCGTGTTTTAGCATGTTATTTTTTGCTAAGCGTGTTTTTAGCATGTTATTTTTTGACAGCGTGTTTTTAGCGTGTTATTTTTTGCTTGACGTGTTATTTTTTGCTTAGCGTGTTTTTAGCATGTTATTTTTTGCTTAGCATGTTTTTTTTTCTTAGCGTGTTTTAGCATGTTTTTTTGCTTAGCGTGTTCTTTTGCTTAGCTTGTTTTAAGCATGTTATTAGCGTGTTTTTAGTATGTTATTTTTTGCTTAAAGTGTTTTTAAATTGTAATTTTTAGCATGATTTTTTTGCTTAGCGTGTTTTTAGCGTGTTATTTTTTGCTTAGGGTGTTTTTAGCGTGTTATTTTTTTTCTTAGCATTAAAATTTGTTTTTAGCATTTTATTAGCGTGTTTTTAGCGTGTTATTTTTTGCTTAGCGTGTTTTTAAAATGTTATTTTCTTGATTAACATGTTTTTTTGCTTAGTGTGTTTTTAGCATCTTAATTTTGCTTAGCATGTTTTTAGCGTGTTATTTTTTTGATCAGCATGTTATTTTTTGCTTAGCGTGTTTTAGCATGTTATTTTTAGTTAAGCATGTTTTTATCGTGTTATTTTTTGCTTAGCGTGTTATTTTTTGCTTGACGTGTTATTTTTTGCTTAGCGTGTTATTTTTTGCTTAGCGTGTTTTTAGCGTGTTATTTTTGACTTAGCGTGTTTTAGCATGTTATTTTTTGCTTAGCGTGTTTTTAGCATGTTATTTTTTGCTTAGCGTGTTTTTAGCGTGTTATTTTTTGCTTGGCGTGTTTTTAAAATGTAATTTTCTTGATTAGCATGATTTTTTTGCTTAGCGCATTTTTTTGCTTAGGGTGTTTTTAGCGTGTTATTAGCATGTTTTTAGAGTGTTATTTTTTGCTAAGCGTGTTTTTAGCATGTTATTTTTTACTAAGTGTGTTTTTAGTGTGTTATTAGCATGTTTTTAGCGTGTTATTTTTTGCCTAGCATTCTATTTTTTGCTTAGCGTGTTTTTTTGCTTAGCGTGTTTTAAGCATGTTATTAGCATGTTTTTAGCGTGTTATTTTTTGCTTAGCATTTTTTTAATGCAATTTTCTTGATTAGCGTGATTTTTTTAGCGTGTTTTAAGCGTGGCGTTTTTTGCTTAGTGTGTTTTTAGCATGTTTTTCTCTTTTTACATGCTAAAAACACGCTAAGCAAAAAGATCATGCTAATAAAGTAAATTACATTTTAAAAACATGCTAAGCAAAAATAACATAAAAACATGCTAATAACACGCTAAAAACACGCTAAGCAAAAAAAGCATGCTAAAAAATCATGCTTATCAAGAAAATTACATTTAAAAAACATGCTAAGCAAAAAATAACACGCTAAAAACACGCTAAGTAAAAAATAACATGCTAAAACACGCTAAGCAAAAAAATAATGCTAATAAAGAAAATTACATTTTAAAAACACGCTAAGCTAAAATAACATGCTAAAAACACACTAATAGCACGCTAAAAACACGCTAAGCAAAAAATAACATGCTAAAAACACGCTAAGCAAAAAAAATCATGCTAATAAAGAAAATTACATTTTAAAAACACGCTAAGCTAAAATAACATGCTAAAAACACGCTAATAGCACGCTAAAAACACGCTAAGCAAAAAACAATCTAAGCAAAAAACAATCTAAGCAAAAAATAACATGCTAAGCAAAAAACAACACGCTAAAAACACGCTAAGCAAAAAATAACATGCTAAAAACACGCTAAGCAAAAAAATCATGCTAAGAAAATTACATTTTAAAAACATACTAAGCAAAAATAACATGCTAAAAACATGCTAATAACATGCTAAACACATGAAAAGCAAAAAACATGCTAAGCAAAAAATAACATGCTAAGCAAAAAATAACACACTAAAAACACGCGAATAACACGCTAAAAATACGCTAAGTTAAAAATAACACGCTTAAAACATGCTAAGCAAATAATCATGCTAATCAAGAAAATTACATTTAAAAAACACGCTAAGCAAAAAATAACATGCTAAAACACGCAAATTACATGCTTAAAATGCGCTAAGCAAAAAACATGCTAAGCAAAAAATAGCATGCTAGGCAA
This sequence comes from Pelophylax lessonae, assembly GCF_965119305.1. Classification (NCBI taxonomy): domain Eukaryota; kingdom Metazoa; phylum Chordata; class Amphibia; order Anura; family Ranidae; genus Pelophylax; species Pelophylax lessonae. The sequence goes on along the minus strand of NC_138771.1, from coordinate 338,292,309 downwards.
AAATAGCACGCTAAAACACGCTAATAACACGCTAAAACACGCAAAGAAAAAAACACGCTAAGCAAAAAAATCATGCTAATCAAGAAAATTTCAATTAAAAAACATGCTTAGCAAAAAATAACATGCTAAAAACACGCTAATAGCACACTAAAAACACGCTAAACAAAAAAACATGCTAAGCAAAAAATAACATGCTAAGCAAAAAATAACACGCTAAAAACGCGCTAAGAGTTTAGCATGATTTTTTTGCTTAGTGTGTTTTTAGCGTGTTATTTTTTGCTTAGCATGTTATTTTCTGCTTAGCGTTTTTTGCTTAGCATGTTTTTAGCTTGTTATTAGCATGTTTTTAGCATGTTATTTTTGCTTAGTGTGTTTTTTAAATGTAATTTTCTTGATTAGCATGATTTTTTTGCTTAGCGGGTTTTTTAGCATGTTATTTTTTGCTTAGCGTGTCACGCAGTGCTGCAGCTGTGTGTCTAGGGGACAGGCAGCACACTGCCCCTGAGATTCTTGGGGCTCTGCAGGCACAGGCCCAGAGGTGGCTGACACCACGCCAGCTGCAGCCAGGAATGGTGGTTACCGATAATGGGTCAAACCTCCTGGCCGCCCTGCAGGGAAGGTTGACCCATGTGTGCCATGCCTGGCGCATGTCCAGAATCTCGTGGTACAGCGGTTTTTGAACTCGTATCCAGGAATGCAGGACGTGCTAAGGATGGCAAGAAGAGTGTGCAGTCACTTCAGGCGGTCGTTCAGTGCCACTGCACATTTGGCCGAAGTGCAGCGTGAGTTTCACCTGCTGGTACACCGCCTCGTCTGTGACATGCCCACCTGCTGGAACTCCACCTTGACTATGCTGCAGCGCCTGTAGCACTCAATGAATATCTCGGCAAGTACGGCACCACCACTGGCTCAGCGCACCTGGACTTCTTTTTGACCCGGCAGTGGCTTTTGATTAAGGATGCATGCGCTGTCCTCTCGCCATTTGAGGAGGCCACAAGGATGGTCAGCCGGGACAGCACATGCATCAGTGACATCCTACCGGTACTGTTTATGTTGTTACTTTTATGTTACTTTTCGTGTTATTTTTTGCTAAGCGCGTTTTTAGTGTGTTATTTTTTCTTTGTGTGTTTTTAGTGTGTTATTAGCGTGTTTTTAGCATGTTATTTTTTGCTTAGCGTGTTTTTTAAATGTAATTTTCTTGATTAGCATGATTTTTTTGCTTAGCGTGTTTTTAGTGTGTTATTTTTGCTTAGCATGGTTTTAAAATGTAATTTTCTTAATTAGCATGATTTTTTTGCTTAGCGTTTTTTAAGCGTGTTATTTTTTGCTTAGCTTGTTTTTAACGTGTTATTTTTTGCTTAGCATGTTTTTTAAATGTAATTTTTTTTGATTAGCATGATTTTTTTGCTTAGCGTGTTATTTTTTGCTTAACGTGTTTTTAGCATGTTATTTTTTGCTTAGCATGTTATTTTTTGCTGAGCATGTTTTTTGCTTAGAGTGTTTTTAACGTGCTATTAGCATGTTTTTAGCATGTTATTTTTGCTTAGCGAGTTTTTAAAATGTAATTTTCTTGATTAGCATGATTTTTTTTGCTTAGCGTGTTTTTAGCATTTTATTTTTGCTTAGTGTGTTTTTAGCATGTTATTTTTTGCCTAGCATGTTATTTTTTGCTTAGCATGTTATTTTTTGCTTAGCGTGTTTTTTTGCTTAGCGTGTTTTAGCGTGTTATTAGTGTGTTTTAGCGTGTTATTTTTTTTTAAATATAATTTTCTTGATTAGCATTATATTTTTGCTTAGCGTGTTTTTTTTGACTTAGCGTGTTTTTAGCGTGTTATTTTTTGCTTAGCGTGGTTTTTTTGCTTAGAGTGTTCTTAGCGTGTTATTAGCGCGTTATTAGCGTGTTATTTTTTGCTTAGCATGTTATTTTTTGCTTAGCATGTTTTTTGCTTAGCGCGTTTTAGCGTGTTATTAGCGTGTTTTTAGCATGTTATTTTTGCTTAGTGTGTTTTTAAAATGTAATTTTCTTGATTTGATTAGCATGATTTTTTTGCTTAGCGTGTTTTTAGTGTGTTATTTTTTGCTTAGCGTGTTTTTTAAATGTAATTTTCTTGATTAGCATGATTTTTTTGCTTAGCGTGTTTTAAGCATGTTATTTTTGACTTAGCGTGTTTTTAGCGCGTTATTTTTTGCTTAGCGTGTTTTTTTTGCTTAGAGTGTTTTTAGCGTGTTATTAGCGTGTTATTAGCGTGTTATTTTTTGCTAAGCATGTTTTTAGCGTGTTATTTTTTGCTTAGCATGTTTTTTTATGTAATTTTCTTGATTAGCATGATTTTTTTAGCATGTTTTTTTGACTATTACGGAGTGATTAAGAGGATTTGATCGCTTTCATGGTGTTACCTACTTTCCCTTGAATCCATTGAATCTAGTGAAAACATCTCTTTGCTGGGTGAGGCTTTCTCATTCATTTGAGTAGCCATGGTGTTCTGGTAAGCTGCTCTTATTATTTGTGCACCGAGGTGTTCCCATCCTACACATTCCTTGAGTGTCATGAGAAGGAGCATTTTTCACAGCTTTTTCACTTCGGATTTGTTTGGACTTGTATCACTATTATATTCTTGGTTGGGACTTTATTCACCATAATTCCCTTGGATTTTTCTTATACTGTTTTAAGGATGATGTTTCATCAGTATTATATTCAATTATGTTATGTTTAGCGCTACACTTTTTTATTATTAAGGTATTCATTAAGTGTCTAATAGAGTTGGGAGAATGGTTAGGGCTGAAAAAAAGTTCAGCCCAAACATCGCCTGTTCATCGAACACCCGAATTTGCAGGGTATTTGGCGGCTGTGCTCCCCGCTGAATGCCCTGCAATGCACTGCAGGCTGCACAGTGTATTTTAAGCTCTGATTGGGTAAAGCAGTGACTAGCTGGCTGTTAGGAAGCAGGGATTGGATGAGTCATCTGCTGTGAACTTTAGCTTCCACTCCTACATGATATTTTACTGGCTCCCATAGATCCTGTGAATAGAGAGAAACACTCGCGCCAATGTATATATTTTCCCAAGATATATCTAAAAAGGTAGCTGCTGTGATAAACCTTTTTGAGGTAGTAGATGTGGGAATAGTTTGTAATAAGAATATTATTACATCACCAGCGCATACCTAGTAGCAGGAATGGAAAGTAAGGGATCTTGTTGCCAATAGCCCTGATAATTGTTTGTGCGCAGCCTATGCTGTGGTGTGGTGGATTATAGCCACCTATGTGCTGCTTTTTGTAAACCACTTATCTTGCCTGCATATATATGTGCAATTTGTGCGTGTTTAAAGTGCTAAAGTTGTGCTGGTTATTATTCTTAAAATAAATTAATTGACATTTCATAATAAAAAAATGTCATATTAGAAAAGATGGATAGTCATATGCATATATTGCTATATACTGATCTATAAATGAGAATACGTATTGACACAGTATCTCATAAATAGATAAAAACCATCTAAAAAGCTTTTAAAATTAATAAAGAGGAAGACATCGCACTTTTACGACGAAACGTCAAGTTGAGCCGCACGCAGCCTCGCTTTCACTGTGGTACGTGGAGCGCAAGCCGAAGTACACCCGGAAGCCCCGTGCAGAGAGCGGGCGAACCATTACCGGAGTCCCGCACGGCTTCCCAGCACCCAGGCTAGGCAATTTTTCCACGATACACTGTACCACCAACATTGTACATATATTTATACTTTTAAGCACTTTTTTGGAATTTTATGGAAACCTTTTTTATAAAATAAAAGCAACATTTTTAATACTACACCATGAGGAGTGCGATTCTTTGGTAATACCCAACAGGATCCAGAACCACCCGGGCACGGACGGCTGGGACCCCGCTGGACACTCACCACAAAGCACTTTTGACCCACCTGCCGTATGGTATCGAGGGTCAACAACATCTGGTGAGTTTGAATTGCCCCCCTCACACACTGGAGCACAGAGGGTGTCATCACTTATGCACTTTTGATTGTCTTGAACTCCACCATCACATTCAAGATTGAATATTATTTGAATCACTATTTGAACTAACACCATTTTCTTGGAAATATATGGACATTTTCTTTTGGCACTGAGCACCTTTTATTAATTTTAAAAGCTTTTTAGATGGTTTTTATCTATTTATGAGATACTGTGTCAATACGTATTCTCATTTATAGATCAGTATATAGCAATATATGCATATGACTATCCATCTTTTCTAATAAGAAATTTTTTTATTATGAAATGCCAATTAATTTATTTTAAGAATAATAACCAGCACAACTTTAGCACTTTAAACACGCACGAATTGCACATATATATGCAGGCAAGATAAGTGGTTTACAAAAAGCAGCACATAGGTGGCTATAATCCACCACACCACAGCATAGGCTGCGCACAAACAATTATCAGGGCTATTGGCAACAAGATCCCTTACTTTCCATTCCTGCTACTAGGTATGCGCTGGTGATGTAATAATATTCTTATTACAAACTATTCCCATAGATCCTCACTGTTCGGCCCATCTCTAGTGTCTAACTTGATATCTAATCCAGAGCAACATTTATACACAAAATAATACTAGGATCCAGAATCTAACTATTTCACAGCAATACAAGCAGACGAGATCTCCCAGCAACATTAACCACTTAAGCCCCGGAAGATTTTACCTCCTTCCTGACCAGGGCCTATTTTGCGATTCGGCACTGTGTGACTTTAACAGACAATTGCGCGGTCGTGCGATGCTATACCCAAATGAAATTGACGTCCTTTTTTTCCCACAAACAGAGCTTTCTTTTGGTGGTATTTGATCACCTGTGCGATTTTTTGATCATGCGCTATAAACAAAAAAAGAGCGACAATTTTGCAAAAATAACAATATTTTTCACATTTTTTTATATGAAATCCCCCCCCCCCCCAAAAAAATTTAAAAATCTAATTTTTTTTAACATTTTAGGCCAATTTGTTTTCTGCTACATATGTTTGGTAAAAAAAAAAAAATCACAAAAAGCGTATTTTGATTGGTTTGCACAAAAGTTATTGCGTTTACTAACTAAGGGAAAGATTTTTATCATTTTTATTGGGTTTTTTAACGAGTAATGGCGGCGATCTGCGATTTTTTTTGCGGTACTGCGACATTGCGGGAGACAGATCGGACCCTTGACTGACATTTTTGACACTTTTGGGGTTACCAGTGACATTACTACAGTAATCCGTGCTATACATATGCCCTGTTACTGTAAAAATGACACTGGGATGGAAGGGGTTAACTTTATTGGAGAGGGAGGGGTTAAGTGTGTCCCTAGGGGCGTGTTTCTTACTGTGATTGGATGTGGCTTTGTGTGTAACAGCACAGATCAACGGTCCTACATAGCAGGACCGAGTGATCAGTGCTTTTACACAGGGGAGAATGACAGGCGGCTTTGTTTACATTAGCCGCCTGCCTTTCTCCCTCTCTATCCGACGATCGCGAGTGACCGGCGGACATCGCGCCGGCTTCTTCGGGTACGAGCGGGGGCGGGAGCGCGCCTCCGGTGGCACGCGCTCGCCCCCTATTCGCTCCCAGGCTAGTGACGTACCGGTACGTCACTTTGCCTGGGAGGGGCTGACCGCCGCCGTATGTAGTCGGGCGGCGGTCGGCAAGTGGTTAATGCTGGAAAATTTAGTGACCTATGCTACAGTATCTACTGGCTCCTTGGCATTTTTAAAATTATTTGTTATACAAATAATTATTAATTTCTGTAAACAACAATAAAGAAATGGAATACAGTGGCACTTAATAATAGCAATGTATAGGTACCTTTAAAGCATTAATAAACTCCGCTTTTGAACTTGCAGGGTTTAGGAGATATTCATACTGGATGCAGGTAGTGACCTCACGATGCATGTGCTCTGAAGGGACAGCTTCATAGCTCTTACCATGCACAAGATTTAGGTCATCGCTGTGCAGCTATTTACAAAACAGGAGCCAGCAAACCCGGAAGGAAGACCAGGGGAAGATGAAAACCCTGTCACCGCTTGAGGGCTTTGTTCTATGGTATTTTATAATGTGTTAGTAGGCGATACAGGTTTTTTTTTTATCAAAGGCCGAGGCCTACTGCCATTTTTAAAATTCTTGAGCAATTTGTCATCTACTTGTCTACTTCTACTGTGTATGTATGTATATATATATATATATATATATATATATACATATGTACACAGTGCCTTGCGAAAGTATTCATCCCCCTTGAACTTTTCAACCTTTTGCCACATTTCAGGCTTCAGACATAAAGATATAAAACTGTAATTTTTTGAGAAGAATCAATAGCAAGTGGGACACAATCATAAGGTGGAATGAAATTTATTGGATATTTCAAACTTTTTGTAACAAATAAAAAAACAGAAAAATTGGGCGTGCAAAATTATTCAGCACCCTTAAGTTAATACTTTGTAGCGCCACCTTTTGCTGAGATTACAGCTGTAAGTCACTGGGTGTATGTCTCTGTATCAGTTTTGCACATCGAGAGACTGACTTGGCCATTTTAACACCTGGATATGTTTATTTGTGAACCATTCCATTGTAGATTTTGCTTTATGTTTGGATCATTGTCTTGTTGGAAGAGAAATCTCCGTCCCAGTCTCAGGTCTTTTGCAGACTCCATCAGATTTTCTTCCAGAATAGTCCTGTATTTGGCTCCATCCATCTTCCCATCAATTCTAACCATCTTCCCTGTCCCTGCTGAAGAAAAACAGGCCCAAACCATGATGCTGCCACCACCATGTTTGACAGTGGGGATGGTGTGTTCAGGGTGATGAGCTGTGTTGCTTTTACCCCAAACATAATGTTTTGCATTAATACCAAAAAGTTTGATTTTGCTTTCATCTGACCAGAGCACATTCTTCCACATGTTTGGTGTGTCTGCTGCAGCTCAGTTTTGGGGTCTTGCAATCTTCTTGTAGCCTAGGCCATCCTTATGTAGAGCAACATTTCTTTTTTTCAGATCCGCAGAGAGTTCTTTGCCATGAGGTGCCATGTTGAACTTACAGTGACTGTAATGGATGTAATTGATGGTTTAGTAAAATGCCTATTTCTACAGTATTATATACAAGCTTATAAACCATTTATACCCATTTATGGTATTTTATGCTATAGTGCTATTATGCTAATATGCTTTTATGCTATTTACTTATATGAAATACTTTCCTTGCTCAAACATAATTGCCAGATAACTTTTCTCCAATAAATCGAAGCAATAAGAAAATAAGAAGAACAGATGATTTCCAAGATGGCGCCTCCATTGAGAGACACACCTAGGACAGAAGATGGTCATATCCTGGAAGAAAGTTATATGCACATAGATACATCCAATCAAATAAGATTATAATTTAACTGTCTATACTTAATGCCATGCCTACAAGACATTTCCTGGAAATGTTCTGTAAGGGCTTTATAAGCTTAAAAACCGGAAGCAATAAAGCAGAACTGTTTCACCCTGACTGTGTCAGTGTCAGCATTTCTCTGTGTGCACACATGCATTACTCTTAAAAATTAGGCCAAGGACGGATATAACTCTATCGGCATTGTTCCGATCCAAAGCAACTGGTGGCCCGTACGGGGAGCTTGGGTTTCTCGACCAAGAGAGAAAGCCGATGAAGAGGAGGCTGGGAGGAATCAATTCGCAGAGAGGGGGAGACTGATCACCTCTGAAATACGGTAAGATATATTTTTATTATCTTACTAGTATGCTCTCTCTGTGATTGGTTTATCTCTGTATCTGTATCGGCTGCTTGCGGTCATCAAAAGCAGGTAACATAGCTTGCCCAAGCCCCATTTGTAAAGAACCTGCACAAGTTATATCTGCCGCCTGTTTTGTGTGTTATATGTGCTGGCTTGTGACAGAGTGGCGAAATAAGCAGACGGGAATAGTCACAGATGAAATAATTGGCTGGTGTCAGTAGGATTCTCCAGTGGAGAGGGGGAGCCGCCAAGACTCTCCTCTCTTCGAGTGGCAACGTTAGTGCATGGCACGGGTGCCCGGAGAGAGGAGAAGAAAACACGCTCGGCGTGGGGGACCCTGTGACAGGCACTCTGAGTTTCGCCATCCCTTGAATGAGTCAGCGTCCTGAATGTGTATGTGGTTATACCAGGACATAGAGAAGAGATTTTTGGTCTGAAACCTGTATCAGCAGATATTACAGGCGTAGTAGTGTTCAGACTGAACGTACATTACTCAGTAAGAAATTTGGGCGTGCAGTTGGGGCACGCACATGACATTTGAAGCGGTACACAAAATTTCATTTATTGTGTTTATTAAAAGTAAGAAGAGTTTTGTTACAGTTACGATCTTGCGTTGCACAGTGTGACAGGACAGAGAGAGCAGAGGAGCCCCCACCGTCTGGTTTTTGTGTGCTTGTTTAGCTACTTCCTCTTTCTTTGTCCTGTGTAGACTGATATGCATATTTAAATAACGGAGTGCTGTCAGGCAGAAATAAAGCCGATATATAATAAAAAAAAAAGGAATGTTAGCTTGTGATTTGATAAAAGATAGGGAGGGGCAAGTTGCCGTTAAAAAGGATAGAGAAATTGGCAAAGATTTGCGACGCTCCTGTACATGGTGATCCTGTGAGGACGATTGATTGCATTCAGAAGACTGGTGTATTTTGTTAAAACGAAAGAAAGGTCTCTTGTCAGACCACCGGCTGCTACCTACAGCAGAAGCCTGGTACAGAGTGACAAATCAACATGGGTATATTGTTTACGTGTACCATAAGCCATAAAATAAGTCAGGGGGAAGTGAGCCACCGCCCTATTATGGCGGCCAGACCTCAGGCAGAGAGCACCGTTCCCCAGAGACTTCCCTCCCACTTGACATCCCTCCCACGAGACTCACTCTTAGGTCCCCTCCCACTGTAAAACCCCCATTAACGCCCCTGTCACCACCCCAGGTCGGAAGCCATCTTGCTACACTCAACTGCCGTGACAACAGGAAGACTCCCTATGATGACTTCCTCGGGCGGCCATCTTGGTACACCCATACCTATGTGTCCGGTAATAGATCAAACAACTGGAGCATACTATAAAGGGACACAATCTACCTCATTAATGATACTTGGTACCGATGATGAAGTAAACTCAGATGATGCCAGCCATGACCACCTATCTTCCCTTGATGCTAGAACAACTCATGTAGCTCAAAGGAATCCCAATCCCGGTGCCACCCCAAAACAAAGGTTGGTCACATTAGTGGACACTGATAACCACAACCAGTCCGGGGCAAACACAGTTCCTCTCCATGTCCGAGGTGCCCATAGTGAACCAAGTAGGAAGCTCATGGCCCCTCGCCTCCAGAGCCCCGGTGAATCATTGCCAGCAGGCTGGGACTTGGCCACACCGGCCGCCCATCTCCAGCATTCCCCCCCTTTTACTGTGCATCCTGTATTCTTTGTATACTGAAAATGTTCACACATTTTTAACAACTGAACAAGGTGTGCGGTTACAACAGACCCAACCCCCCCCCCCTTGATTATCAGGAATATGTAAAGAAAGCTAAGTCTATCATTTAGGTGGGCAGGCTGAGGTCCTCATTTATCAACTAAGGAATCCAAGGACATTGTCGCCTCACCTGCTGTCCCCTTCCCAGGGAGACCGTGTGTCCTCTGATGACACCATAAAAATAATAGGGGAAAAAAAAAAACAGTAACCAGTTTGCCAGACCCTGAGAAACAGCCCATGCTCTTTTATAGGAGAGTTGCACAGATCCAGAAAGCATATTCTTGTGCTTAGCGGAATTTAATAAGCCTCTGTGAGATTAAGGCAGGAGATGCCTATTGGCCGGTGATGGAAAAACATTTCAATGCTACTAGAATTGACGCTGACCACACTTTTGACTCAGGGCGTGAATTTTTAACTCAGTTAGACCAAGCAACCAACATACAGGACATTACACAAGAGAAGACTGAATCCCTTGAGAAATTCCATACTAGCATCTCACAGGTATTTACAGATTTGGGATTTGACAAGCAGAATAAGGCACATACCCAGATGCTGTCCTCTGCATTTGTTTCAGGCCTTAGGGAACCTATTAGGAAAGGTCTGCTTCTGTCTCGCCCAGAGTATAGAGTGCTGTCCCCCGATACTTTAATGTTAGTAGCGAAAGGCATAGCATTCTCATAGGCAAACAAAAAGATGACCCCGCTCATGGTGACCTCTGACACACCACACCTGCCACAAAGTCCACGAGTCTGTTATAGTTGCGGTAGGCCCGGACACTTCTAAAATGAGTGTCGAAGACCCACATGGAGGCACGCGACACCAAGGACAAGACAACGAGGGGAACCCATTCAACTCTGTGCCCAACACTTGACCCCTGTATGATGCCCTGAAGACCAACCCTTTCGTGCTATCTTCAGAGGCCCTCGCCAACTTTGAACTTCTGAAGGAAATTCTATCTACGGTCCCCGCCCTCGGCCTCCCAGACTATGAGAAGCCTTTCAAGCTGCTTGTCGCAGAGAGAGAGAGGGACATGCCACAGGAGTGTTGGCTCAGACCCATGGCAACGAGGTCAGGCCCATCGGCTATTATTCCTGCCAACTGGATCCTGTGGCTAGGGGGGGACCCTCTTGCCTCAGAGCCGTCTTCGCAGCCCAGGCTCTCCTGGACAAGACTGCTGACCTTGTGTTGGGACATCATCTCATCCTTCTGGCCCCTCATGATATAGCAGCCATACTGAATCAAGTACAGCCAAAACACCTGGCGACAGTAAGACATCTCAGACTTCAATGTGCCCTACTCCTCCCGGATAACGTCACCCTTCTCAGGTGTAACACGCTCAACCCATCCACTCTGCTTCCACTTCTCGAGGGGGGAGACGATCCTTGTGATATTCCCCATGACTACCTTGAGATGATGAAAATGGAGACCGCACATCTACCGACTGTAAGTGAAGTGCCTTTGGACAATCCTGACCTAACTATCTATGTAGATGGATCAAGATATGCAGACCAAGCAGGAAGCAGGACATCATCTCATCCTTCTGGCCCCTCATGATATAGCAGCCATACTGAATCAAGTACAGCCAAAACACCTGGCGACAGTAAGACATCTCAGACTTCAATGTGCCCTACTCCTCCCGGATAACGTCACCCTTCTCAGGTGTAACACGCTCAACCCATCCACTCTGCTTCCACTTCTCGAGGGGGGAGACGATCCTTGTGATATTCCCCATGACTGCCTTGAGATGATGAAAATGGAAACTGCACATCTACCGACTGTAAGTGAAGTGCCTTTGGACAATCCTGACCTAACTATCTATGTAGATGGATCAAGATATGCAGACCAAGCAGGAAGATACCACACTGGATATGCTGTCACCACCAAGGATACAATCCTCCACGCCTCAGCCCTACCTCCTTCAAAGTCTGCACAAGAAGCATAGCTCCGAGCCCTTATTACGGCATGCCAATTAACAGAAGAAAAGGGAGTCAACATCCACACGGACTTAAGATATGCCCTTATGGTTGCCTGTGATTATAGGATCCTCTGGAGGACCAGAGGGTTTCTAACGGCGCCCAACCTGTGAAGCATGGTGCAGCAATCAAAGACTTGATGGATGCTCTACTTCTTCTTGCCCAAGTGGCTATACTTAAGGTAAAGGCACATGGTAGACTGAATTCTCCGAAAGCACGAGGCAACCATCTGGCGGACACCACCGCAAAGCCAAAGCAGGCCGCATACAACACATAGGAGTTAACAGAGTGGACATGCCTGCTCCGGATGGAACAACATCAGCACCACAAAACATACAAGATACTGAAGCTGTACAAACCACCATGGTCCTGCAAAGCCCATCTGTAGACTGGACACTCCTCAAAGAACAACAGAAAGCAGCAAGTAAAGAAGAAAAGGAGATGTGGATAAAGAAAGGAGCCACATTGAAGAATGGACTCATGGAAGTGGACAAGAGACCATGTTTGCCACGATCTATGTTCCCAGCAGTAGTACAGTGGGCTCATGGTGCCTCTCACCTATCAAAAACTTTGATGAACGCCCTGATCAACAAATACTATTTGGCCCCAGGGATCACCCCACTCACCAACAATTTTTGCAAATCATGTACTATTTGTGATAAGTGCAACCCTGGAAGACCGGAGAAAGTGCCCAGAAAACACCTAGCAAAAGCCCAGTATCCTTTCCAGAGAATACAGATCGACCACATCCAGATGCCAAAGAAGTGGCCGATATGAGTACGCTTTGGTGATCATAGATATGTACTCTTCCTGGCCAGAAGCTTTCACTGTTACCAACATGACAGCAAAGACCACAGCTAAAAAGCTTCTAACAGAAGTAGTGTGCAGGTACGGTGTCCCAGAGGTTATAGAGAGTGATCAAGGGCCGGCTTTTACGGCCTCAGTAACCAAAGAAATATGGACAGCCTTGGGGTCACACTAGCTTTTCATACCCCATACCATCCACAAAGTAGTGGAAAGGTAGAGAGACTGAATGGTACAATAAAGTCTAGGATGTTAAAAATGTCCCAGGAGACAGGAATGAGTTGGCCAGACAGTTTACCTATTGCTTTGTTTAGTGTCAGATACACTCCCAGAGGGAGCCATGGTTTATCACCCTATGAGATACTGTTTGGGTCAGCCCCTAGACTAGGATGTTATTATCCGCAACAGTTACAACTTCAATCTGACGTATTGGCTGATTATGTGATTGCATTGTCTCGTGAATTAACCCGTATCCGTGCGAGAGTGTTTTCTTCCATTCCAGATCCTGAACTAGATACAGGAACACACAAGCTGGTCCCCAGCGACTGGGTCTATATAAAGAAATTTGTACGAAAACACTCCCTTGAGCCAAGATTCGATGGTCCCTTCCAAGTCCTCCTAGTAACTGCCACATCAGTGAAGGTGGCTGGAAAGAACACCTGGATACACGCCTCCCATTGTAAGAAAGCCCCTGTACCTAAGGGGGCGGATGAGGACGAAGCATGATTCTATATATCCTTTTCTTGTTGGGAACAACTAAGGCGCAAAAAGCAGCCATTACTGAAAATAATGGAAAGATCACTTTCTGGTATAATTCTTCTGATACCCATGTAGCCACGTTTGATTTTCATGCATGTAAAATACTCCAATGCCCCGAACTCAATCGCAGATCAGAATGGTATAAGACAGGACATGGGGAAGGATATATTTGTGTTACCAAGGGGTCATGGGGAAAGAATTGTGCCTATTGGGGAGAAGCAACTTGGAACACAGGGAAACCCTGGGGATGCCAACCCCAACCAGCTTATGATAGTAAGGATAGCTGACGAGAGCCCTTGTTGACCCGTCTCACCCTACATAAACCAGGGCCTAGCATGACACTTGTTCTAAATATACGGAATCCTAGTCCCTCTGATAGGGGTGAGATGGCAGATCCTACCGTTGAGGATACAAGGGCAGCTGAAACTGGTTTCACAGAAGCCAATCTCTGGCTAGAGTGGATGAGGTACAGTGCTGGTAAGCACAATAGAACCAATTGTTATGTCTGTGGCAGTGCTAGACCACACTTAGGTACAGTCCCATTGAACATACCTGAAGAAACAGAGGAGTGTTTCCTAAGCCTCTTTACTAACACTTCCACTGATTATTCAGCGTGTGAGAAATGGAAGGCAGAATACCCGATCAATACCAGGGACCCAAAGCCTAAAGAAGTTATCACAATATATCCTGGGAATTACACCTGTTATGTCCGCTACACAGGAAAGGGTAGAAAATTGGGGACCTTCCCAAAAGGTTACTGTGCCTCTTACAGTTATGTTTCAACTAACTTGGTGCAAAACCAGATCCAATCCTTAGAGGCTAGAGGGAGAGTGGAGAGGAGAGTGTGCCCTTGCAAAGGCTATCATGCCTTTGCACATCCTGACAGAAAGTGCTCATGACGCGCATATCGGTCTGACCCCAGGTAAAAGGATGAAACGGGAAGCTCTCCTTGGAAGTTTTGATCCTCATGTATATATAGATGCCATTGAAGTTCCAATGGGGGTCCCCGACGAATACAAGGCTCGAGACCAGGTCAAGGCCGGTCTTGAATCCCTAATTCCCCATAATAACTGTCAATAAGAATGTAGATTGGATAAAATATATATAACCAACAAAGGTTTGTCAACTACACCAAGGATGCATTCCAAGGGATAGCTAAACAATTAGAAACCACATCCCAAATGACCTTCCAGAACCGGATGGCTCTGGATATGATGTTAGCAGAAAAAGGAGGAGTCTGTACCATGATAGATAAGACCAGCACCTGTTGTACCTATATCCCGAACAATACTGGACCGAATGGTAAGATCACATTAGCTCTTAAGAAGTTAGAGAACCTATCAGTTGAACTGAAGAAAAATTCAGGTGTCACAGACCCATGGAATCAATATTTTAATTAGATGAGTGAGTGGCAGAAAGTCTTGGCACAGATAGGAGTGACTGTGTTGATCATTCTAATACTCCTTGCTTTAGTGGTTTGCTGTGTACTCCCCTGCTTGAGGAAGTTAATGGAGAAAGCAATAGACCAAACTACACCCACATTCGTGAGCCAAGATATAGAACTCGAGGAAGAAGACTATAGAAAACCATATACACCATTGCAGACATTCCCTACCTCTGCCAGCGACCTGTAGGGCCATAGGGAGAGCATCTGACTTCCCATGCGCAAAGACCGTGGCAAGTGGGGTGATTGATTAGCAATCACTCGTCTAAAGTGCGGCGCAAAAGAGTTCCAAGGCGCATGAGGACAGATGTGCTAGGATCAATAGGGACAGGATGAAATAGACATTTTAAGGGGGGAATCTGTAATGGATGTAATTGATGGTTTAGTAAAATGCCTATTTCTACATTATTATATACAAGCTTATAAACCATTTATACCCATTTATGGTATTTTATGCTATAGTGCTATTATGCTAATATGCTTTTATGCTATTTACTTATATGAAATACTTTCCTTGCTCAAACATAATTGCCACATAACTTTTCTCCAATAAATCGAAGCAATAAGAAAATAAGAAGAACAGATGATTTCCAAGATGGCGCCTTCAGTGAGACACACACCTAGGACAGAAGATGGTCATATCCTGGAAGAAAGTTATATGCACATAGATACATCCAATCAAATAAGATTATAATTTAACTGTCTATACTTAATGCCATGCCTACAAGACATTTCCTGTAAATGTTCTGTAAGGGCTTTATAAGCTGAAAAACTGGAAGCAATAAAGCAGAACTGTTTCACCCTGACTGTGTCAGTGTCAGCATTTCTCTGTGTGCACACATGCATTACTCTTAAAAATTAGGCCAGGGACGGATATAACTCTATCGGCATTGTTCCGATCCAAAGCATGACCAGTATGAGAGAGTGAGAGAAATAACACCAAATTTAACACACCTCCTTCCCCATTCACACCTGACACCTTGTACCACTAACTAGTCACAATACACCTTGGAGGGAAATTGGCTAATTGGGCCCAATTTGGACATGTACTCCTTTTTGTTGCCAGCAGTTTAGTCATTAATGGTTGTGTGTTGAGTTATTTTAAAGAGACAGCAAATCTACACTGTTATAAAAGCTGTACACTCACAACTTTACAATGTAGCAAAGTGTAATTTCTTCAGTGTTGTCACATGAAAATATATAATAAAATATTTACAAAAATGTGAGGGGTGTACTCACTTTTATGAGATACTGTGTATATGTTATACCTGAAGGGTTTCACATGTACTGTCACTTTAAGGCTGGCTCCACCCAGGAGTGATGACAAGGGTCAAGGGGCAGAGTGGCCATCTTAGAGACATGTAAGGGATGCATTGATATACAGAGCTGTCTTGTAATGCCTGTTGTAGTGTACAGTGAGTACTGAATAAACATCCGTTGTTCCAGACCAGAGCCCTGTGTCTCTCACAACACGGAGAATATAACAGTGGCGACAAGGATGGGATTTACAAGGCTACTATCCGTGTGAGAAAAGAAAAAAAAAACAAACTCTGGATTGTCAGCTGGATACAAACAACCACAGAGCCCAGCAGGAAAATGTCATTGATCGGGACATTAAGTGAATTTGATGGAGAACAGACATTGTGGATTTCCTGGGTTGAGAGACTAGAACAGTATTTCTGTGCAAATGCCATCCCAGGAGACAGGCAAGTAGCAGTATTTCTGACAGTGGTTTGTGCTAGGACATATGACACTCTTAGGGATCTCCTTTTCCCTGAAAAACCAGCAACTAAGACTTTGGCAGAGCTCCTGACACTGTTAGGAAATCACTTCCAGCCTAATCCACTAGAGATTGCAGAGAGATTCAGGTTCTATCAGAGGCAGCAACAATCGGGTGAAGATATTAAGGCTTATGTGCTCGCCCTTCGCAGACTAGCCTCAACCTGTTCTTTTGGGGAGTATTTACTGACTGCACTGAGGGATAAGTTTGTCATGGTACTAAATAGTGAGTCTAGCCAAAAGAGACTGTTAACAGAGAAAGACCTTACCCTTACAAAGGAAATTGAGATAGCTTCAGTGATGGAAATGGCTGTGAAAGATACAGAGGCTTTGAACCCCCAGAGCAGACGGGAAGAGGTTAAAGAAGAAGTTTTCAGAACAGCAGTCAAGCAAACTGCAGCTAACTGTAAATCTAGACCCTCACCAAGCCGGGAGTCAGCTTGCTACCGTTGTGGGAATACAGACCATGATCACAAAGTCTGCCGGTTTAAGGATCAGTTCTGTCATAATTGTGGTAAGGCAGGCAATCTGAAACGAGTCTGCCGTAGTAAGAAGGCGCGAAATAAACAACCTCTGAACACCAAGACAAAGGCATATATGGTGGGAAGATATACATCGTCATCGGAATCAGAGGATGAGGAAGTGCTCCACAGATTAGACATACATCATATGCATTCAGCACCCTCAGCAATGACTGTAGAGGTAACCGTGGAAGGAAAGAAACTCAAGATGGATGTAGACACAGGAGCAGCAGTTTCAGTTATCACCCAGAAACAATGGAGAAAACTTCTGATCCGAACAACTGTCTGTCCAACACCAATCAAACTGCAGACATACTCAAAGCAGATACTCCACCCACTGGGTTACGTGAAAGTACAGGTATCCTACAAGGGTCAGATGAAGAGAATGCCATTGTATATCCTAGAACATGGGGGACCCCCTCTCTTTGGGAGAGACTGGATTGCTCACTTTGGCATGCCAGACATCGCCATAAACCCCTGCAACACCATGACCATCCCATCAAGAGATAACGAGGGATGGGTGGAATCCCACAAAATTCCCACAAGTCTTTGATAACCATTTGGGAGAAATAAAACATGACTGTGTGAGACTCAGGCTGAAACCCAACGCCCAGCCTAGGTTCTTCAAAGCTCGGACGGTACCTTTCGCACTGCGAGCAGGTGTGGAAGCTGAACTAAGCCGGCTGGAGGAACAAGGTGTCATCTCAAAGGTAGAGCACAGCGAGTGGGCATCGCCAGTTGTACCAGTAAAGAAAGCGAATGGGGACTTACGCATTTGTGGCGATTTCCGCATGGCACTAAATTCTCAACTGGAGATAGACCAGTATCCCCTACCCAGAGTAGATGACATTTTTGCCTCTCTTGCAGGAGGTCAAAAGTTCACCAAGCTTGATCTCAGGCAAGCTTATTTACAGTTTGAGGTCCACCCTTCGTCCCGCAAGTTTCTAACCATCAACATGCACAAGGGACTGTATGAATACAATCGGATGGTGTTTGGGGTAGCCTCCGCCCCAGCCATTTGGCAACGCAAAATGGATGAGATTTTGGTGGACATTCCTTTCACACAGTGCCTGTTAGATGACATGCTCATCACGGGCCTGACGGACCAGGAACACAAGCGTAACGTGGAGCTTGTGTTGGCGAGACTCCAAGAGCAGGGTCTAAAAGTGAACTTAGCGAAATGCCAATTCATTGTACCTAAATTGGAGTTTTGTGGCCACCTTGTGGATGCAGAGGGTATACACAGCACGGAAGCCAAAGTTGATGCTTTAGTAAAAGCTCCGGCCCCAACCAATGTCCAACAGCTGCGATCATACCTGGGCTTGCTGAACTATTACCACAAATTCCTGCCGGATCTAGCATACACTTTGTTTCCATTAAACAAGCTTTTGGAGAAACACTCCAGATGGAACTGGTCGGCTGCATGCCAACGTGCTTTTGAAGTTTCTAAGCGAAAGCTGTTGGCGTCACGCATGCTCGTGCACTATGACCTCCAAAGGCCTCTCACCTTGGCTTGTGATGCCTCACCCTATGGTCTAGGGGCTGTACTATCTCACGTTTTACCAGATGGGTCAGAGAAACCTGTGGCATTCGCCTTCAGGTCCTTGACAAAAGCAGAAAGCAATTACTCTCACATTGACAAAGAGGCTCTGGCGCTCATATGGGCAATTAAGAAGTTTCATCTTTACCTGTATGGTAGGGAATTCACCATACTGACTGATCATAAACCACTCCTTCAGATCTTTAGCCCTGACAAAGGCATCTCCCAGAAGACTGTGGCCCATCTTCAACGCTATGCCCTATTCTTGGGAGCATATAGCTACAAAATCCAGTATCGCAGCCATGATGCCAATGCTAATGCGGACGCCATGTCCCGTCTGACAAGGACATTAACAGACTCTTCTCCACCTGTCAAGAGTTGTCGTTACACCAGCCTGTCCTTTCTGTCTTCCGGGGAAGTAGCAGCCCATACAGCCAAGGATACCTTCCTTAAGACAATACTCTCCTGGGTACGGTACGGTTGGCCTGCAACTGTCACACAGGATTATGAACCTTACTTCTGTAGGCATCTGGAATTAACAGTGGCTGGCAACTGTGTTTTATGGGGAGACCGAGTGATTGTTCCACAGACCCTCTGGAGACACATTCTGGGCTTGCTACATACTGGTCATCCCGGGGGCACACGTATGAAACAAAAGGCCCGAGGCTATGTGTGGTGGTCGAACTTCGACTCAGATATCACGACATATGTGAATGCGTGTGCTGGATGTGCACAAACTGCAAGAGACCCTTCTCGAGGGTGCGTCCAGCCCTAAACTTGGCCCACGGTTCCCTGGTTTCGCCTACACTTGGACTTTGCAGGCCCGCTCAGAGGACACACCTTTTTGATCATTATTGATGCCCATTCCAAGTGGCCTGAGGTCATTCCTGTTACCCAGCCAACGACTAAGGCAACGATTTTCATACTGTTACATCTCGCTGCTACGTTTGGATACCCCAGAGAAATTGGGCCTAATTCATAGTACCGCTATTTGTCTAACGCCGGGATTTTGTCGAAGTGGCGAATCTGAACGTATGAAATCGGTATTCAAAGTACGGCGGGCGGCCAATAACGTCTAGTGTTAGATTCATTAAGATGCTACAATGTCAGGGCGCAACTTAAAAACAGGTTAGCTGAAAGCTACACTAATGTTTTGCCAAATGTTTTTGAGTACCCCCAAAAATCCCAAATCACTGTGGAAGGTGTGGGAGTTCATTTGGAGATGAATAGCTTTTAAACTGTGTCAAAAACTGACCTAGAAAGAGAGATTTCTGCAAAAGTGTAAAAAGTAAAAATAGCTCCTCAAGTCCCGAGCTGCAAGAGAGCTCATGTGCGAATGCGCAACGCCAACTAAGCTCCAAAAGTTTCGCTTTACCAAACTCAAGCACGCTGGTTGTTGGATGCAAACGAAAAAATCCGCTGTATCGCCCATGTAAAATGGAAAGAACTGGCGGATTAGAAAAACATTCACATAGTTTATTCCTTAGTAAACACCATCACATTACCACGTTCTAGACACCTTTCCTGCTCAATCATATTTCACTAGAACAATTTTACATCGAACCTCCACATTATCTAGGGTATCCCACAAAATATTTAATTGGGAAACACATACCCACATGGAAGAAAAATATATTAAAAATGTATTTTAAAGATTTTTTTTTTATACCAAATATATAGGAAATCGTTTTGAAATGCTACAATTTGGGCCATATTAAATATATTTTTCAATATTTTGGTCTCTACATATATTGGAAATACATATTTCTTCCATATGGGTATGGCCAAGCTTTTGCATTTTAGTACACATTTTACTGCAGGTATATCCCCATACTTGGCTAATTAGCAAAGTATGGAAAAGGAACAAATATAGCTCTATCTCTCAATATTGCTAGATATTGACTTTATGTGGCATCTTTTGTATTTAGTTAATGTCTTTATATTAAGAGTTTGGTGATACACATGGCTATGTCAAACAATAGCAAAAGTATTGATGCAAACATTTGGAGGGTTGGAAAACCTCCAATTGTTGCCCATACAGAGGGCTCATTCTGGATTCAAACTCACAAACCTACAGCAGGAAGGCAGACTCCCTAATCATTGTGCTATTTCTCAGTCCTTGCAACTCCACACTTATTAGCCTATGTTCACATCTCAGCGTTGTTATTACGGACCTTTTTATGGGCTTTTTTCCAGGCGTTTTTATGGTCTTTATAGCAGGCGTTTCACAGGCGTTTTACATGCGTTTTTTGTGCAGGCGTTTTTAGATTGAATAGAGACCAATGGGAAACGTGTGTAATCTGCCCAAAAAGAAGCTCATGCACTTTTTTGAGCGTTGGGCGTTTTGCTCACGGCGTCAAAATGCTCAGATGTGAACAGGGACCATTGAAATGAATAGGATTAGTCTTGTTGGGCATTTTGAGAGCTGATCCCATAGCAGACAAACTCCCCAAAATCGCCCCAAAACGGGCTACGTTCACATGTAGGCGTTGTGGGCGTTTTTTTTCTCTTCAATCTAAAAATGCCTGCACAAAAATGCCTGTAAAACGCCTGCAAAAACGCCCATAAAAAACGCCTGTAATAGCAACACCAAGATGTGAAAATAGCCTAAGGATGCTTATGAGTGCTGAGCCTGATTTTTTGCTATAGCCTCGTACACATTCAACGATTGTTGGCCGACCGATCGGCCGTCTTTTGTCCAGTGTTGTTGTGTTGGTTGAAATGTGCACACAAATTTTGTCGGCCAACAACAACCAACTGCAGAAGTGATATCATGTTCTGGTTTACTTTTCGTGTGTTTTTTCTTCTCTGAGCATGCCCAGTCTTGCTCATCACATTTTTGTCTGCCGAAATCTGTACTGACTGAAGAACAATAGGCCGTTCTGGTGACGGCCAACAAAAATTTTATAGCATGCACACCAGATTTTGTTCGGCCGAAAAGTCGCAGTCAGTTGTCGGAAGCATCATACTAACAAGCCGACAATCGGCTGATCGGATGTTGGCCGAAAATTCACGGCCAACAATCGGTGCACGTGTACGAGGCTTTAGCTATATGTTCAATTCTTCTTCATTCAAACAACAATCTGAACTCACAAATAAATGCCAGCCAACCCCCCCCCCCCCCAAATAATTTTAAACCCAAAATGTGTGTTCCAAATTTTATTTAAAAATATATTTCTCTCTCTCTCTCTCTCTCTGTATATATATATATATATATATATATGTATATATCATGTAATTGTGTATATATATATATATATATATATATATATATATATATATATATATATGTATACCTGTATATAATCATTATAAATAATGTTAAGTAAACCCTAAAAAAACATTTGTCATTTCACATATATACACATACATACACACATACATATATGTATTTGGTTTGTTTAGGCCTCTCTCTCTCTCTAGATTTCTATTTCCCTTTTTTATTCAACTGGGCATGCTCCAATATATGCACAGGACACACACAGTTAATTTTTCTCCTGGGCGTTACCATTACTGGGTGTGTTTTTTACTTGATTATATTAAAACCACTCAGACATGAGATAAGATTTGGCCTGGCAACAGGTCCAATATATTGTGCGTGGGACATGCTTTATGTTTAAGATTTGGGGGCCTTTGTTATTTTTAGGTGGGAGGTGGGAGGTGGGATTTGGCTGTGTTGTCTGTTATGTCTAAAGACACATAGCCCACTTGGCTCTCTGTAAGTATTTATTGGTTTTAACATAATTGTGTATTGTTTAGTCAATCTGCACATGTATCTGAATATTATTGGATCTTTGTCGATGTATATGGTATAAATGTTGTACAAAGTTCATGTTGGCAAATTTTTTCAATTTGTGTTGTTTCACTGGGATACTGTGGAGACTGTGCCCAAAAAATGTCATGTTAAGTGTTTGAGCTGTGTATCCTGTTTGTAATATCGGAACAACGATTGAAAATACATATTGCATGTGTGTGGGTGTTGCTAGCACTCAGATGATTGAGTCTCCCTTTGTTAGAGCCAGGTGTTTGTGTCCCGGCAATTACACTTTTGATTGGAGAAGGTGATACTACCTGGCTCATAAAGAGGAGGCACTTGTCTGTGTGCAATCAGCAATGAATAAGCACAAGGTGTGAAACGCGTCTGCTGTCCAGTCTGTCTTGTGGTCTTGTCTGATGTTGTACCTATGATTTGAAGAAATAAACTCAAGTTTCCAAGTTCCTGGGTCTGGAAGTGCCACTTTCTTCTTCATTCACATGGATTCCTCAGGTCACGGACCTTGGTGAGCACCCATTCCTACAGGACTGCCACAGCTGCTCGGGATCCATCTGGCTCAGCTGATTGTTTTCAGAGCGGTGATTTTTCTTTTTGGTTTCCTGGACTTTCCGTTTTTCACCAGCTCAGCAACAGCTTGGATCCACTGATGTTAGACGTCTAACAGTGAGTGTATTAAGAACTGTCTTTTCTGAATATTTTATATTCAATCTACACTACCAATTCACTGAACTTTGGTGATATTCACGTGTCAATATACACTCTTAGAACCAAGCAACGGCATACCATTTATATACTGTGGCAGAGAAACACTTTATCTACATATCCATTGGATTATATGTTACATTTTTGTCCAACATCATGAACACGCAAGACACTCAGGAATATACTAGCTGCACCTTTCGTACCCCCAATGACAACCCACTGAGAGCCAACATACAGGACACTCTCTATACCAACAATGAGGATGATGTGGGCACTTTAAGATTTTTCCATAAATTGGAACGCAACCTTGAAAAAGAGATGCGAGCCTACTGGGATAAAACAACACTGTCTGAATATTTGAGCTTGGGACGCATTCCTCGCGGTCTCCGCATAAAGAAGTTTCTCACTTTTGACCTTTTTAATGATGACTTAAAAGTTGAGTGGACAGATGCTCTATCCTTATGCTCGCGCACATTAATGGGCATTATTGTGGAGTCCAAAAACCAAGAAATCGAGAAATTACAAAAAGAAATACAGGACATACAAAAGGACCTTTTACCTTTGAAAACATTGTTAAAATTTACTGATTTAGACAAGAAGTTGGATGAGAAGATGACACATCTAGAGAAAAATATAGTATCTGGTAAAAAAGAAAAAATGCTTAGGGATAAGTGTGATTATGAGACAGATAATGTCTACACATGGAAAAGCTACAAATCATGGAATAAGCATCAACGTAATTACAATAAAAAACAAGTTAGCTTTTCGGACACCGATAATGAGCATTTCAATGATACTATGGCAGTCACCATGTCTGACAACTCTGCGGAACAGTCAGATCGACTACCCGGTTCAAGCACTAGTACCCCAGCCCCCCCAAAAAACGGGAGACCAAGGCACAAAGGGGGACGCAGAAGGGGTGGAAGAAAACAAGGAGAGGGGGTCAGAAGAGAAGATCTGGGAAGTGGATGGGGAGGAGCATACTCCCTGAGACCCCAGACACGCAAATCGTAAAAAATGTGATTAATGTGTCACACCACACCTTCTCTCCAGGAGAAACATCCCTTCTGTCTAAAGGTTTGGGGTTTTGCCCCTCTGAGCATTTTGATCTCTTTGGGACTTTATTGGATGTTAACAAGTTCATCAGGAACATCACCTTAAAAAGACATTTTTTCAAAGAAGGGGACATTGAGGAATTTAACATTTCACGACCAACACATGAAGAATCACCAGATAGTTTCTCATTTCAGGAAACATGTTGTCTCAGGGACTTAACAGATTTGGCCCTAGAAAGTGATGATGCTGGACGTATTGGTGAAATAATCAATGAAGATATAGTTAAAGTGAATATCAAAAATAAATCAGATTTCTATCCAGTTAATGCACGCACTGACAGCATGGACAGGTTTCAGAGATGTATAGAAAGAGATCTGACACTACTGAGTAGTAATCGACATAAAACCCTATCTAGTGACCCCACATTGTCGTTTAAAGGTGTCTTGTACAATTTAGTTCAAAAGGGTGCATATTTAGGCATTTTTAGTACTGGGGAAGCGGAGGCTTTAATACCCACACATCCCATAATACCGATTTTCCACCATCATCCAAAAACGCACAAAGGTCTTGACCCCTTGCGTGGCCGACCTATTGTGGCTGGCATAGGATCTCTAAACGAGAAACTGGGGGAGTGGCTGGATGGCCAATTGCAGCCTCTAGTTATGTCATTACCCAGTTTTTTAAAGGACACTAAGCATTTACTGTCCATTATGCAGGAGGTGGTATGGGATCAGGATTATGTGTGGGTCACCTGTGATGTGGTCAGCCTATATTCATGCATTCCGCATCACCTTGCCATATCAGCGGTCTCTTTTTATTTGGAACATTTTTCCGCACTGTCCTCCACTCAGCGTGCCTACATTTTGGAAGTTTTGGAATTTTTGTTGTCACACAATTATTTTTCATTTGATGGCTCTTTCTATCTCCAGAGGTGTGGGGCTGCGATGGGCGCTAAGTTTTCGCCCTCACTCGCCAACCTGTTCATGGGTTGGTGGGAGTGGTCCCACATCTTTGGAGATAGAAATCCTTTCAGACAATATATTATTTTGTTCTTTCGATACATAGATGATTTACTGTTTATTTGCGACAAAAAAATGGGATGTTTAGACTCTTTTTTGAATTATTTAAATTCCAACGAAAAGAATTTGTCTTTCACTGGTTGTATGGACAAATATCAAATATGTTTCCTGGATGTCCTTCTGACCTCCTCGGAGAATCGAGTAGTGACCAATCTTTATAGAAAGCCCCTAGCTGGGAACACTCTCCTTATGGCCCAATCCGATCATCCAATCCACACAATTAGAGGCATACCAATCGGCCAATTTATCCGATTGCGCCGTATATGTAGTGAAGATGCTGACTATGAACGTGAGTCCAATGATCTGTTCCTGCGTTTCAGACAGAGAGGCTATCCTGTCTGGATGCTTAAACGGGCCAAGAAAATTGCAGATAGTAAAAACAGACAACAGCTTCTCTCTGAAACTCAGAAACATAGAAACAAAAACACGGATGCACAGATGGATAAACCGGTACTTGTTACTACTTTCAGCAAAGATTTCAATCAAGTAAGGGATATAATAAATAAATATTTGCCAGTTCTATTTGAGGATGAAATACAGATGAAAATATTAGAAAATGGCATAAATGTTATCCCTAGACGTGCACGTTCCATAGGTGCCTCCCTTTCTCCCAGTCTCTTTTGCCTAGCGGCCAAATCCCAAACCACATGGCTATACTGTAAGGGCAACTACAGATGTGGTGGCAATGATTGCTCCAGTTGCCCCCACATTTTTGGAGGTCAAACGGTCACTTCCACTTCCAATGGCAAATGTATTCAATTGAAACGGTTTTTCAATTGCAACACCAGCAATGTCATATATATCATCACTTGCGGGATGTGCGGCATGCAATACATTGGACGCACAACCCGCAAACTACGAGAAAGATTCCGAGAACACCTGAGCGCAATTAGGACTAAAAAATCCACAAATTTAGCTAAACACATCAATAATTTACATAATGGGGATTTTAGTTCTTTACAGGTTCAGGTAATAGAGAGGGTTAAACTTTCATGTAGAGGAGGTGATTTGTTCAAGAGCCTATGTAAAAGGGAGGTGTACTGGATATTCCATCTAGACACCCGCATTCCGAAAGGAATGAACTTTGAATGGGATGTATCCCACTATTTTGAATGAAGTGTCTGTCCCTCATTAACATAGTCTGCCTCCATCTTCCATCCGCAAAATTTTCCCTTTCTTGGGGTCTGTTTGTAGCATCTTTGGTTGGAGTTTCGATTGGGCCCATGATTACTCCTATTTCCTATGATTATGGGGTTTTTCATTTTGCATATAGGGTTTTTTGTCCATTAGGGGAACATACATATACGGTCAAACTGCCCATTTTTCTCCAAACCATAGGGGGTTAACCTACTAATTTAGGTACCTTTATCTTCATATAAATAATATGATTGTCTATTAACATAAAAAATATCTGCACGGACAATCTGTTCATTTTGCACCAAACAGGGATCAGCTTTTACACATATATAAATAGTATATCTGCATAAAATATACGTACAGACTATATGTTTATCCTATACCAGGGTCTAATAATAATAATTCTTTATATATATACTATTATCTTCCCGATAGGATTAATAACTGTGGATCAAGTATGTGGACCAATATTTATTGGAGCTACGTAGATACACCTTTTAATTGTAACATTTTGTGAAGTTCCTTCCACTGTTTACAAGTATTTATTTTTTGATTGTATCTATTTCCAAAAATATTCACATGTCCGAGATGAGAATATGGCAAACTCTCATATGTGATCGGTTGAAGTTTGTCTCTTTTTTATACACATACACATGAAGAGAAAAGGTTTTTTCCCAGATGAATGTTGGCTTTCAGGGATATGGGTGTCAAACATAAAAGTGAGGAAAAAAAAGGAGGGGGGGGAGGGTGAGTCTTCTCAGTGCTCAGCTAGTCTTTCAACACAAAGGATGCGCTCTATTGTGACATTCATGCTTTAGGGAGTGACTTTGTCATTTTCCTATTTTTACAGTTTTTTATGTTTAGAGTGCCTCTTTATCTTTTCTAATTGTATCCACATATATGCATTTATTTGTCAGCTATGTATTGTGTGATTTATGGAAGAATTCTTTCTTTTTTCTTTTTTCTATTAATGATTTTACATACCTTTTTTTGTATATCTGTCTGTTCATACATATTGAACATTGTGGATTTGCACACACACATGCAGATTGTAGGAAGAATTTGTAATTTTATATATCGGAACAACGATTGAGAATACATATTGCATGTGTGTGGGTGTTGCTAGCACTCAGATGATTGAGTCTCCCTTTGTTAGAGCCAGGTGTTTGTGTCCCGGCAATTACATTTTTGATTGGAGAAGGTGATACTACCTGGCTCATAAAGAGGAGGCACTTGTCTGTGTGCAATCAGCAATGAATAAGCACAAGGTGTGAAACGCGTCTGCTGTCCAGTCTGTCTTGTGGTCTTGTCTGATGTTGTACCTATGATTTGAAGAAATAAACTCAAGTTTCCAAGTTCCTGGGTCTGGAAGTGCCACTTTTATTCTTCATTCACATGGACTCCTGTTTGTAATAAACATTGATGGTGGTGGGTGGGCATGTTTCAAATGTCTTTACCAAACATTGTTCATGTGTATAAATAAAAATGTCTTTTGGTCTCCACAAATGAATGTTACCATTTTTTTGCTATGTTTGTTTGTTATACATGCAGATTGTGTCTAGGCACTAGTTATTTTTGTTCGGGAATTCACTAACATTAGAAACAGCGTTCTCACATTTCTAAATTCAACCGGAAATGACACTATTATTGGGTGCACACGTTTCCGGAATGTGTACAGTTCCTCCCGCAATCTGAGCAACATGGCGCCAGCGCTCTATACTGCCGATGTTGTGGTGTTCATCTGCAAGGTGGGGAGGGGGTGTGTGTGTGTGTGTGTGCGTACATGAATGTGCGACATCTGGGGGGGGGGGGGGTCTGTCGCCTATCTAGCGGGTGTGCACGCAATTTTTGGTTGAGTGATACTTTCCCACGCGTGCACTTCCTGCCTAATAGACGTGAATCCCCTGTTATAGAAACTTCCTGTATGTTATAGTGACATCATCTTTATAGCTATGTCGCGTGTATCTATATATATCTATATATACAGTATATATCTCTATATCTCTATATATATATATATCTATATCTATATCTATATATATATATATATATATGTGTATGTATGTATATATATATATATATATATATATATATATATATATATATAGAGAGAGAGAGAGAGAGAGAGAGAGAGAGAGATACAGATATATATACACATCTATATCTCTCTCTATCTCTCTATACTGTATATATATCTATATCGATATCGATATAGATATATCTCTATCTCTCTCTCTATAGATAGATAGATAGATAGATAGATAGATAGATAGATAGATAGATAGATAGATAGATAGATAGATAGATAGATAGATAGATAGATAGATAGGTAGATGGATTATAGCTTGATTTTACATTTACTCAACATTTTACAAACAAATATCAGTTACATATTGCTAAGACGTTTTGGAATCTGTCTAGATAAAGACAAATGGATTGCGCCTTTTCATAGATGCAAGATCATAAACATGATATTCCCTAAATAAAGAGAAAAAAGATTTTGAGGTAGACATACATACACACTGCAAGCTCTGGTGGTAGACTGGTTTGGCTGAGAGTTACCATCATAAGATGGATGTGTAAACACCAGCTAATTTGTTCACCTGAGATAGAATGAGTGATCACTAAAATCTGGACTGAACATGTCTTCAAAGGATTGCATTCAATAAATCGGCCACAAAGGCAATACATGAGTGTGTGTTCACTTGATACTGATGTGAAAACAAAGCGAGTTGCCTGCGTGTTCATGGATCGCATTCCCAGCACATGCATCTCACACTGCCATATGTGAATCCATGGGGGTGTCCATTGCAAGTTAACAACACCCCCAGAACCGATTGATTTGGGATTTTTCTGGTCGAACAGGAATCGGATGGCACTGCTGTGAACCACTATGCAATCCAATTCTGCTGTGGACCACAAAAATGGATTATGTGTGATTTGACTGTGATTGTGTTGCTAAATCAGCCACATTAAATTAATCCAAATTTGTTATGCCAATTATATTCAATTTGTATTGTGTATGGGCAGCCTAAGTAATCACACAAGTCATCCCAGTGTGAAAAGGGCGTCAACACATCATTTGCTTGATCAATAACATATGTTTGTGTCGAGACTTCGATGTTAGCTCTAACATGTGATTCCACAAATTCCATTCGTACATATTCCAAGATGTGTAAAGAGTCACTTTAGCATGTACATGATAAAACATCTCAAAAATAAAACATCTTCGAAAGCAACAACAATAGAGATTGTGCCCTTTCTTGTTTGTCTAGCTTTTGAGAAGTAAGAAATAGGCTAAAAGTTGTGCTCAGGGAATGTCAGAGCTCCCCTCTAACCTAACATCTCTAGGCGCTCTGTCACCAATAACCTAAATAAGCGTGTCCATATCTTGGACATAGGCATTCTTCCAAGGAAGTGCCCTAAAGGCTTTACTCATCTCTGTGTCTGAGACTTTGAGATGTTGTAATTTTCCTTGAAAAAAGTGTGTTCACCTATCATAGGCCCTCACCATTTCAAATGTCCCTCCCTCCTGTCAATGAGTATGTATTGTGGTAAGAAACACATAACTAAAGTACTTAGTAGACTTTTCTTTGTGGGGGGTGGGGACAGGATCTGCTTGTCAGATTAGTAATGTGCCTTCTGCCTATGTGCTAAAAAAACAGCCCCCCCCCTCCCCAAACACTAGCCATGGTGATGTGTATAAGCCTCCACATGTTGTTATGATACTTTGAGGTGTGTATTGAATGGACAATTGACACAATGGCAACATCATGTTGAGGTAATCACCAGTGTGGGTCAACCTATGTCATGGAGCTAGATTTGGACATCGATGTATATGTATCACCAGAAATGGGATTCTTTGTTCTACAATATCTAAAAGACGATCTACCAAGTTCTTACAATTTGTTAAATTTTTGGACATAGTTTGACTCAAACATGCATTGCTCTTTCCACAGCTCCTCCTCCTCTGGGGTTATGATAACCTCAACACCCATCTTCATCAAAAACACAGCATCCTGTGTCGTGCCTGGAGGAGGCTGCGGCGGAGATTTAAGTTCCGGGCCCTTTTTGTGGACTTGCAGCGGGCGCAAACGAGTGACGCAAAGAGACGCTCACCCAGACTGATGCGAAAAGCAGTGGAACAAATCTCCATTAAGTAAAGATATACATTACATGTGACCAGATATGTGATACATTTTTGGGTAGGCGGGCCTGTGTTTAGGTATGCAACAATCCCCCCCCCCCTTTGGCCCCTAACTTTCCTACCTCCATCAAGTGTCTCTTCACAACCTTTTTGTATACTATGTACATTGGTCTTTTATTTGGTTCTTCTTTATCTTCTGCTTCTAGCCAAAGCGGACGGACGACAAACGGTGGTGTTTTTGGTGAAGAAGGGGAGGAGGAGGACTGCCACACTGCAGTATGTCGTCCCGGGGAGCGAGCCACTAGAGCAGCTCAGAATTGTTGATGGTAAGCAGAAACTTTTTAATATTAGAAATGTAAAATCTCAAATTTTTGGGGGTTAGTGATCAAGACTAATAATGTTGTTGCATTTGTTTGAACTTATGTATTTGTATGTAGTTATCTAACATGTCATGCTGAACTGTGTTAGAGCAACATGGTAACAGCAAACTACTCAGGAGTGGAGGGTGTATAAGCAATATTGACAAATTAAAGTCATTGTATAATACTCAAAAAGTGTGTAGATGTGTCCATGGTTAATTTACTAGATTTGCCTAAATGAAACTTTACATGCTCAATGTGTACAATCAAGGGCAGAATAACATACTTTAGCATCCGCTAAACATGATCAATGCATCTCATTGGTGTAAGTGCACTTCTATGTGTAGAATTGTAGGGGCATTGAGTATGGTGCTAGCATGTTGAGAGGTTGCTGCCTATTTGTGTCCAAAAATAGTGTGCAAATGGTGATGTTGTTTTTTTTAGAAACAAGTGACGAGGAGCTGGAGGCTCAGCCTTCTCAGGC
The DNA here is from genome assembly GCF_965119305.1 of Pelophylax lessonae. Taxonomy (NCBI): domain Eukaryota; kingdom Metazoa; phylum Chordata; class Amphibia; order Anura; family Ranidae; genus Pelophylax; species Pelophylax lessonae. The sequence goes on along the minus strand of NC_138771.1, from coordinate 338,261,252 downwards.
CGACTGTAAGTAATGTGAATGTGCTGGTGTGTTGTGTATTAGGTCTCACTTTGAGGAATGATTTTTGGTTTTGTTCTCTTTTGTGGTTGATGTAGCTTCAGCAAGAGAGGAGCCTGAGCAGGCAGGGCCAAGTAATGTGGCCCCGGGCCAGGACCAGGAGGAAGTGGGTGATCAGGACCAGCCTGAATTGTCCCTCAGCAATGAGGACATCGGCTCTCCTCAAATGGGAAGTCAGTATTCTACATGTGTTTGTGTGTTCAATGTGTTCTGGTAAATATAAGGGCTGTAATATATATATTTTGCCATTGGGGTTATGTAGCAGCTGACATTGAGGATGTTTGTTGTGGAGGACTGGGGAAGAGGGGCCGCTGCCTACCCAGTCCACTGTAACTACTACCTTCAATGTTTAGGGACTACTTTCTGTGTGCCTTAATAAAATAGCTGTTGTCCAATGATTGTATTCTTGTCTTTGTGTTTCTAGGATCTCCAACACCATCACCCTATGAAGGGTCTCCCCAAGCCTCCCCCACTCCAGGGGTGGAGGGTCATTCCTCCACATTTGTGTCCGGCTTCCCTGAACTAGACTGTAAGTACATTAAATGTGATTATCACATGTATTGTGTGTGCTAGGATGATGTGTGTCTGTGATAATGTAAGTTGTAGTCAAAGCAAGTGCAGCTTTGCTACATGTGACAGGAAGGTTGATAATGAAACACTATTGGTTAACCTTCTTGTTTGCAAGGTGGTATTGGGGAGCATTACTGGACATGTTAGTATTTCTAAGCTTTCTCAAGCCACCCTCCTGTAAATTTGTGTTTGTTTCCCTACAAAGGAAATGGTGTGCTTTGGACCTCTAAAGTCTTTAGGGCCCTGTTAATTAACTCATGTCCTGATTTAGTTAACACTTAAAATGCGTGTGGCTTGGCTTGAACATTGTGTGTGTTTCACAACCTTTAATAAATGCTCTTCCCCGGTAATGTCCCACATTCTAGTTCACATTTTGTGTTATTTTTATGCAGCTTCTCATGACTAGTGTTGAGCGAACACGGACTGTATTATTTGTGTTCGTACCGAATAATTGGATTTTTGTTACCCGAACACGGACCCGAAAACTTTACTGTATGTTCGGGTTTAAAATCCGTGTTCGGTCATTTTATTTCCTGTTTTGTATGTAATGGCGCGCTTTTAATGGCGGGCTTTCAACAGCCAATCAACAAGCGTTTAACTGGTGTGCCTTAAGCCATCCCAGCCATGCCTACTAATGTATTAGTAGCTGTGATTGGCCATCTGAAGCATGTGACCATGTCTTTATAAGTTCGAGAGCCCCAGTGTGCCGCGTCATTCTGCTGTAGTTTAGGGACAGAGCACACATCATACGTGCTGGCTGCTGATTAGGGACAGACAGTGATTCTGTGAAAAATGGTGTCCGAAAAGAATGCAGGGACAGGTCGGAGTGCAGGCAGGGAAAGTTATTAGAGCATTTTAGGGCCAGGCTGGAGATTAGGCAGGGTCAGTCTACATCGATTTTGCTGTGTGGGGGGTGGTGAAGTGAACGATCTTATTGAGCATATTAGGGCCAGGCTAGAGATTAGGCAGGGACAGTCTACATCGATTTTGCTGTGTGGGGGGTTGTGCAGTGAACGATCTTATTGAGCATATTAGGGCCAGGCTGGAGATTAGGCAGGGTCAGTCTACATCGATTTTGCTGTGTGGGCGGTGGTGCAGTGAACGATCTTATTGAGCATATTAGGGCCAGGCTAATTTTATACACTTTTTTCTATTCCACTATTCAATATACACCCTTTTGGGTTAAAAAATAAACAAATTGTGGTATAGTCTGTACTAATCTATTTAAAAATTACAAACTTAAAGAGGAATTTTCATTTTTTTTCCCTTCATAGCCTGCTGCAGAGCTGACTGTGACATAAGACACTGCTGTGTTCACATGTGCTATTGAAAAATCACCAATTTTATATCATATTTTCTATTCCGCTATTCAATCTACACCCTTTGGGGTAAAAATAATTAAATTGCGACATAGTCTGTATCGGTACGTGTGAGATACACCTTTCCAATTTTTGGGGCGCATCTTCCACCGCCGAGGATTGCAGGGTGCTTCAGTTTGCCTCCTGCCTGTTCCGAACTCCTCCTACTCCTCATCCTGCCTTTAGGGTACAAAAAATAGTAATCGGGGCCAAGTCTGGGTCTGTACGTGTGAGATATATACACCTTTTGATATCATATTTTCTATTCCGCTATTCAATCTACACCCTTGGGGTAAAAATAATTAAATTGCGGCATAGTCTGTATCGGTACGTGTGAGATACACCTTTCCAATTTTTGGGGCGCATCTTCCACCGCCGAGGATTGCAGGGTGCTTCAGTTTGCCTCCTGCCTGTTCCGAACTCCTCCTACTCCTCATCATGCCTTTAGGGTACAAAAAATAGTAATCGGGGCCTAGTCTGGGTCTGTACGTGTGATATAGATACACCTTTTGATATCATATTTTCTATTCCGCTATTCAATCTACACCCTTGGGGTAAAAAGAATTAAATTGCGGCATAGTCTGTATCGGTACGTGTGAGATACACCTTCCAAATTTTTGGGGCGCATCTTCCACCGCCGAGGATTGCAGGGTGCTTCAGTTTGCCTCCTGTTCCAAACTCCTCCTACTCCTCATCCTGCCTTTAGGGTACAAAAAATAGTAATCGGGCCTAGTCTGGGTCTGTACGTGTGAGATAGATACACCTTTTGATATCATATTTTCTATTCCGCTATTCAATCTACACCCTTTGGGGTAAAAAGAATTAAATTGCGGCATAGTCTGTATCGGTACGTGTGAGATACACCTTCCAATCTTTTGGGGCGCATCTTTCACCGCCGAGGATTGAAGGGTGCTTCAGTTTGCCTCCTGCTTGTTCCGAATTCCTCCTACTCCTCATCCTGCCTTTAGGGTACAAAAAATTGTAATCGGGGCTTAGTCTGTGTTTGTACGTGTGAGATACACCATTTTATAAAATTTTTTCTATTCCGCTATTCAATCTACACCCTTTGGGGTAAAAAGAATTAAATTGCGGCATAGTCTGTATCGGTACGTGTGAGATACACCTTTCCAATTTTTTGGGCGCAACTTCCACCGCCGAGCATTGCAGGGTGCTTCAGTTTGCCTCCTGTTCCGAACTCCTCCTACTCCTCATCCTCATCCTGCCTTTAGGGTACAAAAAATTGTAATCGGGACCTAGTCTGTGTTTGTACGTGTGAGATACTCCGTTTTATAAAAAGTTTTCTATTCCGTTATTCAATATACACCCTTTTGGAGTGTAAAAAATTAAATTACGGCATAGTCTGTATCGGTACGTGTGAGCTACACCGTTTTATAAAATTTTTTCTATTCCGCTATTAAATATACACCCTTTTGGAGTGTAAAAAATTAAATTACGGCATAGTCTGTATCGGTACGTGTGAGATACACCTTTTTAAATTTGTTTGGCGCATCTCCTTCCACCGCCGAGGATTGCAGGGTGCTTCAGTTTGCCTCCTGTTCCAAACTCCTCCTACTCCTACTCCTCTTCCTCATCCTCATCCTCCCTTTAGGGTACAAAAAATTGTAATCGGGGCCTAGTCTGTGTTTGTACATGTGAGATACACCGTTTTATATCCTTTTTTCTATTCCGCTATTCAATATACACCCTTTTGGGGTGAAAAAAATTAAATTTGCGGCATACTTTGCATATTTGACTGTGAGATACACCCGTTGTATTTGTATACTGTTTTTCTATTCCGCTATTTAATAAACACCCTTTTGGGGTAAAAAAAATTAAATTGCGGCATAGTTTGCATATTTGACTGTGAGATACACCCATGCGATACTGTTGTTGTTTTGTTCCGCTATTCAATAAACACCTTTCTAGGGCAAGATCATAAATTACAGAAATATGAGGAGACCGTCAAATAGGGGCCGTGGCCTGGGTCGTGGTGCTGCTGGTAGAGCTCCTGTTGCAAGGAGAGGACGTGGTCGATCTGTGCCAGCTACACGCACAAGTGAAACACCTTCCTCAAGTGTGAGTAGGCGACAGAACCTGCAGCAGTATTTGGTAGGGCATCATGCGCCTCTAGAAGTGATGAGGCCAGAACAAGTAGAGATGATAGTAGATTGGGTTGCTGCTGACAGTGCCTCCAGTTCCTTCACATTGTCTCCCACCCAGTCTACTGCAGAAAGGTCAGAGTTGGCACCTGCAGCCGATGTCCAACCGTCTTTCACCTCACCCCCTTGCAAATCAGGCAAGCAGTCTGAGCCTCAAGTCATGCAGCAGTCTCTTCTTCCTCTTTTTGATGACTCTGTCAGCAGGGTTTCGCACAGAGCCACCAGCACAGCAGAAGAGGGAGCAAGGTGCACAAGTGGAAAAGAAGTTGCCCCGGCGCTACCTCTAAGTGACACCTTGTCACTTTAAAATATATGTGCCATAGTGTGAATGATTGGAAAGACAGTGAATAAAAATAAATATAAATAAATAGTGCACATATAAAATTAAATAATCCTTTTGTGAACAAGGATATTTCTTTGTGACCACTGTGAGAAGGTGCTCGTGTGCAAGTTTCAAATGAATAAATGAGTTGAAAAGATGACATTTTTTATTCCAATCAATAAATAGATTAAATGAATTCAGTGCAATAAATAAACAAATTAAATCAATTCAGTGCAATAAAAGACAAATAAATAGTGCCACTGGATAGTGTGCCCGTGTAAAATTATAATATTGCTTGTAGAAGGTGCCAGTGAGGCAAGTGAAAGGAAGAAAATCCCACTGTGAGAGAAATCAATGAATGAAGGTTGCATACACTAGCGTGGCCGCTAGATGTCACAACTACAATACGACCTGTTTGGTAGTATTTGCTGGATTAGGTGAGCACAGTCATGAGGGTTCCTTCTCCACGGCGAACAAGTATTGCCAGTTGATGTCATGTAACATAAGAAAAAGGGGTCTTACGCGTTTCGTCAGAGGACGGGTCCATTGCGTCATACGTCACTTCCGGTTTCAACAGCATCTGACCGTGGAACGCGGAAGCTTCCCGGGAGACCGCAACTGATCGCTATCAGCCTACACCGTGAGTGTGTCTATACTCTTTTCAAATTGCCGCTTATTTTACTGCACAAATGGGGTCCCCTTTTTCTTATGTTACATGACATCAACTGGCAATACTTGTAGAAAAAGAAAATGGATGGGCCAGGGGGACTTTTAAAGGGATACTGTCATCAAGACAAATAGCAGAGAATCCACATATATGTAAAAATATACAAATTTTATTAATACAACACCAAAAATAACGAAAAAAAACATTAAAAGTAACTATTATCGTGTTGACAAAAACACTAATAATATTACAGCATACAGAGCAATTGGGTAGTACATACAATATACAGGCTTGGGAGAGCCAAATATCCACGGAGGGTGGGTGTAGATCACGCTGTCCACTGCAGACCTATGCCAGAGATGGTAAAACTTGTTCGCCGTGGAGAAGGAACCCTCTCCGCAGGCGTAGGTGCGATGAACATGTGGGTTTGAACGAGCGATGAGTGAGAGCAAACCGGCGATTGAAATAGCCGCTCATAGCGGCGCTCGGCAGTGATGTTATCCGGTCTTAAAGGTGTATGCGTCTTTTGTTATACAAGATGGGACGCAAAGAGAGGACAAATATGGGAACAAGGGTACCATAGGTACCGGAACATTACAGTACCCCCCCCTTAAGGCCGGCTCCGGAAGGCCTCTAGAACTGGTTTTTCCGGATATTTCGAGTGGAAATTGCGAATCAGTCTAGGGGCATTGATATCGGAGGTATCCAGCCAGGTGTCATCTTGGGGCCCATAATTCTTCCATCGTACAAGATACTGGAGTCTTCTTCTATTGAAACGGGAATCCAAAATTTCTTTTATCTCAAATTCTTCTCCACCCTCCACTTGTACAGGAGGTGGAGGTGAGATAGTAGGCCTTATTCCTTGGTTAGGAACATGGGGCTTTAGTAGAGACACATGGAAGACAGGATGTATCTTGAGGTCTACTGGCAATGTGAGTTGTACTGCAGCTTTTCCAATAAGCTTCTCTATTGGAAAAGGTCCCAGAAATAGAGGTCCAAGTTTTTTACTAGGGATCTTTAGTCTCAGATTTTTTGTAGAAAGCCAAACAAGATCCCCAATGGCATATTGGGGAGAGGGTTTCCTACGGAGGTCGTAGTATTTTTTTTGTTGGCTATGAGCATGAGATATGGTATTGTTAAGTAATCCCAGAGAATCCTTTATCGGGTCAAGATAATCAGATGCTACTGGATTACTTGATGGTAAGATACGTGGAGGAAGGAGTGTGGGATGAAACCCATAATTCAGGTAAAACGGACTTTGCTTAGTAGTGCTATGAGTAGCGTTGTTATAGGCGAATTCCGCCAGTGGGAGGAGATCTGCCCAATCGTCCTGTAGATACGAAGTATAGCAACGCAGGTACTGTTCAATGCACTGGTTAACTCTCTCTGTCTGTCCGTTGGTCTGAGGGTGGTAGGGAGAAGTAAGGTTACTCTCTATTCGCAGTATCTGACATAGAGCTAGCCAAAACTTTGAGATGAATTGTGAACCACGGTCAGACAGCAGTGTTTTTGGAATACCATGTAACTTAAAGACATGTTTCACAAGTAATTCCGCTGTTTGTTTGGATGAAGGTAGTTTTCGGATAGGGGTGAAATGTGCCATCTTGGTCAGATGGTCCACTGATACCAAGATGGTGTTGAATCCTTTGGAAGGTGGTAGTTCCACTATGAAGTCTAAGGATACCACTTCCCACGGAACCTGGGGTAAACTACAAAGTAATCCTGATGGTTTCGTGTTGTCAATTTTAGACCTTGCACAGATATCACAAGTAGTGTTGAGTGAACACGGACTGTATTATTCGTGTTCGTACCGAATAATTGGATTTTTTGTACCCGAACACGGACACGGACACTTTACTGTATGTTCGGGTAAAAATCCGTGTTCGGTCGTTTTATTTCCGGGTTTTGCATGCTTTGGCACTCTTTTCATGGCGGGCTTTCAACAGCCAATCAACAATCGTTTAACTGGTGTGCCTTAAGCCATCCCAGCCATGCCTGCAAATGTCTCAGTAGCTGTGATTGGCCGTCTGAAGCATGTGACCAAGTCTTTATAAGTTCCAGGCAGCCGCAGCGTCTTCATTCTGCTGCTTAGATCAGGGACAGAGCACACATCAACGTGCTGGCTGCTGATTAAGGAAAGACAGGCAGGAAAAAAACATTTGTGTCCGGATAGAATTGAGGGACAGGTCGGAGTGTTTAGGCAGGGCGAGTTGTAGGCATTTTAGGGATAGAGTCTGCTGAATTATAGGGTCAGTGTCTTCTACAAACTACAATCGATATTGCTGTGTGGGGGGTGGGGTCTGCACTCAATCCTGATCTACGATCTCTTCTCAATCCTGTTAGGGAGAGGCTGCTGCTGAATTTTAGGGTCAGAGTGTTCTACAAACTACAATCGATATTGCTGTGTGGGGTCTGCACTTAGTCCCGATCTACGATCTCTTCTCAATCCTGTTAGGGAGAGGCTGCTGCTGAATTTTAGGAAAACTGTGTTCTACAAACTACAATCGATATTGCTGTGTGGTGTGGGATAGGAGATAGGCAGGTGTCAGTGATCCACATCCATTTTTCTGTGTGTGAGCTGCAGTGAACACAATCTTTTTGGGCTGCAGTGAACACAATCTTTTTGGGGTGCAGTGAACAACGTCCTTTTTGGGGTGCAGTGAACAAAATCTTTTTGGGGTGCAGTGAACAACATCCTTTTTGGGGTGCAGTGAACACAATCTTTTTGGGGTGCAGTGAACAAAATCCTTTGTGGGGTGCAGTGAACACAATCTTTGTGGGGTGCAGTGAACACAATCTTTTTGGGGTGCAGTGAACATCCTTTTTGGGGTGCAGTGAACACAATCTTTGTGGGGTGCAGTGAACACAATCTTTTTGGGGTGCAGTGAACAAAATCCTTTTTGGGGTGCAGTGAACACAATCTTTGTGGGGTGCAGTGAACACAATCTTTTTGGGGTGGAGTGAACAAAATCCTTTTTGGGGTGCAGTGAACAACATCCTTTTTGGGGTGCAGTGAACAAAATCCTTTTTGGGGTGCAGTGAACACAATCTTTTTGGGGTGCAGTGAACAAAATCCTTTGTGGGGTGCAGTGAACACAATCTTTGTGGGGTGCAGTGAACACAATATTTTTGGGGTGCAGTGAACACAATCTTTTTGGGGTGCAGTGAACAAAATCCTTTTTGGGGTGCAGTAAACAAAATCCTTTTTGGGGTGCAGTGAACACAATCTTTTTGGGGTGCAGTGAACAAAATCCTTTGTGGGGTGCAGTGAACACAATCTTTGTGGGGTACAGTGAACAGAATCTTTGTGGGGTGCAGTGAACACAATCTTTGGGGGGTACAGTGAACACAATCTTTTTGTAGTGCAGTGAACAAAATCCTTTTTGGGGTGCAGTGAACAAAATCTTTTTGGGGTGCAGTGAACAACATCCTTTTTGGGGTGCAGTGAACACAATCTTTTTGGGGTGCAGTGAACAAAATCCTTTGTGGGGTGCAGTGAACACAATCTTTGTGGGGTGCAGTGAACACAATCTTTTTGGGGTGCAGTGAACATCCTTTTTGGGGTGCAGTGAACACAATCTTTGTGGGGTGCAGTGAACACAATCTTTTTGGGGTGCAGTGAACAAAATCCTTTTTGGGGTGCAGTGAACACAATCTTTGTGGGGTGCAGTGAACACAATCTTTTTGGGGTGGAGTGAACAAAATCCTTTTTGGGGTGCAGTGAACAACATCCTTTTTGGGTGCAGTGAACAAAATCCTTTTTGGGGTGCAGTGAACACAATCTTTTTGGGGTGCAGTGAACAAAATCCTTTGTGGGGTGCAGTGAACACAATCTTTGGGGGGTGCAGTGAACACAATCTTTTTGGGGTGCAGTGAACAAAATCCTTTGTGGGGTGCAGTGAACACAATCTTTGGGGGGTACAGTGAACACAATCTTTTTGGGGTGCAGTGAACAAAATCCTTTGTGGGGTGCAGTGAACACAATCTTTGTGGGGTGCAGTGAACACAATCTTTTTGGGGTGCAGTGAACAAAATCCTTTTTGGGGTGCAGTGAACAACATCCTTTTTGGGGTGCAGTGAACACAATATTTTTGGGGTGCAGTGAACAAAATCCTTTGTGGGGTGCAGTGAACACAATCTTTGTGGGGTACAGTGAACAGAATCTTTGTGGGGTGCAGTGAACACAATCTTTGGGGGGTACAGTGAACACAATCTTTTTGGGGTGTAGTGAACAAAATCCTTTGTGGGGTGCAGTGAACACAATCTTTGTGGGGTACAGGGAACAGAATCTTTGTGGGGTGCAGTGAACACAATCTTTGGGGGGTACAGTGAACACAATCTTTTTGGGGTGCAGTGAACAAAATCCTTTTAGGGTGCAGTGAACACAATCTTTGTGGGGTGCAGTGAACAAAATCCTTTTTGAGGTGCAGTGAACACAATCTTTGTGGGGTGCAGTGAACACAATCTTTGTGGGGTACAGTGAACACAATCTCATACTTCTGAAGATTTGAGGGTGCTGCCTGTTCCATACTCCTCCTCCTACTGCTCAACCATCCTTTTAGGGGTACAAACAATAGTAATTGGGGCCTAGTGTGGTGGTGTACGTGTGAGATACATACACTTTATTTTTGATCATATTTTCTATTCCGCTATTCAATTAAAACCTTTGGGGATCAATTAAATTGCGTGATAGTCTGTGTCGGTACGTGTGAGATCCACCTTTCCAAGTTTTTGGGGTTCATCTCATACATCTGAAGATTTGATGGTTCTGCCTGTTCCATACTCCTCCTCCTACTCCTCAACCATCCTTTTAGGGGTACAAACAATAGTAATTGGGGCCTAGTGTGGTGGTGTACGTGTGAGATACATACACTTTCTTTTTGATCATATTTTCTATTCCGCTATTCAATTAAAACCTTTGGGGATCAATTAAATTGCGTGATAGTCTGTGTCGGTACGTGTGAGATCCACCTTTCCAAGTTTTTGGGGTTCATCTCATACTTCTGAAGATTTGAGGGTGCTGCCTGTTGCATACTCCTCCTCCTACTGCTCAACCATCCTTTTAGGGGTACAAACAATAGTAATTGGGGCCTAGTGTGGTGGTGTACGTGTGAGATACATACACTTTCTTTTTGATCATATTTTCTATTCCGCTATTCATTTAAAACCTTTGGGGATCAATTAAATTGCGTGATAGTCTGTGTCGGTACGTGTGAGATCCACCTTTCCAAGTTATTGGGGTTCATCTCATACTTCTGAAGATTTGAGGGTGCTGCCTGTTCCATACTCCTCCTCCTACTCCTCAACCATCCTTTTAGGGGTACAAACAATAGTAATTGGGGCCTAGTGTGGTGGTGTACGTGTGAGATACATACACTTTCTTTTTGATCATATTTTCTATTCCGCTATTCCATTAAAACCTTTGGGGATCAATTAAATTGCGTGATAGTCTGTGTCGGTACGTGTGAGATCCACCTTTCCAAGTTTTTGGGGTTCATCTCATACTTCTGAAGATTTGAGGGTGCTGCCTGTTCCATACTCCTCCTCCTACTCCTCAACCATCCTTTTAGGGGTACAAACAATAGTAATTGGGGCCTAGTGTGGTGGTGTACGTGTGAGATACATACACTTTCTTTTTGATCATATTTTCTATTCCGCTATTCAATTAAAACCTTTGGGGATCAATTAAATTGCGTGATAGTCTGTGTCGGTTTCCTTTTGAGATCCACCTTTCCAAGTTTTTGGGGTTCATCTCATACTTCTGAAGATTTGAGGGTGCTGCCTGTTCCATACTCCTCCTCCTACTGCTCAACCATCCTTTTAGGGGTACAAACAATAGTAATTGGGGCCTAGTGTGGTGGTGTACGTGTGAGATACATACACTTTCTTTTTGATCATATTTTCTATTCCGCTATTCAATTAAAACCTTTGGGGATCAATTAAATTGCGTGATAGTCTGTGTCGGTACGTGTGAGATCCACCTTTCCAAGTTTTTGGGGTTCATCTCATACTTCTGAAGATTTGAGGGTGCTGCCTGTTCCATACTCCTCCTCCTACTCCTCAACCATCCTTTTAGGGGTACAAACAATAGTAATTGGGGCCTAGTGTGGTGGTGTACGTGTGAGATACATACACTTTCTTTTTGATCATATTTTCTATTCCGCTATTCAATTAAAACCTTTGGGGATCAATTAAATTGCGTGATAGTCTGTGTCGGTACGTGTGAGATCCACCTTTCCAAGTTTTTGGGGTTCATCTCATACTTCTGAAGATTTGAGGGTGCTGCCTGTTCCATACTCCTCCTCCTACTGCTCAACCATCCTTTTAGGGGTACAAACAATAGTAATTGGGGCCTAGTGTGGTGGTGTACGTGTGAGATACATACACTTTCTTTTTGATCACATTTTCTATTCCGCTATTCAATTAAAACCTTTGGGGATCAATTAAATTGCGTGATAGTCTGTGTCGGTTTCCTTTTGAGATCCACCTTTCCAAGTTTTTGGGGTTCATCTCATACTTCTGAAGATTTGAGGGTGCTGCCTGTTCCATACTCCTCCTCCTACTGCTCAACCATCCTTTTAGGGGTACAAACAATAGTAATTGGGGCCTAGTGTGGTGGTGTACGTGTGAGATACATACACTTTCTTTTTGATCATATTTTCTATTCCGCTATTCAATTAAAACCTTTGGGGATCAATTAAATTGCGTGATAGTCTGTGTCGGTACGTGTGAGATCCACCTTTCCAAGTTTTTGGGGTTCATCTCATACTTCTGAAGATTTGAGGGTGCTGCCTGTTCCATACTCCTCCTCCTACTCCTCAACCATCCTTTTAGGGGTACAAACAATAGTAATTGGGGCCTAGTGTGGTGGTGTACGTGTGAGATACATACACTTTCTTTTTGATCATATTTTCTATTCCGCTATTCAATTAAAACCTTTGGGGATCAATTAAATTGCGTGATAGTCTGTGTCGGTTTCCTTTTGAGATCCACCTTTCCAAGTTTTTGGGGTTCATCTCATACTTCTGAAGATTTGAGGGTGCTGCCTGTTCCATACTCCTCCTCCTACTGCTCAACCATCCTTTTAGGGGTACAAACAATAGTAATTGGGGCCTAGTGTGGTGGTGTACGTGTGAGATACATACACTTTCTTTTTGATCATATTTTCTATTCCGCTATTCAATTAAAACCTTTGGGGATCAATTAAATTGCGTGATAGTCTGTGTCGGTACGTGTGAGATCCACCTTTCCAAGTTTTTGGGGTTCATCTCATACTTCTGAAGATTTGAGGGTGCTGCCTGTTCCATACTCCTCCTCCTACTCCTCAACCATCCTTTTAGGGGTACAAACAATAGTAATTGGGGCCTAGTGTGGTGGTGTACGTGTGAGATACATACACTTTCTTTTTGATCATATTTTCTATTCCGCTATTCAATTAAAACCTTTGGGGATCAATTAAATTGCGTGATAGTCTGTGTCGGTACGTGTGAGATCCACCTTTCCAAGTTTTTGGGGTTCATCTCATACTTCTGAAGATTTGAGGGTGCTGCCTGTTCCATACTCCTCCTCCTACTGCTCAACCATCCTTTTAGGGGTACAAACAATAGTAATTGGGGCCTAGTGTGGTGGTGTACGTGTGAGATACATACACTTTCTTTTTGATCACATTTTCTATTCCGCTATTCAATTAAAACCTTTGGGGATCAATTAAATTGCGTGATAGTCTGTGTCGGTTTCCTTTTGAGATCCACCTTTCCAAGTTTTTGGGGTTCATCTCATACTTCTGAAGATTTGAGGGTGCTGCCTGTTCCATACTCCTCCTCCTACTGCTCAACCATCCTTTTAGGGGTACAAACAATAGTAATTGGGGCCTAGTGTGGTGGTGTACGTGTGAGATACATACACTTTCTTTTTGATCATATTTTCTATTCCGCTATTCAATTAAAACCTTTGGGGATCAATTAAATTGCGTGATAGTCTGTGTCGGTACGTGTGAGATCCACCTTTCCAAGTTTTTGGGGTTCATCTCATACTTCTGAAGATTTGAGGGTGCTGCCTGTTGCATACTCCTCCTCCTACTGCTCAACCATCCTTTTAGGGGTACAAACAATAGTAATTGGGGCCTAGTGTGGTGGTGTACGTGTGAGATACATACACTTTCTTTTTGATCATATTTTCTATTCCGCTATTCAATTAAAACCTTTGGGGATCAATTAAATTGCGTGATAGTCTGTGTCGGTACGTGTGAGATCCACCTTTCCAAGTTTTTGGGGTTCATCTCATACTTCTGAAGATTTGAGGGTGCTGCCTGTTGCATACTCCTCCTCCTACTGCTCAACCATCCTTTTAGGGGTACAAACAATAGTAATTGGGGCCTAGTGTGGTGGTGTACGTGTGAGATACATACACTTTCTTTTTGATCATATTTTCTATTCCGCTATTCAATTAAAACCTTTGGGGATCAATTAAATTGCGTGATAGTCTGTGTCGGTACGTGTGAGATCCACCTTTCCAAGTTTTTGGGGTTCATCTCATACTTCTGAAGATTTGAGGGTGCTGCCTGTTCCATACTCCTCCTCCTACTCCTCAACCATCCTTTTAGGGGTACAAACAATAGTAATTGGGGCCTAGTGTGGTGGTGTACGTGTGAGATACATACACTTTCTTTTTGATCATATTTTCTATTCCGCTATTCAATTAAAACCTTTGGGGATCAATTAAATTGCGTGATAGTCTGTGTCGGTACGTGTGAGATCCACCTTTCCAAGTTTTTGGGGTTCATCTCATACTTCTGAAGATTTGAGGGTGCTGCCTGTTCCATACTCCTCCTCCTACTGCTCAACCATCCTTTTAGGGGTACAAACAATAGTAATTGGGGCCTAGTGTGGTGGTGTACGTGTGAGATACATACACTTTCTTTTTGATCATATTTTCTATTCCGCTATTCAATTAAAACCTTTGGAGATCAATTAAATTGCGTGATAGTCTGTGTCGGTACGTGTGAGATCCACCTTTCCAAGTTTTTGGGGTTCATCTCATACTTCTGAAGATTTGAGGGTGCTGCCTGTTGCATACTCCTCCTCCTACTGCTCAACCATCCTTTTAGGGGTACAAACAATAGTAATTGGGGCCTAGTGTGGTGGTGTACGTGTGAAATACATACACTTTCTTTTAGATCATATTTTCTATTCCGCTATTCAATTAAAACCTTTGGGGATCAATTAAATTGCGTGATAGTCTGTGTCGGTACGTGTGAGATCCACCTTTCCAAGTTTTTGGGGTTCATCTCATACTTCTGAAGATTTGAGGGTGCTGCCTGTTCCATACTCCTCCTCCTACTGCTCAACCATCCTTTTAGGGGTACAAACAATAGTAATTGGGGCCTAGTGTGGTGGTGTACGTGTGAGATACATACTTTCTTTTTGATCATATTTTCTATTCCGCTATTCAATTAAAACCTTTGGGGATCAATTAAATTGCGTGATAGTCTGTGTCGGTACGTGTGAGATCCACCTTTCCAAGTTTTTGGGGTTCATCTCATACTTCTGAAGATTTGAGGGTGCTGCCTGTTCCATACTCCTCCTCCTACTGCTCAACCATCCTTTTAGGGGTACAAACAATAGTAATTGGGGCCTAGTGTGGTGGTGTACGTGCGAGATACATACACTTTTTTTGATCATATTTCCTATTTCGCTATTCAATAAAAACCTTTCTAGGGCAAGATCTTAAATTACAGAAATATGAGGAGACCGTCAAATAAGGGCCGTGGCCTGGGTCGTGGTGCTGCTGGTAGAGCTCCTGTTGCAAGGAGAGGACATGGTCGATCTGTGCCACCTACACGCACAAGTGAAACACCTTCCTCAAGTGTGAGTAGGCGACAGAACCTGCATCAGTATTTGGTAGGGCATCATACGCCCCTAGAAGTGATGAGGCCAGAACAAGTGGAGGCAATAGTAGATTGGTTTGCTGCTGACAGTGCCTCCAGTTCCTTCACATTGTCTCCCACCCAGTCTACTGCAGAAAGGTCACAGTTGGCACCTGCAGCCGATGTCCAACCGTCTTTCACCTCACCCCCTTGCAAATCAGGCAAGCAGTCTGAGCCCCAAGCCATACAGCAGTCTCTTCTTCTTTTTGATGACTCTGTCAGCAGGGTTTCCCAGGGCCATCCACCTAGCCCTGCCCCAGAAGTGGAAGAGATTGAGTGCAGCGATGCCCAACCACTTATTTATCAAGATGAGTACATGCAAGGATCATCGCAGCACGTCTCAGATGATGACGAAACGCAGGTGCCAACTGCTGCGGCGTTCAGCATTGTGGAGACCAACAAGGAGGGCAGGGGTGAAGACTGGGTGGAAGATGATGTGGAGGACAAAGAGGTCCTCGACCCCACATGGAATGAACGTCATGCAGGTGACCTGAGTAGTTTGGAGGAAGAGGCGGTGGTCGCACAGAGCCACCAGCACAGCAGAAGAGGGAGCAGGGTGCAGAAGCGGAGCGGCCGTGCCCTAGACACTACGCCCGCTACTGCCCAACGCAGCAAGGGAACGAGCACACCAAAGTCAGCTCAAAGGAGTTCTCTAGCGTGGAAGTTCTTTAGAAAATGTGCTGATGACAGGACACGAGTGGTTTGCACCCTGTGCAATCAGAGCTTGAAGCGAGGCATAAACCTTCTCAACCTGAGCACAACCTGCATGATCAGGCATCTAAGTGCAAAGCACGAGCTGCAGTGGAGTACACACCTTCAAAACCAAGAAACGTCTCTGGCTCATCCTGCTTCCTCTTCTGCTGCAGTCTCGGCCGCTCCAGCCACATCTGTAGTGATACCGGCACCTGCCACCCCGCAAACAGACGATCTGTCAGCAACACCACCACCTGGGTCACCAACAACCATCTCCACAATGTCCCGTGGAAGCGTTCAGCTTTCCATCTCCCAAACACTTGAGAGGAAGAGGAAGTACCCCCCTACCCATCCGCGATCCCTGGCCCTGAATGCCAGCATTTCAAAATTATTGGCCTTTGAAATGCTGTCATTCCGTCTGGTGGAGACGCACAGTTTTAAAAACCTTATGTCGGTGGCTGTCCCACAGTACGTCGTGCCCAGCCGCCACTACTTTTCCAGGCAAGCCATCCCTTCCCTGCACAACCAAGTGGGAGAAAAAATCAGGTGTGCACTGCGCAACGCCATCTGTGCCAAGGTCCACCTAACTACCGATACGTGGACCAGTAAGCACGGTCAGGGGCGTTATATCTCCCTAACGGCACACTGGGTAAATGCAGTGGCGGATGGGCCTGAGGCGGATAGCAATTTGGCGCATGTCCTTCCACCACCGAGGATTGCAGGGCGCTTCAGTTTGCCTCCTGTTCCTAACTCCTCCTACTCCGCTTCCTCATCCTCTACCGCCTCCTCATCCGGACAGTGTAACACCTTCACCACCAACTTTAGCACGGCCAGGGGTAAACGACAGCAGGCAGTTTTACAACTTGCCTGTTTGGGGGACAAACCACACACCGCGCAGAAGTTGTGGAGGAGCATGGAACAGCAGACAAATGAGTGGTTGCTGCCAGCGAGCCTCAAGCCCGGCCTGGTGGTGTGCGATAACTGGAGACATCTCATAGCAGCTCTGGGCCTAGCCGGTTTGACGCACATCCCTTGCCTGGCGCATGTGCTGAATTTGGTGGTGCAGAGGTTCCTTAAAAACTACCCCAATATGTCAGAGCTGCTGCAGAAAGTGCGGGCCGTTTGTGCGCACTTTCGGCGTTCTCACCCTGCTGCTGCTCGCCTGGCAGCGCTGCAGCTTAACTTCGGCCTTCCCGCTCACCGCCTCATATGTGACGTGCCCACAAGGTGGAACTCCACCTTGCACATGCTGGAAAGACTGTGCGAGCAGCAGCAGGCCATAGTGGAGTTTCAGCTGCAGCACGCACGCGTGAGTCGCTCTGCGGAACAGCACCACTTCACCACCAATAACTGGGCCTCCATGCGAGACCTGTGTGCCTTGTTGCGCTGTTTTGAGTACTCCACCAACATGGCCAGTGGCAATGACGCCGTTCTCAGCTTAACTATCCCACTTCTATGCCTCCTTGAAAAAACAATTCGGGCGATGATGGAAGAGGATGTGGCACAGGATGAGGAGGAGGAGGAGGATGAAGAGGTAACATTTCCAAGGCTTTCAGGGCAGTCATTCGCAAGGGGCTCCGAGGGTGGGTTCCTGCACACACAAACGCCAGGGACACAATTGTCCAGCAGGGGCACAGTTCTGGAGGATGAGGAGGAGGAGGAGGAGCTGGAGGAGGAGATGGAACCATGTTCACAGCAGGGTGGCACCCAGGCCAGCTCATGGCCATCACTGGTGCGTGGCTGGGGGGATACAGAGGACACGGACGATACACCTCCCACAGAGGACAGCCTTTCGTTGCCTCTGGGCAGCCTGGCACACATGAGTGATTACATGCTGCAGTGTCTCCACAACGACCGCCGAGTTGCCCACATTCTAACTTGTGCTTATTACTGGGTGGCCACGCTGCTGGATCCCCGTTACAAGGACAACGTACCGTCCTTAATTCACTCACTGGAGCGCGATCGCAAGATGCGCGAGTACAAGCGCACGCTGGTAGACGCCATGCTGCTGGCATTCCCATCTGACAGCGGGGCCGCAGTGGAAGCACAAGGCAGAGGAGGAGGAGGAGGAGGTCGCCAACGCAACCAGGGCACCGCTAGCACCTCAGAAGGCAGGGTTAGCATGGCCGAAATGTGGAAAAGCTTTGTCAGCACGCCACAACAAACAGCAGCACCAGCAGCTCAGATGGAACGTCTTAGCAGGAGGCAGTATTTTACCAACATGGTGGAGCAGTATGTGTGCACACGCCTACATGTAGTGAATGAGGGGTTTGCCCCCTTCAACTTCTGGGTCTCCAAATTGGGCACATGGCCTGAGCTTGCCCTTTACGCCTTGGAGGTGCTGGCGTGCCCTGCAGCCAGTGTATTATCTGAACGGGTATTTAGCACGGCTGGGGGCGTTATAACAGACAAGCGCAGCCGCCTGTCCAGAGACAATGTGGACAAGCTCACGTTCATTAAAATGAACCAGGCATGGATCCCACGGGACTTTTCCGTACCTTGTGCAGAATAGCAATGGATACCGACCTTACCCACCCATTGTTCCATTTTTGCTCTTTCTCACTCTTTTGGGGTGTACCCTCATTTAAAATTTGTGAAAAGAAGCAGTGTTGGCTACCTCGTCCTCCTCCTCAGGGCCAGATTAACGTAGGGGCTATTGGAGCTGCAGCTCCAGGCCCCTACCTTTTATATAGGCCCCTGGTTGGCCATATTCACTGTTACCACTCTTCTGTCACTTGTAAACACAGAAGTCTGGCTTCTATGCTCGCTTCCCCAGGCAGCACCCTCAGAACCTCCCCACACAGCACGAAGGCCGGACAAGGAGGGACAGTTGCCGATGCATGGATGTGTTTATGGGCTTCAGAGACAGCATCCCATGTTGAATTAGGCATGCATGGCTGCACCCTTCCTCCTCTGGGTGCATGGCAAGGCACGGCCCTTAAGGCCCTTCAAAATCCTCAGCACCAAGCCCATGATGCTCTTAATCCGGCCCTGGTCCTCCTCCACCGCCGCTTCCACCTACACCACCCATAGGTGTGCGCAGCCTATTGCATTAAGGTGTGCACCCCAAAGTTGAAATACACATGCATGTGTTTGCCAGCAGGGAGAGTAATGTATCGGGGCCATGTACCTGTAGGCAAAGAGAAATAGAGCAGAGCAGGTCCAAGGGAGATCTTTCCCACCTCCTCACTGGCAATGCTATGTGCCCTAGGTGATTAGGGTGTGCCCAGGCACACCCGGCACACCCTGTGTGCATGCCTATGTCACCGCCACATCCACCACCACCTCAACCTCCCTACTACTCCATATGGGCCTCGTCCTTCAGAGATGAAGAAGAACATTGTTTTATTTTTCTGTTTTTTTTGTTGTTTTAAGTTATTTCCCTATCCACATTTGTTTGCAGAGCACTTGCCATGCTCTTAATTACGTTTTGCTGCCATTTGCAGCACTCTAGTCCTTTCCTTTGGTGTTTTAGAGCCATTTTAGTGCCTTAAAGTTCGGGTCCCCATTGACTTCAATGGGGTTCGGTGTCCGGGAAAAGTTCGGTAAAAGTCCGGGACATGGACCCGGACTTTTTTTTAAAGTTCGGCCGAACCCGTCGAACACGGACATCTAGGTGTCCGCTCAACCCTAATCACAAGATGAAACAAACTTTTTTACGGTTGTCTTCATGTCTGGCCACCAAAATTGCCTAGTGAGTAGATTGAGAGTTTTAGTCATACCCATATGTCCTGCCATAGGTACATCATGCGACAATTCTAAGATCTTGGTTCGCATAGTAGGGGGTATGTATAATTTATCGTTGTAGTAGAGGAAGCCTTCTGCGTCAGTAGTTAGTTGTGGTGGAGGTGAATCCAACCCTATGCTGTGCAAAATCTCCTCCTTCAGTGAGCGAACGACTCCGATAATACGTTCAAGTGGTATTCTAGGAACTGAGGGAACCTCAGTGCAATCTTTCTCGGCTAGTCGTGAGAGTGCATCCGCTTTTTTATTTTTGTCTGCGGGCGTGTAAGTTACTAAAAAATTAAATCTCAGAAAGAATAACGACCACCGTACCTGCCGGTGGGAAAGAGTTCTATTAGTCTGAAGGTATTGGAGGTTTTTGTGATCAGTATATATCAGAATTGGCAATTGAGTGCCCTCAAGTAGATGTCTCCAATTCTCTAATGCCAGTTTTATGGCTAATAACTCCTTCTCACCTACTGGGTAGTTCACCTCGGGGCTACTTAATGACTTTGAAAAGAAAGCAACTAGGTGAAGAGGTGAGGTGTTTGTTGGTCGTTGTGAGAGAACTGCTCCTACTGCCATATTAGACGCATCTACCTCCAAGATGTATTGAAGGGATGGGTCTGGATGGCATAGTATGGGGGCAGTAGTAAAGCTTGATTTCAGCAGAGAAAAAGCTCCATTTGCTTCTTTTGACCAATTAAATGGTCTCTTCATGCTTGTAAGTTGTGTGAGAGGTTTCACAATCTCAGAGAAGTTTTTAATGAATTTCCTATAGTAATTAGAGAATCCTAGGAACCTTTGTAATGCTTTGCGAGTGGTTGGCACAGGCCAATCCAGAATGCAGGATATTTTGCTCATGTCCATTTTGATTCCACTTTTAGATAGAATATATCCTAGAAATAGTACCTCCTCTTTATGAAACAAACATTTCTTTGATTTAACATATAAGTTATGTGCAAGTAGTCTTGACAACACAAGTCTCACATGTTTTATGTGCTCAGGTAAGGAATGAGAATAGATAAGTATATCGTCCAAATATACTACCACACAAACATCAAGCAAGTCTCGGAATATCTCGTTTATAAAACGTTGGAAGGCTGCGGGGGCATTACATAGCCCAAATGGCATTACAAGGTACTTAAACAGTCCGTATCTGGTTCTGAATGCCGTCTTCCATTCATCCCCTTTACGGATTCGAATTAAATTGTATGCCCCTTTTAGGTCCAATTTTGAAAAGAAAGAAGCCCCACGCACCTGTTCGATAAGTTCAGGGATAAGAGGCAAAGGATAACGATCCTTTATCGTGATGGCATTTAATTGTCTGAAATCAATGATAGGCCTAAGGCTAGAGTCCTTATTGCGGACGAAGAAGAGCCCAGCAGCAGTGGAGGAAGTAGAAGGTCGGATAAATCCTTTTGCCAAGTTTTCATCCAGATACTCCTTAAGGTGAGAGAGTTCATCCTGTGAGAGAGGATATACATGTCCGTAAGGCAACTTGCTATTAGGGAGCAGATCGATACAACAATCATAGTCCCTATGAGGAGGTAGCATTTGAGCGTTTTTCTCAAGTAAAACCTCCGATAAATCTTGGTAACATTTAGGAATAATGTCATCCGGCAGTACAGACAGGATCCTATCATGTGTGGGGAGGTTACACGTCGTCTCACAATAGTGAGAAGAGAAGGCTAACGTTCTTGTTTTCCAATCAATGATTGGTTGATGTATGTGTAACCAGGGAAGTCCCAAAATGATTGGAAAATGTGGTGAAGTTAATACATCAAAGGTGGTGGTCTCCACATGAGACTCGTCAGCAGTTACAAGAAGTGCCTGTGTCTGACTGGTGATAGGACCAGAGGATAAAGGGGTACCGTTAATAAAACTAACAGAGACAGGTTTGGGTTTTGAAACAATAGGTATTTTATTAAGGGAGACAAAACAAATGTCAATGTAGTTTCCACAAGATCCTGTGTCAATCATAGCCTTGGTGGTGATCCTAGTTTGGTCCCACTGCAATGTTAATTGAACAAAAAGATAAGGATTAGAAAAGGAAGTTGTGAGTCCCCCTAGCAAGACATTTGAACACTCACCCTCTTTTCTGCGGACAAGAGGACAGCCGTTTACCAAATGATTCGGGATGCGCAGTACATGCAAAGATGTTCGGTTTTCCTCCTGGCACGTTCAGAAAGGGTCAGAGGTGGACGTATCATTCCTACTTCCATAGGGGTAGGGTCAGCAGGCAACATCCGAGAAGGACTGGAAAATGGTGAGCCCATCTTCTCAGCCTTTCTTTCTCGTAGTCGTCTGTCAATATTGATACTGGTCTGGATCAGTCCCTCTAGAGTGCCAGGTAAATCCGCTCGGGCGAGCTCGTCTTTAACGGCCTCAGATAGGCCGAGTCTAAACTGCGTTTGCAAAGATGTGTCGTTCCACCCTGAATCAGGGGACCATCTTTTAAAATTCGCCACGAAATCTTCAACAGGTCTCCTTCCTTGTTTTAAGGCCCGTAATTGGGTGTCAGCGGTACTCTGCTTGTTGGGATCTTCATATAAAGTAGCAAGTTGTGCTAGAAATAAGGGATAAGAATTAAGGAGTGGATCATCCTTTTCAAAGAGAGCATCAGCCCAGGCCCGGGGTTCACCCGTTAAATAGGAGATGATGGTACAAACCTTAATTTGGTCAGTGGTGTAGGTTAGAGGTTTTAATAAAAAAAAAAACAATTGACATGCATTTTTAAATTCACGGAATTTGCTCCGATCACCAGAAAACACTATAGGAGGGTTTATCTTAGGCTCACGGGGCTGAGCAGCAGAAGGCTGTGTGAGACGGCCAAGCTGCTGTCTCAAGGTTTGATTGTCATTTTTTACCTCTGTAAGCGCATGGATCAATGCATCTACTTGCTGTTTTAATTGTAGTACATGAGTGGATAATTCTGCTGAATCCATATTTTTTTTAAAGGCTCGTTCAATCTGTAACGTTCATGCGTTTTTGTTAGCGGATGGATTTACAGCTGCAGAATTATTACACTCAGTAGCCTTGTAGAGAATCTGTTGAACAACATATCCAACTCTCAGGACTTCATCACCGTGTACAGCCTGTTATATACTATATATATATTAATAGATGATTAATGGAGGGATAGAGTATAAGAGGATATATAGATGAGAGACAGGCTATTATATGGTGAGCACTAGAAGTAGTATCAGGAGAGTTGCAGGTGATGGTGAAGCAGATAGGTTCTGATGTCAAGTATAGTGCAGATGGTAAGAGGACACAGATGGAGTATACTTAGACAGAGTAACCTAGTGCAAGGATAGTTGAAGGTAGTCCCAAGAGCTAACAGTCTATGCAGATGATAGTGAATAGATAGATACAGATAGTCTTGGTAATTGCAGTAGATGACAGTAGGAGATTTGGTTAGCAAGAATCCCCTGCGGGGTACTTATCACTTAGATAGGTTTAGGAGTAGCAGTGTCCATAGGAGAGGGGTGATCCCGTAGCGAGATACGGATCACCAGCGAGGTTTCTGGCTTCAGTTCAGCAAGGGAGAAATGTCAGCAGCTCCGACTTCACAGGCGTAGGTGCGATGAACATGTGGGTTTGAACGAGCGATGAGTGAGAGCAAACCGGCGATTAAAATAGCCGCTCATAGCGGCGCTCGGCAGTGATGTCATCTGGTCTTAAAGGTGTATGCGTCCTTTGTTATACAAGATGGGACGCAAAGAGAGGAGAAATATGGGAACAAGGGTACCATAGGTACCGGAACATTACACGAGGGAGGGTTCCTGCACCCACAAACGCCAGGGACACAATTGTCCAGCAGGGGCACAGTTCTGGAGGATGAGGAGGATGAGGAGGAGGAGATGGAGGAGGAGATGGAACCATGTTCACTGCAGGGTGGCACCCAGGCCAACTCATGGCCATCACTGGTGCGTGGCTGGGGGATACAGAGGACACAGACGATACACCTCCCACAGAGGACAGCCTTTCGTTGCCTCTGGGCAGCCTGGCACACATGAGCGATTACATGCTGCAGTGTCTCCACAACGACCGCCGAGTTGCCCACATTCTAACTTGTGCTGATTACTGGGTGGCCACGCTGCTGGATCCCCATTACAAGGACAACGTACCGTCCTTAATTCACTCACTGGAGCGCGATCGCAAGATGCGCGGGTACAAGCGCACGCTGGTAGACGCGATGCTGCTGACATTCCCACCTGACAGCGGGGCCACAGTGAAAGCACAAGGCCAAGGCAGAGGAGGAAGAGGTCGCCAACGCAACCAGGACACCGCCAGCACCTCAGAAGGCAGGGTTAGCATGGCCGAAATGTGGAAAAGCTTTGTCAGCACGCCACAACAAACAGCAGCACCAGCAGCTCATATGGAACGTCTTAGCAGGAGGCAGCACTTCACCAACATGGTGGAGCAGTATGTGTGCACACGCCTACATGTAGTGAATGACGGGTCTGCCCCCTTCAACTTCTGGGTCTCCAAATTGGGCACATGGCCTGAGCTTGCCCTTTACGCCTTGGAGGTGCTGGCGTGCCCTGCAGCCAGTGTATTATCTGAACGTGTATTTAGCACGGCTGGGGGCGTTATCACAGACAAGCGCAGCCGCCTGTCCAGAGACAATGTGGACAAGTTCACGTTCATTAAAATGAACCAGGCATGGATCCCACAGGACTTTTCCGTACCTTGTGCAGAATAGAGATTGATACTGACCTTACCCAGCCATTGTTATATTTTTGATCTTTCTCACTCTTTTGGGGTGTACCTTCATTTAAAATGACTGAAAAATAGCAGTGTTGGCTACCTCGTCCTCCTCCACCGCCGCTTCCCCCTACACCGCCACATCCACCGCCACCTCAACCTCCCTCCTACTCCATATGGGCCTCGGCCTTCACAGATGAAGAAAATTGTTTTATTTTTCTGTTTTTTTTTTTTGTTGTTTTAAGTTATTTCCCTATCCACATTTGTTTGCAGAGCACTTGCCATGCTCTTAACTATGTTTTGCTGCACTCTAGCCCTTTCCATTGGTGTTTTAGAGCCATTTTAGTGCCTGAAAGTTCGGGTCACCATTGACTTCAATGGGGTTCGGTGTCCGGGTGAAGTTCGGAAAAAGTCCGGGACACGGACCCGGACTTTTTTTCAAGTTCGGCCGAACCCGCCGAACACGGACATCCAGGTGTCCACTCAACTCTACTCATGACCAAAGGCCATCTGGCTCTGGGGGCCAAATAAACATTGTTGATGGTAAGTTATGTGTGCTTTTGCTGTAATGTGTCTACTTAATAAGTGGAGAAATGCTACATGTGTAGGTCCCCGATCAGGCTTCAAGTAGTTCTAAAGGCAGCAGGTTCTTTATTTGAATGCATTCTATCCATTAGTATTCCAAGTGTTTGGTGTGCATATTCCCCCTTAGACTTACCAGGGCCATTTTCTTACTGGACAAATTTTCGACCAAACACTTGTCTGGTCCGGACCCCCCCTCCTCCTTAGCTGAGGTGACAGCATGCCAATATTGCCTCTTGATGGTGTCACTCCAAATCATTTAGACCATCGGAAGGGAGGGGGGCCAGGCTGGCTCACAGCCTAGTGCCTGAACAGGCACAGGGTGCTTGGCTTCATCTCATGTGCCTCCATATCAAGCTGCCTGCTGTGGGGTCAATCAACGGGAGGGAGGTGCCTAGAGGGGTGTACAGGGGCCATTTTAAGAGGAGGATCATGACTGCTCTCGTCCCAAAAAAGCTAGAGCGGGTAAGTCTAACCTGATGTGTTTTGCCCAGCCATCCAAAAAGGAGATGTTCCCAACACTTTGAACAGGCAGGGCTGAGGCAGAAACAACATCTGAGAAACACAATCAGCACAAAAGCATACAGTACGTATCCCTAAGGCTACAAGCTTCCCCCAGAAGCATGAAGCTTGCACTGTACAAATCAGCCTCACCACCATAAAAATGTATAAATAACACTTTCAGGGGAGTGTGGAGGGGGAAGGAGTGGGTGTTAGAGCGCTTTCATGACTGCCTACCCTAAATTTAGTGTGAGTCAATTCCTTGAGATACTTTTTATTATCTCTTAACACAGTTGTGATGGAGCAAAGGGGATCTGGGGAGGAGAGGGATCAACCCCTGCCATTAGTCATCATCCATCTTCCAAGAGGTGAGTCTCTACTATGTGTCTGTTTCAATCTATAGACAGTAAGAGGGAGAGAGAACTCTACACAAATTCAGATGGTGATAGAGATAGATGTGTGCACATGTATTGTGGTGGGGGTTGATCCTGACCCTGAAGAGCCCTTTATTCGTCATTGTACCTCATTGGACTGATGTTTCGTCCATGTTTTATTTCTGTATGTTGCACGTTGCAACCCACATTACTTGAATTTTATATGTTTTAATAATATATTTTTAAAGTCACAAATTTTATCGACCAAAATTTTGTATTAAACTAAATATTTTTGTTTTCTAACAAAAGTAGTTTGTTTGGTGTACACATCGAATCTCTTGTGTGTTGTATTTGTTTGGTCAATTCTGAGTGGTGTGGTCTGTAATTGTGGGGTAGGTGACAATCCCGCTGCATCCAATGCTGCCTGAAATCAGAAGAAAAAGACCAAATATTTAGAAAACATCATTACAAAAGAGTTCAGATTAGTTTGACAACTTAACACCCCAAGCAGAACTTAGAACAGTTGGATGTGCTTCTAATAAGTACTTGTTCATTGTAATGTTATCCAAGCTAGCAACACTTCTGATAATAAGTACATATTATGTTTGTATTACTAATATGACAATGGCAAAACAGTTTATACATGAAGCTGTTCACAATTAACCCTGGTCTGGTAGGTTGATTCTGGTTTTGTAAAGTCTGTTACTACACCAATGACTTTCAACATCTACGTAAGTTGTCTAAAATCTCGCCAGAAATAGGCTACAGGACAACCCAACAAAACGACACACATGAATTTGGACATGGAAAATCAAAGACTGGCTGGACTTTAAAGGTCCAGGAAGTTTTTACAACGTTTGTGGCCCCCGAAATTATACAATAATTCCCTGACGTTCAGGATCTAATTCTTGTGGTGCTGGTGCATCGTCAGAATGTCCTTGCACAAATTTAACACAGACAATGTAAGCCACATCTAGCCCAAAAACAGTACTACCATTGAAATGTTACATTTGCACCTTGTTCCCTCATATCACATACCCCAGCATTGGATGCAGAATCGTCACCAGCTCCTGATCCAACTCCAGCTGCTCCTTCAAGAGGGGCCTGATGTTACATAGTTACATAGTTACATAGTAGGTGAGGTTGAATAAAGACAATAGTCCATCCAGTTCAACCTGTGTAGGTGTGTGTGGCTGTACTCATCTCACATACCCCTGAATGTTCTGATCCTTGAGATGTAAGTCTAAGAGTCTTTTGAAAGCCACCATACTACCCGCAGAAACCACCTCTTGTGGTAGAGAATTCCACAATCTTGTAGCCCTAACAGTAAAGAACCCCCCACGTTGCCTGTGATGAAAACGCTTCTCCTCTAATCGCATTGTATGCCCTCGAGTCCTCATGCAATCCCTTCGAATGAACAGCTTTTTTTCTAAGCTGGGATCCCCATTAAGATATTTATAAATTGCTATCATGTCCCCCCTCAGACGTCTCTTCTCCAGGGAGAATAAATCAAGCGATTGTAGACGCTCTTCATAGTCAAGGTCCTCCAATCCCCTAATTAGTTTAGTTGCCCTTCTCTGGACTCTCTCCAGCTCCAACACATCCCTCCTGAGGACTGGCGACCAGAACTGGACAGAATACTCCAGATGCGGTCGGACAAGAGTTTTATAAAGTGGAAGGATTATAGTCTTATCTCTGGAATACATCCCTTTCTTTATGCATGCTAATATTCTGCTGGCTTTGGCAGCTGCCGCTTGACATTGCATGCTGTTGCCTAATCTATCATCAACCAAGACTCCCAGATCCTTCTCCATTTTTGATTCCCCCAAGGGTTCCCCTCCTAACGTGTATTGTGTTTTTATGTTTTTAGTCCCCAAGTGCAAAACCTTACACTTCTCCACGTTAAACCTCATTTGCCATGTCCTTGCCCACTCTGTAATTTTGTCCAGGTCATTCTGTAGGATATCTGCTTCATGCTGTGCAGTTATTGCCCTGCCCAATTTTGTGTCATCTGCAAAAACTGATATTGAACTACTGATCCCGTCCTCAATGCTGTTTATGAATAAATTGAACAAGGTTGGTCCCAGGACTGAGCCCTGGGGCACCCCGCTTACAACCTCAGACCAGTCTGAGTATGCGCTGTTTATTACCACCCTTTGGACACGCCCTTTAAGCCAGTTCCGTATCCAAGAGCAAACCCTGCTTTCGATACCTGCAGACCTTATTTTATAAATTAAGCGCTTGTGGGGAACTGTATCAAACGCCTTAGCGAAATCCAAGTACACCACATCCACTGGTCTGCCCCTATCTAGCTCACAGCTCACCTCCTCATAGAATGTTAGGAGATTGGTTTGACAAGAACGCCCATTTGTAAACCCGTGCTGATTACTGCTGATGATGTTGTTGTCTTTAGCAAACTCTACGATATAGTCCCTTATCATCCCCTCCAGAAGTTTACATACTATTGATGTCAAACTGACAGGCCTATAATTTCCCGGGATATGCCTCTGGCCCTTTTTGAATATCGGAATCACGTTAGCTTTCTTCCAATCCCCTGGTACATCCCCTGTCCTAATACTGTCAGCAAAGATCAGGAACAGTGGTCTGGATATAACCTTACTGAGTTCCTTGAGTACTCTCGGATGTACGCCATCCGGGCCTGGTGATTTGTTTGTGTTAAGTTTATCCAGCCTTTCCCTGATTTCACCCTCTGTTAGCCATAGTGGCAAATCCTGTGTATTACTACTAACCATACAGTCATGGTCAGTGTACCCCTCCGTTTCCTGTGTAAAGACTGACGAGAAAAAAGCATTCAGCACGGTTGCTTTTTCAGTGTCCTCTGTAACCATCCCCCCATCATCGCTAATTATGTGTGCAATATGCTCTGCCCTAGTTTTTTTGCTGTTGATATATTTAAAGAATTTCTTTGGGTTTTTTTTACTATCCTCCGCTATTTGTCTCTCAAAGTTGATTTTAGCCATTTTGATTTCGTGTTTACTTTTCTTATTTGCCTCCTTGTATAGCTCGAAAGCCAATACAGTGCCCTCTGATTTATATTTCTTGAAGGCCATTTTTTTTCCCTAATACGTTTTTTAACGTTACGGTTTAGCCAGCCAGGTTTGGCTTTGTCTCTTCTAAATTTTTTTCCCATAGGAATGCACTGCAAGATGCCTTTGCCTAATATGTTCCTAAAGCATTCCCATTTTTCCTCTGTGGTCAGGGATCCCAGGGTTTGGTCCCAGTTTACCCTTTCCATCAATGAGTACAATTTTGGAAAGTTTGCCCTTCTGAAGTTTAGGGTTCTTATGTTCCCCACTTGCCTTGTTATATTGTTATTTATACTAAATGTGATCATCCTGTGATCGCTAGAGCCCAGGTTGTCCTGAACTACTACCTCCGAGATTATGTCTGGGTCATTAGTGATCAATAGATCCAGGACTGCATTTTCTCTAGTCGGAGAATCCACCAACTGTGACATGTAATTATCCAGTAAGGTTTCTGTGAATAGACGGGCCTTCTGTGAGTGTGCAGTCCCCTCTTCCCAGTCAATGTCAGGATAATTGAAGTCCCCCAATATGATGACTGATCCCAATTTTGCCACTTTACTCATTAGTGCTAAAAATTCCAGCTCTACCTCCTCCCCTTGGTTAGGTGGCCTATAGCAAACCCTCACAATTACTTTCCCCTTTTCTCCTTCCCTATGGAGTTCAACCCACACAGATTCTAACTCCATGCTCATCCCATCCGTAATGTCACTCCTTTCTATCACCTTTATATTGTTCTTGACATAGAGACATACCCCTCCCCCTCTTTTTCCTACCCTGTCCTTCCGGTACACCGAATACCCTTGGATATTGGCCAGCCAGTCATGTGAGGGGTCGAACCAAGTCTCTGTTATTCCCACAAGGTCTATGTCCTCCTCATGTACTAACATTTCCAACTCATCCATTTTATTAGCTAGGCTCCTGGCATTAGCATATACCCCTCTTAGTTTTACGGAAGTTGAGCGCAATTGGTGGTTATGTTTATTCCTGTTTGGTCTGAGGTTTTCCCGCACAGACCTACCGATTGGCGTTGTGGACCTACTGTCGCTGCTGACCCTACAGCTGCCTTCAGTCCTCTGCTCCCTCCTGACTGATTCTACTTCCGAGCCCTCCCCCCCGTCTCCTAGTTTAAAAGCCCCTCCAACTTGGTGGCCATCTTTCTCCCCAAAAGAGCTGTACCGTCCCCATTAAGGTGCAGCCCATCCTTACTAAAGAGCCGGTAGCCGACTGAGAAGTCAGCCCAGTTCTCCAGGAACCCAAACCCCTCCTTCCTACACCAATTCCTCAGCCACTTGTTAACTTCCCTAATCTCCTTCTGCCTCTCTTGTGTGGCTCGAGGTACAGGCAGTATTTCAGAGAAAACCACCTTGGAGGTCCTTTTCCTCAATCTATTACCTAAGTCCCTAAAATCGTTCTTAAGGATCCTCCACCTACCTTTAACTTTGTCATTAGTGCCCACATGCACCATGACCGCTGGGTCATCCCCAGCCCCCCACATCAATCTGTCTGCCAGATCTGCGATATGCCGAATGCGGGCGCCCGGTAAACAACAAACTGTTCGGTTCACGAGATCTTTTTTACAGATTGCCCTCTCTGTCCTCTTGATAATTGAGTCCCCAACTACCACAACCTTTCTAACCTTTCCTGAGTTACCGCCCCCCTTCTTCCTGGAGCCGTCCCTCCCCTGGCAGCTGGGGGAGGGTGCATGCTCCAGCTCTGCCACCCCTGATTTGATATCCCCCTCAACCTGCAACTCGGCAGATTTGTTAGGGTGTACCAACTCAGGATTGGCCTCCCTGGCACTCCTCCCTCTACCCTTCCTAACAGTCACCCAGCTGCGTACCTCTGCTGCTTGCGTCTCCTCTGTTCCTCCCTCCTCTATGCTGGCCCCTACCAGCGCCTGATAGGCAATGTCCAAGCTCCTTTCCAGGTTGTTGATGCCACGCAGTGTTGCCACTGTGTTCTGTAGGTCCAGGATCTGGTCTACCAGAGCAACAAGTCGCTCACATCTTGCACAGCAGTATTCGCCCTCGATTGGTTCATCAAGGAACGCATACATGCAGCAAGAAGTGCACTGAGTAGCATCCGCAATTCTGTCGGACATTATTACCCTCTACTCTATGGGGATAATATTAACGACCTGCTCTTCCTTACCTACACTACCTCTGTCTCCCCTGGTACTAAACCTGGGGTCCTCACCAGTCGCTAAGATACTCACCAGTCGCAAAGATCCAACAGACGGTAAGATACTCACCAGTCGCAAAGATCCAACAGACGCAAAGATACTCACCAGTCGCAAAGATACTCACCAGTCGCAAGGATACTCACCAGTCGCAAGGATACTCACCAGTAACATGGATACTCACCAGTCACAAGGATACTCACCAGTCACAAGGATACTCACCAGTCGCAATGTTCTTTGAAAATAAAGAAAAAAAAGGTTTAGTAAATAACCTTATGCAGTAATGATTAGGGGAAGATTTCCATTCTAGCTTCAGGAATTAAGCATTGAGGCCAAACATTCAAAAGTGTTTTCCGGGGCTCATAGGGCACTTGCTAAAACCCTCCCAAAGGATAAGAAGGCATGGTCAGAATACTAAATAGGGCACCCATTAATGATGACAACTGTGTTTTGCAGGGTAAACATCTATTAACAAGGTCTTTATTGTAAAAAAAGCAAGGATATTACATGCAAGTATAAAAAAAGCAAAAATACAAACGCACATATGGAGAATGCAATGAGAATACAGCTGGGCGAGCACAAAAAACAGAGAATGAGCAGATATAACAATCAGATATCTTGATGGAAGAACTGCCAGATACAACAAGAGCATAAAGCGAACCCGGGCCTCCATGACCAGCTACAAAGTCCATGACCAGCAACAGCCGACACACCTCACACAGTACAAGGGAAAACCACACACCAGTAGTGTGTGGTCTATATACACGTCTCCGGAGCCTGAACCCATCTGTCCCAGATCTTGTTATATTTGGATGGGCAGCCCCTGTGGGTATTTACCAGTTTTTTGTAGGGCAGGGTCGCATTGACCTCTCGGAGCCAGTCCCGGAATGAAGGAGGAGTGTCCCTCATCCAGCGACTGGCAATGCATTTTCTGGCGAGAAACAACGCTTCGTGTAAAAACAGGATGGTGTATTTATCTATACTGACATCAGGGGGTATCCCTTATAAGCAGAATTTCGGGGCCAGTGTCAAAGGGGAACCCATGGTGTCATGAAGAAATCTAACCACCTGTCCCCAGAAGCCCTGGATCTCCGGGCACTGCCAGAGGAGATGGTAAAAGGTGCCTTGTTCCTGCCGACATACTGGGCACTGCCCGGACACCTCACTACGGTACTTTGCCGTCATTATTGGCGTCAGGTATGCCCGGTGGAGGATGAACAATTGAGTTAGTCGATCCGAAAGTTTTGGAGAGACCAGTTTACAATTGTCGAGGGCGTCTTCCCATTCCTCATTTTCCATGGTCCCAACGTCTCCCTCCCATTTAGTTTTAACAGCGTAGGCCAAGACTGTAGAAGCTGGTAACAGAAGCGCATTATACATATGAGAAATTAGTTGTTTAGATTCAGAACCGTCACTACCTCCAATACCGAGATCGGGGCCAGGTCAGGCACAGGTCGGGGGAATTGAGCGGAGAAAGCGTGCCTAATCTGCAGGTATCTGAAGAACATATGGTTGGGAAAGTCATACTGGCTTTTCAGGGCGTCAAAGGACTTAAGGGTGCCATTAGTGAGTATATGAGCAAGGTAACTGATTCCATACCGGACCCATACATGTGC
This sequence comes from Pelophylax lessonae, assembly GCF_965119305.1. Taxonomy (NCBI): domain Eukaryota; kingdom Metazoa; phylum Chordata; class Amphibia; order Anura; family Ranidae; genus Pelophylax; species Pelophylax lessonae. Next base: position 338,228,766 of record NC_138771.1, on the reverse strand, counting down.
ATCCGGGATAGAGGCATACTCGGGGAGGCTAGTATTGTGCCACAGAGGCGTGTGTGCATGAAGCAAGGGAACGTCCAATTTAGCGGACACCACGTCCCAGACACGCCTGTACCGAAACAGCATGGAAGTGCGGTCTCCTCGGGACTCGGCCCCCCATATGCCCATCAGAACCAGCGATAGGGGATCTGCAGATGCATGGGCCCAGGCAGGTGTGAGGAGGGCCAGGAATCTCTCCCTATCGGAGTTGTGAAGGTGGAAGAGGTGGGACAACTGTGAGGCCAAGTAATATAAATTGAAATCAGGGAGAGCGAGGCCGCCCAAATCAGTGGGATTCTTAAGTTTCCTCCAGGCCAATTTGTGTCTACTAGAGCCCCATATAAAAGGCTTGAGAATGGAATCGATCTGAAGGAAAAACTTAAGGGGAAGGTATATCGGAGACTGCCATAAGATGTACAAAAGTTTGGGGAGTAGCACCATTTTGACGAGGTTCACTCTGCCGCGCACCCCCAAAGGAAGGCGCGTCCACGTCTGGGTCTTGGATTTTAGCAATGCAAAGAGGGGTTGTAAGTTATCGCGTATGTAATCGCTCGGGGAGTTGGTCACCAGAATCCCCAGATATTTAATTCGGGGCACCACCGGAAGTGGAAAGAGCGGGTCAATAGGGAAAGGGGGTATTTCGTCGATAGGCAAGATTTGAGATTTGTCCCAATTAATTTTTAAACCGGAATAACGACCAAATTGCTCAATAAGGGTGAGAGCGGCGGAAAGGGAGGTGCCCGGGTCGGGCAGGTATAGCAGTGTATCATCGGCGTACATACCGATTTTTTCCTCCAGGGCGCCCACCCTAAGTCCATGTATGTCGGGGTGTGACCGTATCGCAATCGCCAACGGCTCGGCCACCAACGCGTATAGAAGGGGAGAGAGGGGGCAGCCCTGCCGGGTACCCCTGGTGAGGGGAAATCCAGCCGACGTGCACCCATTGGCCGAAACCTTAGCCATCGGTGCCTGATATAGAACACGGACCCAACAGATGAAGTTTGGGCCAAAGCCATATCCCTCCAGACACCGCCACAGGAAGCCCCATTCAACTGAGTCAAAGGCCTTTGCCGTGTCCAAGGACACCACGACTCTAGAGCCAGCATTATCATGATTGGCCTGTAGGTTCATGAACAGGCGCCTCAGGTTGAAGCAGGTGTTCCTGCCCGGCATGAAACCTGATTGGTCTGCATGGACTAAAGACAAAATAACTTTGTTAAGTCTGATCGAGAGGACCTTGGCCAGTATCTTGACGTCTACCTGAAGTAGAAAAATCGGGCGGTAGGAGGCAGGCTGGTGGGGATCTTTACCCGGCTTGGGGATAAGCACAATCAACGCTTCCCGAAGGGAAGGAGGTAGTGTGGAAGTTTCAAAGGCATGTTTAAACATAGTGTCACGATCCGGGGTCAGGCTCGAATACCAGTAGCTATAGCAGTCGCAGGGCACACAGGAACCAGCAGGATAGGAACACTGACAGGTCACCCAGGCAGATGACGCAGGCTCACCTGAGGTGCGGAGTCTAAGTACTAACCGGTCTTCACCAGTGCTCCTGAAGGTGGAGATGGATTTTGCTGCGTGTTAGCACCAGGTCGCGGTCCTCAAGATCGCCCCACCAGGAGGTGAGCAAGTCAGAGTCCAGTAGCAGATAGGGATTAAGCTGAAGCGTAGTCAAGGAGTAGCCAAAGGTCGGTAACCAGTAGTTGCAGGTTGGGATCAAACAGAAGAGTAGTCGAGGAACAAGCCAAGTGTCGATAACGGATAGTAGCAAGGATACAGACGGCAGCAGGAGAGACAAGCGAGATATCGGCTGTTGAAGGCACAATATTCTGGCGACCAGGAAGTGCAAAGACATGGCTTATAACAGGAAGTTCATGGGAGGAGCAAAGGGTTCAAGGTTCAAGGCAATAAAGATTCACAGCAGGATCATTCAAGGATTTGTCCAGGGAGCTGTCCAGCATTCCAGGATAGCTCAGCGAGTAGAGTCATTGCCAGACACCATGGAGGTCCCAGGTTCAAGTCCGGGTCCTGACAGTACTCCCCTCCTCCCAGGACGTCCGCTGGACGTCTTAGGACCAGGTTTAAGAGGAAACCTCTGGTGGAACTCCCTTGTTAATCTAGGGGCATGAACATTTTCTTCTGGCTCCCAGGAATTTTCTTCTGGTCCATATCCTTCCCATTGAACCAGATATTGTAATTTATTCCTAAAGATCCTGGAATCAAGAATTCTCTCCACTAAAAATTCTTCTTCACCCTGTACTTCAACAGGTGGAGGAGGCGGAAGAATTCTTCCAGGAAAGGGATTTTCCTTAAATGGCTTGAGCAGTGATATGTGAAAAACCGGGTGAATTCTCATACTGTCGGGAAGTTTTAAACGGAAAGTGACTGGGTTGACCTGAGCAGAAATTTGGAAAGGTCCCACAAACTTTTGTCCCAACTTTGCAGATGGAACATGGACCTTCAAATTTTTGGTTGATAACCAAACCTTGTCACCCACTTGAAAGGTAGGAAGTGATCGGCGATGTCTATCAGCAGCCTTCTTGTAAGATTCCTGAGCCTCCTTCAAAGTCTCAATTAATTTCTCCTGAATCTCTTGCAACATAGTTAATCTGTTGGCTACAGCAGGAATTGGAGTTGAGATAGGGAGATCAGGAATAAAAACTGGATGATAACCATTGTTTAAGAAAAACGGGCTTTGAGAGGTTGAGCTATGTCTAGAATTGTTGTAAGAAAACTCTGCCGTGGGAAGATAGTCCACCCAGTCGTCCTGAAGATAACTAACAAAACATCGAAGGTACTGTTCTAAAGTTTGATTGGTCCTCTCAGTCTGACCATTAGACTGAGGATGAAAAGCAGAAGACAGGTTGATTGCTACTCCTAAAGCTGAGCAAAAGCTTTTCCAAAACTTTGAAGTAAACTGTACTCCTCGATCTGACACAACGTCTTCAGGAATTCCATGTAGTCTGAAGACTTCTCGAACCATCAACTCTGCAGTTTGTTCCGAAGAGGGTACCCCCTTAACTGGTATAAAGTGAGCCATCTTGGTGAGGCGGTCAACGACCACCAAGATAGTGGTCATTCCTTTTGAGGGGGGTAAATCAACCACAAAGTCCATAGAAATTGACCCCCATGGTCTTGATGGGATAGGGAGTGGTTGGAGCAACCCCAAAGGAGAAGCTCGGGGTGTCTTATTGCGTGCACAGGTCAGGCATGAGGCTACATACCTTTTAACATCTTTCTTGTACCCAGGCCACCAAAAGGAGCGTGATAAAAGTTCCTCTGTTTTAGAAACTCCAAAATGTCCAGCAAGTTTTGAGTCATGACTCAACCGGAGGACTTCAACCCGAGCAGACTCAGGTACATAGAGGCGATGCGTTTTAATCCAAAAGCCATTCTTGAACTCAAGACTGATGTCCATAGGAGGATTATTGAGGAGTGAGTCATTCTCGTAACCTTCTTTGAGGAGACTCAAGAATGCCTTTGAACTTGTGACACCTAGGAAGTTCTTTTGAGGCAGGATAGTGCATTCAGCATGGTTCTCCAGGGAAGGCCCCGATAACATCCGTGATAAGGCATCAGCCTTACCATTTCTTGACCCAGGTCTATATGAGATAATAAAATTAAATCTAGAAAAGAACAGCGACCAACGTGCTTGTCTAGAAGACAATCTTTTGGCCGAACAAATGAATTCTAAATTTCTGTGATCAGTGAGAACGGTCACAGGATGCTTAGTACCTTCCAGCAAATGCCTCCATTCGGAAAAGGCTTCCTTAATTGCCAGTAACTCCTTATTCCCTATGTCATAATTCCTCTCAGCTGAAGACATTAAACGAGAAAAGTAAGCACAAGGATGAAGCTGCATCTTTTCACCGCTTCGTTGAGAAAGGATAGCTCCTACAGCAGAGTCAGAAGCATCCACTTCCACTACAAAAGGTAGCTCAGGATTGGGATGTACCAATACTGGTGCAGAAGTGAACAGAGTCTTTAACTTATCAAAAGCAGCCTGAGCATTAGATGACCACACAAAGGGCATCCCTTTCTTTGTCAGCTGTGTAATCGGAGCTATCACCTTAGAGAAATTTCTTATGAATTTCCTGTAGAAATTGGCAAACCCGATGAATCTTTGAATTTCCTTAACGTTTCCAGGGACAGGCCAATCTACTACTGCTCTAATCTTCTCAGGATCCATGCTTACTCCATCTGGTGAAATAATATACCCCAGAAACTGGATCTGGGTTTGTTCAAACTCACATTTTTCCAATTTGATATAAAGTCGATTCTGCCTCAATCTTTCAAGGACAGTGCAAACATGCTTGCGATGCTCCTCTAGGTTATTGGAAAAAATGAGGATGTCATCCAAATAAGCAACTAGAAATTGGTCCAACAGATCTCGAAAAACATCGTTGATGAAGTGTTGAAAGGTTGCAGGGGCATTACAAAGACCAAAAGGCATAACCAAGGACTCGAAGTGTCCGTATCTGGTTCTAAAGGCGGTTTTCCATTCATCTCCTTGGCGGATACGAACAAGGTTATAAGCCCCCCGCAAGTCAAGCTTTGTAAAAATCTTGGCAGAACGAAGTCTTTCCAACATTTCAGAGATCAACGGGAGAGGATAACGGTTTTTAATAGTAACTTTATTCATGTGCCTGTAATCAATGCATGGACGTAAGGTAGAGTCTTTCTTTTCAACAAAGAACAAGGCTGCTCCAGCAGGGGATGTTGAGTGTCTAATAAACCCCTTCTCTAAATTCTCATCAAGCCACTCCCTGAGCACCTTTAATTCAGGTTCTGATAAATTGAATAGGCGGCCGAAAGGTATTTCTGCACCTGGGAGTAGCTCAATGGGGCAATCATATGGGCGATGAGGAGGTAACTGGTCGGCGTTCTTCTTATCACAGACATCCTGAAACTCATGGTATTGTGGAGGCAGTTTAGGATATGACTGTGCTGTAACCACATCCAACTGTGTTTCCTTAATCTGTGGAGAACTAATTGGACAAGGCTCTCTACAGTATTCCTCACAATGGGGGGATGTAAAATTTATAACGCGTGCTTCCCAATTGATTGAGGGATTATGGGTGGAAAACCAAGGGATGCCCAAGATCACAGGAAATTTAGGTGACGTAATCAGCTGAAAACTGATGGTCTCACGATGGTTAGCCTCAAATTGGAGAACCAAAGGGACTGTTTCATGGGTAACAGGTCCAGAAGTTAAGGGTGAACCATCCACTGTCTCCATATCGACTGGGGCTAATTTATTTCTTGTCTGAATCATATTGTTTTTGGCAAAGTCTATGTCCATGAAGTTCCCCCCTGCACCAGAGTCCAGCATAGCAGAGCAAGGAATCTCAATGCCATCAGAGAAAGGTTTAATAGGGAGGACAAAATGAGGTAGTGAAGAATTTACTTTATTTTCTTCCTGGACCAACGGGGAGATGGACTGGCTAATGGAGTTTATTTGTTCAGGCGTGATCACATCAATCGATGCAATTGTTCTTCTAACCTTGTTAGGGCAGTTAATTGCATAATGACCAGAATCTCCACAGTAAAGACATAGGTTCTCAGAACGTCTTCTTTCTTTCTCCTGAATGGAAATGGATCTCTTAATTGCATCTACCTGCATTGGCTCAGGAGTGTTAGAATTAGGAGCAACTTTGAAATCCTGCTGAACAAATGGAGTAGCAGAGAAACGCATGCCACTCTTTCTTGCAAACATTCCCAGCCTCTCCTTCCTCCTTTCTGTAAGTCTCTGATCAATTCTGATACATAATTGGATGAAGGCATCAAGATCATCAGGAGTATCAACTCTAGCGAGCTCATCCTTTACCTGTTCAGAAAGCCCTCGGCGGAACTGACTCTTTTGCGCAGCAGGGTTCCAAGTAGTATCTGCAACCCAACATCTGAATTCTGCTGTGTACTCAGCGACAGAGCGCCTTCCCTGCCTCAGACTATGAAGCTTTGCTTCAGCAGTAGCACAGCGGTTGGGATCATCAAAAACCTGATCCATTGCGGTCAAAAAGGCCTGCAGATTATTTAAAATGGCACTGTCCTGCTCAATATATGGGGAGGCCCAAGCTAGAGCTTCTCCAGTCAGAAGTTCGAGAATCAAGGTTACCTTTCTCTTCTCAGAAGGAAATGCAGGAGGGTGTGTTTGGAAATATAAACGACACTGATTTAGGAAACCTCTGTAATGATGGCGGTCTCCATTAAACTTGGATGGTAAAGGCTGAGGCATATGTGTGATAGTATCACCTCGGTCCAGTAGTAGTCTCTGCAGAGCATAAATCTCCTTCTGTTGTCTTTCCAATAGACTTTCTAGTTTATTAACTTTTTCTTGGCAGGTAACACCAAATTCTTGCAGCTCAGCAATTTGTTGCCTAAGAGGAGTCATGATGCTTGCTATAGCGGCCTCCATGTTTTGGGCCAGAATATTCTGTCACGATCCGGGGTCAGGCTCGAAGACCAGTAGCTATAGCAGTCGCAGGGCACACAGGAACCAGCAGGATAGGAACACTGACAGGTCACCTAGGCAGATGACGCAGGCTCACCTGAGGTGCGGAGTCTAAGTACTAACCGGTCTTCACCAGTGCTCCTGAAGGTGGAGATGGATTTTGCTGCGTGTTAGCACCAGGTCGCGGTCCTCAAGATCGCCCCACCAGGAGGTGAGCAAGTCAGAGTCCAGTAGCAGATAGGGATTAAGCTGAAGCGTAGTCAAGGAGTAGCCAAAGGTCGGTAACCAGTAGTTGCAGGTTGGGATCAAACAGAAGAGTAGTCGAGGAACAAGCCAAGTGTCGATAACGGATAGTAGCAAGGATACAGACGGCAGCAGGAGAGACAAGCGAGATATCGGCTGTTGAAGGCACAATATTCTGGCGACCAGGAAGTGCAAAGACATGGCTTATAACAGGAAGTTCATGGGAGGAGCAAAGGGTTCAAGGTTCAAGGCAATAAAGATTCACAGCAGGATCATTCAAGGATTTGTCCAGGGAGCTGTCCAGCATTCCAGGATAGCTCAGCGAGTAGAGTCATTGCCAGACACCATGGAGGTCCCAGGTTCAAGTCCGGGTCCTGACACATAGTCAGTAGGTGTGGCACCAATACATCGGAGTAAGTTGAATAAAACTCAATAGGCAGGCCATCCATTCCCGGTACCTTGGACCTAGGGAACTTGGCCATAGCCTCTAGGAACTCATCCTGCGTCAGCGGGGCCTCCAAGAGAGTTATCTGGTCAGCTGTCAGTTGGGGAAGAATGTCCGGGGACAGGAACGGGAGGATCGGTGAGTCATCAACTGGGGCAATGGAGGTGTACAGGTCCAGGACAGGAGGTGAAGAAGTCCCGGAAGCAGTTCGCCACCTTCCCAGGGTCAGAAATGGGGGGGCCATGGGGGGAGTGTAAGGTGATCACCACTGGAGGTCTGTCATTACTATGAACCAAATATGCTAAAAGTTTGCCCGCACGTTCGCCATGCTCATACAACTTTTGTTTCTGGAAGAAAAGGGACCTGCGGGCCTTCTCAAAATCCAGTTGTTCCACTACTCTAGTCAAAAGTTTTAATTGATCCGCTCCAGCCGGAGTCGGGTCAGCTGCAAACGCCGCCTCCGCGACCGTCAAGGCCCCGGTGGCTTCAACATAAGCCCTGGCAGAGTCCGATTTAATGGCATTGATAGTGGCCGTCAGGGTCGACCTAGCATGTAGCTTGAAGGCTTCCCAGACCACCAAGGGGGAGGCCGAACCACCATTGTCAGCAAAAAACTGTTGCCACACAGCGGCCAGGTCAGTCCCCTCAGGGATGAGGGAGAGCCAAAATGGGTTCAGCCGCCAAGCCGGCCAAACACGTTCACACTGAATCTTAAACGTGACCCAATAGGGGCTATGGTCGGAGAGACTACGGGCCGAAAAGCCAGCGTCCAAAAGTATGGGGAGCAAAAAGGGGGAAATAAAAATGAAATCTATACGGGACAAGGAATTATGGGCTGCTGAGAAGCACGAGTATGCCCTGAGGGAGGGGTACCTAACCCTCCAGGTATCTAGCAAATTAAATTCTGCCATAAGGCGAGCAAATCTGGTGGTCGTGGGCTGGGGCTGTGCAGGTCCGGAGGTGTGTAACCTATCCAGACTGGGGTTCATGGTGTTGTTAAAATCCCCAAGCCAGATTGCTGGTGTACGGGGATGTAACATCATGAAGTCTAGACCCTCTAGTAGTATAGTGGCCGCAAAAGGTGGTGGTACGTAGAAGGCCATCAGCAAATAGGGTTCACCATGTAACAGCACATCCAAAAATACATACCTTCCCAGTGGGTCTACTGAGGATCCCCGGAGCTCAAAATGCACTGATTTGGCAACCAAAATTGCCACCCCGCGGGAAAGTGAAGTGAACAGGGATTGGAACGTCCAGCCTATCCACGGGCGTTTCAGAGCCCTCTGGAGATCACCATCAAGGTGGGTCTCGAGCAGAACTATGACATCGGCCCTGAGGCGTTTTAGGATGTCAAACACCGCCGACCTTTTAAGTTTATCTCTCATGCCCCGGATGTTCCAGGTAAGGAATTTAAGGTGCGCCATAGGATGGGACTAATAGGACAGCCTGCGGGAGCTCCGGGGATTCCGTTCGACCCAAACCGCCACCCAACAGTACCATATCTGGGAACCACGTAGCAGTAATAAGAAAGGTCAAAATTACACCCAGCTTTAAAGAAGCATACAATACAGGTAGTAATATGTGTTGCATAATGCTCGAGAAAAAACATAGCATGACATACATCGACAATAAAGACAACGCACCCGCCCTCCCCGCCCTGCACCTACCCCAACTGGTGCGGGCTTTCAAGAACCCAACCCAATCAAACACCCGGCGCGACCCAAAAAAAGGGCCCACCAACAAGAAACAAAAAGAAAAGAGAAAAAAAAAGGGAAGGAGCAGCAAAAAAAATTCCAGTAGAAACAAGGGGCACAGCGGGGCACTGGCCCAGTGGAAATACCGCCCCTCCACCAGGGGGGAGGTTGGGGAAAGCGCCTAACATAGGCGAACATGGGGAGCGAAACTTCGCTGGGTAGCAAGGCATGCATACAGGACCAAAAGTGAGAGATTCCTATTGCTCCACCGGCTTGTACGGATGGTGGTGTCCATGCCGGGTGTAGATGAACTAGAAGAACAGCAAAAAAAAAAGAGTACTTGCATCCGGCTAGGCGAGTCAAAGGGATGAAGGGGGGTCATGAGCCTCCCAGCCCGTGAGCCAAAACACTGTCAAATAGTTCCAAACACCCTCCGACACAACCGCAGCGCCAGGCCAGAAGCCAGAGGGCCCGGGGGGGCAAGCGGGGACATCAAGTCAGTGCAGGCGAAAGGGGAACAATGAAGGAGTCCAGCAGATCCGGGGAGACTCCGCCATAAGAGAAGGGAAGGCGAAGCACGAGGCACGGTCAACCCCGAGCCTCGAGATGCTCCAGCCAGGAAATAGCAGCTTCTGGATCGTCAAAGAAGTGCACTCTATCGTCTCCCTCCACACGGAGACGGGCAGGGAACAGCATGGCGTACCTGATGTTCTTTATGCGGAGCCTTCGTTTTGCTTCATTAAATGTTTTCCGTTTTTTCTGAACCTCCTCCGAAAAGTCAGGGAATATTGCCAGTCTTCCGTTCCCAAAGGGGATATTGCCCTTCTCCCTGCTAAGACGGAGCACAGCATCCCTGTCCCGGAAATTCAGGAGTTTAGCTATGAAGGTGCGGGGGGGGGGTGCTCCTTGCGGCGGTGGTCTGCCAGACAGGCGGTGGGCTCTCTCCACCACAAAAGTAGGAGAGAAGGCTTCCCGGCCATATGTGTCTATCAGGAGCTTTTCTAAAAAGTCCGACGGATGAGCCCCTTCTGCCCCCTCAGGCAATCCTATAAGCCTGATATTACACCTCCGCAGCCTGTTTTCTATATCATCCTGCTTGAGCAGGAGCTGGGTGACCTGTAGCTGGAGGCGATCAGAAGCATTTTGCAGGGGGGGCAGGGAGTCCTCCACAGTGCTTATCCTCTGCTCTGCCTCAGTCACCCTCTCCCGCACTGCCTGGAGATCTTGGCGGACCAGGGAGATGTCAATCTTCACCTCCTCAATCCGGGAGGTCAAGGAAGCCTGGCACTGTGAAATGGCCTCCAGTACCTTATCAGTGTCGGCTCCCACCGCGCTCACCTCCGCTCCCGCCTGGGCACCATCTTGGGGCTGGGAGTCCTTCTCTGTGCGGCTGTATTTGTCCAGCTTGGTAGCCGTATCTGTTGATTTTTTGGGCAGCGACATGCTGCGGACGTTCCAGAGGGCGACCGGCGGTATCGGGGAGGCTACAGAGGATCTCGGGGTGCAGGATATTCGTGAAGAGGAGTATACGCCGCCGGAGCTGCTCTCTCTCCCGTCCTACTCCATGCCGCTCCAGGCCACGCCCGCAGGGTAAACATCTAAAAGGCAACACTCTTTCTAAAGAAATTACATGTGCTTCAACTGGGTTAATAAGATTCCTAAAAAGATACATTTGCAATACATACCAACACCTTCCTCCAGGCCTTGCTGCACTGGGGGAGTTCCCTGCTGCTGATCTTCTGTAAAGAGGACATAGCAATATGAGCTATCTTAGAAAGGATAAAATATACATCTACATTGTTTTTCACAGTACGATATGGGACCTACCAGGAGGAGGGTCATCACTGATGTCAGCAGCCGTGAGTCCGTCCGGGTCACCAAGCTGCATGGGCTGTGGAGGGGCTGAGATCCGTGCTACAGATGAACAAATTGCAGGTTGGGGAAAAGAAAAAAGGACAATTGGAAGGCCAAGTATAAAAGTCTATTCATGTCACACATAGGATAGTAGTTCATCTTTTCACAACAACTCACACAATTTACATCCAAGTTAATAACCTACCTTGGCGCAAAGCATTCGAATCTACGCCCTCTCTGGAAAAGATGGTATCGGGGCCAAGAATCCTCAAAAAAGGCAATTGGAAATTCCAGAGAGAACGTTGTGCACTTGCATCCAGCCGACCTTGTCGGTCATAAAGACCCTCCGCAGCCCATGCAGTTAGCTTCTTCCGAACGGACCCACGGATGTCGTTGACCCTCTTCCGCACACTGTCAGTCGAGCGGCGTGGACCACCCATTGCATTTACGGCATCCCGGATTTCATCCCACAATCTTAACCTCTCAGTGACAGAGGTAGTATGGGCCCTGGTCCCATGTATCCGAGCATATCTGGCCATATAGGCCTGGACCAGGACCCAGCTCTCATTGCAGGAGAAACGGGGAAGCCGGGGGAATGTGGACAAGCTGCCGCTTGTGGAATTACCCTCTCCAGGACTACTGGGAGAAGAGGCAGCTTGTCCACTTGGTGTGTTAACACCTCCCCGGCTTCCTCCTCTGGGATGGAGACGGTGGACTCCCTCCTGGATACAGCTGGAGCCTCCCTCACACCAGAGCCAGACGATCTGCCCCCCCTGGCCACCCTACCCGCTACCCTACTAGTTCTCCTCCTAGTCCCTCGAGTGGGTGGGGCCATGGGAGCACGAGGTGGGCAGATAATCTGGCTGTCCAGCAGCAGCAAATAGCCTCAACGCCACAATCTGCAATAAAAAAAGAGAAAAAAGGAAAGAGAAAATAGAAAAAAACATGAGTTGCAGAATGCTCAAATATACAGTATAATTAGTGAACAGTTACAGAACACACTTACCAAAGCTAGCCACTGCTTGCATTCAAAGCCGCGTTGGTGGTGGTGGTGGAGGGAGTGCCAAATCAGAGCCTAGGAGGCTGTAAAGAAAGGAAAGAAAATAGATTAAAAAACGCATATGCTCAAACTTCGCACGAGGCCCTCAAAACACTTACCTAAGGGCACAAAACTGGCTATTAGTAGTAGTAGTAGTAGTGGTGGTGATGGTGGTGGAGGGAGGGCAAAATTAGAGCCGAGGAGGCTGCAAAGAAAGGAAAGAAAATAGATTAAAAAACACATATGCTCAAACATCGCACGAGGCCCTCAAAATACGTACCTAAGGGCACTAAACAAGGCTTGTAGTAGTGGTGGTGGGAGAATTTTGAGGCAAAAGGAGGCTGCAAACATTAAACATACATGAGAAATCGCATGACCTACATGCGTGCACATAATAAATTACACTTAGCAGGAAAGCAAAAAGGGTGTCTTTGGAAGCTGGGAAGGTAAGGGGCAGGTTTTCACGCTAAATCTAGACTGCAAACATTTACCAAACATGAGAAAACACATGTAAAAACAACATGCACATGGGGCCAACTGACAATGATTAAAAGACACTTGAGGTGTATTGTGGGTTGGAGGAGATTCACCATAGACAACTAAAGCACACCCAAGATAAGTAAAAATTATCTCCTTCAGGAAGCAATAATGGTGAGCAAGACCACACAGACATATCTCTATATATATATATATATATATATATATAGAGAGAGAGAGAGAGAGAGAGAGAGAGAGAGAGAGAGAGAGAGAGAGAGAGATACAATTGTCTTACCTAAAGATAATGGACGTTGTGAGTCACGGGGTCTTGCTAGCAGACTTCACTCTGTAACATCCATCAGCCATATTGGCCATGTGCTTATTTTATAGCTGGCTCACAGGTGTGGCAATTAGCGGCCGTTTGTATATATATCTGCGCATGTGCGAATTACCGTGCTCAAAATAGAGAACCAAAACCCAAGCGTTTTAGAAGGTGCGATGTTAGCATTTGTCGGTGCCCTGTTTGAGGAGGCCATAGCACAGGAGGCAGCAGAAGGTGGGGAAGCAGGTGCTGGGGAAGCAGCTGCAGCAGCACCTCCAGTCCGTGTGCCCTTACCTCGCCAGCCACGCATTTTTGCTCCAAGGATACAGTATATTTGGACAAGCTGCGGGATTCTGATGTCAGGAGGAAGTTCCGGCTCGAGCGAGGAACTATTCTACACCTCTACCAGCTGATAGAGAACAAAATTACATCGGACACACAGCGCGGCCATGCGGTGCCCGGCATGACCAGATTGCTGGCCACTTTGTATATCTTAGGGCGTGGCAGCTTCCAAGCCACTTCTGGAAGTATAATGGGCATTACCCCAGTTTCAAGGGTATTCATGTTGGTCATTGATGCCATTGTGGATATTGTGCCCCAATTTATCCACTGGCCACAGAATGAAAATAAGTGGAATGAAGTGAAGTTGGGCTTCTACCAGCGGGCACAGATGCCGCAAATCCTAGGGGCAATAGATAGCACCCACATAGCCATCATGCCATCAAGGAGCCACAAAATGGAGTACCAAAACCGCAAGCAGTACCACTCCCTGAACGTCCCTGTGACGCCAAACAGCGCATAATGAGTGCCAACACTGGTCACTCAGGGTCGTGGCATGATTCCAGGATGTTACAAAACAGTACTCTGTACCAGCAGTTTGAAAGGGGCGAAATGCCAGAAGGGTGGCTTATTGGTGTAATGTTCTGGTACCTCTGGTACCCTTATTTCCACATTTCTCTCTTAATATTGCGTCCCATCTTGCTATCCAAATGGAACGCATACACCTTTAAGGGCAATGACGTCATCGCCGGGCGCCGCTATGAGCGGCTATTTCAATCGCCGGCTTTCTCTCACTCATTGCTCGTTCAAACCGCATGTTGCCTTGTCTTGTCCAATGCTGCCGGAGCTTCAAGCTATTCCCCTTGCCTGAACAAGACCGGAACCTCGCTACCGATCCAGTATCTCGCTACCGGATTACTCCATTACTCTTGGACCTTGCTACTACTAACTCATCTAGTGATAAGTACCCCGCAGGGGATTCCTTCCTCAACCTAACTTTCACTATCTACTACTGCATACTAAAGGGACTATTACTATCTAAGCTATTTCTATCATCTGCATAGATTGCTAGCTCTTGGGACTACCATCACCTATCATTGCACTAGGTTACTCTCTCTTGCATACTTCATCTGCTGTCCCCTACCACCTGTTACTATACATGATTGTTAAACCTATCTGCATACTATCATCACCTACCACTCTCCTGAATACTACTACTAAGTGCTCACCATTCTATTGCCTGTCTCTCACCTCTATTCTATCATATACATTCTATCACTCCAGGAACATCATATTGAGTGTATGTATATTTGCATAACAGGCTGTACACAGTGATGAAGTCCTGAGAGTTGGATATGTTGTTCAACACATTCTCTACATGACTACTGAGTGTAATAATTCTGCAGCTGCAAATCCATTCACAAACAAAAAACGCATGAGCGTTACAGTTGGTAAAGTATTATTTTGTGACAACAACATAAACTTTAAGGTTACATAGACATATGAATAAGCTACATAGGTGTACACCCTGATTTAAGCAAAGCCTACATAAAATGTATGTGTTATGAGTTGGCAGGCTGTTTGCACACAACCAGATCATCAGCCTACCAGCTCACAACAGAAATATTTCCAAAGTTGTCTTCGAGTCAAATGAAGGTGATTAACCAATGTGTAAATGGTGTCCTAATGCCACACAAGCAAAACATAAAAGTGATTCCAATGGTATTGCCATATCCCGAAAGTCCTTTGCATGAGTCAATATTGGTTTCCTCACTCTAGTGTAAGATATATTCCAGAAGTAATGCCTATGCTAATGTAATAGGAACAAAATATGGGAAAAGTTGGAACGTGCAAGAGAAAGACACCACTTTTGGTTTCCCTTTTTCCATTTAGATTAGGGATTTAGCCAGTTAGACATAGTTGAGATGTTTCATATGAGTTTTTGCACACAGATGAGCAGGTTGTTTTGAAAAATGCATCATTGTCTCCCATTTTGAGGAGTCATCTAAAGTCACATGATATGAAGAACTAATGTATATTTTGTTTCTTTTCAGGGGATGCTGGTTACCCGCAGCTGACGAGGCTGATGGATCCAATCAGGTACCCCCGGGGCCGAGCACAACTGAACTACAACAGGGCCTTGCGGAAAAGCCGGAGTATCATTGAGTTGACCATAGGTCTTCTAAAATCCCGGTTTCTCTGCTTGGCCCGGCCTGGGGGGGGAACTCCTGTACTCTCCTGCAAAGGCTTCCAAGATCATCTTGGCGTGCTGCGTGTTGCACAACATGTGCGTTGCCCGGGATGAATCCTCCTGGGAGCTGACGGAGGAGAGGGAGCCAGAGGTCCATCAGCTGGCGGCCCCCAGGCGGCGGAGCACCGCTGCAGGGATGGCCACCTGGAATACCCTGGTTGCTAGCCACTTTACATGTAAGTACTGTAACCGCTCGAGATACGGCATGTGTATTAACTTGCTAGTTTGCAGAGTTGACACTCACAGGGAGACAGATGGTAATTATCATCTGCCAATGACACTTGCCATTCTAGATAAAGTATAGTCAACATTCGTAAACTGTGTTACTTGAGCAAAAACACGCACCTCAAACCATAAACATGTTGGTATTGTAAATAGTGGAGAGGGCTGAGAAGAGCTGGCAGGTGTTCAGTTGTGTCTATGCCACCTGTGTAGTTATTGATAAAATGAAAGGCTGCTTGGTATCTTATGGTGTCCTAATTTTTAAGAATCTGGACATCTTGTATTGGAATCATGGCACATACCATGAGAAGCCTGTGGTGGTGGGCTGTCTGGCGTCACAGGTGTGTATTCAAATGTTTGCATTAATGATTTCTGGTTTGTGTAAGTTGTGAGAAAATGTGTTATTTCACTCGTGATGTAGAAATTAAATGAAGTTCAAAATGAAGCAAGCGGGCAGTAACATGTGATTTTCATAATGAAATGGCTTATCTTTTGCTTTATTTTTCCAGGAGTGGTACTGCTTGCGGTTGTAGCTGGTAGAAACCCACCTTCATGGACTCCACTCGTCTTCATTTGTGGTCAGTGTATATTTTGGGAGGCACATGCCCAGAACTGGCATCGATGACCAACATGAACACCCTGGAACTTCAGAAATGGCTTGGAAGCTGAACAGCAACATGGCCATGCCTGTCCTCTATGAGCTGTAGAGGTGCAGAATTGCTTCTTGACTCTGCATGAAGTTGCTGAAGATATCAGAATCCCATATCCTTGCCTAATGTAGCCATGTAGCAAAGATCGTGGGCTGGCGCTGTAAAGGCACACGGACTGGAGACTGTCAATATTACCTTGCTGCATCCCTCCTTATGCTGTAATTCCATGAACAATAAATACTTTTGAACGGAACATGTCTTTATTTTTTTGTGGGTGGCTACAGACTAAAGGGCCATACACACTATAAGATTTTGAGAAGACTTTGTCCTTCAGATTTACCTTTTCTATGTAGTGCAAGGGCCTGCAAGATTGCATACAAATTGAAAGTGTTTAGGTTTGACATCATATTATATGGTTTTGGTAAGTCTAAAGGAAAAAGTCTTGAGAAAATCTTATAGCGTATGGCCCATTAAGCTGCCAAGGCTGGAGCTTTGCACTTTGCATGCTGCTTGTACTGGTGATGTGAGGGGTTGGAATGTAGGGTAGGGATGGGACAGTGTTGTGTTGAGGTGTGAGGCAAAGTGTAGTGTTGGACTATGAGGGTCTGTGTTGTTCAAATATGGAGAGAGTCCAATATCAGACACATATGTTTATTGGTCCAGAAATTGTAACAACCATGGTAAATGTGTAAACAATTACAGCTCCAGAAAAATTGGACCACACTCATACAATTAAAATTGTGTTTGTTCCATTAATGTGCGGGATATTTTTGTAGACCCCCACCCCCAAAATTACATATTCTTTTAAAAATATATAAAAAGAAATGATCGTGTAAAGAGATCCCAAGTGTAGTGATTGTTGGGATTTGAAACCATGACGTTGTTAACTGTAGTGAAGTTGCAAAGCACTTAGCTATTGTGCAAAATAGAGCTGTTTGGTGAAAAGAAAGGAGTGTGTTAAGGCTAAAAAGCACATATAGCTAAAGTACTAAACATTTTATGGAATCTAGGAAGAAGACCATAGAAAAAGTGTGAGGTTTAATGTGGACCTGAAGTGGTCTAGTGGTTAGATTACTTGGCTTTGCAACGTGTAATCGTGAGTTTGATTCTACAGACAGATGAGATTATGAAATCACTTAACATGATGTAAGTTTACAAGTAGTGTTGAGCGAACACGGACTGTATTATTCGTGTTCGTACCGAATAATTGGATTTTTTGTACCCGAACACGGACACGGACACTTTACTGTATGTTCGGGTAAAAATCCGTGTTCGGTCGTTTTATTTCCGGGTTTTGCATGCTTTGGCGCTCTTTTCATGGCGGGCTTTCAACAGCCAATCAACAATCGTTTAACTGGTGTGCCTTAAGCCATCCCAGCCATGCCTGCAAATGTCTCAGTAGCTGTGATTGGCCGTCTGAAGCATGTGACCAAGTCTTTATAAGTTCGAGGCAGCCGCAGCGGCGTCATTATGCTGCTTAGATTCAGGGACAGAGCACACATCAACGTGCTGGCTGCTGATTAGGGAAAGATAGGCAGGAAAAAACCATTTGTGTCCGGATAGAATTGAGGGACAGGTCGGAGTGTTTAGGCAGGGCGAGTTGTAGGCATTTTAGGGATAGAGTCTGCTGAATTATATAGGGTCAGTGTCTTCTACAAACTACAATCGATATTGCTGTGTGGGGGGTGGGGTGAATCTGCACTCAATCCTGATCTACGATCTCTTCTCAATCCTGTTAGGGACAGAGTCTGCTGAATTTTAGGGAAACTGTGTTCTACAAACTACAATCGATATTGCTGTGTGGGGGGTGGGGTGAATCTGCACTCAATCCTGATCTACGATCTCTTCTCAATCCTGTTAGGGACAGAGTCTGCTGAATTTTAGGGAAACTGTGTTCTACAAACTACAATCGATATTGCTGTGTGGGGGGTGGGGTGAATCTGCACTCAATCCTGATCTACGATCTCTTCTCAATCCTGTTAGGGACAGAGTCTGCTGAATTTTAGGGAAACTGTGTTCTACAAACTACAATCGATATTGCTGTGTGGTGTGGGATTGGAGATAGGCAGGTGTCAGTGATCCACATCCATTTTTCTGTGTGTGAGCTGCAGTGAACACAATCTTTTTGGGCTGCAGTGAACACAATCTTTTTGGGCTGCAGTGAACACAATCTTTTTGGGCTGCAGTGAACACAATCTTTTTGGGCTGCAGTGAACACAATCTTTTTGGGCTGCAGTGAACACAATCTTTTTGGGGTGCAGTGAACAAAATCTTTTTGGGGTGCAGTGAACACAATCCTTTTTGGTGTGCAGTGAACACAATCTTTGTGGGGTGCAGTGAACAAAATCCTTTGTGGGGTGCAGTGAACACAATCTTTTTGGGGTGCAGTGAACAAAATCCTTTTTGGGGTGCAGTGAACAACATCCTTTTTGGGGTGCAGTGAACACAATCTTTTTGGGGTGCAGTGAACAAAATCCTTTGTGGGGTGCAGTGAACACAATCTTTTTGGGGTGCAGTGAACACAATCTTTTTGGGGTGGAGTGAACAACATCCTTTTTGGGGTGCAGTGAACAAAATCCTTTTTGGGGTGCAGTGAACAAAATCATTTTTGGGGTGCAGTGAACACAATCTTTTTGGGGTGCAGTGAACACAATCTTTGTGGGGTGCAGTGAACACAATCTTTTTGGGGTGGAGTGAACAACATCCTTTTTGGGGTGCAGTGAACAAAATCCTTTTTGGGGTGCAGTGAACAACATCCTTTTTGGGGTGCAGTGAACACAATCTTTTTGGGGTGCAGTGAACACAATCTTTGTGGGGTACAGTGAACAGAATCTTTGTGGGGTGCAGTGAACACAATCTTTGGGGGGTACAGTGAACACAATCTTTGTGAGGTGCAGTGAACACAATCTTTGTGGGGTGCAGTGAACACAATCATTGTGGGGTGCAGTGAACTCAATCTTTGTGGGGTACAGTGAACACAATCTCATACTGAAGGTTTGAGGGTGCTGCCTGTTCCATACTCCCCCTACTCCTCATCTAGCCTTTTAGGGGTACAAACAATAGTAATTGGGGCCTAGTGTGGTTGTGTACGTGTGATATACATACACTTTTTTGGGATCATATTTTCTATTCCGCTATTTAATCAAAAACCTCTGGGGATCAGTTAAATTGGGGGATAGTCTGTGTTGGTACGTGTGAGAGAGATCCACCTTTCCAAGTTGTTGGGGTTCATCTCATACTTCTGAAGGTTTGAGGGTGCTGCCTGTTCCATACTCCCCCTACTCCTAGCCTTTTAGGGGTACAAACAATAGTAATTGGGGCCTAGTGTGGTTGTGTACGTGTGATATACATACACTTTTTTGGGATCATATTTTCTATTCCGCTATTTAATCAAAAACCTCTGGGGATCAGTTAAATTGGGGGATAGTCTGTGTTGGTACGTGTGAGAGAGATCCACCTTTCCAAGTTGTTGGGGTTCATCTCATACTTCTGAAGGTTTGAGGGTGCTGCCTGTTCCATACTCCCCCTACTCCTAGCCTTTTAGGGGTACAAACAATAGTAATTGGGGCCTAGTGTGGTTGTGTACGTGTGATATACATACACTTTTTTGGGATCATATTTTCTATTCCGCTATTTAATCAAAAACCTCTGGGGATCAGTTAAATTGGGGGATAGTCTGTGTTGGTACGTGTGAGAGAGATCCACCTTTCCAAGTTGTTGGGGTTCATCTCATACTTCTGAAGGTTTGAGGGTGCTGCCTGTTCCATACTCCCCCTACTCCTAGCCTTTTAGGGGTACAAACAATAGTAATTGGGGCCTAGTGTGGTTGTGTACGTGTGATATACATACACTTTTTTGGGATCATATTTTCTATTCCGCTATTTAATCAAAAACCTCTGGGGATCAGTTAAATTGGGGGATAGTCTGTGTTGGTACGTGTGAGAGAGATCCACCTTTCCAAGTTGTTGGGGTTCATCTCATACTTCTGAAGGTTTGAGGGTGCTGCCTGTTCCATACTCCCCCTACTCCTAGCCTTTTAGGGGTACAAACAATAGTAATTGGGGCCTAGTGTGGTTGTGTACGTGTGATATACATACACTTTTTTGGGATCATATTTTCTATTCCGCTATTTAATCAAAAACCTCTGGGGATCAGTTAAATTGGGGGATAGTCTGTGTTGGTACGTGTGAGAGAGATCCACCTTTCCAAGTTGTTGGGGTTCATCTCATACTTCTGAAGGTTTGAGGGTGCTGCCTGTTCCATACTCCCCCTACTCCTAGCCTTTTAGGGGTACAAACAATAGTAATTGGGGCCTAGTGTGGTTGTGTACGTGTGATATACATAGACTTTTTTGGGATCATATTTTCTATTCCGCTATTTAATCAAAAACCTCTGGGGATCAGTTAAATTGGGGGATAGTCTGTGTTGGTACGTGTGAGAGAGATCCACCTTTCCAAGTTGTTGGGGTTCATCTCATACTTCTGAAGGTTTGAGGGTGCTGCCTGTTCCATACTCCCCCCTACTCCTAGCCTTTTAGGGGTACAAACAATAGTAATTGGGGCCTAGTGTGGTTGTGTACGTGTGATATACATAGACTTTTTTGGGATCATATTTTCTATTCCGCTATTTAATCAAAAACCTCTGGGGATCAGTTAAATTGGGGGATAGTCTGTGTTGGTACGTGTGAGAGAGATCCACCTTTCCAAGTTGTTGGGGTTCATCTCATACTTCTGAAGGTTTGAGGGTGCTGCCTGTTCCATACTCCCCCCTACTCCTAGCCTTTTAGGGGTACAAACAATAGTAATTGGGGCCTAGTGTGGTTGTGTACGTGTGATATACATACACTTTTTTGGGATCATATTTTCTATTCCGCTATTTAATCAAAAACCTTTGGGGATCAGTTAAATTGGGGGATAGTCTGTGTTGGTACGTGTGAGAGAGATCCACCTTTCCAAGTTGTTGGGGTTCATCTCATACTTCTGAAGGTTTGAGGGTGCTGCCTGTTCCATACTCCCCCTACTCCTCATCTAGCCTTTTAGGGGTACAAACAATAGTAATTGGGGCCTAGTGTGGTTGTGTACGTGCGAGATACATACACTTTTTTTGATCATATTTCCTATTCCGCTATTCAATAAAAACCTTTGAGGATCAATTGAATTGCGGGATAGTCTGTGTCGGTACGTGTGAGAGAGATCCACCTTTCCAAGTTGTTGGGGTTCATCTCATACTTCTGAAGGTTTGAGGGTGCTGCCTGTTCCATACCCCCCCTACTCCTCATCTAGCCTTTTAGGGGTACAAACAATAGTAATTGGGGCCTAGTGTGGTTGTGTACGTGCGAGATACATACACTTTTTTTGATCATATTTCCTATTCCGCTATTCAATAAAAACCTTTGAGGATCAATTGAATTGCGGGATAGTCTGTGTCGGTACGTGTGAGAGAGATCCACCTTTCCAAGTTGTTGGGGTTCATCTCATACTTCTGAAGGTTTGAGGGTGCTGCCTGTTCCATACCCCCCCTACTCCTCATCTAGCCTTTTAGGGGTACAAACAATAGTAATTGGGGCCTAGTGTGGTTGTGTAC
Source organism: Pelophylax lessonae (assembly GCF_965119305.1). Classification (NCBI taxonomy): domain Eukaryota; kingdom Metazoa; phylum Chordata; class Amphibia; order Anura; family Ranidae; genus Pelophylax; species Pelophylax lessonae. Next base: position 338,207,223 of record NC_138771.1, on the reverse strand, counting down.
GTGCGAGATACATACACTTTTTTTGATCATATTTCCTATTCCGCTATTCAATAAAAACCTTTGGGGATCAATTAAATTGCGGGATAGTCTGTGTCGGTACGTGTGAGATTCACCTTTCCAAGTTTTTGGGGTTCATCTCATACTTCTGAAGCTTTGAGGGTGCTGCCTGTTCCATACTCCTCCTCCTCCTCATCCATCCTTTTAGGTGTACAAACAATAGTAATTGGGGCCTAGTGTGCTTCTGTACGTGTGAGATACATACACATTTTTTGATCATATTTCCTATTCCGCTATTCAATAAAAACCTTTGGGGATCAATTAAATTGCGGAATAGTCTGTGTCGGTACGTGTGAGATCCACCTTTCCAAGTTTTTGGGGTTCATCTCATACTTCTGAAGCTTTGAGGGTGCTGCCTGTTCCATACTCCTCCTCCTCCTCATCCATCCTTTTAGGTGTACAAACAATAGTAATTGGGGCCTAGTGTGTTTCTGTACGTGCGAGATACATACACTTTTTTTGATCATATTTCGTATTCCGCTATTCAATAAAAACCTTTGGGGATCAATTAAATTGCGGGATAGTCTGTGTCGGTACGTGTGAGATCCACCTTTCCAAGTTTTTGGGGTTCATCTCATACTTCTGAAGCTTTGAGGGTGCTGCCTGTTCCATACTCCTCCTCCTCCTCATCCATCCTTTTAGGTGTACAAACAATAGTAATTGGGGCCTAGTGTGCTTCTGTACGTGTGAGATACATACACATTTTTTGATCATATTTCCTATTCCGCTATTCAATAAAAACCTTTGGGGATCAATTAAATTGCGGAATAGTCTGTGTCGGTACGTGTGAGATCCACCTTTCCAAGTTTTTGGGGTTCATCTCATACTTCTGAAGCTTTGAGGGTGCTGCCTGTTCCATACTCCTCCTCCTCCTCATCCATCCTTTTAGGTGTACAAACAATAGTAATTGGGGCCTAGTGTGTTTCTGTACGTGTGAGATACATACACTTTTTTTGATCATATTTCCTATTCCGCTATTCAATAAAAACCTTTGGGGATCAATTGAATTGCGGGATAGTCTGTGTCGGTACGTGTGAGAGAGATCCACCTTTCCAAGTTGTTGGGGTTCATCTCATACTTCTGAAGGTTTGAGGGTGCTGCCTGTTCCATACCCCCCCTACTCCTCATCTAGCCTTTTAGGGGTACAAACAATAGTAATTGGGGCCTAGTGTGGTTGTGTACGTGCGAGATACATACACTTTTTTTGATCATATTTCCTATTCCGCTATTCAATAAAAACCTTTGAGGATCAATTGAATTGCGGGATAGTCTGTGTCGGTACGTGTGAGAGAGATCCACCTTTCCAAGTTGTTGGGGTTCATCTCATACTTCTGAAGGTTTGAGGGTGCTGCCTGTTCCATACTCCCCCTACTCCTCATCTAGCCTTTTAGGGGTACAAACAATAGTAATTGGGGCCTAGTGTGGTTGTGTACGTGTGATATACATACACTTTTTTTGGATCATATTTTCTATTCCGCTATTCAATAAAAACCTTTCTAGGGCAAGATCTTAAATTACAGAAATATGAGGAGACCGTCAAATAAGGGCCGTGGCCTGGGTCGTGGTGCTGCTGGTAGAGCTCCTGTTGCAAGGAGAGGACATGGTCGATCTGTGCCAGCTACACGCACAAGTGAAACACCTTCCTCAAGTGTGAGTAGGCGACAGAACCTGCATCAGTATTTGGTAGGGCATCAAACGCCCCTAGAAGTGATGAGGCCAGAACAAGTTGAGGCGATAGTAGATTGGTTTGCTGCTGACAGTGCCTCCAGTTCCTTCACATTGTCTCCCACCCAGTCTACTGCAGAAAGGTCAGAGTTGGCACCTGCAGCCAATGTCCAACCGTCTTTCACCTCACCCCCTTGCAAATCAGGCCAGCAGTCTGAGCCCCAAGCCATACAGCAGTCTCTTATTCTTTTTGAGGACTCTGTCAGCAGGGTTTCCCAGGGCCATCCACCTAGCCCTGCCCCAGAAGTGGAAGAGATTGAGTGCAGCGATGCCCAACCACTTATTCCTCAAGATGAGTACATGCAAGGATCATCGCAGCACGTCTCCGATGATGACGAAACGCAGGTGCCAACTGCTGCGGCGTTCAGCATTGTGGAGACCGACAAGGAGGGCAGGGGTGAAGACTGGGTGGAAGATGATGTGGAGGACGATGAGGTCCTCGACCCCACATGGAATGAACGTCATGCAGGTGAACTGAGTAGTTTGGAGGAAGAGGCGGTGGTCGCACAGAGCCACCAGCACAGCAGAAGAGGGAGCAGGGTGCAGAAGCGGAGCGGCCGTGCCCTAGACACTACGCCCGCTACTGCCCAACGCAGCAAGGGAACGAGCGCACCAAAGTCAGCTCAAAGGAGTTCTCTAGCGTGGAAGTTCTTTAGAAAATGTGCTGATGACAGGACACGAGTGGTTTGCACCCTGTGCAATCAGAGCTTGAAGCGAGGCATGAACCTTCTCAACCTGAGCACAACCTGCATGATCAGGCATCTAAGTGCAAAGCACGAGCTGCAGTGGAGTACACACCTTCAAAACCAAGAAACGTCTCTGGCTCATCCTGCTTCCTCTTCTGCTGCAGTCTCGGCCGCTCCAGCCACATCTGTAGTGATACCGGCACCTGCCACCCCGCAAACAGACGATCTGTCAGCAACACCACCACCTGGGTCACCAACAACCATCTCCACAATGTCCCGTGGAAGCGTTCAGCTTTCCATCTCCCAAACACTTGAGAGGAAGAGGAAGTACCCCCCTACCCACCCGCGATCCCTGGCCCTGAATGCCAGCATTTCAAAATTATTGGCCTTTGAAATGCTGTCATTCCGTCTGGTGGAGACGCACAGTTTTAAAAACCTTATGTCGGTGGCTGTCCCACAGTACGTCGTGCCCAGCCGCCACTACTTTTCCAGGCAAGCCATCCCTTCCCTGCACAACCAAGTGGGGGAAAAAATCAGGTGTGCACTGCGCAACGCCATCTGTGCCAAGGTCCACCTAACTACGGATACGTGGACCAGTAAGCACGGTCAGGGGCGTTATATCTCCCTAACGGCACACTGGGTAAATGCAGTGGCGGATGGGCCTGAGGCGGATAGCAATTTGGCGCATGTCCTTCCACCACCGAGGATTGCAGGGCGCTTCAGTTTGCCTCCTGTTCCTAACTCCTCCTACTCCGCTTCCTCATCCTCTACCGCCTCCTCATCCGGACAGCGTAACACCTTCACCACCAACTTCAGCACGGCCAGGGGTAAACGACAGCAGGCAGTTTTACAACTTGCCTGTTTGGGGGACAAACCACACACCGCGCAGGAGTTGTGGAGGAGCATGGAACAGCAGACAAATGAGTGGTTGCTGCCAGCGAGCCTCAAGCCCGGCCTGGTGGTGTGCGATAACGGGCGAAATCTCATAGCAGCTCTGGGCCTAGCCGGTTTGACGCACATCCCTTGCCTGGCGCATGTGCTGAATTTGGTGGTGCAGAGGTTCCTTAAAAACTACCCCGATATGTCAGAGCTGCTGCAGAAAGTGCGGGCCGTTTGTGCGCACTTTCGGCGTTCTCACCCTGCTGCTGCTCGCCTGGCAGCGCTGCAGCGTAACTTCGGCCTTCCCGCTCACCGCCTCATATGTGACGTGCCCACAAGGTGGAACTCCACCTTGCACATGCTGGAAAGACTGTGCGAGCAGCAGCAGGCCATAGTGGAGTTTCAGCTGCAGCACGCACGCGTGAGTCGCTCTGCGGAACAGCACCACTTCACCACCAATAACTGGGCCTCCATGCGAGACCTGTGTGCCTTGTTGCGCTGTTTTGAGTACTCCACCAACATGGCCAGTGGCAATGACGCCGTTCTCAGCTTAACTATCCCACTTCTATGCCTCCTTGAAAAAACAATTCGGGCGATGATGGAAGAGGATGTGGCACAGGATGAGGAGGAGGAGGAGGATGAAGAGGTAACATTTCCAAGGCTTTCAGGGCAGTCATTCGCAAGGGGCTCCGAGGGTGGGTTCCTGCACACGCAAACGCCAGGGACGCAATTGTCCAGCAGGGGCACAGTTCTGGAGGATGAGGAGGATGAGGAGGAGGAGCTGGAGGAGGAGATGGAACCATGTTCACAGCAGGGTGGCACCCAGGCCAGCTCATGGCCATCACTGGTGCGTGGCTGGGGGGATACAGAGGACACGGACCATACACCTCCCACAGAGGACAGCCTTTCGTCGCCTCTGGGCAGCCTGGCACACATGAGCGATTACATGCTGCAGTGTCTCCACAACGACCGCCGAGTTGCCCACATTCTAACTTGTGCTGATTACTGGGTGGCCACGCTGCTGGATCCCCGTTACAAGGACAACGTACCGTCCTTAATTCACTCACTGGAGCGCGATCGCAAGATGCGCGAGTACAAGCGCACGCTGGTAGACGCCATGCTGCTGGCATTCCCATCTGACAGCGGGGCCACAGTGGAAGCACAAGGCAGAGGAGGAGGAGGAGGAGGTCGCCAACGCAACCAGGGCACCGCCAGCACCTCAGAAGGCAGGGTTAGCATGGCCGAAATGTGGAAAAGCTTTGTCAGCACGCCACAACAAACAGCAGCACCAGCAGCTCAGATGGAACGTCTTAGCAGGAGGCAGCATTTTACCAACATGGTGGAGCAGTATGTGTGCACACGCCTACATGTAGTGAATGACGGGTCTGCCCCCTTCAACTTCTGGGTCTCCAAATTGGGCACATGGCCTGAGCTTGCCCTTTACGCCTTGGAGGTGCTGGCGTGCCCTGCAGCCAGTGTATTATCTGAACGGGTATTTAGCACGGCTGGGGGCGTTATAACAGACAAGCGCAGCCGCCTGTCCAGAGACAATGTGGACAAGCTCACGTTCATTAAAATGAACCAGGCATGGATCCCACGGGACTTTTCCGTACCTTATGCAGAATAGCAATGGATACCGACCTTACCCACCCATTGTTCCATTTTTGCTCTTTCTCACTCTTTTGGGGTGTACCCTCATTTAAAATTTGTGAAAAGAAGCAGTGTTGGCTACCTCGTCCTCCTCCTCAGGGCCAGATTAATGTAGGGTCTATTGGAGCTGCAGCTCCAGGCCCCTACCTTTTATATAGGCCCCGGGTTGGCCATATTCACTGTTACCGCTCTTCTGTCACTTGTAAACACAGAAGTCTGGCTTCTATGCTCGCTTCCCCAGGCAGCACCCTCAGAACCTCCCCACACAGCGTGAAGGCCGGACAAGGAGGGACAGTTGGCGATGCATGGATGTGTTTATGGGCTTCAGAGACAGCATCCCATGTTGAATTAGGCATGCATGGCTGCACCCTTCCTCCTCTGGGTGCATGGCAAGGCACGGCCCTAAGGCCCTTCAAAATCCTCAGCACCAAGCCCATGATGCTGTTAATCCGGCCCTGGTCCTCCTCCACCGCCGCTTCCACCTACACCGCCCATAGGTGTGCGCAGCCTATTGCATTAAGGTGTGCACCCCAAAGTTGAAATACACATGCATGTGTTTGCCAGCAGGGAGAGTAATGTATCGGGGCCATGTACCTGTAGGCAAGGAGAAATAGAGCAGAGCAGGTCCCAGGGAGATCTTTCCCATCTCCTCACTGGCAATGCTATGTGCCCTAGGTGATTAGGGTGTGCCCAGGCACACCCAGCACACCCTGTGCGCACGCCTATGTCACCGCCACATCCACCACCACCTCAACCTCCCTCCTACTCCATATGGGCCTCGTCCTTCAGAGATGAAGAAGAACATTGTTTTATTTTTCTGTTTTTTTTGTTGTTTTAAGTTATTTCCCTATCCACATTTGTTTGCAGAGCACTTGCCATGCTCTTAATTACGTTTTGCTGCCATTTGCAGCACTCTAGCCCTTTCCTTTGGTGTTTTAGAGCCATTTTAGTGCCTTAAAGTTCGGGTCCCCATTGACTTCAATGGGGTTCGGTGTCCGGGAAAAGTTCGGTAAAAGTCCGGGACACGGACCCGGACTTTTTTTTAAAGTTCGGCCGAACCCGTCGAACACGGACATCTAGGTGTCCGCTCAACCCTATTTACAAGCGCTTCTGGGTGTATTTACGTGATGTACATTATTTAGCAATATATATGATCCAATCAGTTAGAGTTTTTTAAGAATAAAAAATAATTAAGAAAAGAAGTTAGGTGGAGATGGTCAGCCTCGAACCTACAGCAGAGGGAGATGAATTACAGAGGATGTGTGCACAAACCCACTACACCAAAGTGCTACATGAAACTACCCTGTGCATAAAGACATAAGTATGAGAATTTGCGAAGCCGCGATCGTAACTGAATGCCGCTGACAGCAGAATACATTGTTGTTGTCCCTCTGTCCAATTCGCCAGTGCGCTAGTTAATTGATTTGAAAGCGGCAAGACTTAAACAAGCCAAAGGAGTCTGAAGCTGCAGTTTTTATAAATTCGGCTCATTGTCACAGACAACGGTGCACAATTCACAAGCCAGGAGTTTCAGAGTTTCCTGACTGCCCACAACATCAAACACAAGTTGACCGCACCCTTACCACCCGGCTACAAATGGTCAAGCAGAAAGGTTTGTACAGACCTTCAAACACTATTTCAAAGCTACTGTGGCTACAAGTAAACAACAGTCCCTGTCACCCCAGCAGCTGGACTCCTTCCTTTCTGCTTACAGAACCATAATGAAAAATATATATCAGTGCTTCAAAAAACTTGATAATAAGCAGCTATACACTCAGGTTCAATACTAAAACCAGCATAATACATGTAAAACAAATAGTGTAGCACTAGAAACAAATATCTAAAATATAAATGAACTCTAAAAGGAAAAGTCCATTGCGGATAGGCTATAATGAACAGTCCATGCAAACAGCCCTCAGGTGCAAAATGTAATGGCACAAATTTTGATTGAAGATAAAGGCAAAACCAGGTGCAGATACAGACAGGTGCTCTTCAGTGAAAAGACACAGCCCACCACCTTACAGAATGGCCTCTCACCTCAGCCTGATTGAACAGAATCACATCACATGCAACCACTGGGAAAACTCCAGCTGAACTTCCTATGGGTCGGCAGCCATGGACTGTTTTGGACATGCTCTGTCCTCAAACGGTCCAGGAACATGTACGGCAGTCCCAAGACAAGAGGGTCGAACACGACGAGATTCCCCGATTTACAGCCCAGCAAAAGGTATGGGCCCACACCAGGCAGGTCCGAGATACTGTTGCGGAGAAGTTTAAAGCCAGATTTGGATACAAAAAGATTTCCCAAACTTTAACCACTTGCCGACTGCCACACGACTATTTACGTCGGCAATCAGCCCCTCACAGGCAGAGCTACGTAATACTACGTCGCTAGCCTGTGAGGGTCTAGGGAGCTCCCGCGCGCCCCCGGAGGCACGCTCCTGCTCCCGCGCGGCCACAGACCCCACTCGCGATCGTCGGTGCAGAGGGAGAAAGGCAGGCGGCTGATGTAAACAAGCCGCCTGTCATTCCCCCCTGTGTAGAAACAGTGATCATACGGTTCTACTATGTAGGACCGTTGATCACTGTTCCTACACCTCAAGCCACAGCCAATCACAGTTAGAATCATGCCCCTAGGGACACACATAACCCCTCCCTCTCAAAACAAAAGTTAACCCCTTCACTGCCAGTGTAATATTACAGTAATAGTGCATATGTATAGCACTGATTACTGTAGAAATGTCACTGGTAACCCCAAAAATGTCAAAAATGTCAGTCAAGGGTCCGATCTGTCCGCCGCAATGTCACAGTACCGCAAAAAAAATGGCAGATCGCCGCCATTACGCGTTTAAAAAAAACACAACAAAAATTACAAAAATCTTTCCCTTTGTTAGTAAACACGATAACTTTTGCGCAAACCATTCAAAATACGCTTTTTGCGATTTTTTTTTACCAAACATATGTAGCATAAAACAAATTGGCCGAAAATGTTAAAAAATTTAGATTTTTACATGTTTTTGGGGGGGGGGGGATTTCATATAAAAAAATGTGAAATATATTGTTATTTTTGCAAAATTGACGCTCTTTTTTTGTTTATAGCGCATGATCAAAAAATTGCACAGGTGATCAAATACCGCCAAAAGAAAGCTCTGTTTGTGGGAAAAAAAGGACGTCAATTTCGTTTGGGTACAGTGTCGCACGACCGCATAATTGTCCGTTAAAATCATGCAGTGCCGAATCGCAAAATAGGCCCTGGTCAGGAAGGGGGTAAAATCTTCCGGGGCTTAAGTGGTTAAACATCCCAAGGAGCACTGTGCAAGCGATAATATTTAAATGGAAGGAGTATCAGACCACTGCAAATCTACGAAGACCTGGCCGTCCCTCTAAACTTTCAGCTCATACAAGGAGAAGACTGATCAGAGATGCAGCCAAGAGGCCCATGATCACTCTGGATGAACTGCAGAGATCTACAGCTGAGGTGGGAGACTCTGTCCATAGGACAACAATCAGTCGTATACTGCACAAATCTGGCCTTTATGGAAGAGTGGCAACAAGAAAGCCATTTCTTAAAAATATCCATAAATAGTGTTGTTTAAAGTTTGCCACAAGCCACCTGGGAGACACACCAAACATGTGGAAGAAGGTGCTCTGGTCAGATGAAACCAAAAACAAACTTTTTGGCAACAATGCAAAATGTTATGTTTGGCGTAAAAGCAACACAGCTCATCACCCTGAACACACCATCCCCACTGTTAAACATGGTGATGGCAGCATCATGGTTTGGGCCTGCATTTCTTCAGCAGGGACAGGGAAGATGGTTAAAATTGATGGGAAGATGGATGGAGCCAAATACAGGACCATTCTGGAAGAAAACCTGATGGAGTCTGCAAAAGACCTGAGACTGGGACGGAGATTTCTCTTCCACCAAGACAATGATCCAAAACATAAAGCAAAATCTACAATGGAATGGTTCACAAATAAACATATCCAGGTGTTAGAATGGCCAAGTCAAAGTCCAGACCTGAATCCAATCGAGAATCTGTGGAAAGAACTGAAAACTGCTGTTCACAAAGGCTCTCCATCCAACCTCATTGAGCTCAAGCTGTTTTGCAAGGAGGAATGGGCAAAAATTTCAGTCTCTCGATGTGCAAAACTGATAAAGACATACCCCAAGTGACTTACAGTTGTAATCGCAGCAAATGGTGGTGCTACAAAGAATTAACTTAAGGGGGCTGAATACTTTTGCACACCCAATTTTTCAGTTTTTTATTTGTTAAAAAAGTTTGAAATATCCAATACATTTCATTCCACTTCATGATTGTGTGCCACTTGTTGATTCTTCACAAAATATTACAGTTTTATATCTTTATGTTTGAAGCCTGAAATGTGGCAAAAGGTCAAAAAGTTCAAGGGGGCCGAATACTTTCGCAAGGCACTGTATATACAGTATATGTATAACATTAACAATACATATACCAATAATGTTATCCAATCATATATTTGTTTAGGTCCACCTTCTTACAATGACTGTTCATACAACCAATTGCAGCAACAGCGCAATGTCTGCCTTGCCAGTGGCGGATTTAGTGGATCTTAGAGAAGAAAGAATGCAACCCCAGGCTATCACCTGTTCATACAGTGTACAGGAAAGAAACATTTGAAGATTAGTGTTGGGGTTAAAGGAAGGGTTAGTTTTTGGGTTACAGGAAAGATTAGTGTGAAGGTTAGTATTAGGATTACAGGAAGGCTTAGTGAAAAAGTGGCTTAGAATGTGACACCGCTCTCAGCTCTGGGCCAAAAACTGAGCTTGACGCTGAAGCCTAATGTAATGAAAAGAGTTACAATAAATGATCCCAATTGCTTTCTCAAATCAAGTTATACCTGAGGGCTCTGTTTTGATGGTTGGCGAAGCAGATTATGTTTATCCGATTATAAGGCATGCATTTTTATTCTGATTAATTAAAAATCTAAGAGCATTAAAGGAAGAAAAGGAAGTGTTTAGGCAGAACAACTGCCTCATTTCCATAGCATTAAATAAGATGTGCTGCAATAAAAACCCCATTAGGCTGTAAAAGCTATTTAAACGGAGAAAACATTAGCTAATATACAAAGAGCTGGATCTGAAATATGTAGAATTACTAAAAATGTTCTGAATAATATTTGTGTTCAATATTTTATTGTGCATTTCAAAGGCAAAAAAACATTACAAGGGTTGCATGAAAAAACTGTCATATACAATGATCAAACAAAATAGTAACGACAATGCTGATTTCACATTTCAGAAGCAGCTAGGCGTAAGCTCGTCATTACCAACTGGCTGTAATACATGTATGTATTGTCCTATAAATAAAGACTTACATAGAAGTAGTGAGTAGTGTTGAGCGAACACGGACCCGAAAACTTTACTGTATGTTCGGGTTTAAAATCTGTGTTCGGTAATTTTATTTCCTGTTTTGCATGTAATGGCGTGCTTTTAATGGCGGGCTTTCAACAGCCAATCATCAAGCGTTTAACTGGTGTGCCAAAGAAGCCATCACAGCCATGCCTACTAATGGCATGGCTGTTATTGGCCAGCTGAAGCATGTGACCCAGGTCTTTATAAGCTCGAGACAGAGCGCGTAGTGCGTCAGTCTGCTGTAGTGTAGGGAGAGAGCAAACATAACGGTGCTGGCTGCTGCTGATTAGGGACAGACAGGGTAAAACAACATTGTGCCCGAAAAGAATGCAGGGACAGGTCGGAGTGTAGGCAGGGAAAGATATTTGAGCATTTTAGGGACAGGCTGGAGAGATTAGGCAGGGAGAGATTAGGAGACACAGGACAGAACAATCGTCCGTTAGCGATCTACATCGATTTTGCTGTGTGGGGGGTGGTGCAGTGAACGATCTTTTTGCCCTCACTTGAGCCCACTGAGGAGGAGGAGGGAGAAAAAAATATATTTTTATCAGTCTGTTGTGTGCAGTGTTCAGCTATATTTCACTACAGATTGCTGTTCTAATCTGCTATTTAAAAATTACAAAGTTAAAGGGGAATTTTTTTTTTCACTTCATAGTGTGCTGCTGACCATGACATAAAACATAAGACACTGCTGTGTTCACATGTGCTATTGAAAAATCACCAATTTTATATACCTTTTTCTATTCCGCTATTCAATCTACACCCTTTTGAGGTAAAAAAAATTAAATTGCGGCATAGTCTGTATCAGTACGTGTGAGATACACCTTTCAAATTTTTTGGGCGCATCTTCCACCGCCGAGGATTGCAGGGCGCTTCAGTTTGCCTCCTGTTCCGAACTCCTCCTACTCCTCATCCTCATCCTCCCTTTAGGGTACAAAAAATTGTAATCGGGGCCTAGTCTGTGTTTGTACATGTGAGATATACCCTTTTATAAAAAAATTATATTCCGCTATTCAATATACACCCTTTTGGGGTGAAAAAAATTGAATTGCGGCATAGTCTGTATCGGTACGTGTGAGATACACCTTTCAAATTTTTTGGGCGCATCTTCCACCGCCGAGGATTGCAAGGCGCTTCAGTTTGCCTCCTGTTCCGAACTCCTCCTACTCCTCATCCTGCCTTTAGGGTACAAAAATTGTAATCGGGGCCTAGTCTGTGTTTGTACGTGTGAGATACACTGTTTTATAAAAATTTTTCTATTCCGCTATTCAATATACACCCTTTTGGGGTGAAAAAAATTAAATTGCGGCATAGTCTGTATCGGTATGTGTGAGATACACCATTCAAATTTTTTGGGCGCATCTTCCACCGCCGAGAATTGCAGGGCGCTTCAGTTTGCCTCCTGTTCCGAACTCCTCCTACTCCTCTTCCTCATCCTCATCCTGCCTTTAGGGTACAAAAAATTGTAATCGGGGCCTAGTCTGTATTTGTACGTGTGAGATACACCATTTTATAAAAAATGTTCTATTCTGCTATTCAATATACACTGTTTTGGGGTGAAAAAAATTAAATTGTGGCATAGTCTGTATCGGTACGTGTGAGAAACACCTTTCAAATTTTTTGGGCGCATCTTCCACCACCGAGGATTGCAGGGCGCTTCAGTTTGCCTCCTGTTCCGAACTCCTCCTACTCCTCTTCCTCATCCTCATCCTGCCTTTAGGGTAAAAAAAATTGTAATCGGGGCCTAGTCTGTGTTTGTACGTGTGAAAAATACCGTTTTATAAATTTTTTTCTATTTCGCTATTCAATATACACCCTTTTGGGGTGAAAAAAATTAAATTGCGGCATAGTCTGTATCGGTTTGAGATACATATTTCAAATTTTTTGGGCGCATCTTCCACCACTGAGGATTGCAGGGCGCTTCAGTTTGCCTCCTGTTACGAACTCCTCCTACTCCTCTACCTCATCCTCATCCTGCCTTTAGGGTACAAAAAATTGTAATCGGGGCCTAGTCTGTGTTTGTACATGTGAGATACACCGTTTTATAAAAAAATTTCTATTCCGCTATTCAATATACACCCTTTTGGGGTAAAAAAAATTAAATTGCGGCATAGTCTTTATCCGTACGTGTGAGATACACCTTTCAAATTTTTCGGGCGCATCTTCCACCGCCGAGGATTGCAGGGCGCTTCAGTTTGCCTCCTGTTTTGAACTCCTCCTACTCCTCTTCCTCATCCTGCCTTTAGGGTACAAAAAATTGTAATTGGGGCATAGTCTGTGTTTGTACATGTGAGATACCCCATTTTATAAAAAATGTTCTATTCCGCTATTCAATATACACCCTTTTGGGGTAAAAAAAATTGAATTGCGGCATAGTCTGTATCGGTACGTGTGAGATACAGTTTTCAAATTTTTCGGATGCATCTTCCACCGCCGAGGATTGCAGGGCGCTTCAGTTTTCCTCCTGTTCCTGAACTCCTCCTACTCCTCTTCCTCATCCTCATCCTCCCTTTAGGGTACAAAAAATTGTAATCGGGGCCTAGTCTTTGTTTGTACGTGTGAGATACACCGTTTTATAAAAAAATTATACTCCACTATTCAATATACACCCTTTTTGGGTGAAAAAAATTAAATTGCGGCATAGTCTGTATCGGTACGTGTGAGATACACCTTTTACATTTTTTGGGCGCATCTTCCACCGCCGAGGATTGCAGGGCGCTTCAGTTTGCCTCCTGTTCCCGAACTCCTCCTACTCCTCTTCCTCATCTTCATCCTGCCTTTAGGGTACAAAAAATTGTAATTGGGGGCTAGTCTGTGTTTGTACGTGTGAGATACACCGTTTTATAAAACTTTTTCTATTCCGCTATTCAATATACACCCTTTTGGGGTGAAAAAAATTAAATTGCGGCATAGTCTGTATCGGTACGTGTGAGATACACCTTTTAAATTTTTTGGGCGCATCTTCCAACGCCGAGGATTGCAGGGCGCTTCAGTTTGCCTCCTGTTCCAAACTCCTCCTACTCCTCTTCCTCATCCTGCCTTTAGGGTACAAAAAATTGTAATCGGGGCCTAGTCTGTGTTTGTACGTGTGAGATACACCGTTTTATAAAAAATGTTCTATTCTGCTATTCAATATACACCCTTTTGGGGTGAAAAAAATTAAATTGAGGCATAGTATGTATCGGTACGTGTGAGATACACTTTTCAAATTTTTCAGGCGCATCTTCCGACGCCGAGGATTGCAGGGCGCTTCCGTTTGCCTACCTTTCCTGAACTCCTCCTACTCCTCTTCCTCATCCTCATCCTCCCTTTAGGGTACAAAAAATTGTAATCGGGGCCTAGTCTATGTTTGTACGTGTGAGATACACCGTTTAATGAAAAAATTTCTAATCCACTATTCAATGTACACCCTTTTGGGGTGAAAAAAATTAAATTGCGGCATAGTCTGTATCGGTACGTGTGAGATACACCTTTCAAATTTTTTGGGCGCATCTTCCACCGCCGAGGATTGCAGGGCGCTTCAGTTTTTCTCCTGTTCCAAACTCCTCCTACTCCTCTTTCTCATCCTCATCCTGCCTTTAGGGTACAAAAAATTGTAATCGGGACCTAGTCTGTAGAGATAGGATAGGGTATATTGGCACTGCCGTTTATGGTAATAAATATGTGGGAGAAAGATCTAAGTATAATTAAAATATATAATGGGCCAATAAATGATATCAATGCAAAAAAATGTTGGTCCTTATAAACACCAAATGTGTCCAACCTTAAGTTTCAAATGTGTCACAGATAATTATTGGTAAACACTTGACACTAATAAATATAAATAAATATAATAACTTAAAAAACAGTGCAAACAATTCATATAATAACAAGTGAATATTTGAGAGATAAAGAATCAAATGAAGTGACTGGTGCAATAAATAATATAGCCACTAGGTGGCAGTGCCAGTGTTAAAATAAATAATAAAAGGATATCCAAGTGATGTTTCTCAATATACAAGTGTGTAGGTGAAAAAGATTTGTGCTGAGTAGTATATATTAATCACTAGAGGTAATATTTTAGAAAATGACCCCAATGTACTGTGAATATGGATATCCAGGTGACAAAAAAATATATAATCTGGAGAAAATATGAAAATATAGATAACTATGGTGAATAGTGCCACATGAATAAAAAATCTCATAAAATTCCAAGGTGTAAATAATTAGTGAAATAAATATATAAATAAATATAGTATTAGAATTATGCCAAAGGGTTAATATAGTCCGTAATAAACATCTGGTGATAGAAAGTCCACAAAATATGATCAATAGGTTGATCTTCCAGAAGGTGCAATAATAGTGAATAGGGTTGAGCGGACACCTAGATGTCCGTGTTCGACGGGTTCGGCCGAACTTTAAAAAAAAGTCCGGGTCCGTGTCCCGGACTTTTACCGAACTTTTCCCGGACACCGAACCCCATTGAAGTCAATGGGGACCCGAACTTTAAGGCACTAAAATGGCTCTAAAACACCAAAGGAAAGGGCTAGAGTGCTGCAAATGGCAGCAAAACGTAATTAAGAGCATGGCAAGTGCTCTGCAAACAAATGTGGATAGGGAAATAACTTAAAACAACAAAAAAAACAGAAAAATAAAACAATGTTCTTCTTCATCTCTGAAGGACGAGGCCCATATGGAGTAGGAGGGAGGTTGAGGTGGTGGTGGATGTGGCGGTGACATAGGCGTGCGCACAGGGTGTGCTGGGTGTGCCTGGGCACACCCTAATCACCTAGGGCACATAGCATTGCCAGTGAGGAGATGGGAAAGATCTCCCTGGGACCTGCTCTGCTCTATTTCTCCTTGCCTACAGGTACATGGCCCCGATACATTACTCTCCCTGCTGGCAAACACATGCATGTGTATTTCAACTTTGGGGTGCACACCTTAATGCAATAGGCTGCGCACACCTATGGGCGGTGTAGGTGGAAGCGGCGGTGGAGGAGGACCAGGGCCGGATTAACAGCATCATGGGCTTGGTGCTGAGGATTTTGAAGGGCCTTAAGGGCCGTGCCTTGCCATGCACCCAGAGGAGGAAGGGTGCAGCCATGCATGCCTAATTCAACATGGGATGCTGTCTCTGAAGCCCATAAACACATCCATGCATCGCCAACTGTCCCTCCTTGTCCGGCCTTCACGCTGTGTGGGGAGGTTCTGAGGGTGCTGCCTGGGGAAGCGAGCATAGAAGCCAGACTTCTGTGTTTACAAGTGACAGAAGAGCGGTAACAGTGAATATGGCCAACCCGGGGCCTATATAAAAGGTAGGGGCCTGGAGCTGCAGCTCCAATAGCCCCTACATTAATCTGGCCCTGAGGAGGAGGACGAGGTAGCCAACACTGCTTCTTTTCAAAAATTTTAAATGAGGGTACACCCCAAAAGAGTGAGAAAGAGCAAAAATGGAACAATGGGTGGGTAAGGTCGGTATCCATTGCTATTCTGCATAAGGTACGGAAAAGTCCCATGGGATCCATGCCTGGTTCATTTTAATGAACGTGAGCTTGTCCACATTGTCTCTGGACAGGCGGCTGCGCTTGTCTGTTATAACGCCCCCAGCCGTGCTAAATACCCGTTCAGATAATACACTGGCTGCAGGGCACGCCAGCACCTCCAAGGCGTAAAGGGCAAGCTCAGGCCATGTGCCCAATTTGGAGACCCAGAAGTTGAAGGGGGCAGACCCGTCATTCACTACATGTAGGCGTGTGCACACATACTGCTCCACCATGTTGGTAAAATGCTGCCTCCTGCTAAGACGTTCCATCTGAGCTGCTGGTGCTGCTGTTTGTTGTGGCGTGCTGACAAAGCTTTTCCACATTTCGGCCATGCTAACCCTGCCTTCTGAGGTGCTGGCGGTGCCCTGGTTGCGTTGGCGACCTCCTCCTCCTCCTCCTCTGCCTTGTGCTTCCACTGTGGCCCCGCTGTCAGATGGGAATGCCAGCAGCATGGCGTCTACCAGCGTGCGCTTGTACTCGCGCATCTTGCGATCGCGCTCCAGTGAGTGAATTAAGGACGGTACGTTGTCCTTGTAACGGGGATCCAGCAGCGTGGCCACCCAGTAATCAGCACAAGTTAGAATGTGGGCAACTCGGCGGTCGTTGTGGAGACACTGCAGCATGTAATCGCTCATGTGTGCCAGGCTGCCCAGAGGCAACGAAAGGCTGTCCTCTGTGGGAGGTGTATCGTCCGTGTCCTCTGTATCCCCCCAGCCACGCACCAGTGATGGCCATGAGCTGGCCTGGGTGCCACCCTGCTGTGAACATGGTTCCATCTCCTCCTCCAGCTCCTCCTCCTCCTCATCCTCCTCATCCTCCAGAACTGTGCCCCTGCTGGACAATTGCGTCCCTGGCGTTTGCGTGTGCAGGAACCCACCCTCGGAGCCCCTTGCGAATGACTGCCCTGAAAGCCTTGGAAATGTTACCTCTTCATCCTCCTCCTCCTCCTCATCCTGTGCCACATCCTCTTCCATCATCGCCCGAATTGTTTTTTCAAGGAGGCATAGAAGTGGGATAGTTAAGCTGAGAACGGCGTCATTGCCACTGGCCATGTTGGTGGAGTACTCAAAACAGCGCAACAAGGCACACAGGTCTCGCATGGAGGCCCAGTTAAATTAAATAGCGGAATAGAAAATATGATCCAAAAAAAGTGTATGTATATCACACGTTCACAACCACACTGGGCCCCAATTACTATTGTTTGTACCCCTAAAAGGCTAGATGAGGAGTAGGGGGAGTATGGAACAGGCAGCACCCTCAAACCTTCAGAAGTATGAGATGAACCCCAACAACTTGGAAAGGTGGATCTCTCTCACACGTACCAACACAGACTATCCCCCAATTTAACTGATCCCCAAAGGTTTTTGATTAAATAGCGGAATAGAAAATATGATCCAAAAAAAGTGTATGTATATCACACGTACACAACCACACTAGGCCCCAATTACTATTGTTTGTACCCCTAAAAGGCTAGGAGTAGGGGGAGTATGGAACAGGCAGCACCCTCAAACCTTCAGAAGTATGAGATGAACCCCAACAACTTGGAAAGGTGGATCTCTCTCACACGTACCAACACAGACTATCCCCCAATTTAACTGATCCCCAAAGGTTTTTGATTAAATAGCGGAATAGAAAATATGATCCAAAAAAAGTGTATGTATATCACACGTACACAACCACACTAGGCCCCAATTACTATTGTTTGTACCCCTAAAAGGCTAGATGAGGAGTAGGGGGGGTATGGAACAGGCAGCACCCTCAAATCTTCAGAAGTATGAGATGAACCCCAAAAACTTGGAAAGGTGGATCTCTCTCACACGTACCAACACAGACTATCCCCCAATTTAACTGATCCCCAAAGGTTTTTGATTAAATAGCGGAATAGAAAATATGATCCAAAAAAAGTGTATGTATATCACACGTACACAACCACACTAGGCCCCAATTACTATTGTTTGTACCCCTAAAAGGCTAGATGAGGAGTAGGGGGGGTATGGAACAGGCAGCACCCTCAAATCTTCAGAAGTATGAGATGAACCCCAAAAACTTGGAAAGGTGGATCTCTCTCACACGTACCAACACAGACTATCCCCCAATTTAACTGATCCCCAAAGGTTTTTGATTAAATAGCGGAATAGAAAATATGATCCAAAAAAAGTGTATGTATATCACACGTACACAACCACACTAGGCCCCAATTACTATTGTTTGTACCCCTAAAAGGCTAGGAGTAGGGGGAGTATGGAACAGGCAGCACCCTCAAACCTTCAGAAGTATGAGATGAACCCCAACAACTTGGAAAGGTGGATCTCTCTCACACGTACCAACACAGACTATCCCCCAATTTAACTGATCCCCAAAGGTTTTTGATTAAATAGCGGAATAGAAAATATGATCCAAAAAAAGTGTATGTATATCACACGTACACAACCACACTAGGCCCCAATTACTATTGTTTGTACCCCTAAAAGGCTAGGAGTAGGGGGAGTATGGAACAGGCAGCACCCTCAAACCTTCAGAAGTATGAGATGAACCCCAACAACTTGGAAAGGTGGATCTCTCTCACACGTACCAACACAGACTATCCCCCAATTTAACTGATCCCCAAAGGTTTTTGATTAAATAGCGGAATAGAAAATATGATCCAAAAAAAGTGTATGTATATCACACGTACACAACCACACTAGGCCCCAATTACTATTGTTTGTACCCCTAAAAGGCTAGATGAGGAGTAGGGGGGGTATGGAACAGGCAGCACCCTCAAACCTTCAGAAGTATGAGATGAACCCCAACAACTTGGAAAGGTGGATCTCTCTCACACGTACCAACACAGACTATCCCCCAATTTAACTGATCCCCAAAGGTTTTTGATTAAATAGCGGAATAGAAAATATGATCCAAAAAAAGTGTATGTATATCACACGTACACAACCACACTAGGCCCCAATTACTATTGTTTGTACCCCTAAAAGGCTAGATGAGGAGTAGGGGGGGTATGGAACAGGCAGCACCCTCAAACCTTCAGAAGTATGAGATGAACCCCAACAACTTGGAAAGGTGGATCTCTCTCACACGTACCAACACAGACTATCCCCCAATTTAACTGATCCCCAAAGGTTTTTGATTAAATAGCGGAATAGAAAATATGATCCAAAAAAAGTGTATGTATATCACACGTACACAACCACACTAGGCCCCAATTACTATTGTTTGTACCCCTAAAAGGCTAGATGAGGAGTAGGGGGGGTATGGAACAGGCAGCACCCTCAAACCTTCAGAAGTATGAGATGAACCCCAACAACTTGGAAAGGTGGATCTCTCTCACACGTACCAACACAGACTATCCCCCAATTTAACTGATCCCCAAAGGTTTTTGATTAAATAGCGGAATAGAAAATATGATCCAAAAAAAGTGTATGTATATCACACGTACACAACCACACTAGGCCCCAATTACTATTGTTTGTACCCCTAAAAGGCTAGGAGTAGGGGGAGTATGGAACAGGCAGCACCCTCAAACCTTCAGAAGTATGAGATGAACCCCAACAACTTGGAAAGGTGGATCTCTCTCACACGTACCAACACAGACTATCCCCCAATTTAACTGATCCCCAAAGGTTTTTGATTAAATAGCGGAATAGAAAATATGATCCAAAAAAAGTGTATGTATATCACACGTACACAACCACACTAGGCCCCAATTACTATTGTTTGTACCCCTAAAAGGCTAGATGAGGAGTAGGGGGGGTATGGAACAGGCAGCACCCTCAAACCTTCAGAAGTATGAGATGAACCCCAACAACTTGGAAAGGTGGATCTCTCTCACACGTACCAACACAGACTATCCCCCAATTTAACTGATCCCCAAAGGTTTTTGATTAAATAGCGGAATAGAAAATATGATCCAAAAAAAGTGTATGTATATCACACGTACACAACCACACTAGGCCCCAATTACTATTGTTTGTACCCCTAAAAGGCTAGATGAGGAGTAGGGGGGGTATGGAACAGGCAGCACCCTCAAACCTTCAGAAGTATGAGATGAACCCCAACAACTTGGAAAGGTGGATCTCTCTCACACGTACCAACACAGACTATCCCCCAATTTAACTGATCCCCAAAGGTTTTTGATTAAATAGCGGAATAGAAAATATGATCCAAAAAAAGTGTATGTATATCACACGTACACAACCACACTAGGCCCCAATTACTATTGTTTGTACCCCTAAAAGGCTAGATGAGGAGTAGGGGGAGTATGGAACAGGCAGCACCCTCAAACCTTCAGAAGTATGAGATGAACCCCAACAACTTGGAAAGGTGGATCTCTCTCACACGTACCAACACAGACTATCCCCCAATTTAACTGATCCCCAAAGGTTTTTGATTAAATAGCGGAATAGAAAATATGATCCAAAAAAAGTGTATGTATATCACACGTACACAACCACACTAGGCCCCAATTACTATTGTTTGTACCCCTAAAAGGCTAGATGAGGAGTAGGGGGGTATGGAACAGGCAGCACCCTCAAACCTTCAGAAGTATGAGATGAACCCCAACAACTTGGAAAGGTGGATCTCTCTCACACGTACCAACACAGACTATCCCCCAATTTAACTGATCCCCAAAGGTTTTTGATTAAATAGCGGAATAGAAAATATGATCCAAAAAAAGTGTATGTATATCACACGTACACAACCACACTAGGCCCCAATTACTATTGTTTGTACCCCTAAAAGGCTAGATGAGGAGTAGGGGGAGTATGGAACAGGCAGCACCCTCAAACCTTCAGAAGTATGAGATGAACCCCAACAACTTGGAAAGGTGGATCTCTCTCACACGTACCAACACAGACTATCCCCCAATTTAACTGATCCCCAAAGGTTTTTGATTAAATAGCGGAATAGAAAATATGATCCAAAAAAAGTGTATGTATATCACACGTACACAACCACACTGGGCCCCAATTACTATTGTTTGTACCCCTAAAAGGCTAGATGAGGAGTAGGGGGAGTATGGAACAGGCAGCACCCTCAAACCTTCAGAAGTATGAGATGAACCCCAACAACTTGGAAAGGTGGATCTCTCTCACACGTACCAACACAGACTATCCCCCAATTTAACTGATCCCCAAAGGTTTTTGATTAAATAGCGGAATAGAAAATATGATCCAAAAAAAGTGTATGTATATCACACGTACACAACCACACTAGGCCCCAATTACTATTGTTTGTACCCCTAAAAGGCTAGATGAGGAGTAGGGGGGGTATGGAACAGGCAGCACCCTCAAACCTTCAGAAGTATGAGATGAACCCCAACAACTTGGAAAGGTGGATCTCTCTCACACGTACCAACACAGACTATCCCCCAATTTAACTGATCCCCAAAGGTTTTTGATTAAATAGCGGAATAGAAAATATGATCCAAAAAAAGTGTATGTATATCACACGTACACAACCACACTAGGCCCCAATTACTATTGTTTGTACCCCTAAAAGTCTAGGAGTAGGGGGAGTATGGAACAGGCAGCACCCTCAAACCTTCAGAAGTATGAGATGAACCCCAACAACTTGGAAAGGTGGATCTCTCTCACACGTACCAACACAGACTATCCCCCAATTTAACTGACCCCCAAAGGTTTTTGATTAAATAGCGGAATAGAAAATATGATCCAAAAAAAGTGTATGTATATCACACGTACACAACCACACTAGGCCCCAATTACTATTGTTTGTACCCCTAAAAGGCTAGATGAGGAGTAGGGGGAGTATGGAACAGGCAGCACCCTCAAATCTTCAGAAGTATGAGATTGTGTTCACTGTACCCCACAAAGATTGAGTTCACTGCACCCCACAATGATTGTGTTCACTGCACCCCACAAAGATTGTGTTCACTGCACCTCACAAAGATTGTGTTCACTGTACCCCCCAAAGATTGTGTTCACTGCACCCCACAAAGATTCTGTTCACTGTACCCCACAAAGATTGTGTTCACTGCACCCTAAAAGGATGTTGTTCACTGCACCCCACAAAGATTGTGTTCACTGCACCCTAAAAGGATGTTGTTCACTGCACCCCAAAAAGATTGTGTTCACTGTACCCCCCCAAAGATTGTGTTCACTGCACCCCACAAAGATTGTGTTCACTGCACCCCAAAAAGATTGTGTTCACTGTACCCCCCAAAGATTGTGTTCACTGCACCCCAAAAAGATTGTGTTCACTGTACCCCCCAAAGATTGTGTTCACTGCACCCCACAAAGATTCTGTTCACTGTACCCCACAAAGATTGTGTTCACTGCACCCCAAAAAGATTGTGTTCACTGTACCCCCCCAAAGATTGTGTTCACTGCACCCCACAAAGATTCTGTTCACTGCACCCCACAAAGGATTTTGTTCACTGCACCCCAAAAAGATTGTGTTCACTGCACCCCAAAAAGGATTTTGATCACTGCACCCCAAAAAGGATGTTGTTCACTGCACCCCAAAAATGATTTTGTTCACTCCACCCCAAAAAGATTGTGTTCACTGCACCCCACAAAGATTGTGTTCACTGCACCCCAAAAAGATTGTGTTCACTGTACCCCCCAAAGATTGTGTTCACTGCACCCCACAAAGATTCTGTTCACTGTACCCCACAAAGATTGTGTTCACTGCACCCCAAAAAGATTGTGTTCACTGCACCCCAAAAAGGATGTTGTTCACTGCACCCCAAAAAGGATGTTGTTCACTCCACCCCAAAAAGATTGTGTTCACTGCACCCCACAAAGATTGTGTTCACTGCACCCCAAAAAGATTGTGTTCACTGCACCCCAAAAATGATTTTGTTCACTGCACCCCAAAAAGGATTTTGTTCACTGCACCCCAAAAAGGATGTTGTTCACTCCACCCCAAAAAGATTGTGTTCACTGCACCCCAAAAAGATTGTGTTCACTGCACCCCACAAAGGATTTTGTTCACTGCACCCCAAAAAGATTGTGTTCACTGCACCCCAAAAAGGATGTTGTTCACTGCACCCCAAAAAGGATTTTGTTCACTGCACCCCAAAAAGATTGTGTTCACTGCACCCCACAAAGGATTTTGTTCACTGCACCCCACAAAGATTGTGTTCACTGCACACCAAAAAGGATTGTGTTCACTGCACCCCAAAAAGATTTTGTTCACTGCACCCCAAAAAGATTGTGTTCACTGCAGCCCAAAAAGATTGTGTTCACTGCAGCCCAAAAAGATTGTGTTCACTGCAGCCCAAAAAGATTGTGTTCACTGCAGCCCAAAAAGATTGTGTTCACTGCAGCTCACACACAGAAAAATGGATGTGGATCACTGACACCTGCCTATCTCCAATCCCACACCACACAGCAATATCGATTGTAGTTTGTAGAACACAGTTTCCCTAAAATTCAGCAGACTCTGTCCCTAACAGGATTGAGAAGAGATCGTAGATCAGGATTGAGTGCAGATTCACCCCACCCCCCACACAGCAATATCGATTGTAGTTTGTAGAAGACACTGACCCTATAATTCAGCAGACTCTATCCCTAAAATGCCTACAACTCGCCCTGCCTAAACACTCCGACCTGTCCCTCAATTCTATCCGGACACAAATGGTTTTTTCCTGCCTATCTTTCCCTAATCAGCAGCCAGCACATTGATGTGTGCTCTGTCCCTTAGCTAAGCAGCAGAATGACGCTGCTGCGGCGGCTGCCTCGAACTTATAAAGACTTGGTCACATGCTTCAGACGGCCAATCACAGCTACTAAGACATTTGCAGGCATGGCTGGGATGGCTTAAGGCACACCAGTTAAACGATTGTTGATTGGCTGTTGAAAGCCCGCCATGAAAAGAGCGCCAAAGCATGCAAAACCCGGAAATAAAACGACCGAACACGGATTTTTACCCGAACATACAGTAAAGTGTCCGTGTCCGTGTTCGGGTAAAAAAAATCCAATTATTCGGTACGAACACGAATAATACAGTCCGTGTTCGCTCAACACTAATAGTGAATATTAAGGTGCCAAAATAAATTTTCATATGGAAGGAGTGAGTCCCAGTGATGGATTCGGGATGTGGGTGCCAGGTGAGGACAATCCGTGCTCCCTCTCTAAATAGCCCGCTCTCACCAGAGAGCGGCACCCCTACAGGGGTAACCAGCATTGAGTATATGGGGTAAAACCCTTGGTGGCTCTCGATAAGGTCCCTCCAATCCTCCTGGGTAAATCTCACTTCCTCCCTCTATGGTTAAAGCAAGCAGTTGCTATATAGGGTATCGATAAGGCAGTTCTCCAAAGTGTTGAAGACGGTATCCAGGATGTATAGATAAAAAACACTAATATAGTGATGTACCGTTTAAAGATTCCATTTATTGTAAAAATTACAGGTAGTACTCACATTTAAAATCAAAGTGCAGCATCCGTAAGCGTGTAGGGACCGCAAACCCCTCGTATAGCGCTGTTTGCGGTGTTTCCGGGACGCCGTGCAGTTCACTGGCCGGATGTGCGTCTCACAGGGCGGAACTGACGTGCCTACGCTCTACGCGTTTCGTCATCGAAATGACGTCATCAGGAGCAGCGTGAGGCTACGTGAGTTCCGCAGATCTAAATACTAACAGGTTGCTCGGCAACCGGAACTGGTATCCAATCAGGATTTTGTAGCTACTGCGTCATCAGTTACCAGGTAGAACTTGTGTATGTAAATCTACGGGGTGAGATAAAGGATATTGTGATCTTCCCATTTAGTTTTTCTTTACCAATGGGCATACTTCATGGGTTAGAATCACCTGTTGCTAGGTAGAATTCTCATATGAAAATTAGTTGACCACGGGTGTAATTATAATATAGATCGGTAATGAATCACATTAAGCACTCCGAGGACTTATATATTGGTAAAGAAAGCCTCGGGAATATATATATATATCTTTAATTGTGTGAGCAATTTAAGAAGGAGAGGCAATTAGGCTATGCAATGTAAATGTTGTACTCTAAAAGTATCAGTGTATTTTATTCATTTATAAATTAAAGGAATTTTAGGATGGAATACTGTTTAGGGGATATTATACTTCAAACCAAAGATTATTTAATAATCTTATATGTATTTTGTTAGTCCCTATTAATTAGCATTAGAAAGCTAATGCGTATAAGAAACATCAATATGAATTAAAGTATTTAAAAATATGAATAAATACCTGATAAATTAATATAGTATATAAGACCAGGGAAATTATTAATAAAACTACTTGGATAAAAATTAGTTTGGATAAAAAATACAATAAAATGTTATTAAAAGGATATAGGACTATACTTGGGAATGAATTAGTGTCACCAGTATATTAAATAGTAGAGTAATAAATAGTTCTAATCATAAGGTTCCTGTGGACGAGCAACCAACTATATCACATATGTTTACATAGTTTGTATAATACAATAGACCAACATTTCAACAGTATAAAAATTATAAATAATAAATACAGTGCCCTCATTATATTATCAGATATTATTCACAAGGTGTACGTAAGGCCCATACCCACTAATATTTACAAGGTGTACATAAGGACCATACCCATTATTGGGAGTGCTGTTGAAAGGTAATCTATGAGGAAAGTATGGGGTTAAAATATATAACAAAAAATTAATTAATTAAAAAAGTATTTGTAGAAAGCAATTAGAAAAGAAGCCATATATTAAAAACTTGAATGGTATATATGTAAAAATGGTACAGACCATATTAATGCTTACTATGTGGAGTGTAATCAAAATCTCATGTTTAGAAAAAGTAGTTTAATGGGAGGTTTTTCTATGGCTAGAAGCAAAATATTTAACATAAAGAACTGTACAATAGATCTGGTAATCTATTTAAAAGCTATGATATAGGGACTATGTATTCGGGACTGAACTGTTAGTTTAAAAATTGTTAAATTTATTAAAAATTAGAAATAAAACAATTCAAATCTATATCAAGATTGAGTCCTCCAGGCTGTAGTGATTCCATCAAATATATCCACTTTGTCTCGTTTTGTGAAATTTTTCTGGTTTTGTTTTCACCTCTCCAGTTTTCCTTGATCACATCTATTTCATAGAATATTAGCCCTTTAGGATTCCTATTGTGTACGTCTCTGAAATGTCTGGAAAGACTATGTTTGGGGAATCCTCTTTTGATGTTTCCAATATGCTCCCTGATACGGACCATCAGGGGCCTAGTAGTTCTGCCTATGTATTGTAATTTGCAAGGGCACTCTATGATGTAAGTAACGTGGGTACTATGGCAGGTGATCAAGTTTTTTATTTGAAAAAATCTCTTGTTGACGTTGGATTTGAATCTCGTAATCTTCTTCTGTTGTGCTGGATTGTTTCTACAGGCCAAACAGTTACGGCATCGGATAAATCCCTTCATGTCTGGAAAAAGCTTTATTTCTTTTGGAGGATTCACAACATTGTGAACCAATCTATTTCTCAGAGTGGGTGCCTTGCGGTAAATGAATTTCGGTTTATTTGGTAAAATTTTGGAGAAAATCCTGTCTGATTTTAAAACTTTTTAAAAATCTTTTCCACTGACCTATATTGTTTATTAAAACCAGTTATAAAAGCGTATTCAAAATTTGTATCATTGTTTCGTGTTTTGGTCTTTAGTAGTTCGTCCCTTGACATATTTTTGATAGTATTTTTCGTTTTTTCCAATACCGCTCTATCATAACCCTTTTCGCTGAATTTTATAGTGAGTTTTTCTGCTTGTGTTTCATAGTCTTCAATATTTGTACAGTTCCTTCTAATCCTCATATACTATCCCTTCGGTATATTTTGTTTCCATTTTGGATGGTGACAGCTGGAGGTCGGGATATACCCATTCTTATCTGTGGGTTTAAAAAATGTTCTGGTCTCTATTTTATCATCCTTTTTAAAAATCTGTAAATCCAGAAAATCTATTTGCTTCTTGTCATAATTGGCTGTAAATTTTATTCCATAAGGATTGTTATTAAGTTGTTTAATAAAACTTTCTAAAGTGTCTTGTACTCCCTCCCATACCATAAATATGTCGTCTATATAGCGACGATAGAACTGCAATTGTGGTATACTTTTTCCATAAATCATCTTCTCCTCAAGCATGTTCATGAAAATGTTAGCCACACTGGGGGCATACCGGGCCCCCATAGCCACACCTTTAGTCTGTACGTAAAATATTTTGTTGTACCAAAAATAATTATTTTCCATTGCGAGTTGGAGGCCTTCTATAATATAATTGATCTGTGTCTGTTTCAGATCTGTTTCCTCTGATAGGGCTTTCCTAACACTTTCCACTCCATCTTTTTGGTCTATACTAGTATATAATGAATTGGCGTTGATTGTTACCAGGAATTGTGTATCCTTTGTTGTAAGTTGCTGTAATTCTTTGATTTCTTTGATTCTTTGCATATTTGAGCCCTAAATCTAAAACTTTTAATAAAGGCATTTTTAATCTTAGCGACACTGTTTTTACACCAGAAGAATTAAAAGTTTTAGATTTAGGGCTCAAATATGCACCCAATAAAAACCTAGACAAGTTTGAAGCATATATTGATGTACAAAGGTTTTTAAGGAAATTGAATATAAAAAAGTTTTTTAACATGAAAGGAAACCAGAGAACTACGAGCAACACAAATGTTTTTTTTTATAGAAGGCCTCCAACTCGCAATGGAAAAGAATTATTTTTGGTACAACAAGATATTTTACGTACAGACTAAAGGTGTGGCTATGGGGGCCCGATATGCCCCCAGTGTGGCTAACATTTTCATGAACATGCTTGAGGAGAAGATGATCTATGGAAAAAGTATACCACAATTGCAGTTCTATCGTCGCTATATAGACGACATATTTATGGTATGGGAGGGAGCACAAGACACTTTAGAAAGTTTTATTAAACAACTTAATAACAATCCTTATGGAATAAAATTTACAGCCAATTATGACAAGAAGCAAATAGATTTTCTGGATTTACAGATTTTTAAAAAGGATGATAAAATAGAGACCAGAACATTTTTTAAACCCACAGATAAGAATGGGTATATCCCGACCTCCAGCTGTCACCATCCAAAATGGAAACAAAATATACCGAAGGGACAGTATATGAGGATTAGAAGGAACTGTACAAATATTGAAGACTATGAAACACAAGCAGAAAAACTCACTATAAAATTCAGCGAAAAGGGTTATGATAGAGCGGTATTGGAAAAAACGAAAAATACTATCAAAAATATGTCAAGGGACGAACTACTAAAGACCAAAACACGAAACAATGATACAAATTTTGAATACGCTTTTATAACTGGTTTTAATAAACAATATAGGTCAGTGGAAAAGATTTTTAAAAAGTACTGGCCTATTTTAAAATCAGACAGGATTTTCTCCAAAATTTTACCAAATAAACCGAAATTAATTTACCGCAAGGCACCCACTCTGAGAAATAGATTGGTTCACAATGTTGTAAATCCTCCAAAAGAAATAAAGCTTTTTCCAGACATGAAGGGATTTATCCGATGCCGTAACTGTTTGGCCTGTAGAAACAATCCAGCACAACAGAAGAAGATTACGAGATTCAAATCCAACGTCAACAAGAGATTTTTTCAAATAAAAAACTTGATCACCTGCCATAGTACCCACGTTACTTACATCATAGAGTGCCCTTGCAAATTACAATACATAGGCAGAACTACTAGGCCCCTGATGGTCCGTATCAGGGAGCATATTGGAAACATCAAAAGAGGATTCCCCAAACATAGTCTTTCCAGACATTTCAGAGACGTACACAATAGGAACCCTAAAGGGCTAATATTCTATGGAATAGATGTCATCAAGGAAAACTGGAGAGGTGAAAACAAAACCAGAAAAATTTCACAAAACGAGACAAAGTGGATATATTTGATGGAATCACTACAGCCTGGAGGACTCAATCTTGATATAGATTTGAATTGTTTTATTTCTAATTTTTAATAAATTTAACAATTTTTAAACTAACAGTTCAGTCCCGAATACATAGTCCCTATATCATAGCTTTTAAATAGATTACCAGATCTATTGTACAGTTCTTTATGTTAAATATTTTGCTTCTAGCCATAGAAAAACCTCCCATTAAACTACTTTTTCTAAACGTGAGATTTTGATTACACTCCACATAGTAAGCATTAATATGGTCTGTACCATTTTTACATATATACCATTCAAGTTTTTAATATATGGCTTCTTTTCTAATTGCTTTCTACAAATACTTTTTTAATTAATTAATTTTTTGTTATATATTTTAACCCCATATTTTCCTCATAGATTACCTTTCAACAGCACTCCCAATAATGGGTATGGTCCTTATGTACACCTTGTAAATATTAGTGGGTATGGGCCTTACGTACACCTTGTGAATACCATTAATATCTGATAATATAATGAGGGCACTGTATTTATTATTTATAATTTTTATACTGTTGAAATGTTGGTCTATTGTATTATACAAACTATGTAAACATATGTGATATAGTTGGTTGCTCGTCCACAGGAACCTTATGATTAGAACTATTTATTACTCTACTATTTAATATACTGGTGACACTAATTCATTCCCAAGTATAGTCCTATATCCTTTTAATAACATTTTATTGTATTTTTTATCCAAACTAATTTTTATCCAAGTAGTTTTATTAATAATTTCCCTGGTCTTATATACTATATTAATTTATCAGGTATTTATTCATATTTTTAAATACTTTAATTCATATTGATGTTTCTTATACGCATTAGCTTTCTAATGCTAATTAATAGGGACTAACAAAATACATATAAGATTATTAAATAATCTTTGGTTTGAAGTATAATATCCCCTAAACAGTATTCCATCCTAAAATTCCTTTAATTTATAAATGAATAAAATACACTGATACTTTTAGAGTACAACATTTACATTGCATAGCCTAATTGCCTCTCCTTCTTAAATTGCTCACACAATTAAAGATATATATATATATTCCCGAGGCTTTCTTTACCAATATATAAGTCCTCGGAGTGCTTAATGTGATTCATTACCGATCTATATTATAATTACACCCGTGGTCAACTAATTTTCATATGAGAATTCTACCTAGCAACAGGTGATTCTAACCCATGAAGTATGCCCATTGGTAAAGAAAAACTAAATGGGAAGATCACAATATCCTTTATCTCACCCCGTAGATTTACATACACAAGTTCTACCTGGTAACTGATGACGCAGTAGCTACAAAATCCTGATTGGATACTAGTTCCGGTTGCCGAGCAACCTGTTAGTATTTAGATCTGCGGAACTCACGTAGCCTCACGCTGCTCCTGATGACGTCATTTTGATGACGAAACGCGTAGAGCATAGGCACGTCAGTTCCGCCCTGTGAGACGCACATCCGGCCGGTGAACCGCACGGCGTCCCGGAAACACCGCAAACACCGCTATACGAGGGGTTTGCAGTCCCTACACGCTTACGGATGCTGCACTTTGATTTTAAATGTGAGTACTACCTGTAATTTTTACAATAAATGGAATCTTTAAACGGTACATCACTATATTAGTGTTTTTTATCTATACATCCTGGATACCGTCTTCAACACTTTGGAGAACTGCCTTATCGATACCCTATATAGCAACTGCTTGCTTTAACCATAGAGGGAGGAAGTGAGATTTACCCAGGAGGATTGGAGGGACCTTATCGAGAGCCACCAAGGGTTTTACCCCATATACTCAATGCTGGTTACCCCTGTAGGGGTGCCGCTCTCTGGTGAGAGCGGGCTATTTAGAGAGGGAGCACGGATTGTCCTCACCTGGCACCCACATCCCGAATCCATCACTGGGACTCACTCCTTCCATATGAAAATTTATTTTGGCACCTTAATATTCACTATTATTGCACCTTCTGGAAGATCAACCTATTGATCATATTTTGTGGACTTTCTATCACCAGATGTTTATTACGGACTATATTAAACCTTTGGCATAATTCTAATACTATATTTATTTATATATTTATTTCACTAATTATTTACACCTTGGAATTTTATGAGATTATTTATTCATGTGGCACTATTCACCATAGTTATCTATATTTTCATATTTTCTCCAGATTATATATTTTTTTGTCACCTGGATATCCATATTCACAGTACATTGGGGTCATTTTCTAAAATATTACCTCTAGTGATTAATATATACTACTCAGCACAAATCTTTTTCACCTACACACTTGTATATTGAGAAACATCACTTGGATATCCTTTTATTATTTATTTTAACACTGGCACTGCCACCTAGTGGCTATATTATTTATTGCACCAGTCACTTCCTTTGATTCTTTATCTCTCAAATATTCACTTGTTATTATATGAATGGTTTGCACTGTTTTTTAAGTTATTATATTTATTTATATTTATTAGTGTCAAGTGTTTACCAATAATTATCTGTGACACATTTGAAACTTAAGGTTGGACACATTTGGTGTTTATAAGGACCAACATTTTTTTGCATTGATATCATTTATTGGCCCATTATATATTTTAATTATACTTAGATCTTTCTCCCACATATTTATTACCATAAACGGCAGCGCCAATATACCCTATCCTATCTCTACTTTTCAAATATAGTTTATCTATATTTTTGGGGTAGGCTGCAGCCAACATATTAGCTTAATCACATCCAATTGCGCGGAATTCTTATACATATCGGGACCTAGTCTGTGTTTGTACGTGTGAGATACACCGTTTTATACAAAATTTTCTATTCCGCTATTCAATATACACCCTTTTGGGGTGAAAAAAATAAAATTGCGGCATAGTCTGTATCAGTACGTGTGAGATGCGCCCAAAAAATTTGAAAGGTGTATCTTCCACCGCCGAGAATTGCAGGGCGCTTCAGTTTGCCTCCTGTTCCAAACTCCTCCTACTCCTCTTCCTCATCCTCATCCTGCCTTTAGGGTACAAAAAATTGTAATCGGGGCCTAGTCTGTATTTGTACGTGTGAGATACACCGTTTTATAAAAAATGTTCTATTCCGCTATTCAATATACACCGTTTTGGGGTGAAAAAAATAAATTGCGGCATAGTCTGTATCGGTACGTGTGAAAAACACCTTTCAAATTTTTTGGGCGCATCTTCCACCAACGAGGTTTGCAGGGCGCTTCAGTTTGCCTCCTGTTCCGAACTCCTCCTACTCCTCTTCCTCATCCTCATCCTGCCTTTAGGGTAAAAAAAATTGTAATCGGGGCCTAGTCTGTGTTTGTACGTGTGAAATATACCGTTTTATAAATTTTTTTCTATTTCGCTATTCAATATACACCCTTTTGGGGTGTAAAAAATTAAATTGCGTCATAGTCTGTATCGGTACGTGTGAGATACATATTTCAAATTTTTTGGGC
Source organism: Pelophylax lessonae (assembly GCF_965119305.1). NCBI lineage: Eukaryota > Metazoa > Chordata > Amphibia > Anura > Ranidae > Pelophylax > Pelophylax lessonae. Next base: position 338,174,923 of record NC_138771.1, on the reverse strand, counting down.
GCATCTTCCACCGCCGAGGATTGCAGGGCGCTTCAGTTTGCCTCCTGTTACGAACTCCTCCTACTCCTCATCCTCATCCTGCCTTTAGGGTACAAAAAATTGTAATCGGGGCCTAGTCTGTGTTTGTACATGTGAGATACACCGTTTTATAAAAATTTTTCTATTCCGCTATTCAATATACACCCTTTTGGGGTGAAAAAAATTAAATTGCGGCATAGTCTGTATCGGTACGTGTGAGATACACCTTTTAAATTTTTTGGGTGCATCTTCCACCGCCGAGGATTGCAGGGCGCTTCAGTTTGCCTCCTGTTCCAAACTCCTCCTACTCCTCTTCCTCATCCTCATCCTGCCTTTAGGGTACAAAAAATTGTAATCTGGGCCTAGTCTGTGTTTGTACGTGTGAGATACACCGTTTTATACAAAATTTTCTATTCCGCTATTCAATATACACCCTTTGGGGTGAAAAAAATTAAATTGCGCCATAGTCTGTATCGGTACGTGTGAGATACACCTTTCAAATTTTTTGGGCGCATCTTCCACCGCCGAGGATTGCAGGGCGCTTCAGTTTGCCTCCTGTTACGAACTCCTCCAACTCCTCTTCCTCATCCTCATCCTGCCTTTAGGGTACAAAAAATTGTAATCGGGGCCTAGTCTGTGTTTGTACATGTGAGATACACCGTTTTATAAAACATTTTCTATTCCGCTATTCAATATACACCCTTTTGGGGTAAAAAAAATGAAATTGCGGCATAGACTGTATCGGTACGTGTGAGATACACCTTTCAAATTTTTCGGGCGCATCTTCCACCGCCGAGGATTGCAGGGCGCTTCAGTTTGCCTCCTGTTCCTGAACTCCTCCTACTCCTCTTCCTCATCCTCATCCTGCCTTTAGGGTACAAAAAATTGTAATCGGGGCCTAGTCTGTGTTTGTACGTGTGAGATACACCGTTTTATATAAAAAATTATATTTCGCTATTCAATATACACCCTTTTGGGGTGAAAAAAATTAAATTGCGGCATAGTCTGTATCGGTACGTGTGAGATACACCTTTTTATATATACTTTTTTCTATTCCGCTATTCAATATACACCCTTTTGGGGTGAAAAAAATTAAATTGCGGCATAGTCTGTATCGGTACGTGTGAGATATACCTTTTTATATACTTTTTTCTATTCCGCTATTCAATATACACCCTTTTGGGGTAAAACAAATTAAATTGCGGCATAGTCTGTATCGGTACGTGTGAGATACACCTTTTTATATACTTTTTTCTATTCCGCTATTCAATATACTCCCTTTTGGGGTAAAAAATTTAAATTGCGGCATAGTTTGCATATTTGACTGTGAGATACACCCGTGCGATACTGTTGTTGTTTTGTTCCGCTATTCAATAAACACCTTTCTAGGGCAAGATCATAAATTACAGAAATATGAGGAGACCGTCAAATAGGGGCTGTGGCCTGGGTCGTGGTGCTGCTGGTAGAGCTCCTGTTGCAAGGAGAGGACGTGGTCGATCTGTGCCAGCTACTGACAGTGCCTCCAGTTCCTTCACATTGTCTCCCACCCAGTCTACTGCAGAAAGGTCAGAGTTGGCACCTGCAGCCAATGTCCAACCGTCTTTCACCCCCCCCCCCCTTGCAAATCAGGCAAGCAGTCTGAGCCCCAAGTCATGCAGCAGTCTCTTCTTCTTTTTGATGACTCTGTCAGCAGGGTTTCCCAGGGGCATCCACCTAGCCCTGCCCCAGAAGTGAAAGAGATTGAGTGCAGCGATGCCCAACCACTTATTTCTCAAGATGAGTACATGGAATGATGATGACGAAACGCAGGTGCCAACTGCTGCGGCACTCAGAATTGTGGAGACCGACAAGGAGGGCAGGGGTGAAGACTGGGTGGAAGATGATGTGGAGGACGATGAGGTCCTCGACCCCACGTGGAATGAAGTTCATGCAGGTGACCTGAGTAGTTTGGAGGAAGAGGCGGTGGTCGCACAGAGCCACCAGCACAGCAGAAGAAGGAGCAGGGTGCAAAAGCGGAGCGGCCGTGCCCTAGACACCACGCCTGCTACTGCCCAACGCAGCAAGGGACTGAGCGCACCAAAGCCAGCTCAAAGGAGTTCTCTAGCGTGGAAGTTCTTCAGACAATGTGCTGATGACTAGGGTTGAGCGAACACGGACTGTATTATTCGTGTTCGTACCGAATAATTGGATTTTTGTTACCCGAACACGGACCCGAAAACTTTACTGTATATTCGGGTAAAAATCCGTGTTCGGTCATTTTAATTCTGGGTTTTGTATGCATTGGCGCGCTTTTCATGGCGGGATTTCAACAGCCAATCAACAAGCGTTTAACTGGTGTGCCTTAAGCCATCCCAGCCATGCCTACAAATGTATTAGTAGCTGTGAATGGCCATCTGAAGCATGTGACCAAGTCTTTATAAGTTCGAGCCAGCGCCGCTGCGTCATTCTGCTGTGTAGTTCAGGGACAGAGCACACATCATACGTGCTGGCTGCTGATTAGGGACAGACAGGCAAAAATCATTTGTGTCCGGATAAAATGGAGGGACAGGTCGGAGTGTGTTAGGCAGGGCGAGTTGTAGGGCATTTTAGGGCGAGGCTGCTGATTTTTAGGGTCAGTGTTCTACAATCGATATTGCTGTGTGGGGGGGGGGGGTTTGCAGTGACCGATCTTATCAATCCTTTTAGGGAGAGGCTGGAGATAGGCAGGTGTCAGTGGTCCACATCGATTTTGCTATGTGGGGTGCAGTGAAAACAATCTTTTTTGCCCACTGAGGAGGAGGGAGAAAAGTCTTTTTCTATCAGTCACTGTGTGCAGCGTTTTTCCTTCAGTGCTGCTGTGCTCACTGTGATAATACACTGCTGTGTGTGTTCACATGTGCTATTATTGAGTGGTTTCAAAAATCATACACTTTTTTCTATTCCACTATTCAATATACAGCCTTGGGTTAAAAAAATTAAATTGTGGCATAGTCTGTACTAATCTAGTTAAAAATTACAAACTTAAAAGGGGAATTTTTTTTCCCTCCATAGCCTGCAGCAGAGCTGAATGATATAAGACACTGCTGTTCACATGTGCTATTGATAAATCACACCAATTTTATATCATATTTTCTATTCCGCTATTCAATAAAAACCTTTGGGTATAAACAATTAAATTGCGGGATAGTCTGTGTTGGTACGTGTGAGATACATCTTTCCAATTTTTGGGGTGCATCTCATACTTCTGAGGATTTGAGGGTGCTGCCTGTTCCGAACTCCTCCTACTCCTCATCCTGCCTTTGGGGGTACAAAAAATAGTAATTGGGGCCTAGTCTAGTACTGTACGTGTGAGATACATACACTTTTTTTGATAATATTTTCTATTCCGCTATTCAAGAAAAACCTTTGGGTATAAACAATTAACTTGCGGGATAGTCTGTGTTGGTACGTGTGAGATACACCTTTCCAATTTTTGGGGTGCATCTCATACTTCCGAGGATTTGAGGGTGCTGCCTGTTCCGAACTCCTCCTACTCCTCATCCTGCCTTTGGGGGTACAAAAAATAGTAATTGGGGCCTAGTCTGGTTCTGTACGTGTGAGATACATACACTTTTTTTGATAATATTTTCTATTCCGCTATTCAATAAAAACCTTTGGGTATAAACAATTAAATTGCGGGATAGTCTGTGTTGGTAGGTGTGAGATACACCTTTCCAATTTTTGGGGTGCATCTCATACTTCTGAGGATTTCAGGGTGCTGCCTGTTCCGAACTCCTCCTACTCCTCATCCTGCCTTTGGGGGTACAAAAAATAGTAATTGGGGCCTAGTCTGGTTCTGTACGTGTGAGATACATACACTTTTTTTGATAATATTTTCTATTCCGCTATTCAATAAAAACCTTTGGGTATAAACAATTAAATTGCAGGATAGTCTGTGTTGGTACGTGTGAGATACACCTTTCCAATTTTTGGGGTGCATCTCATACTTCCGAGGATTTGAGGGTGCTGCCTGTTCCGAACACCTCCTACTCCTCATCCTGCCTTTGGGGGTACAAAAAATAGTAATTGGGGCCTAGTCTGGTTCTGTACATGTGAGATACATACACTTTTTTTGATAATATTTTCTATTCCGCTATTCAATAAAAACCTTTGGGTATAAACAATTAAATTGCGGGATAGTCTGTGTTGGTACGTGTGAGATACACCTTTCCAATTTTTGGGGTTCATCTCATACTTCTGAAGATTTGAGGGTGCTGCCTGTTCCGTACTCCTCCTACTCCTCATCCTGCCTTTGGGGGTACAAAAAATAGTAATTGGGGCCTAGTCTGGTTCTGTACGTGTGAGATACATGCGCTTTTTTTGATAATATTTTCTATTCCGCTATTCAATAAAAACCTTTGGGTATAAACAATTAAATTGCGGGATAGTCTGTGTTGGTACGTGTGAGATACACCTTTCCAATTTTTGGGGTTCATCTCATACTTCTGAAGATTTGAGGGTGCTGCCTGTTCCGTACTCCTCCTACTCCTCATCCTGCCTTTGGGGGTACAAAAAAATAGTAATTGGGGCCTAGTCTGGTTCTGTACGTGTGAGATACATACACTTTTTTTGATAATATTTTCTATTCCGCTATTCAATAAAAACCTTTGGGTATAAACAATTAAATTGCGGGATAGTCTGTGTTGGTACGTGTGAGATACACCTTTCCAATTTTTGGGGTTCATCTCATACTTCTGAAGATTTGAGGGTGCTGCCTGTTCCGTACTCCTCCTACTCCTCATCCTGCCTTTGGGGGTACAAAAAATAGTAATTGGGGCCTAGTCTGGTTCTGTACGTGTGAGATACATGCACTTTTTTTGATAATATTTTCTATTCCGCTATTCAATAAAAACCTTTGGGTATAAACAATTAAATTGCGGGATAGTCTGTGTTGGTACGTGTGAGATACACCTTTCCAATTTTTGGGGTTCATCTCATACTTCTGAAGATTTGAGGGTGCTGCCTGTTCCGTACTCCTCCTACTCCTCATCCTGCCTTTGGGGGTACAAAAAATAGTAATTGGGGCCTAGTCTGGTTCTGTACGTGTGAGATACATGCACTTTTTTTGATAATATTTTCTATTCCGCTATTCAATAAAAACCTTTGGGTATAAACAATTAAATTGCGGGATAGTCTGTGTTGGTACGTGTGAGATACACCTTTCCAATTTTTGGGGTTCATCTCATACTTCTGAAGATTTGAGGGTGCTGCCTGTTCCGTACTCCTCCTACTCCTCATCCTGCCTTTGGGGGTACAAAAAATAGTAATTGGGGCCTAGTCTGGTTCTGTACGTGTGAGATACATACACTTTTTTTGATAATATTTTCTATTCCGCTATTCAATAAAAACCTTTGGGTATAAACAATTAAATTGCGGGATAGTCTGTGTTGGTACGTGTGAGATACACCTTTCCAATTTTTGGGGTTCATCTCATACTTCTGAAGATTTGAGGGTGCTGCCTGTTCCGTACTCCTCCTACTCCTCATCCTGCCTTTGGGGGTACAAAAAATAGTAATTGGGGCCTAGTCTGGTTCTGTACGTGTGAGATACATGCACTTTTTTTGATAATATTTTCTATTCCGCTATTCAATAAAAACCTTTGGGTATAAACAATTAAATTGCGGGATAGTCTGTGTTGGTACGTGTGAGATACACCTTTCCAATTTTTGGGGTTCATCTCATACTTCTGAAGATTTGAGGGTGCTGCCTGTTCCGTACTCCTCCTACTCCTCATCCTGCCTTTGGGGGTACAAAAAATAGTAATTGGGGCCTAGTCTGGTTCTGTACGTGTGAGATACATGCGCTTTTTTTGATAATATTTTCTATTCCGCTATTCAATAAAAACCTTTGGGTATAAACAATTACATTGCGGGATAGTCTGTGTTGGTACGTGTGAGATACACCTTTCCAATTTTTGGGGTTCATCTCATACTTCTGAAGATTTGAGGGTGCTGCCTGTTCCGTACTCCTCCTACTCCTCATCCTGCCTTTGGGGGGTACAAAAAATAGCAATTGGGGCCTAGTCTGGTTCTGTACGTGTGAGACACATACACCTTTTTTTGATAATATTTTCTATTCCGCTATTCAATAAAAACTTAGATTAGCCAGGAGGATGCAAACATGTTTGGTGAACTGGCTAGCTGTTAGTGGGCTGGAAGGAAAAGGCAACAATGGGCTGGAGCTAGACTGGCTCGGGAGGTGTGAGAACAACTGGCCCAGAACCGCTACTGGACAACATTCGTTGCGGGTCTGGAAGAATTTGATGTTGACCATGGTGCCGGACTGATGAGTTTTGAACACTGCCAGATGTAGGACAAAATGGTCTTGAAGGCAGGCTAATGGTACCTGCGTAGCACCTGGCAACCAGGGCCACTGTAAGTGAACTCACCAGGCTGTAGGAAGTCGTATAAGGCCAGGTAGATAGCCGCTTGGATGACCAGCCTGGGGAGCAACCTAAAAGGGGACCGTGACAGGATGTCTGATATGTTCCAGAACATGGAACTTGATTTGGGCAAGCATTTGCTACTGGCTCCAGGCTGATGTTTCTGGATGCCACACAGCAATGCTTTGACCGCATGGCTCACGATCAACAAAGGTTTCCCAGGGGCTTGTAGGGAGAGGAAATGCTGGATGCCAGCTAGGTACAGTCTGACAGTGTTGTGGGACAGGCTCAGATGTGTGTGGCAGGAAGACACGAAGGTCAGAATGAGACGTGGGTGTTTTTTTGGTGGGTGGTTAGGGCCATAATTGCTGTACCCCCTTGTGCATTTCAGGCACTCTTCCTTCTGCTTCAGACGTAGGTGTTTTTTTTTGGTGTGTGGTGAACCAGCACCAATAATATTAGGGCCATAATTGCTGTACCCCCTTGTGCATCTCAGGCACTCTTCCTTCTGCTTCAGACGTAGGTGTTCTTTTTGGTGGGTGGTGAAACAGCAATAATAATATTAGGGACATAATTGCTGTACCCCCTTGTGCATCTCAAGTGCTCTTCCTTCTGCTCCAGACGTGGGTGTTTTTTTTTTTGGTGGTGAACCAGCAACAATAATGGTGGTGAACCAGCAACAATAATATTAGGGCCATAATTGCTGTACCCCCTTGTGCATCTCAGGCGCTCTTCCTTTTTCTCCAGTCGTGGGTGTTTTTTTTTTTGGTGGGCAGTGAACCAGCAACAATAATGGTGGTGAACCAGCAACAATAATATTAGGGCCATAATTACTGTACCCCCTTGTGCATCTCAGGCACTCTTCCTTCTGCTCCAGACATCGGTGTGTTTTTGGTGGGTGGTGAACCAGCAATAATAATATTAAAACCTTAATTGCTGTACCCCCTTGTGCATCTCAAGCACTCTTCCTTCTGCTCCAGACGTGGGTGTTTTTTTTTTGGTGTTGAACTTGCACCAATAATATTAGGGCCATAATTGCTGTACCCCCTTGTGCATTTCAGGCACTCTTCCTTCTGCTTCAGATGTAGGTGTTTTTTTTTTTGGTGTGTGGTGAACCAGCACCAATAATATTAGGGCCATAATTGCTGTACCCCCTTGTGCATCTCAGACGCTCTTCCTTCTGCTCCAGACGTGGGTGTTTTTTGGTGGGTGGTGAACCAGCACCAATAATATTAGGTCCATAATCGCTGTACCCCCTTGTGCCTCTCAGGCACACTTCCTTCTGCTTCAGACGTAGGTGTTTTTTTTGGTGTGTGGTGAACCAGCACCAATAATATTAGGGCCATAATTGCTGTACCCCTTTGTGCATCTGGGGCGCTCTTCCTTCTGCTCCAGACGTGGGTGTTTTTTGGTGGGTGGTGAACCACCAATAATAATATTAGGGCCTTAATTGCTGTACCCCCTTGTGCATCTCAGGCACTTCTGCTTCAGACGTGGGTGTTTTTTTTTTTTGGTGTGTGGTGAACCAGCACCAATAATATTAGGGCCATAATTGCTGTACCCCCTTGTGCATCTCAGGCACTCTTCCTTCTGCTTCAGACGTAGGTGGTTTTTTTGGTGGGTGGTGAACCAGCAACAGTAATATTAGGGCCACAATTGCTGTACCCCCTTGTGCATCTCAGGCGCTCTTCCTTCTGCTCCAGACGTGGGTGTTTTTTTGGTGGGGGGTGAACCAGCAACAGTAATATTAGGGCCATAATTGCTGTACCCCCTTGTGCATCTCAGGCGCTCTTCCTTCTGCTCCAGACGTGGGTGTTTTTTTGGGGGGTGGTGAACCAGCAACAATAATATTAGGGCCATAATTGCTGTACCCCCTTGTTCATCTTAGGTGCTCTTCCTTCTGCTCCAGACGTAGGTGTTTTTTTTGGTGTGTGGTGAACCAGCACCAATAATATTAGGGCCATAATTGCTGTACCCCTTTGTGCATCTCAGGCGCTCTTCCTTCTGCTCCAGACATGGGTGTTTTTTGGTGGGTGGTGAACCAGCAATAATAATATTAGGGCCTTAATTGCTGTACCCCCTTGTGCATCTCAGGCACTGCTGCTTCAGACGTGGGTTTTTTTTTTTTTTTTGGTGTGTGCTGAACCAGCACCAATAATATTAGCGCCATAATTGCTGTACCCCCTTGTGCATCTCAGGCACTCTTCCTTCTGCTTCAGACGTAGGTGTTTTTTTTGGTGGGTGGTGAACCAGCAACAGTAATATTAGGGCCATAATTGCTGTACCCCCTTGTGCATCTCAGGCACTCTTCCTTCTGCTCCAGACGTGGGTGTTTTTTTGGTGGGGGGTGAACCAGCAACAATAATATTATGGCCATAATTGCTGTACCCCTCTTGTGCATCTCAGGCGCTCTTCCTTCTGCTCCAGACGTGGGTGTTTTTTTGGGGGGTGCTGAACCAGCAACAATAATATTAGGGCCATAATTGCTGTACCCCCTTGTTCATCTTAGGCGCTCTTCCTTCTGCTCTAGACGTAGATGTTTTTTTTTGGTGTGTGGTGAACCAGCACCAATAATATTAGGGCCATAATTGCTGTACCCCTTTGTTTATCTCAGGCGCTCTTCCTTCTACTCCAGACGTGGGTGTTTTTTGGTGGGTGGTGAACCAGCAATAATAATATTAGGGCCATAATTGCTGTACCCCCTTGTGCATCTCAGGCGCTCTTCCTTCTGCTCCAGACGTGGGTGTTTTTTTGGTGGGGGGTGAACCAGCAACAATAATATTATGGCCATAATTGCTGTACCCCTCTTGTGCATCTCAGGCGCTCTTCCTTCTGCTCCAGACGTGGGTGTTTTTTTGGGGGGTGGTGAACCAGCAAAATAATATTAGGGCCATAATTGCTGTACCCCCTTGTTCATCTTAGGCGCTCTTCCTTCTGCTCTAGACGTAGATGTTTTTTTTTGGTGTGTGGTGAACCAGCACCAATAATATTAGGGCCATAATTGCTGTACCCCTTTGTTTATCTCAGGCGCTCTTCCTTCTACTCCAGACGTGGGTGTTTTTTGGTGGGTGGTGAACCAGCAATAATAATATTAGGGCCTTAATTGCTGTACCCCCTTGTGCATCTCAGGCACTTCTGCTTCAGACATGGGTGTTTTTTTTTTTTTTGGTGTGTGCTGAACCAGCACCAATAATATTAGCGCCATAATTGCTGTACCCCCTTGTGCATCTCAGGCACTCTTCCTTCTGCTTCAGACGTAGGTGGTTTTTTTGGTGGGTGGTGAACCAGCAACAGTAATATTAGGGCCATAATTGCTGTACCCCCTTGTGCATCTCAGGCGCTCTTCCTTCTGCTCCAGACGTGGGTGTTTTTTTGGTGGGGGGTGAACCAGCAACAATAATATTATGGCCATAATTGCTGTACCCCCCTTGTGCATCTCAGGCGCTCTTCCTTCTGCTCCAGATGTGGGTGTTTTTTTTGGGGGGTGGTGAACCAGCAACAATAATATTAGGGCCATAATTGCTGTACCCCCTTGTTCATCTTAGGCGCTCTTCCTTCTGCTCCAGACGTGGATGTTTTTTGGTGGGTGGTGAACCAGCACCAATAATTTTAGGGCCATAATTGCTGTTCCCCCTTGTGCATCTCAGGCCCTCTTCCTTCTGCTCCAGACGTGGGTGTTTTTTGGTGGGTGATGAACCAGCAACAAATATATTAGGGCCATAATTGTTGTACCCCCTTGTGCATCTCAGACGCTCTTCCTTTTGCTGCAGACATGGGTGTTTTTTGGTTAGTGGTGAACCAGCACCAATAATATTAGGGGCATACTTGCTGTATCCCCTTGTGCATCTCAGGCGCTATTCCTTCTGCCTCAGCAGGGATTTTCTTTTTTTTTTTTTTACTTTATAAATTTTTTCTTTATTAATAAAAAAACTAGAATAAAACGGTTTATAGTGCACCAAGCACAACATTATTGCACCCAAGCATTATATTTCCATCACACATTCTGTAATAATCAATTATAAAAACCACCCCAAAATCCACATCATGTCCAAAAGATCAAAAAGAAGAGGAAGACGCTCACAGGCCACTAAATGAGGGCAAGCTGCCTCTGTGTCCACAGTGAAAAGTGGTGGTCACGGACATGGTGCATCCTCTGTAGGCGGGGCACGCTTGTCCTTTTTTTCTGGTGCTGGCTGTGTTATTGAGCCACAGCATGCAGAAGAGTTGGGGGAGTGGATAACTAAGCTGTCCTCATCCTCCTCATCCTCTGTCACGCAGGCTCATACTAACACAGCTGCCAAAGTGGACCATTCCACAGGCTCCTTGTCTACAGCTACTCCTTCCGTAGCCTCACCATCATGCATGGAGGAGTCACCTGAATTATTTGATCATTATTTGATCAGTGTCAGTTGCATGATGCTGAAGGATGTGCAGCAGCTCGAATGCTTCGATGTTTGTTCTCAAATTGAGGAAAGGAATAATGTGAGCCTAGAGAGAGGGGGTGATAATGACGGACAAGAAACTAGCAGTAATGTTGCCACAGCTGCAGCATACTACAAAGTTTGCTCTAGTGACAAGAAGGGAGGGGATGATGAGGTCACTGACTGCACCTGGGTGCCTGAGAGAATAGAGGAGGAAAGTGAGGAGGAGGTGGTACAACTTCAATGAGGCAGGATGTGCTCCAGGGGCCGCCTTAAGGGAAGCCACCCTATTGCATCACACCACATAGCTCCACATGTGCAGGGCGCTGCTAACTCCCCACTGACTTCCAAAAGTTCATTGGTGTGGGCTTTTTTCAACACATGTGCAGTAGACCGCAGCGTTGCTGTTTGCAATCTCTGTCTGAAGTGGATCAAGCATTGCCAGAACACCAGCCACTTTGGTACCAAATGCTTGACAAGACATATGACAACCTGCCATGCAGTCCGTTGGCAACAGCACCTGAAAGACCAACATCATAAAAAAATGCATACTACCCCTTGCTCCTCATCTGAGATCTCTATCCCTACTATACCTCATGTCTTCTCAAAAATCTGCACTGAGAGGGATGATGGTATAGCAATGAGTGCCACAGATACTTGCACACAATCTGCTAGCAGTACACCACCTGTTGATTTGACCAGCAGGAAAATTTTGCTACCCCAGTTGCTGAACCATAAAAATAAATCCTGTCCCAGCCATCCACATGCTCAGTGTCTAAATGCTAGCTTGGCCAAATTGCTAGCACTACAACTGCTGCCTTTTCATCTGGTAGACTCTGTCCCCTTTTGTGAATTTGCGGAATGTGCTGTACCACAGTAGGAGGTTCCAAAAATAATTTTTTTTTGTCACGTAAAGGCCATTCCATCTCTTTACCATCATGTGGAAGGTAGTGTTTTGGCCTCCTTGGAAAAAGCAGTCAGCAGGAAGGTTCACATTACGCCCTCCGACAGGGACACTTGACACATATTCCATGTTTGGCACATGTCATGAATTTGGTGGTGCAGTGTTCCTTGAACAGGTACCTGGGCTTACAAGATCTCTTGAGGAAGACCAGAAAAGTCTGTGGCCATTTCCGGCTTTCATACAATGCCAGTGCTCGGCTATCTGACATTCAACGGGAATTCAACCTGCCCACCAACTGCCTCATTTGTGACATGCCCACAGGGCCGTCTTTACCGCAGGGCAAAAGGGGCAGCTGCCCAGGGCCCTGTCAATCTTTAGGGGCCCAAAGCAGAGCTGGCCCTTAAGCCGCAAATCGGGAGCCCCATCGGCGCTGTAAATCTACCGGTCTGTCACCACTGCACACTTTCTGCACACAGAAGCCGGTGTAGCATGAAGCTATGTATGCCCTCACAACCCTGCTGACATTACATGCTTATGTGAACAGAGATTAGGACAAATCTCCTCCCCCAGCAGTAACTTTCATTGGCCAGGCTCTGTGGTTGAGGTTTTTATAGACCATCCCCTAGGTGGAGCCTGTCTTCTCCTTACTGCCTAGCCCTATGCTGTGTGAGTGGGCGGGGACAGGGATGCAGCCATCCTGTATTATACAGGCTCCAATGGTGACATCAGTGGGAGGTCGGTCCAGTGAGAATCAGTGTGCCATTCCCGCGGTATTTTCAACCTCCTCTTATGCTTGGCACATGACAGCAGTATAGTGGCCGGAGTCCCAGCATAGACTATTCTACCCTCCACTGCAGTGCTGCTCCCCTCATCTCTCAGCTTGTAAGTAGAATGATTGTTGTTTCCATCTGCCCAGCCCCCTCCTCATCTGCCCTGTGATGTCTGATCTAGAACATGATGGTCTCTTCTTTCCTCCTCTCCTTCCCCGCAATGCACAGTTCCAGCACTGGGAGGGCTCTTTCTGTAAGTGGGGGCTCTGATGGTAAGGGGGACTCTGTTTGTTAAGGGGGGGACTCTGATGGTTAAGGGGGGGACTACTCTAAAGGTTAAGGGGGGACTCTGATGGTTGTGGGGGGCTCTGATGGTTAAGGGTGGGCTCTGATGGTTAAAGGGGGACTCTGATGGTTAAGGGTGGGCTCTGATGGTTAAGGGGGGATTCTGATGGTTAAGGGGGGGGCTCTGATGGTTAAGGGGGGACTCTGATGGTTAAGGGGGGACTCTGATGGTTAAGGGGGGACTCTGATGGTTAAGGGAGGGCTCTGAATATAAAGGAGGACTCTGATGGTTAAGGGGGCTGTGAATGTAAAGGGGGCCTCTGATGGTAAGGGGGGGCTCTGATGGTATGAGGGGGGGGGGGGCTCTGATGGTAAAAGAAGGCTCTGATGGTAAGAGGGGGGGGGGGGTTAATGGTAAAAGAGGGCTCTGATTGTAAGGGGGGGGGGGCTCTGATGGTAATAGGGGGGCTCTGATGGTAAGGGGGGGGCTCTGATGGTAAGGGGGGTATCTGATGGTAAAGGAGGGCTCTGATGGTAAAAGAGGGCTCTGATGGTAAGGGGGGGGGGGCTCTAATAGTAAAGGAGGGCTCTGATGGTAAAAGAGGGCTTTGATGGTAAGGGGGGGGGGGCTCTGATGGTAAAGGAGGGCTCTGATGGTAAGAGGGGGGGCTCTGATGGTAAAAGAGGGCTCTGATGGTAAGGGGGGGGGCTCTGGTGGTAAAGGAGGGCTCTGATGGTAAGAGGGGGGCTCTGATGGTAATAGGGGGGCTCTGATGGTAATAGGGGGGCTCTGATGGAAAGGGGGGGCTCTGATGGTAAGGGGGGGATCTGATGGTAAAGGAGGGCACTGATGGTAAAAGAGGGCTCTGATGGTAAGGGGGGGCTCTATTGGTAAAGGAGGGCTCTGATGGTAAGAGGGGGGGGGGCTCTGATGGTAAAAGAGGGCTCTGATGGTAAAGGAGGGCTCTGATGGTAAGAGGGGGGCTCTGATGGTAAAAGAAGGCTCTGATGGTAAGGGGGGGGGGCTCTGATGGTAAAGGAGGGCTCTGATGGTAAGAGGGGGGCTCTGATGGTAAGAGGGGGGCTCTGATGGTAAGGGGGGTATCTGATGGTAAAGGAGGGCTCTGATGGTAAAAGAGGGCTCTGATGGTAAGGGGGGGGGGCTCTAATAGTAAAGGAGGGCTCTGATGGTAAGAGGGGGGGCTCTGATGGTAAAAGAGGGCTTTGATGGTAAGGGGGGGGGGCTCTGATGGTAAAGGAGGGCTCTGATGGTAAGAGGGGGGGCTCTGATGGTAAAAGAGGGCTCTGATGGTAAGGGGGGGGCTCTGGTGGTAAAGGAGGGCTCTGATGGTAAGAGGGGGGCTCTGATGGTAATAGGGGGGCTCTGATGGTAATAGGGGGGCTCTGATGGAAAGGGGGGGCTCTGATGGTAAGGGGGGGATCTGATGGTAAAGGAGGGCTCTGAAGGTAAAAGAGGGCTCTGATGGTAAGGGGGGGCTCTATTGGTAAAGGAGGGCTCTGATGGTAAGAGGGGGGGGGGGCTCTGATGGTAAAAGAGGGCTCTGATGGTAAAGGAGGGCTCTGATGGTAAGAGGGGGGCTCTGATGGTAAAAGAAGGCTCTGATGGTAAGGGGGGGGGGCTCTGATGGTAAAGGAGGGCTCTGATGGTAAGAGGGGGGCTCTGATGGTAAGAGGGGGGCTCTGATGGTAATAGGGGGGCTCTGATGGTAAGGGGGGCTCTGATGGTAATGGGGGACTCTGATGGTAAAGGAGGGTTTTGATGGTAAAGGAGGGCTCTGATGGTAAGGGGGGGGGGCTCTGATGGTAATGGGGCACTCTGATGGTAAGGGGGGGGGGCTCTGATGGTAATGGGGCACTCTGATGGTAAGGGAGGGCTCTGATGGTAAGGGTGGGGCTCCGATGGTAAGGGTGGGGGGCTCTGATGGTAAAGGAGGGCTGTGATGGTAAGAGGGGGGGCTCTGATGGTAAAGGAGGGCTCTGATGGTAAGGGGGGGGCTCTGATGGTAATGGGGCACTCTGATGGTAAGGGGGGCTCTGATGGTAAGGGGGGGGCTCTGATGGTAAAAGAGGGCTCTGATGGTAAGGGGGGATCTGATGGTAAAGGAGGGCTCTGATGGTAAAAGAGGGTTCTGATGGTAAGAAGGGGGGGCTCTGATGGTAAGAGGGGGGGCTCTGATGGTAAAAGAGGGCTGTGATGGTAAGAGGGGGGGGGCTCTGATGGTAAAAGAGGGCTCTGATGGTAAGGGGGGGGATCTGATGGTAAAGGAGGGCTCTGATGGTAAAAGAGGGCTCTGATGGTAAGAAGGGGGGGCTCTGATGGTAAGAGGGGGGGCTCTGATGGTAAGGGGGGGCTCTTATGTTAAGGGAGGGGGCTCTGATGGTAAGGGGGGCTCTGATGTTAAGGGGGGGTCTCTGATGGTAAAGGAGGGCTCTGATGTTACAGGGGCACTTTAAAGCTAAAGGATTTTTTTTATCCAGCGGTCACTAGACTGTGAGTAATTGGGCAGTGCAGTTTTAAAAACAATTTCTCACAGTCACTCCTTGCTGACA
The DNA here is from genome assembly GCF_965119305.1 of Pelophylax lessonae. Lineage (NCBI taxonomy): Eukaryota > Metazoa > Chordata > Amphibia > Anura > Ranidae > Pelophylax > Pelophylax lessonae. Next base: position 338,159,554 of record NC_138771.1, on the reverse strand, counting down.
CCATCACTAAGGCCCCTTTCACACAGCGGGATCTGATCAGGCCTGCCTGTCAGTTTTTCAGGTGGACCTGATGAGAAGGTTCATGTATCCCTATGGACAGGTGGATGTAAACAGACCCTATTTAACCACACACCATTTAAGCCACGCCCAATATTTAGCATAATTTAAGCAACTACCATTATCGCTTTGCCGCCACAAATTTTTTTTAGGTCTTCGGACATACCCACAAAATGAAGGCCCTGCCCCCAATTAACATACTATTACGCCTACAATGGGTTTCTGGAAAAAGTGTCCCAACATTTTTTGGGGAAATGTTGGCAACTATGAGTGGAGCCGATAGCAGAGTGCTCCTGTCACTGTAAGGCAGCCACTGATCAGAGCTGAGCTGGCCAGGACCGGACCGGGTAGGTCTTGCTCCTCCCTAGGCTCCCCATATAGGTAGTTAATCCAGTTAGTTTTAGTAAATCCTGACCATTCCAAGCTGTGGCTGTGTCCAGAAGGATTTATTTATTAGAGAACACACTGCATGGCTCTGGGCCACCACCAGACCAGACACTGCTTGATGGGTCTACTTTAGGCCTGATTCACATGTATGCAGTTTGGGGGCCCACATTTTCGAAGGCACAGCATCCTATTCATTTGAATGGGCTGCTATGCCTGCGTTTCCCGCAGAAAAAAAAAGGAGCATGCAGCATTTTAAAATTTCAGTGGCCTTGAAATCCAACATGCTTTTGCACCATGCGACTTACCTGCAGTTCCTGCACTGGCAAGCTTGCTGCATTTTTAGGTATGTGGGCCATGCACTTAAAAAGACAGTGCAGTTGGGTTAACTGTGTCATGCAAACGCACTGTGTGCATGGCCCACATACCTAAAAACGCAGCAAGCTTGCCAGTGCAGGAACTGCACGTAAGTCGCATGGTGCAAAAGCAGGATGGATCTCAAGGCCACTGAAATTTTAAAATGCTGCATGCACCTTTTTTCTACGGGAAACACAGGCATAGCAGCCCATTCAAATGAATAGGATGCTGTGCCCTTCTAAAATGTGGGCCGCCAACCTGCATACATGTAAATCAGGCCTAAAGCAGTAGTAAAGTAATTTACAAATAAAAAAAAACTGGTCCCCCTGCAGGTTTAAATCATACCGCACTAGTATACCATAGTTGCCAACATTTAAAAAAGATTTCCAGGGACACTTTGCAGCACAGCTATCAATTACAACACCCACTTCCCTGAAGCTCCGCCCACTCTGCATAATTAATCTCGCCTACTTATCAGATTATGGAGTCTACTCAATATAGAGAGAATTAGAGGAAATTAAAAAGGGAATTTCAAACTTAAGGCCACAGTAGCAGAGTTGGAATAAGTCTCCCATTCAGCTGCACTATTTCTGCATAACATTTATGGGCAGCCTGATTAACAGGCGCTTCCAGGGACAATATAAATTACCTGGGACAGGCTCCTATTTGCAGGGACTGTCCCAGGAAAAAAGGTACAGTTGGCAAGTATGGTATACACATTGATGTGAAAATGGCTGCAATTTAATGGGGTGTTGTGATTTGTAAAGGGGCACTATGCATGAAAATTGCTTCAATGTAATGGGGCGCTGTGATGTGATAAGGGGTACTGTGATTTGTGTATGAAGGAATGCTGTTGGGGGACCCCAGAAGAGGAGGATCAGGGCTACTCTGTGCAAAACTTTTCCACAGAGATTGAGATGTTGCCCAAGAAAATGTTTGCCCAGGGTCCAATCCATATTAAAGACGGCCCTGCACGCCCACCAGGTGGAACTCAACATTGGCAATGCTGCAGCGGCTGCCCTTGCAGCAGAGGGCCATCAATGAGTACCTGTGTGAGTATGGCACAAGGACAGGCTCAGGGGAGCTTGGCTTCTTTTCGCCACATGAGTGGCGAATGATAAAGGATGCATGCACTGTCCTGTCACCATTTGAGGAGGCCACAAGGATGGTGAGCCAGGACGATGCATGTATCAGTGACTAGTGTTGAGCGAACACGGACTGTATTATTCGTGTTCGTACCGAATAATTGGATTTTTGTTACCCGAACACGGACCCGAAAACTTTACTGTATGTTCGGGTTTAAAATCCGTGTTCGGTCATTTTACTTCCTGTTTTGTATGTAATGGCGCGCTTTTAATGGCGGGCTTTCAACAGCCAATCAACAAGCGTTTAACTGGTGTGCCTTAAGCCATCCCAGCCATGCCTACTAATGTATTAGTAGCTGTGATTGGCCATCTGAAGCATGTGACCATGTCTTTATAAGTTCGAGACCCAGCGCGCTGCGTTATTCTGCTGTAGTATTAGGGAGAGAGCACACATCATACGTGCTGGCTGCTGATTAGGGACAGACAGTGAAAAATTGTATTGTGTCCGAAAAGAATGCAGGGTCAGGTCGGAGTGCAGGCAGGGCGAGTTATTAGGGCATTTTAGGGCGAGGCTGGGGAATAGGCAGGGTCAGTGTTCTACATCGATTTTGCTGTGTGGGGGGTTGGTTGTGCAGTGCCAGTGAACGATCTTATCGAGATTGAATATTAGGGCGAGCCTGGAGAATAGGCAGGGTCAGTGTTCTACATCGATTTTGCTGTGTGGGGGTTGGTGCAGTGAACACAATCGTTTTGCCCTCAGTTAAGCCCGCTGAGGAGGAGGAGGAGGAGGGAGAAAAAAAATCTATTTTTATCAGTCAGTTGTGTGCAGCGTTTTTGCTTCAGTGCTGACTGTGATAAGACACTGCTGTGTTCACATGTGCTATTGAGTGATTTTAAATTTTATACACTTTTTTCTATTCCACTATTCAATATACACCCTTTTGGCCTAAAAAAATTACATTGTGGCATAGTCTGTACTAATCTATTTAAAAATTACAAACTTAAAGGGGAATTTTCTTTTTTTTTTCCCTTCATAGCCTGCAGCAGAGCTGACTGACATAAGACACTGCTGTGTTCACATGTGCTATTGAGTGATTTTCAATTTTATACACTTTTTTCTATTCCACTATTCAATATACACCCTTTTGGGTTAAAAAAAATTTAATTGTGGCATAGTCTGTACTAATCTATTTAAAAATTACAAACTTAAAGGGGAAATTTCTTTTTTTTTTTCCCTTCATAGCCTGCAGCAGAGCTGACTGACATAAGACACTGCTGTGTTCACATGTGCTATTGAAAAATCACCAACTTTATATCATATTTTCTATTCCGCTATTCAATCTACACCCTTGGGGTAAAAATAATTAAATTGCGGCATAGTCAGTATCGGATACATCTTTCCAATTTTTGGGGCTCATCTTACACCGCCGAGGATTGCAGGGTGTTTCAGTTTGCCTCCTGCCTGTTCCGAACTCCTCCTACTCCTCATCCTGCCTTTGGGGTACAAAAAATAGTAATCGGGGCCTAGTCTGGGTCTGTACGTGTGAGATAGATACACCTTTTGATATCATATTTTCTATTCCGCTATTCAATCTACACCCTTGGGGTAAAAATAATTAAATTGCGGCATAGTCTGTATCGGTACGTGAGAGATACACCTTTCCAATTTTTAGGGCTCATCTTACACCGCCGAGGATTGCAGGGTGTTTCAGTTTGCCTCCTGCCTGTTCTGAACTCCTCCTCATCCTGCCTTTGGGGTACATAAAATAGTAATCGGGGCCTAGTCTGGGTCTGTACGTGTGAGATAGATACACCTTTTGATATCATATTTTCTATTCCGCTATTCAATCTACACCCTTGGGGTAAAAAGAATTAAATTGCGGCATAGTCTGTATCGGTACGTGTGAGATACACCTTCCAATCTTTTGGGGCGCATCTTCCACCGCCGAGGATTGCAGGGTGCTTCAGTTTGCCTCCTGTTCCGAACTCCTCCTACTCCTCATCCTCATCCTGCCTTTAGGGTACAAAAAATTGTAATCGGGCCTAGTCTGTGTTTGTACGTGTGAGATACACCGTTTTATAAAAAAATTTCTATTCCGCTATTCAATCTACACCCTTTGGGGTAAAAAGAATTAAATTGCGGCATAGTCTGTATCGATACGTGTGAGATACACGTTCCAATCTTTTGGGGCGCATCTTCCACCGCCGAGGATTGCAGGGTGCTTCAGTTTGCCTCCTGTTCCGAACTCCTCCTACTCCTCATCCTGCCTTTAGGGTACAAAAAATTGTAATTGGGGCGTAGTCTGTGTTTGTACGTGTGAGATACACCGTTTTATAAAAAAATTTCTATTCCGCTATTCAATCTACACCCTTTGGGGTAAAAAGAATTAAATTGTGCCATAGTCTGTATCGGTACGTGTGAGATACACCTTCCAATCTTTTGGGCGCATCTTCCACCGCCGAAGATTGCAGGGTGCTTCAGTTTGCCTCCTGTTCCGAACTCCTCCTACTTCTCATCCTCATCCTGCCTTTAGGGTACAAAAAATTGTAATCGGGGCCTAGTCTGTGTTTGTACGTGTGAGATACACCGTTTTATAAAATTTTTCCTATTCCGCTATTCAATATACACCCTTTTGGAGTGTAAAAAATTAAATTACGGCATAGTCTGTATCGGTACGTGTGAGATACACCTTTTAAATTTGTTTGGCGCATCTCCTTCCACCGCCAAGGATTGCAGGGCGCTTCAGTTTGCCTCCTGTTCCGAACTCCTCCTACTTCTCTTCCTCATCCTCCCTTTAGGGTACAAAAAATTGTAATCGGGGCCTAGTCTGTGTTTGTAAATGTGAGATACACCGTTTTATATCCTTTTTTCTATTCCGCTATTCAATATACACCCTTTTGGGGTAAAAAAAATTAAATTTGCGTCATACTTTGCATATTTGACTGTGAGATACACCCATTGTATTTGTATACTGTTTTTCTATTCCGCTATTTAATAAACACCCTTTTGGTGTAAAAAAAATTAAATTGCGGCATAGTTTGCATATTTGACTGTGAGATACACCCGTGCGATACTGTTGTTGTTTTGTTCCGCTATTCAATAAACACCTTTCTAGGGCAAGATCATAAATTACAGAAATATGAGGAAATAGGGGCTGTGGCCTGGGTCGTGGTGCTGCTGGTAGAGCTCCTGTTGCAAGGAGAGGACGTGGTCGATCTGTGCCAGCTACACGCACAAGTGAAACGCCTTCCTCAAGTGTGAGTAGGCGACAGAACCTGCAGCAGTATTTGGTAGGGCATAATGCGCCTCTAGAAGTGATGAGGCCAGAAGAAGTACAGGCGATAGTAGATTGGGTTGCTGACAGTGCCTCCAGTTCCTTCACATTGTCTCCCACCCAGTCTACTGCAGAAAGGTCAGAGTTGGCACCTGCAGCCGATGTCCAACCGTCTTTCACCTCACCCCCTTGCAAATCAGGCAAGCAGTCTGAGCCCCAAGTCATGCAGCAGTCTCTTCTTCTTTTTGATGACTCTGTCAGTAGGGTTTCCCAGGGCCATCCACCTAGCCCTGCCCCAGAAGTGGAAGAGATTGAGTGCAGCGATGCCCAACCACTTTTTTCTCAAGATGAGTACATGGAAGGACCATCGCAGCACGTCTCCGATGATGACGAAACGCAGGTGCCAACTGCTGCGGCACTCAGAATTGTGGAGACCGACAAGGAGGGCAGGGGTGAAGACTGGGTGGAAGATGATGTGGAGGACGATGAGGTCCCCCACCCCGCATGGAATGAAGGTCATGCAGGTGACCTGAGTAGTTTGGAGGAAGAGGCGGTGGTCGCACAGAGCCACCAGCACAGCAGAAGAGGGAGCAGGGTGCAGAAGCAGAGCGGCCGTGCCCTAGACACTACGCCTGCTACTGCCCAACGCAGCAAGGGACTGAGCGCACCAAAGCCAGCTCATAGGAGTTCTCTAGCGTGGAAGTTCTTCAGAAAATGTGCTGCTAACAGGACACGAGTGGTTTGCACCCTGTGCAATCATAGCCCGAAGCGAGGCATAAACCTTCTAAACCTGAGCACAACCTGCATGATCAGGCATCTAAGTGCAAAGCACGAGCTGCAGTGGAGTAGACACCTTCAAAACCAAGAAAGGTCTCTGGTTCCTCCTGCTTCCTCTTCTGGTGCAGTCTCGGCCTCTCCATCCACCTCTGTAGTGATACCGGCACCTGCCACCCTGCAAACAGACGATCTGTCAGCAACACCACCACCTGGGTCACCAACCATCTCCACAATGTCCCATGGAAGCGTTCAGCTTTCCATCTCCCAAACACTTGAGAAGAAGAGGAAGTACCCCCCTACCCACCCGCGATACCTGGCCCTGAATGCCAGCATTTCGAAATTCTTGGCCTTTGAAATGCTGTCATTCCGTCTGGTGGAGACGCACAGTTTTAAAAGCCTTATGTCGGTGGCTGTCCCACAGTACGTCGTGCCCAGCCGCTACTACTTTCCAGGCAAGCCATCCATTCCCTGCACAACCAAGTGGGGGAAAAAATCAGGTGTGCACTGCGCAACGCCATCTGTGCCAAGGTCCACCTAACTACTGATACGTGGACCAGTAAGCACGGTCAGGGGCGTTATATCTCCCTAACGGCACACTGGGTAAATGCATTGGCGGATGGGCCTGTGGCGGATAGCAATTTGGCGCATGTCCTTCCACCACCGAGGATTGCAGGGCGCTTCAGTTTTCCTCCTGTTCCTAACTCCTCCTACTCCGCTTCCTCATCCTCTACCGCCTCCTCATCCGGTCAGCGTAACACCTTCACCACCAACTTCAGCACAGCCAGGGGTAAACGACAGCAGGCAGTTTTAAAACTTGCCTGTTTGGGGGAAAAACCACACACCGCGCAGGAGTTGTGGAGGAGCATGGAACAGCAGACAAATGAGTGGTTGCTGCCAGCGAGCCTCAAGCCCGGCCTGGTGGTGTGCGATAACAGGCGAAATCTCATAGCAGCTCTGGGCCTAGCCGGTTTGACACACATCCCTTGCCTGGCGCATGTGCTGAATTTGGTGGTGCAGAGGTTCCTTAAAAATCACCCCGATATGTCAGAGCTGCTGCAGAAAGTGCAGGCCGTCTGTGCGCACTTTCGGCGTTCTCACCCTGCTGCTGCTCGCCTGTCAGCGCTGCAGCGTAACTTCGGCCTTCCCGCTCACCGCCTCATATGTGACGTGCCCACAAGGTGGAACTCCACCTTGCACATGCTGGAAAGACTGAGCGAGCAGCAGCAGGCCATAGTGGAGTTTCAGCTGCAGCACGCACGCGTGAGTCGCTCTGCGGAACAGCACCACTTCACCACCAATAACTGGGCCTCCATGCGAGACCTGTGTGCCTTGTTGCGCTGTTTTGAGTACTCCACCAACATGGCCAGTGCCGATGACGCCGTTGTCAGCTTAACTATCCCACTTCTATGCCTCCTTAAAAAAACGATTCGGGCGATGATGGAAGAGGATGTGGCACAGGATGAGGAGGAGGAGGAGGATGAAGAGGTAACATTTCCAAGGCTTTCAGGGCAGTCATTCGCAGGTGGTTCCGAGGGTGGGTTCCTGCACCCACAAACGCCAGGGACACAATTGTCCAGCAGGGGCACAGTTCTGGAGGATGAGGAGGAGGAGATGGAGGAGGAGATGGAACCATGTTCACAGCAGGGTGGCACCCAGGCCAGCTCATGGCCATCACTGGTGCGTGGCTGGGGGGATACAGAGGACACAGACGATACACCTCCCATAGAGGACAGCCTTTCGTTGACTCTTCATTCTAACTTGTGCTGATTACTGGGTGGCCACGCTGCTGGATCCCCGTTACAAGGACAACGTACCGTCCTTAATTCACTCACTGGAGCGCGATCGCAAGATGCGCAAGTACAACCGCACGCTGGTAAACGCGATGCTGCTGGCATTCCCACCTGACAGCGGGCCACAGTGGAAGCACAAGGCCAAGGCAGGGGAGGAGGAGGAAGAGGTCGCCAACGCAACCAGGGCACCACCAGCACCTCAGAAGGCAGGGTTAGCATGGGCGAAATGTGGAAAAGCTTTGTCAGCACGCCACAACAAACAGCAGCACCAGCAGCTCATATGGAACGTCTTAGCAGGAGGCAGCATTTCAGCAACATGGTGGAGCAGTATGTGTGCACACGCCTACATGTAGTGAATGACGGGTCTGCCCCCTTCAACTTCTGGGTCTCCAAATTGAGCACATGGCCTGAGCTTTCCCTTTACGCCTTGGAGGTGCTGGCGTGCCCTGCAGCCAGTGTATTATCTGAACGTGTATTTAGCACGGCTGGGGGCGTTATCACAGACAAGCGCAGCCGCCTGTCCAGAGACAATGTGGACAAGCTCACGTTAATTAAAATGAACCAGGCATGGATCCCACAGGACTTTTCCGTACCTTGTGCAGAATATAGATGGATACCGACCTTACCCAGCCATTGTTCTACTTTTGATCTTTCTCACTCTTTTGGGGTGTACCCTCATTTAAAATGACTGAAAAAAAGCAGTGTTGGCTACCTCATCCTCCTCCACCGCCGCTTCCACCTACACCGCCACATCCACCACCACCTCAACCTCCCTCCTACTCCATATGGGCCTCGTCCTTCACAGATGAAGGATATTGTTTTATTTTTCTGTTTTTTTTGTTGTTTTAAGTTATTTCCCTATCCACATTTGTTTGCAGAGCACTTGTCATGCTCTTAACTACGTTTTGCTGCCATTTGCAGCACTCTAGCCCTTTCCATTGGTGTTTTAGAGCCATTTTAGTGCCTGAAAGTTCGGGTCCCCATTGACTTCAATGGGGTTCGGTGTCTGGGTAAAGTTCGGAAAAAGTCCGGGACACAGACCCGGACTTTTTTTTCAAGTTCGGCTGAACCCGCCGAACACGGACATCCAGGTGTCCGCTCAACTCTATCAGTGACACAATCCCTCTAGTCTTGGAATTTTTAACTGCAGGCTCGTTCCTGCGCCCTGCGTGTTTTTTTTTATTTATTTTTTAATAATTTTGGTGTACCAGATCTAAATCCATGCCAGACCTGAAGGGACTGGGGGGGACCCTACGCTGTTTTTTTTTTCTTTTTTTTTTTATCTGTATTGCGGGGAGCCGACAATACATTACAACGGTGAGCAAATTTAAATGACATTTTTTTCTTTAGAAGTGTCAGTATTGCTGCAGCAGGCTACATACATCATACAGATGTCCTACTTTACAGGCACAATAAGGGGACCCCCCAGGCACTATATTTAAAGGAATTTTTAATTTTTATTGTTTCACTTTAAGCATCATTAAAATCACTGCTCCTTTAAAAACAATCGTTTTTTTTTTAAATTTTGCATTGGCACATGTCCCCCAGGTAAGAACCAGGACCCCAATACACTTTTTTGGGCAATAACTTGCATTTAAGCCTTTAAAATGAGGACTTTTGATTTTTGACGTTTTAGTACCATAGACTTCAATGTATGATGTTGTTCGGATACTGTTGTCTAGATGGGTATTGCCAACATCCTTAATGACATAAAATGCAAAGAATTGGGGTTCCCCTAGGAGCGGGACTTTAAAGGCAATTACCCATCATAAAGAAGTACTCAAGTTTATAAACAGTATAAATTTATTCATAACATGGAAAAAATGTACATGATAGAAAATATGATTAAAAACAATAAATTGTATACATGCGGCTAGGGCAGTGGTTCTTAACCACTTAAGCCCCGGAAGATTTTACCCCCTTCCTGACCAAGGCCTATTTTGCGATTCGGCACTGCGTGATTTTAACGGACAATTGCGCGGTCGTGCAACACTGTACCTAAACGAATTTGACGTCCTTTTTTTCCCACAAACAGAGCTTTCTTTTGATTGTATTTGATCACCTGTGCGATTTTTTGATCATGTGCTATAAACAAAAAAAGAGCATCAATTTTGCAAAAATAACAATATTTTTCACATTTTTTTATATGAAATTCCCCCCCAAAAAAATGTAAAAATCACAATTTTTTAACATTTTCGGCCAATTTGTTTTATGCTACATATTTTTGGTAAAAAAAATAGCAAAAAGCGTATTTTGATTGGTTTGCGCAAAAGTTATCGCGTTTACTAACAAAGGGAAATTTTTTTATCATTTTTGTTGTTTTATTTTTTTAACGCATAATGGCAGCGATCTGCGGTACTGCGACATTGCGGCGGACAGATCGGACCCTTGACTGACATTTTTGACACTTTTGGGGTTACCAGTGACATTTCTACAGTAATCAGTGCTATAAATATGCACTGTTACTGTAAAATTACACTGGCAGTGAAGGGGTTAACTTTTTTTGAGAGGGAGGGGTTATGTGTGTCCCTAGGGGCGTGATTCTAACTGTGATTGGCTATGGCTTGAGGTGTAGGAACAGTGATCAACGGTCCTACATAGTAGAACCGTATGATCACTGTTTCTACACAGGGGAGAATGACAAGCGGCTTGTTTACATCAGCTGCCTGCCTTTCTCCCTCTCCACCGACGTTCGCCGAGTGACCGTGACCGGGACCGCGCGGGAGCCCGCCTCCGGCGGCGCGCGCTCGCTCCCCAGAGCCTCACAGGCTAGTGACGTATATATACATCACTTTGCCTTTGAGGGGCTGACCGCCGCAGTATATGTACTTGCGGCGGTCGGCAAGTGGTTAACCTTGTTGGAGGTACTGAACCCCACCAGTTTCATATGCGCATTCACTGAACCCTTCTTAATTGGAAAAATAAAATATGATTTTTTCAAATTCAAAACATAGGTATATATTATTTTAGGTATATATTTATACATACAGTTGTGTTCAAAATTATTCAACCCCCAATGCTGTAAAGGGTTTTAGGGAATTTAGTGTACATTTGTAATTGTATTCAGAATGAAATCCTACAAGGACTTCTTAAAGAAACATATGCAACTAAAATGACATCAATTGGTTTTGTAATACAGTAGTAAATGTTTCTTTTGTGAATTCTTCATTGATACAATTATTCAACCCCTTAAAGACTACCCCTCTGAAGAACAGAGGTTCATTGAAGTGTTTTCAATCAGGTATTGAAAACACCTGTGGATGTCAGGGAGCAGCAATAAAGCCTAATAAGCACCAATTAGGCAGCTTTAAAATGACTGTGATGCTCAGCTCCTTCTAGACATTTACTGGTGTGGTTACAAACATGGTGAAGTCAAGAGAATGGTCCAGGAAGACAAGAGAAGAGGTGATTACTCTTCACAGGAAGGGCAATGGCAATAAGAAGATTGTAAAGATGTTAAACATACCAAGAGACACCATAGGAAGCATCATTCGCAAATTCAAGGCAAAGGGCACTGTTGAAACGCTACCTGGTCGTAGCAGAAAGAAGATGCTGACTTCGACTGCTGTGCGCTACCTGAAGCCTAGAGTGGAGAAAAGTCCCCGTGTGACTGCTGAGGAACTGAGAAAAGATTTGTCAGATGTGGGTACTGAAGTTTCTGCTCAGACAATACGGCGCACACTACGTAATGAAGGCCTCCATGCCAGAACTCCCAGGCGCACCCCCTTGCTGTCTCCAAAGAATAAGAGTCGACTGCAGTATGCCAAAAGTCATGTGGACAAACCACAGAAGTTTGGAGGAGCAAGAACAAGGCCTATGAAGAAAAGAACACCTTGCCTACTGTGAAGCATGGCGGGGGGGTCAATCATGCTTTGGGGCTGTTTTGCTTCTGCAGGTACAGGGAAGCTTCAGCATGTGCAAGGTACCATGAATTCTCTTCAGTACCAGGAGATATTGGATGACAATGTGATGCAGTCCGTCACAAACCTGAGGCTTGGGAGACGTTGGACCTTTCAACAGGACAATGATCACAAGCATACCTCCAAGTCCACTAGAGCAGTGGTCCCCAACCCTGGTGCTCAGGGCTCACTAACAGGCCAGGTTTGCAAGACAACTGAAATACATCCCAGGTGATATCATTTGCTGCTCAATGATTGCAGTACTCTAGTCTGCATCTCCCCAAGGTAAAACTTAAAATCTGGCCTGTTAGTGGGCCCTGAGGACCGGAGTTGAGGACAACTGCACTAGAGCATGGTTGCAGATTAAAGGCTGGAACATTTTGGAGTGGCCATCACAGTCACCAGACTTAAATCCGATTGAGAACCTCTGGTGGGACTTAAAGAAAGCAGTTGCAGTGCACAAGCCTAAGAATGTGACTGAACTGGAGGCTTTTGCCAATGACGAATGGGCGAAGATACCCGTAGATCGCTGCAAGACTCTTGTGTCAAGCTATGCTTCTCGTTTGAAAGCTGTTATAACTGTAAAAGGATGTTGTACTAAGTACTAAGATTGAATGTCACTTGGGGGTTGAATAAAACGGATAATGATGTGAGCACAGAAAAGATATTTGTGGTTATTTCATTATAAATGTTATGTTATATTTGTCTGACCTACACGTGCCTCTTTGATTTAATTGTAAGCAGGATGACTGAATGATCAAAATCAATGTCAAACTGGCCAAAACAATCAATTTCAGTGGGGGGTTGAATAATTTTGAACACAACTGTAGGTGCACAAAATGAACAAAACCATTAAGAACAAAGAACAAAACCATTAAAACATGATTTTCACAAAAACATAATAATGAATATTTACTGCAAATTAGTGTGACTTCTGCTGTTGTCTTTCAGAGACCAGTTCAGAAATGCGCGGCTTTATCTTGGCAAGTGCCACTCTCATGTCATTATCATATCTCATGTCACCTCACCCTGGCCTGCTGTAAGGGGGGAATCTACATGGGGGACAGGACCTCACCTCACCCTGGACTGCTGTAAGGGGGGAGATCTATATGGGGGACAGGACCTCACCTCACCCTGGCCTGCTGTAAGGGGGGATCTATATGGGGGACCTGGTCCCCCATATAGATCCCCCCTTACAGAAGGCCAGGGTGAGGTCCCCCATATAGATCACAGGTCCCCCATATAGATCCCCCTTACAGCAGGCCAGGGTGAGGTGAGGTCCCGTCCCCCATATAGATCTCCCCCCTTACAGCAGGACAGGGTGAGGTGAGGTCCGGACCCTGGCCTGCTGTAGGGGGGGATCTATATGGGGGACCCCAAAGTGACCTAACCTCACCCTGGCCTGCTGTAAGGGGGGATCTATATGGGGGACCCCAGAGTGACCTAACCTAACCCTGGGCTGCTGTAGGGGGATCTATATGGGGGACCTCACCTCACCCTGGCCTACTGTAAGGGGGGATCTATATGGGGGATCATGTCCTTACAGCAGGCCAGGGTGAGGTGAGGTCCCGTCCCCCATTTAGATCTCCCCCCATACAGCAGGCCAGGTTCCCCATAAAATAGATCCCCCTTACATAGTTTTCTCAGTGTTCTCACACAGTCAGTCAGACAGTCAGTCAGTCACTAGACTAGTACAGCCATTACTACTCCAGTCCTACCTTTTTTGGAATTTTTCTGGATCGGATTCGGCCGGGAGCCGAGCTGCACAGCCAGCATTGAGAGTGAGCCAGGGGCAGAGAGAGCTGCGAGTGCGAGCAGACTCAGCGGACGGGGGTGGCCTGCCTATCATGACACTGCGGAGCGAATGCACCCCCCCAGATGTTGCGCCCGGTGCGGCCAGCCCCCCCTGCACCCCCCACGCTACGCCACTGGATGTCAGTGGCAGCCTGTGCATAGGGGGTGCCAGGGCGCCGCCCCCCCTAAACAAAAAGGAAAAAAAATTACAAAAAGAACAGTAAAGTTTTTAAAAAAAATCGCGTTCGCCGGCCTATGTGGTGGCTATGGGGGGGTGGGGTTTATGACCCAGAAGAGGCGCAGATTGGCTGCCTTCTGGGGGCGTAACCTGGGCGCAGGTCATAGCGCTAGGACACCCCCACTTTCGTGATATCCTGGCTGTGATTGGTCCAGTCTCCAGCCTGGACCAATCATCATCCAGGACATCTGATTGCTGACGTCGCAATGGGGGCGGTGCCGGTGCGTGCGTCAGTCACGCACCGTCACGCACCGTCCGTCACCGCCCGATCTCCTTCCCGCCACCCGGACCGATCGGAAGACCAGAAGACTGAAGAGGACGAGACGAGCAGCGCCGTGGACGGTTCCCGGAATCCCGCCGCCGTCAGAAGAAGAGGACTTGAGGAGAGGAGCAGCGCCGTGGATGTCTCACAGGCAGCCCAGGAGGAGAGCAGGTAAGTGATTGAAGCCGACCTGTGCCCTCACCTGTACCATGCCTATACCATCACCTGTACTATGCCGCCTATACCATCACCTGTACCATGCCGCCTATACCATCACCTGTACCATGCCGCCTATACCATCACCTGTGCCATGCCGCCTATACCATCACCTGTACCATGCCGCCTATACCATCACCTGTGCCATGCCGCCTATACCATCACCTGTGCCATGCCTGTACCATGCCTATACCATCACCTGTGCCATGCTTGTACCATCACCTGTGCTATGCCTGTACCATCACCTGTGCCATGCCTGTACCATCACCTGTGCCATGCCTATACCATCACCTGTGCCATGCCTGTACCATGCCTATACCATCACCTGTGCCATGCCTGTACCATCACCTGTGCCATGCCTATACCATCACCTGTGCCATGCCTATACCATCACCTGTGCCATGCCTGTGCCATGCCTATACCATCACCTGTGCCATGCCTATACCATCACCTGTGCCATGCCTGTGCCATGCCTATACCATCACCTGTGCCATGCCTGTACCATCACCTGTGCCATGCCTATACCATCACCTGTGCCATGCCTATACCATCACCTGTGCCATGCCTGTACCATCACCTGTGCCATGCCTGTACCATGACCTCAAAGTCACGCAATTTTTTTACCGCGTTTTTTGCCGCGAAGCAATGCCTATTACATTTTTCTTTTTGCGCCCCCCAAAAATTTTGAGCACCAGCCGCCACTGCTGGATGTTATGTATTTCCATGATGACGGCGCGGAACGGGAGCGGAAAGACATGCCGGAAACTGGAGAAATAGTCCCTGACAGCGAAGTGGTACTAGCGGAGGGTGTGCCGAACCCTCGAGACTGACCCACCGAACCCCTGGGGTTCGATCGAACCCAGGTTAAGAACCACTGGGCTAGGGAATTGCAACACTAGAAGAGCAAGTGAAGGGCATGAATTGTCCCATACATTGACTTGACATGTTTCGGATATAGCCTTTCTCGAAGGTCAGTATCAGTGTATCTCATTCCCTATGCTCGAGGGGGTGCATTTAGCCGCTTCTAAAAAGTTGTCGCATGACCAAAAAGAAAAGGAGGTGCAAATATAATTATAAAAACAACTGCCAGGATCAAGAGGGTAGGGGAGGACTCCTCAAAAAATGGTGGTGATCTGTCGGTGTTACATGGGATTCATGTGTGAAATAACACAGATTCCTGATAGGGGGTGTTTCTCCCAAAGGTTCCCTAGAGGATCCCGGATGGTCCCTGGGGGGGAAGAAAAGGTGCCGTAATCTAAATTTCAGCAGTATTCTTGATGAGAAGGAGTTATCTTCTATAGGTATTGGAGAGAAGATATCTCTCAAGGATACCTGTTTTGGAAGTATGTGTAGTCTTCCCCCGTGATTTCTTCAGGAGATCATATCCTGAAGAAGTCACGTGGCTGTGACGATACGCGTAGACACGCATAGGCTGAATGCGGAAGTGCGACATCACGGACCGCTCGCTACTGACATCCCCTTATATCTGCCGATGGAAGTTTTAATGTAAGTTGCTACGTTTATTTTATGACAATAAAACATTGAAATAATGCACCAGAGGAAGTTCTTTCTTTCTCTGCCCCCACCTGGGAGTATACAGGATACCAAAATACCCTCCTCACCCTTGAAAGGCGTAAGGACCCCGGCTATCAGCCGCATTCCTACAAGCTTAAGGATACTTAAGTGTGCCCTCCTGTCTATCAGCTCCCCCTCCCCTTGGATGAACACAGGATTGATGGAAAGCATAATTCTCAATGCTGTAACCTTACAGCAGTAAGGTAAGGGTGTAGCACACCCAGAAGTCCTGCATATTGGCTGTGTCACCACTCACTGTTTGGTGTTTGCAATCACCCACCTGACCCCATCACCTGAATCCACGCCACCCTCACTTTATGATGATTGATGCTGCAATTCTGAATGAACTTTTACAAGCCAGCTTTTGATGACTTTATTATTTATTTCTAT
The DNA here is from genome assembly GCF_965119305.1 of Pelophylax lessonae. Taxonomy (NCBI): domain Eukaryota; kingdom Metazoa; phylum Chordata; class Amphibia; order Anura; family Ranidae; genus Pelophylax; species Pelophylax lessonae. Next base: position 338,143,455 of record NC_138771.1, on the reverse strand, counting down.
ATATTATTGTATAATATTGTTACGCAGCCACTATACACTGTGTCACTATTGTCACTTTATATTTATTTGTGAAGTCACAGTTAGTCCCCACACTGGGACGGTTTTTCTCATTTACATACCTACCGATTCCTTCCTGCACCTTTATTTGCACATAGCACTTTTCAATATATATAGTTCACAGTAGAATATATTTTATAGATCATTTATACTTATGTGTATGCTTTTAATCATGGCACCATTTTGGCACTGTTAGCACCTTGCATTTATTATTACTATTTATTAATTTCTATGAAGCACAGGATTCATTTATTGACGCACGATTACACCTATTGAATGTTATTTTATGTTATTTATGTCTGGATAAGCGCGGCTTTAATATTGTACAAATTGTGATTTATTCAGTTATTTATGAAAGGCTGAGATAAGAGCTGCAGCTGATCCCACTTTTTACATTTGTTCTGATCCTCCCTCTACCTACCAGTGATACCGCAGGGGCTATTCCCATTTACTAGTATTGGAAAATAATGGTGGCCACACAAAATATTGTAACTTTGGGCCCAATTTGGAAATGTGCACTCAGGGGTATACTCACTTTTGTTGCCAGCGGTTTAGACATTAATGGCTGTGTGTTGAGTTATTTTGAGGGACAGTAAATTTACACTGTTATACAAGCTGTACACTCACTACTTTACATTGTAGCAAAGTGTCATTTCTTCAGTGTTGTCACATGAAAAGGTATAATAAAATATTTACAAAAATGTGAATGGTGTGCTCACTTTTGTGAGATACTGTATATATATATATATATATATATATATATATATATATATATATATATATACATATATTTATTTATTTATTTTCCCCTCTCTTTTCCCTTTTATACTTTCTTCTCCCATAACTAGATACAGTTGTAAACTGGAGTTCACTCTAACCATTCTATTAAAGACTTGACGATATGATTACTACACCTGTCATTCTTGGTTTGACATTGTTATTTGTATGTACAACATGTAAAATTTTGAATTGTACAATTTACATTTTGAGTATATCAGTAACACACTTCTCAGATGTAAAATGTCTTAAGTTTTTGAAGTCAAGCATGTTCTAACATTACAATTGAATACTGTATGCTGTTTTTCATTCAATAAAATTTATGAAGCAAAAAAAAAAAAAGAATCACACAAGGAGTGGGTCACCGGCTGCACGCACGCACGTCCCAGACCCGGAATTGGGCACAGAATGGCTGCCCTGCTGCAATAAATGTACGATGGGTGGTCCGCAAGTGGTTAATTCGGTTGGTTGCTGGGTATTTTTGTTTTGTTTTGCATGCATTGCCCTTCCATGTGCTCCTTTCTGTAAAGGCTAGTTATAGGTGAGGGCAGTGCCATTTGTATTGTTGGAATACTGGTAAGGGGACACACTGGACACCTTAGCTACAATTGTGCTATATGCTGGATAGGGTTTCCAGTGCACCCATGTGCCTTTAGGGAGGGGTGGGCTCCTTCCAGGCTCACCAGTCCTCTGTCTATCCAATCAATTATAATACATGTGCTTCCGCTATGAAGGCTCTCAAAAATGTTAGGACTGCAGATAATATTTGGGTGCCTTGTCACGGCCTCTGCAGCTTACGTATGTATTTGTAAATGTGTGCAAACTAAACCCCTGTTTTTAACGCATACTGTTAGACAGGATAATTTGGTTGGTTGAAGGCTGGCTAGCAAGCTGAGCTGCAAATTTTCTTGGGTTTTGCTTTACATGCGTTGCCCTTCCATGTGCTCCTTGCTGCGAAGGCCAGTTATAGGTTGGGGCAGTGGCTATTTATTTGTACTCATATCATCAACCCCCCAGCATTGTGACTGATCACACCTCCCCCCCAGCACTGCCATCAATCTGGTAAATGCATTTAGGAGGTGGAGGTTTGGCACACTGCTAGTGACACAGTGGATTTATTTGCACTTTGGGAATTTTGCATGCATTTACTGAGGGAGAAGATTGGCGTTCATCTATATAACATTTTTCAGACTTTTTTGCACTGCAAGCACTTTCTATAAGGATTGTTGTGGTTTTAGTTGGGAAAACTCCTTACTCCATGAATTGTTTGTAAATTTTTTATTTATTTTTTTATTTATAGTTATTTATTTTCAGTCATTTTTGAATATCATTAATTTAAGCACTTTAGAAGCTGGCTGAATTGCCTGTGTTATTAGAGGACACTCAGTATCTGCCACAATGAACCTGTTCCCTCTAGTGCTCAGCCTGGGATCTGCCTTGTCACATTCCCAATGCAGAGGGAGTGAAAACTTACAGAAGAGTGGAGGATCTTGGGATATGAAGTTCAAAGAGCTCAAATCTACACTGGGGACTGATCGTTGTGGACTACAAGTTTCAGCCGGCTGGAAGGAGAGAACAGAATGCTTGGAGAAGTAATAATCAGCCTTTGTTGGGGAGGAGTCGGTCTCTTGGAACCACAGCCTTCATCTGGGACCAGTGATCTAAACGGTTGGGGAGAGCGCAGCTGCACTGTGTTCTAAGCAGCAGGGGAGAGCTGTTGGAGAGTGTGTGTGGACGTACCTGTTATCGGCAGGGTCTGGTCGTCGGGTGGCAGCTGGGAGGTCATCCACATCACCTGCATCACAGATTCAAGTGAGCTGTGATGCTGGGAGGTGTGGGGTCGTGCATTGTCTCTTGAGTTCAGACTCTGCAGAGGCTTGTTGCAGAGCCCCCACGCCATTTCTCTTAAATTGGATATCGATGGGATTGGTGAGCTGGCACTTACCCATCCTCTTTACACCCAAGGACACTGCATGCAGACACCATTACCTTATTCACTTTACAAAGCCCTGTAAGGAGACACTTACAACTATTTGTTTCTGCAACCCCTGGCGAAAAGTTTGGAATCATCACTCTTGGAAAATGTTTATTCAACTGTTTTATTGTGTAGAAAAAAAAAATCATAGTCATGCCTCAAAACTATTTTAATGTAATATTTCAATGGTTTGGTGGTGAATTGGCGCAAGAAGAGGTCTCAAAAAAGTCTGGTCCTGGGGACCCGGGGAAGGTGGGGAAGGGAGAAGGGAAACACCAGGGGTGGGGGGACCCCCAAACAGTTCAGGGGGTAGCTGTCCACTGTAGCGGCTGCCGGTGGAAGAGACAGAAGAGATCTCTGGGGGGAAACAAGTGGGAAGACAGTGCAGCGCCTTCTAAGTGCAGCAAGACATTTATTGAAGTATGTGCAGCAGTATTACACTCACATTTAGTCGGTGAATAAGATGCAGTTAGTCAAATAATGTTGATCATCAGGAGCATCACTGGAGCGGGTCCTGGTGGTGGAGGCAGTGGATCCCGGTGAGAGCGGCAGGGGGGTTCCTCCGTGTGTACAGGGATGGCCTCGGTGGAGTCCGTGGGCTCCTCGTCAACTGGTGGAACGCTGGCACTCGTGGGTCCTGGGATCCTGGCGGTGATGCGGGATGCTACGGCGACGCGTTATCGGAGCATGCGCTCCTTCTTCAGGCCGTGGATGCACCATGTTTGGACAGGGCATTTATGCAGTGATAAGGATGGTGGCTCAGGGGAGGCAAAAAGCATGACGTGAAAGTCTGCAATAGGTGGAATACCGGTGTTTGGCCACTAGGTGGGGTATGTGGGTACACAAACTGATGTGGTT